>NC_064627.1:437076768-437701768 GCF_023864275.1 Schistocerca cancellata
TCGATGAGGCCTGGCACCAAGCTGGTGTCCCAAAACATCCCAAAGGCGTTCTATAGGATTCAGGTCAGGACTCTGTGCAGGTCAACCCATTACAGAGATGTTATCGTCGTGCAACCACTCCGCCACTGGCCGTGCGTTATGAACAGGTGCTCGATCGTGTTGAAAGATGCAATCACTATCCCAAAATTGCTCTTCAACAGTGGGAAGCAAGAAGGTGCTTAAAACATCAATGTAGGCCTGTGCTGTGGTAGTGCTACGCAAAAAAGGGGCGTAACCCCCTCCTTGAAAAACACGACAATACCATAACACCACCGCCTCCGAATTTTACTGTTGGCCCTACACACGCTGGCAGATGACGTTCACCGGGCATTCGCCGTACCCACATCCTGCCATCGGATCGCCACATTGTGTATCGTGATTCGTCACTCCACGCAACGTTTTTCCACTGTTCAATCGTCCAATGTTAACGCTTCTTACACCAAGCGAGGCGTCGTTTGGCATTTACCGGTGTGATGTGTGGCTTATGAGCAGCCGCTCGACCATGAAATGCAATTTTTGTCGCCTTCCTCCTGTCATAGTACTTGTAGTGGATCCTGATTCAGTTTGGAACTCCTGTGTGATAGTCTGGATAGATGTCTGCCTATTACACATTCCGATCCTCTTCCACTGTCGGTGATGTCTGTCAGCCAACGTACGAGGTCGGCCTATACGCTTTTGTGCTGTACGTGTCCCTTCACGTTTCCATTTCACTATCACATCGGAAACAGTGAACCTAGGGATGTTTAGGAGTGTGGAAATCTCGCGTGCAGACGTATGACACACGTGACACCCAGTCACCTGGCCACATTCGATGTCCTTGAGTTCCGCGGAGCGCCCCATTCTGCTCTCTCACGATGTGTAGTGTCTATTGAGGTCGCTGATACGGAGTACCTGGCAGTAGGTGGCAGCACAATGCACCTAATATGAAGTATGTTTTAGGAGGTGTCCGGATACTTTTGATCACATAGTGTAGGTTCAACAAATTTCGAAGAGCGCTCTCCGGCAACAAAGCGACTACAAAACTAGTACAGCACTTCCACAGACTTTGTGAAATAGAATGTTCTTTGTACGCACGCGGGTGGTGAAACCGAGCAAATCCTGTCAAGCGTTAAAGCGTCTACGCTGTTTGTAGTGAATGCTGTACGCTCTGCGACACAAAGCGATCGTTCCCAACGCCGGACGCTGCTCCACAGCGTCCAGTAGTGCATAGTGCATGTTGATTCCCTTTACTACCTCTTTTGTTGTCGCCTCGATAGCTGCGGCATCGGAGCGGCAATTGCTAACCAAGGGGCCCAGGTTTGATTCCCGGACAGGTCAGAGATGTTTCCTCTCCGGGACTGGGTGTTGCGTCGTCCTTACGTTCGTACCTGACAAAAAGATCGTCTCCAATACACTGTCGTATCGTCTCTCCATTGAGATGGCTGAATAAGCATGAACCGAAAGCCAATAAGTTAAAAGAAGCTCTTTTGTTTCATCTTATTCACCACCAAAGCTATTCCTTTTCTTGAAAATATTTTACTAATCGTTGAGACAAATTAGAATTCTGTAAAAAACATACGTCATCTCAAAGAATCCTTCCGACAAACTTTGACAACAAGCCAAAAGACTAATACTTGCCCATTTAAATATTTTTATGTACGTATAAGGTTTAAGTATTCTTCAAGATACGAAGGTCACTGTTTATTTGAGCAAGAACTGTCGTAAATAATCTTGATGAAACGACAAATGATAAAAATGAAGTTGTTAATGTACATTTCTTTAAAGAATCTGCTTTACTCTCAAAATGGTTATTTCTAAAGACTAATTGTGAACTAAGAATAAAGGAAAAATGGGTGCAAAGTAAGCACATTGGACTGAAAGTTACTAATCTCCAGGAGAGATGACGCTACTACCGTGTAGCACCGCAACGTCTAGCTTTGCTACTGAACTCACTTCGGCGAGCAAGAGAATCTACAAGTTTTTTTTTCAGTAACTATTTTATATTCCGGGCAATAGTAGCTGTTGAAAGAAATGATGTAAGGAAGAACTCTGCTGACAGGTGATAAAATTACTGTTTATTAAAATACAACCGGTTTTGAGTCGTAAAGCTTCATCATCAGGTGGAACAACGATAAAAAATAAAGTCTGTCGTTCATGCGCGCCGCTTCTGCCTTGCCCTACACTGACCTGCCTTGCTGTCACACTGATGCAGGCAAATTTTAAAGAATGGTGCACGGCTTCTTTACCTTTCGCTCCCCATAATATTGACGATATTCTCTGAATAGCAAATTTTGACTGGGAACTATCGGTATGGCTATGATATTTTAACGTTGTTGAACCTGATGATGCGGCTTTAAGCCACGAAACCGGTTGTATTTCAATAAACAACTATTTTACCAACCGTTAGCGGCGTTCTTCCTAACATCAAGTTGTTTTCAGCTCTGCTTTATCCAGCAGAAGCCAGTCATTGATCATTAGGTTCCTCAGAGCTAATACACTGCGGGGATGTTGATTGCTGCGTGTCACCAGCTGTTCCAAATAGTCCCAACATTTCCAGTGCGATTGAGATCGGGTGATGTAGCGGGGCATAAGAGGTGCAGTAGCGTGCAGTAAACAAGCAACGCACGCGTGCAGCCATGTGAACGCAACTGTTCTTATTTTGGTAGTGTCTTGGGAATATGAGGACGTAAAAGACAGCGCAGCATCTGGTCACCAACAGTAATGAAATAAATATCCTGGTGAATGTTTACGGTAACTTGAATCAGCGGGCCTAGCTCATGGTACAGAAATTACCTCAAAAAAGAACTCACAGAACCGCCACCGGCCTGAAATACACTGCAGATTAAACACGTCATTTGACCGTCGGTGCTTTCGACACTTTACTTCCATCATTCGCAAGCAGAGAAAATCCCAGTTTCTGTGTTATTTGAGCGACTAAAGACGTGCAGCTTCACGTGAGCAATTGTCTTTCGCGAGTTACCCCACACCAAATGTTGATTGCATGCGATGTCCTTTCCATTGTTCGCTAGGAAATCGGTTTAGTTGAACCTTCACTCGGTGGCAGCAGTAATTCCTATCGGATTTGGAACCGAGTGTCTTTGCGCAAGGCGATATATCTTCGGTTCGTGTTGGTTAGGAACTTGTGTGACCACTATCCTTATGCCGTGTTACTTGGCTATTAGTGATACACAGTTCATTGCAGACATTTCGCTTACATTATGCATAAGGACCGCGGAGGTAAATGAAATTAGGGCTGGTACGGAGGCATACAGACAGTAGGTTTCTCCGCGCTCTATTTGCGAATGGAACAGGAAAGGAAATGGCTAGTACTGCTACAAAGTAGCCTCCACCATGCTCCATACGGTGACTAGCCGAGTACGTATATTGATGTCGATGTTTATCAGAGATGCTGCGTTGCTTCATCAATAAACCAAGTAATAGTCGACCACAATTTTATTGCACCTCGGAGTACGGGCGCTTTGTTCAACTTATTGTGAGTAATATTTCACGAGGGCATGCTGAAACAGTTGATAGTATATGGGCAACTATCTTTCAATCATTCATAGCGTGTGATGCATTTTGCTTAGTCATCACTTGTTTACTGTAAAGTCTATGCGTGTTTCCCATAGTAGGCACGAGAGGCCAAGGGCAATAATATCATGGTCGGTAGTAGCTTCATACACGCTATCCTCAAAGCATGATAGCTCCTTTTCGCCATTCTGTCACTTCTTCCCATGACGGCGCTGATCCTGTGTACAACCTACAGACATATACATACCACTTCACTGCCATGACTTACGTGGAGCATCACACCACTGTCTGATAACAGTTCTTCACCATCTACAGCTCTCAATAGCGACCAGTGTGTACCTTCAAGGAGTAGGGGTGCCAAATGTGTTAATATTTATATTTGGAGCTGGTCGTTTACCCTTTTGTGTCCAACAACAGGCCCTATATGACAGCTCTTCCTCGTAAAGCCGCTTACTACCGCCTTACTAGATACGAGTTAGCTATTGTTAAATTTTAACAAAATTGTCAACATAGGGGCCAATATGAATTGAGCTCTTAGCTTGGTGCAGACACATTAATTTGACCAACATCTATGTTCGATGTCAACGTGCAATAACCACTCACATACGGAAGGTGACAGCAGCAGCAATGGACGGTAGATAAAACTTGTCAGGAGGACGAGGAAAAAAGTGCAGTCGCTGTCGGAAAGCGGAAACAGAGTAATTTATCCGCCGTCCAAAAGGGAATGATCATCGGCTTTCGGGCCAAGGGTGGACATATTTCCAAAACGACTATGTCTGTAAACTGTTCGTGTGTCTCCATGGTTAAAATGTACTGCAACATGACGCTGTCCAAAACCGGTGCCGAGGCAGCTGCGGTGCATCGCGGGCCATAGACCAAGGGATGACCGACGGCTGCGGAGATGTGTACGGGTGAATAGATGTGTAGCTGTTGAGTAACTGACCGCTCAGATGACCGCTCAGTGTCACCTCAACGCCAGTTCAGCGAACGTCGCAGCAGGCGCCGCCTGGTCCATGCACTATGCTAACTGATGTTTATCGGAGGCGAAGGCTGAATTCGCACGCCAATACCGCAACAGAACGTCCAGTGAGTGGTGACAGGTGGCCTTTTCAGATGAATAACGTTTTCTGCTCCATCGGGCAGGTGGTCGTTGCCGTGTACTGCCCTCAAACAATCGTCGAAAGGGACCAAGCCGGAGGAGGGAGCGTTTTGATCTGTGGAATGTTTTCATGACATTCTGTGGGTGATCTCGTGGTTATGGAAGGTACAATGGACCAACAAAAGTATGCATTTGTTCTTGGGGGCCATGTCGACCCCTACATGCAGTCTGCTTTTCCTCGACACGATGGCATCTACCAGCAGGACAATGCGATGTGTCACACAGCTCGCAGTGTAAACGTGTAATTCGAAGAGCACCAGGATGAGTTTACAGTACTCCTCTGGCCGCTTGAACTCCCCGGATTTAAAGCCAATCGAGAATCTCTGGAACCACCTCTATCACGCTGTTCGCACCAAGGATTCCCAATTGGAGAACCTAGTGCATCCAGCCACGACACTGGATCTGGCATGGCTCCGCCTCCCTGTGGGTACGCTTCAGAAGTCAGTCACTCTCTTTCTGCACTTTTCACAGCTATTCATGTTGCAAAAGATGGTTTTTCAGGCTTCTGACACATGGTAACAATAATGTGAGCAGCCATAGTACATCCAGCGTCTAATGCTAGCAGTATATACCCTCATCTAGCACGATATATTGCAAAAAAAAAGTGTGTGAAATCTTATGGGACTTAACTGCTAAGGTCATCAGTCCCTAAGCTTACACACTACTTAACCTAAATTATCCTAAGGACAAACACACACACCTATGCCCGAAGGAGGAGCCGAACCTCCGCCGGAATCAGCCGCACAGTCCATGACTGCAGCGACTAAAACCGCTCGGCTAATCCCGAGCGGCACGATATATTGCAGCATGGATAGTTCGTGACTTCGGAGAGATATTCAGATACAGATAGTATTACCAGTGTAGGCTTTTATCAAGCAGACCTACTTGGAAAAAGTAAATTACGTGGCAGGAATAAGAAATTAGCAGTCCCCAATAGCCGAGAACGAAAAAGTTCCATGTGTTTGTTTTTGGTTTATAACAAGAGGAAGGAACATGAACAGAATGACGCTTAGCTCTTACAATGGCATTAACAGGCTTTAAAAAACTAATTCAGAAGTTCCATGGAAGTTAATATTTAGACTGAAAAGTTACAAATACTTCATACTCATGTTCGCAACGTAGAACACCAATGAAATAATGTTTCTTTCTTCAACTTTTCTTCTTTGGTATAGAAATAGTTACTTTTCGCAAATGGAGGAGACATTGTGAGACTGGTTTTAAAGCCACGATAACGTATGGTAAAGTAAGTAGCGTTATCAGAAGTAAGCTTTCGAGGTGTCCGAAATGAAAAGTTTACCGACAGAGTTCATAACAGATTTGACTTCTGACAGAGAGACATGGAATTCCAATACGAAAACCATTAAGGAACTGAGGTGTGCTCAGTGGACAGTAGTAATACGTACGGTGGGAATAGTTACAAGATATTATATTGGGGATGGAGTAGAACACTTAATTATTAATAGAATGAAGATTAGGTACCGACAGTTGGGACATGCAGCCAAATGAGTGGACGGTAGATGGATCAAGGAAGTTACTTGCTGGGTTCCAAGAAATAAGTGAAAAAACATCGACGTGATGATCTAAGCTAGTGTGGACAGATAACATTAGGAAACATGGATGCCTGTACCAAATTGTAATGCATTTGGTAGTGTAGAGATCGTCTTTATTCAGCAGTGTATTACAAATGGCTGTTTATAGATTTGATATAATTAAATTTTCCGTGAGACATTTCAGTCCCAGCTGCATCTACAATAATGATAGAAGCTAAAGAAACGAATTAAAATTCGTGTTACGATGGGAGAGCAGGACTTCAGTCCAGGTCTCTTTGCTTACCAGCCCGGTATGCTAGCCCTTACACCATCACAGCATGTAGCTTACAGCGCTCCACGAACTGCCCTAATCCAATGCCTCCATAACACAAATGATTGTTGTTTTTTAATTGTGCTGATACCGATGATGATGATGATGATGATGATGATGAATATAACATAAAATACAACATATGGGACCCTAAGGAAATCTACTGCACTATTTATGAAATCAGACTCATTCTCTCGCCTGAGGTCACACTAGACGTCAGCAGAACCTGATAGAGAAAGACATCATGCAGAAGAGGAATTACTATAAATGCCTGCCTACATAGAAACTAGCACGGAACTTCCAGGGAGTTTCCAGCTATCTTGATTCTGGTAGGAAAGGGACAGTTTCAGAGCTGGTGAAGGATCTGCAGAACCACAGTTTCCTAAACGAGCTTGACAGCTCCGCGGGATAGTAGTTCTGTTTCAAGTTACGGCACTTAATTGAGTTTGTGTTCTCTGCAGTGCTTGATACCTCTAGCGAAGCTGGGTGTAACACATGAAGTGTTAACTACAAAGTTATTGTCTTATTTCGAGTTCCAAATCAGTAGTGTGCTTCCGTTGATACTGTTCAGAAGCGATCTATTTGGAGACGTGGGTACAGACTCGAAAAAGTCAGTTTGAATCCTAAAGACGTCCAAAATTAACGGAACTGGGAGGTGGTGGAGTATATATTATTGTAACTTGTCAAATTTAAGGCTTGTGAGTAGCAAGAAAGGCAGAGGAAGGAGGAGGAGGGAGTGGAGTGTGATGAACTGACACAATGGAACCAGTCTGCATTCAGAGAACCAACATTTTTGCTTTCCGTATTTAACTTCCGATAAGCAGAGTCAATAAAGTGAAAGATCTGAAGAAAATGTCTGAAGTTGGCCGCGAGTTGGCCGTGATCACTAATGGGGAAAAGGTGACGAAATGGTACAAAAATATAGATTAATCGAAGCCGAAACTTTTTAATGGTTATGTTGACTGTATACATATGTTAGACAGAACTATGTTGTTTACGCACTCTGTCTTGATTTTAATGCAATCATAAACACTGAATAAATTATCAACTGCCAAAATCGCTAAAATTATTTATATCATTTAGATGTCCGGTTTCGGCAATTCTCTGTTGCCATCTCTGGATCTATGTTTCCTTCATTACATAACCTCCTGAGTCAGTACAGTAAATGGTACTGTACAGTCTATGTCGATCATGGTATCATGAGCTACTCTAGAAGTCGACATGGCAGTTTTAAAATATCAGATATGTGCACACATATTATTATGCCATAAAGTGGTGATGAATGTCAGCACTTGTAATCGGCGCAATAATATGTGGGTACATAGCTGTTATTTTAAAACTGACATGCAAACTTCTAGAGTACTTACGATACCAACATGGACACACTTTGTATAACGCCACTTACTGTGCTGATGGGGGAGATTATGTAACGATGTAAACATAGATCCGAAGATGGCAATAGAGAATTGATGAAACCGGTCATCTATGTGAATAAATGACGTTAGCGTTCTTGGCAGCGGAGAATTTATTCAGTGATCATAATACTACAGATCACCCCCATGCTGATGATGTCAGCATTGTTTAATGCAATGTATCTGTAAGAAACTTGTAAAATATCAATTCGTGGTACAATTATTAAAATAATAAAATAAACCCATAAATCATGACTAAATCTTTCAGTATTTTGGCTGAAAACCTTCCAGCCATTTTCAAGGCGAATTGGAGACTGACTTCTTAGTGTCAAACCATTCGTTAGTATTTATCCACTTCGTCTACACACTTGGAAGGCAGTTGCCGATTCGCCTTGACAATGGCTGGAACATTTTCAGCCAAAGTATCGGAAGATGACGTAAGTAGTACAAGATGCAAGCCCGAAAAATATTAGCAGTTTCTATCCTTTGGGAAAACTTCAAGAATCGGATCACCTCATGGTCTTGTACCGGAAATGTATGGCCGTTCTCTCCAATGAAACTTGCAAGATGCAGGCAAACTATGGCTGTAGCAGGCTGTGTTTGGTCACTGCACACAACGAAAACACCGTCGTAGTGAGAACAACATCTCAGGTATATAACAGGTTATAATTGTTGCTTGTGGGCTGCCTAACCACGGAAAAGTTATGGGACAATTAAGGGATCTTGAACTCTAACTTCTTATCTGCTCTTTATGGTGCACACATTTCTCATAAAATTGTCAGACAGCAAAATTATCTAAATGACGGTAACTTTTTGGGTGGGTGGGGGTCTACCAAACTATATACAACACTTCATGGAGGAACCTCTGCAAAATTTGATCTGACAGCTTGCAAATTCAAAGTTAACGAGACAAAAGAGGCCAAAAATTATAATCAAAGAGGCAATACAAGTTGCGTGGTATATCTTGTGAATTATAAGCTGCTCGGGATATGGACAGTGCTACCAAAACTGCGACACGTACATGTCCCCAAAAATCGGCTAGCGTGCGCAAAGCGGCACCAGAGGGCGGCCGGGAGACAAGTAGCCCAGAAACTTCCTTCACAACCCCCAATAGCTCAATTTGGATAAAATAACTACACGACGTAATGCTGTTGCTAATGTGACGAAACAAAATATCGCTTATAATAAGGAAAAACGGGTAATGCAGCAGAAACTTCCCACTCTAGTCGTGCAAAACTCTCCATAACAAACATGAGGTTCGCAATGTCTTACAGCAGTGTCCCACCAATTGGTCAACTCTTCGCACCAAGCATGGTGGAGGGGTGACTCATTCCACTGGATACACAAACATGTGGAGTGAAAGCGACCAGTCGCGACGGGTAGTCGCGCGGTCTAGGGCACGGCACCTTGTCACCATCCGTGCGGCTCCCCCAGTCGGAGGCTCGAGTTCTCCCTCGGACATGGGTGTGTGTATGTTGTCCATAGCGTAAGTCAGTTTAAGTTAGAGTAAGTAGTGTGTAGGCTTACGGACCGATGACCTTAGCAGTTTGGTCCCATAAGACCTTACAGAAATTTCCAAATTTTTTGAAAACGATCAGCTTTCTCACCGCGCTCGAACGGTGCCACACCATCCCATCCTTTGGTCTCAGTACAGAAAAGGCAAGAAACGTCATGCTCAGTTATTCCCTTCGGACAGTACTGGCAGCTTGGCTCTCTCTGTCCTCAACAAGTCCAGGCGCCGGCTCTTAGCGACAAAAGCACAGAGCGAGCCAGAGCTCCATGTCTGGGAAATTGCTCATCTGCCCGGGGCGCCAACCCCTCCTAACGAGACTTTCTGCCGACAAACAGGAACTAGAGACTACCCTGGGAGCGCCCCTTCCCAGCGAGAAAAATGCAAATCGTTCCTCCCAAACAAACGTACCCAACACTCTTAATAAAGTAGCCACAAAATGGTGGCGGAAAAATGAAACAATATCACTTAGCGATATCTGACAGTCATTTCACAATATTTCGAATATTTTGTGAACACACTACAGAGGTAGTATTTGGAAAATTTCAGGAAGGAAGAAGTGATTTTTATGAAAGAAGCAAAAGAAGGTCGTTTGCATTATGTCGAAATTGTCCACTGAATTGTACAAATAATTACAAACTAACTATCACGAATAGTGTGTGCTCTAAATGCAGATGAGAGCAACTCATAAATTAAATTCATTTGATGCGTTACTGACGTAACTGGCACTTCAGGAAATGGAACGATTTTCTCGAATGTATTGAGCTCAATGATGAAAGTAGGATAGTTCACTGTTGATCTGAAAATAACCACGCTTAATAAATTGAGTGCTCAATAAATTGAGTGGTGCCATAATTGGACAGATTTTGTTTGCTGTTTTAATTATCGATGATAGAAAACAAAATCCGTCCGATTATGAGACTACGAGACGCATCCATACATACACATACACCTATGGGGTGACTCACCTAAGAATCGTCAGGAGTCTCAGCAGATAACTGCAATTTCATTTTTGCACTGTGTAGCCGGTGTCAGCCCAGGCAAATAGCACTCATCACGTTTTTCATGTAGCGCCCAGTAACAATGCAAAGCATCTGTTTGTATCCTGTTATAAACAAAATTACTTTTAAAGCGGCATTTTACGTGTCTATTCGATAGATCGGTCCCAGATTACTGCGTTATTTGTTTTATGGAGGTGTATTAACAGGGACTGTAAAACTAGAAAAATAACCAGTAATCCAGCTACAGCGAAGCCGTGGTTGCTACAGCGCTACTGCGTCGCTACTGTATTGCTGTTTATTCTTAGTGTTTTACTGTCCCTGTTAATACATATCGGTAAAATGAATATCAGACTAGATTAAGCTTGCAGCGCTCTATCGAATGAGCACGTAAAATTCCAATTTAAACATAATTTTGCTTATAATGGGGAACAAACAGACGTTTTCTGTTGACAGTAGGCGTCACATGAAATATGTATGATTCCAGCTTCACAGTGAAAAAAAAAAGAAAGAAATGGAAAATATGTGCTCTCAGAAGAGACATGCGATACACACACACACACACACACACACACACACACACACACACACACACACACACATATATATATATATATATATATATATATATATATATATATAGTGAGACGTGGACGATTAACAGTTACAGAAGAATACTGAAGCTTGGATGGGTAGATCGAGTAAGCATGTTAAGACAGATGTAGGTTGCAGATCAAGGCACTTGCACAGGATAGAGTAGTGTGGGGAGCTGCATCAAACAAGTCTTCGGACTGAAGACCCCCACAACAATTCATTAATGACTTGTCTTTAACTTTAGCAGGGAAATTCAAAGCTTATTTGTCTTCAGGTGATACAAGCATGTTCGGTACAAATTCATGTAAAGTGCTGAATAAAACTGCAAATCATGTTCTAACGGTATGTAGCAATTCATTGCAGCTAATCGGATGATTGTTTATCTTAATGCATCCTGTTTCTTATGTAAATTTTGTTGACATTGGGCCGTGCGGTTCTAGGCGCTTCAGTCCAGAACCGCCTGCCCGCTACGGTCGCAGGTTCGAATCCTGCCTCGGGCATGGATGTATGTGATGTCCTTAAGTTAGTTAGGTTTAAATAGTTCTAAGTGCTAAGGGACTGATGACCTCAGATGTTAAGTCCCATAGTGCTCAGAGCCATTTTCTGTTCACATTATATTTGTGGTACTATTAGTGGAATAGGAGACATCTTATTCCTGGGACTGAAGGTAGATGACAAAACTCTGGTGGAAACCGTTAGACCTCCTGCTAAAACCAAATGCGGCTGCCTTTACTATTAGATCACTGTCCACAATCAGCACCTACGATATAGTGGAATGTGTTGCTTTGTATATTTCGATGTATTCATATGCTTTAGTATGATATTTTAGTACAGTACAATTCCGCTCAAAACAAAGCACACATTTGCTTCAAAAGTGAGTCATCGGAAATAATTGCACAGTTGGCTCCTGAACTTTCTGTTGTTATTGTTTTGTTGTTGTTATTTTAGATTTCAGTCTGAGGCTCTCCATGTGAATGTATGCAGCGCAAGTCTGTTCATCTCGTGCTTGAACTTCGTGGATTCCACTACATAGAAGGCTGAGGGACTCTTAACGTTTATGTCTCTATATGTGCACTGGATTAAGAAGTTTTTTGTTGACTTCACCAACTTGTTTTGAAAGGTACTACATAATCCATTCAGCGAAAAAAACAGAGAAGAAAGATCTGTATTTATGTATTTTGTTAGTAAATGTACTGTTAAAATGCGTGTGCAGCAATAAATATTTTCGATACGCTTTCAGAAGTGTTGCAGACTGTTAATTAAGAAACTGCAGGTTTTCATGCTCGAATTAAAAGGTTAAAGAGTTCAGTTTTACAAAATATTTCGACGTGAAACATACTAGGTGGATGCTCGATAGACAGTCTATTTTCACATAAACAGTGACATGAACATTTCACCACATATTTGATAACTCTATCCCTTCTGGGAAACTAGAGAAATAAAGAAGTATTCCTGTACATCATAAAACCGCACAGAGCAAAGTCGATACTCGGATAATCGACTGCTTCTACTCTCAGCGTCGACTAATCTATATGACAATCGCTATTTACAAAAAAAAAAAAAAAAAAAAAAAAAAGAGTCTTGTCACTAAGACGTTAGGAGTTATGGAAGATTTAAGCATTAATAAACTTTTTATTGCCGCATTTCAAAAGTAGATAAGGTGGAATGAAGGCAATGAGACGGATATGACATTTCCAAGCAACTATTAAACTGATGAAAAAAATGAGGAAGCATTCCGTTTATATCTTCTCGGCTTTACCAAATGCGTTGGAAATCACAGAGAAAATGGCGGACTGCTCAGCGACTGACCCTGCTTTATAAACAACAGAAGCAAGGCTGTGGGGTGCTTTGACGTCGGCATGAATATCCCAAAAGATGCACATACTATGCTAGGAACGTGCACTGACATTCAGTAACTTTGCATCGGAATTTCTGAATTGGTGTTCAACTGTACATTTGTTTTACACATTTTCATAAGCATCTTCAAGTCACTGCACGAGCATATTCAGGACGTCTGGTACATATGTTCGCTCCTCCGTGTTCTACTCCACTCGCTATGGTCTGAAAGGAAGGTGATCTCTATGACTCCGTACTGTACACACCCTAATATTACGAATCATACGCGAGATCTACAGGACATCTTCAACTACACGACTACTCTGCAATTCAGACTTGAGTGCCTGTCAGAGGGTTCATCGAACTACCACCACACTGTTTCTCTACCGTACAATTCTCGAATAGGACGCGTCGAAAATGGCGACAAAAATCTTTTCGTGCAAGCGCTGATTTCTCTAATTTGGTCACAATGATCATTTATTCCTATGTAGGTGGACGTCAAAAAATATTTTCGCAAGCGGAGGAGAAAGCTGGTGACCGAAATTTCGTGAAAAGATCTCGCCTCAACGTTAAAAACAGTTACTTAAATAATAGCCACTACAATTCGTATATCATATCCGTGTCACCCTCTCTCGTATTTCGCAATAATACAAAACGAACAGTTCGTCTTTGAACTTTTTCGATGTCGTCTGTCAGTCCTGTGTGGTAAGGATCCCAAACCGCGCAGTAATACTCCAGAAGCGGACGGACAACGGCAGTGTAAATATTAGAGCTGTTGCATCTTATAAGTATTTTGCCAATAAAACACAGTCTTCGGTTCGCATGACATTATGTAAGTGATCGTTCGAATTTAAGTTATTCGAATGGTTCGAATGGCTCTGAGCACTATGGGACTGAACATCTGCGGTCATCAGTCCCCTAGAACTTAGAACTACTTAAACCTAACTAACCTAAGGACATCACACACATCCATACCCGAGGCAGGATTCGAACCTGCGACCGTAGCGGTCGCGCGGTTCCAGACTGAAGCGACTAGAACCGCTCGGCCAAACCGGCCGGCTAGTTACTCATAATTGTAATTCCTAACTAATCAGTTGTGTTGATAGTCCTTAAATTTGTGCAGTTTATCGTGTTTACTGAGTTCCTTATAGTACCCCTGTGGATGACCTCTCACTTTTTTTATTGCTTAGATTCACCACTTTCGCACCATACAGATAACTAGTCTAAATCAGTCCGTTTGATCTTGTGAAGACTTCACTAGACGATAAAAGAGAGCACCATCTGTAAACAATCTAAGAAGAGTGCTCAGATTGTCTCCTAAATCGTTTATATATATTAGGAACAACATAGTACCGGTAATACTTCCTTCAGGAACGCCAGGTATCACTTCTATTTTACTGACTGCGTTTCCATCAGTTTCAGCAAACTACCACCATTCTGGCAGGAACTAACGAATCCAATCCAACAACTGCAACGATACTCCGTAAGCACTAAATCTGATTAGAAGCCACTTGTGAGGTACGGTGTCAAAAGCATCCTGCAAATCTACAATTGTGGGCACAATTACAATACGCGGTAATAAGAGTAGATCTGATCAATCTACGTAGAATACTGATTGTATAACAGCGTGTCTCCTGAATGATATACGGTGTCTTCCTTCTAGTTGTTGCCATTAAATACTTTCGAATATTTCTGTTGTACACGCGAATGTCTCATTGGGTGAGACCATCTCATGGTCTTCGAAAACCAACGACAAAATATATTTTTTTGTGAATTCACAATGAAGATCGATTTCAGTTACGGTTACAACCGTTGACTGAACTGCTTGTAACACCACTGCTTTTTTGGTTTACTCTACTAAAGCCTGTGTTTAAACTTCCATGTTGTTGGCGAATCAGATGCTACATTTTTCACTTTGTATGTGCTTATCTCTTCAGACAGTCAAACTGATGACTATAGATCAGCAGTCTAGAGCTCGTGCATGTTCTTTTCTCTAAGGGGACGATAGCGAATCATAAAGCAACACTATAGTGTTTCCTAAGGGAGAAGGTTAATTAGAACGCCAGTGCTGAAGTAAGAAATGACTCGAATTTTTGATCCTGTTAAAACTGAAGACAACATCACACCGATAATTTACAATGCCATTGTTGTCCGCTTCGTACTTCACTTTATTTCGCACTATTTCCATTATTCGTGATAAGAGTTCGTAATTGTCCCAGTTATAATCTCTATTAAACAAGTCGATATATAAGACTATTTCATTTTCAGTTACGAATAACATTTAATCGACCTTCTCCACCGTTCGAGACTCCTGTTTCTGTGGAAGCATGAAAAATCTGCTTATGCTTTGTAGTTCCTGACACGATACTGAGTAAAATGGGCCGGCCAGTGTGGCCGAGCGGTTCTAGGCGCTTCAGTCTGGAACCGCGCGACCGCTCCGGTCGCAGGTTCGAATCCTGTCTCGGGCATGGATGTGTGTGATGTCCTTAGGTTAGTTAGGTTTAAGTAGTTTTAAGTTCTAGGGGACTGATGACCTCAGATGTTAAGTCCCATAGTGCTCAGAGCCATTTTTTTGAGTAAAATGGTCACTAAAAGTCGGCCTCCTGTCCGAAAGTCTGCCATCCGAGACGGAAGTCATGGTTCCCTTACTTCTCTGCCGTAGTAACTGTTTTCTTTCTAACTTCCCTGTGATTTACTGCGCACACTACCCATGTCCCGAGAGCGGCAGCTTCCACTATTTAAATAATGGCGGCCTGTTTGATTCTGGCCTACTCTGAATAACTAGTAGTTTTTGTCATATTGGTTCTAGGAGAAAATGTTACTATATACATGTCACATTCTGTTTCAGGAATAGGCATTAAATAACTTTGTACTAAGCATGAAAGTTAATTGTAGTAGCTATTCAATTAACTCGAAGTGTTTTTAAGCACCTTAATGTTGCCCCCGAAAGGCCTGTTATTAATTCGCATCTTAATTTTAAACATAGTTAATGGGAATACTTTTCCGCAAATTCTAACATATCCAGAAAATTGTTTGTTCCTGCTTTGTCCTTAGGTATGCGCTCTGTCTTCGAATAGTGTTTCCTAGGAAACTGCTCCATTATCAGCGAGAGAGTGGCAATAGACACAGTGAAGCTAGTCACGGAAACGTCCTGTACCGAGGCCTGAAGGTACTGGAAGAAAGAATTTCTCTGATGTATTGACTTCTGTGTAAGATCATCGACGTAAATGTGTTGCAAGTCTGCTAAGAAGCGTGGCTACCGAAATCGCCAAAACTTAAAGAACTGGTGTACGAGTTACTGGATTTCATACGGAAATGAGTAAATAATAAATTGCAAGGCTAAATGAATCATGGTGTACTATTTTAAATAGATAACAAAGTTTTTATTCTGCAACAAATAATAATTGTTTTTCGCATTAATTGACAACTGATATTTAAATGCAATTTATTTCCTATTTTTGCAAACTGTACATTCATTTAAAGATAAAAGTAACTTGTTTGACGTAGTTATGGTGGCATTTTTACGAGGGCGTGCTGAAAGGTAATGCCCCTCATTATTTTAAATGTGAATTCTCCTAAAGTTTTTTGAATAAAACAAATGTTACTAACATTCCACATCTATGAGACCTGAGTTTCTCCTGGCGTATACAACTTTCAAATAACTTCCGGGAATTCAGCCAGGTAACACTTTCAGCGACCGCCGATATTTCGGCGGGAGAACACCCCGCCATTTTCAAGGCAAACTGCAACGGACAGGCGGCGTACATGCAAATTTAATACCTCGGTTCTCGGACCGAAACAGGAAAGATAACACACACACACACACACACACACACACACACACACACACACACATTGAACACTAGTGCCACCAAAGATGACCAAGGTCAGAGCTATCGATAGTGAGACTATGAATTCGCAGGTGAGGCAGAGGAACAGAGTCAATGCTGCCTCACCTGCGAATTCATAGTCTCACTATCGATAGCTCTGACCTTGGTCATCTTTGGTGGCACTAGTGTTCAGTGTGTGTGTGTGTGTGTGTGTGTGTTATCTTTCCTGTTTCGGTCCGTGAACCGAGGTATTAAATTTGCATGTACGCCGCCTGTCCGTTGCAGTTTGCCTTGAAAATGGCGGGGTGTTCTCCCGCCGAAATATCGGCGGTCGCTGAAAGTGTTACTTGGCTGAATTCCCGGAAGTTATTTGAAAATTCCACATCTATGTTTTTCATGTCTGCACGTTTTCGGTCCTTTGCCGCTGGAGGGCTCGCAATTGCAGCATAACATGACGGTGTGTAACGTAACTTCGGTGCGTGAGAAACAGCTTGCTGTAATCAAGTTTCAAAGATCGAAGAGTTCGTCCACACATGGAGCACCCTTTCCTTTAGCATGACAATGCTCGACCACACACGAGCGCTGCGACGTTTGCTTGGGTTCACCGTCACAGACCATCCTCCATACAGTCCCGACTTGGCCCCATCCGATTTACATGTGTTTCCAAAACTTACAGGAAACCTTCGAGGACTTCACTTTGAGATAGTGATGAAGTGGTGCAAGGGGTAGTGAGATTGTGGCTCTGTCAACAAAGTCAAACATTCTACAGTGACGGTATTAACAAACTGGTCTCTCGTTGGGAGGGATGTGTTCGTCCCCAGGTGACTATGTTGAGAAATAAATATGTAGACATGAAGAATAAAGATGTAGAATGTTGATAATGTTTTAAAATACTTTAAGAATTTGTGACATAAAACTTTAGAGGCATTAGTTTTCAGCACGCAGCGCTCACTGCACGTCCGATCTGTGTGGCCAATATGTGAATACTCAACAGAAATTTGCGAAGTCAGTCCCAGAGGAGTTATAGCAAATCTGAATACATCATTGAACTAATAATAAAGTACTATTCTGCTGCACTTCTCACCACCTATGTGGTACACTTACGAGAAATGTTTATTAATACCTACGTTACAGAACTACTGTAATAATATATAGTCATGATTGTGGTGTCACCGCCAGACACCGCACTTGCTAGGTGGTAGCTTTAAATCGGCCGCGGTCCGTTAGTACATGTCGGACCCGCGTGTCGCCACTGTCAGTGATCGCAGACCGAGCGCCACCACACGGCAGGTCTAGAGAGACTTACTAACACTCGCCCCAGTTGTACGACGACTTTGCTAGCGACTACACTGACGAAGCCTTTCTCTCATTAGCCGAGAGATAGTTAGAATAGCCTTTAGCTAAGTCCATGGCTACGACCTAGCAAGGCGCCATTAACCATTTCTAGAGAGAGTCTCACTTGTATCATCAAGAATGCTGTATACAAATGATGGATTAAAGTTAAGTATTCCAGCAGCTACGTACTTTTCTTTATAGCATTCATTACGTATCCTGTTTCAGACCTGAGCAAGCCTGCGTGAGTTAAGAGCGTGCCCTTTCGGCTTCCTCGCCTTGTGTCTAGACTGTCTTGTCTAGACACAACAATGATTACACACATTTACATGTACATGTGATACGCTACCGTGAGGAGAGTAATTAAATAAGAATAATTTAATACTAATTCTCCAAGTTTACTCTAAAATGTCAGCCTGTAAAGAAGTTATTCATACTAGGACGCTTTGTTTTTTTTGTTTAATAAATAGAGTTTAATAATATTGTGTTATAAATTGAGTAGTCGAGTACTGCAGAGTCATAGATAAGGCAGTATACAATTTGACTAGGATCTAGTATCTCCAGGTCATAGTGTAAAACGTATTATATTAAACATAATTACAATTCTGTGTGTATCAGTTCGTTGTATTTGATTTGTATAAATATTTATAGTATATTTAATATGAAAAAATGTGTAAATAATGTAGAAAATGACAGAATTTAAGACCTGGCGTGGCTACGGTAGTAGTAACATGGCATACGTAAGGCCGGAGGGCGCAGAACATGTTCGGTGTCTTTTGTTTGCTGTCGATCGATGGGGTAAGATCTTGTGCAGACTAAGAGCCACATATGATTACACAATATAAAGGTAGTTGTATTTTGTATTTTTAGTGTAACCGATTGCTATCCTGGAAGTGTGTTTCATAGTTTGTTACCGTGAACATTTGTGTTGAACTTCGCTTCAGAATTCAATCATTTATCGAACTTCTGTGAACTGCTTGCATATGAATATTTCTTTAGATTAACGAGTCAGTGCACTGAACTACGTTGCTGGCAAGAAATGAAACGGTGTCAGCATACGCTCTGATCGCTCTAACTGCACTACTGTTTCAATTCATGTTTAACTATTGTGTATTATCAGAACTACAGAACCACCATTTCAGGTAACTTGATCCTTTGAGATAAATAAAAGAGGACTTTTGAATATAAGTCTGATGCCAGAGCATATCCTTGTCCTAACGGACCATTCCCATTTCATTTATTTAATTTTATATATTTGATTGTGTTATATTTGCGTTAGTAGTGTCTTATACCACCTGATGTTTACTTAAAGTATTTCTTATGGGCATAATGCAGCAACACACAATCAGACTCCTTCGTTCGTAAACGAGCAACTTGGTTGACTGATGTCTCAACCATTGTTAAGTAGTACCAAACTGATCCATTTGATAATTCATTTCAGTCTCTTGTTGTTAAAAACCAACCGGTGCATGTGAAATTGCCTTCAGGATTCTCTCATATTGTATAAATATGCAGCCACGTAAGAAGTAATATTATTAGGGCTGGTTTCTGTCCTTTCGGAAATGTTCGAAAGAATAGACACTATACACTTAATTTTATAGATACACCTCGGCAGGCATTCGACTATTTCAATGCAGATGCATATCACTGTTAGTTCCCTTGCGTGAATGCAGTGAGGCTGTGAACAATGGCGAAAATGAAGAGGGTCACAATACCAGTGATGATCAGCATTTCGGAATTTGAGTCTGACAGGAAGTGTGTCCAGATCGCCCAAGTGGTAAAGGTGACCTTTCGCGAGAAGCGTAGAATTTGCGTTTGAACGACAATCTGGTCACAAATTTTCATGTGCAACAGTATTAAACTAATTTCGTGTAGGGTCCCCGGTAGCAAGCAGAAGTGCTGCAACACGACGTGGCATGGACTCGACTAATGTCTGAAGTAATGCTGGGGAGAATTGACACCATGGATGCTGCAGTGCTGTCCATAAATCCGTAAGAGTACGAGGGGGTGGATACCTCCTCTGAACAGCACATTGCAAGGCATCCCAGATGTGCTCAATATGTCCATTTCTGGGGAGTTCGGTGGCCGTTCCTGGAGCCAACCTCTAGCCATTCTGGACGTGCGGGGTGTCGCATTGTCCTGCTGGAATAGTCCAAGTCCGTCGGAATGCAAATGGACATGAATGGATGCAGGTGATTAGATAGGATGTTTACGTACGTGTAATCTGTCAGATTCGTATCTAGACGTATCAGGGGTCCCATATCACTCCTACTGCATACACCCCCCACCATTACAGAGTCTCCACCAGCTTGAACAATGCCCCGGTGGCATGCAGGGTCCATACCCGTACACGTCCATAGAATTTGAAACGAGACTAGTCCGACCAGGCAACATGTTTTTTTCCAGTCATCAACAGTCCAATGTCGATGTTGATGGACCCAGGCCAGCCGTAAAGCTTTGTGTCGTGCGCCAACACCACGTCCAAACTCAGTTAAATCTTGATAATCTGCCATCGTAGCAGCAGTAACTGATCTACGAACTGCGCCAGACACTTCATGTCTTATATAGGTGCTGACGACCACAGCGCCTTATTCTGCCTCTTTAGATCTCTCTAATCAGCTTTTTGGCGCTTCACTTTTTGGCGCTTCACTTTTTGGCGCTTCAGTCTATAATTAATTGTATAGATACGTATATGTGGCGTACAACTATTTCAGTGCCGATACATATTATCGTTGGTTCCGTTGTGTGAAACTGACTGCAACGGGGAAAAACCACAGTGGTGAGCAATGCTTGGGAAAATGAGTCAGAAGAATGAGTGAAGTGATAAAGGTGACCGTTCGCGAGAAGCGAAGTATCTGAGTTCGAGCCACGATCTGGTCACAAATTTCCAAGTGCAGCTGTTGAATTATTTCAATATCCAAAGTCGCTACATCATACAAATTTCCCTTCAGTTTTATGAGAAGTTGCACTGTGTTAAGTAGCATGCAGTTTGCAAGGTCGCAACTCTGTGATTACGATATTGTGCTGTGTGCACACGTTTTGATATCGATAGTTCCCGCACATTATTAGCCTACAAGGCCGCAGTAGCTTGTCGCCTGCAGAGGGCAGGTCTGTCGGCCAGCATTTAAGCGCTGTCGCGGGCAGAAGGCGCTCTCGAAGTGAAGGGCTGCTGAGCGGTGTGTTTGACAGCGCCTGGGTAAACGCCGTGATGTGGCCGACAGCATCCTTGGCTTACAGCTAAAAGCTGCGTTTTTGGTCGCTGCGGTTTCGGTGGGATTGAGTGTCGGTTGGGGACTTGGCGACTGCGAGAGATGCACAGAATCCGACTTGTTCTCAACATTTGAATTTGCAGTAAGGTGTGTCCACTGTGGTGTCGGGTTGGGTACCTGTCTGCCATTTTAAAGAACCTGGTGGAGGGCCATGTGATGAACAGCAACCGTTAGTTCCTGATTCTTAACAAACTCGTCATAACACCTACTTGATGGAAGCCCTTGTCGAGCAGTTCTCAATTTACCCTTCGATCTGCAAGAAATTATGGTGAAGCGTCCAATTACCGTGTGTGTGTGACCATGCTGTGTTTTCCGCGATGGCTGTTCTAACTCGTCATCCTGGTTTCCCATCTCGACATGTAAGCATCTTCATTCATGAATACATTAAATTATCTCACCCAGGTTATGTTTTTGTGAATGTGTGTGACTAAACTTGTGGTGCTCGAGCTGTTTGGCTAAGTCTGACCGCACCTGTAATTAAAATGTCTTGTTTATTTTTGAATAAAGTGCTTCATGCGCAACGTTCACATTTTTCAAGCGTATTTACAGTGTTTATTTGTGTTGTTAATGCAAATCGTTAATTAGTTGGAGGCTTGATGTATATGTTATTTATATTGTGGATCTGGTTAAAGAGGCCTGGGTACGATAAATGCCTTTACTGAGAGTGTATCTCTGGTGCCTATGGCCACCCACACTTAAGTGAAGAAAGAGAAATAGCTTGCCTCTGCAACTCCCACTTATACTTTGAATTTAATGTTGCCAGGTTATTCTGCTTGCTTGGAAACAGTGGCCTTCCTTCTAAGTATCTGCAAACAGTCGCGTGATAGTGCATAGCTTACGTTAATGATTTCCTAGCTGTTTTCGCTATGTTTTTTAGATTTGCAATGTGGAATAGGCAGTTTAATTTTGTAGACTTGTGATCTGATTAGATCTCTGTGCCAAGCGTTTATCTAATTTTTTAACTTAACGTTCTCAAAAAGTAGCTTTTTAATTTCATTCAGTCATTTCTGAAAGTTACATAATATCTGCCAACAGATGTGTTGTTGGAAATTAATTTCATTAATTAGGGAGCCGGCCGCTGTGGCCGAGCGGTTCTAGGCGCTTCAGTCCGGAACTGCGCTGCTGCTACGATCGCTGGCTCGAATCCTGCCTCGGGCATGGATGTGTGTGATGTCCATAGGTTAGTTAGGTTTAATTGGTTCTGACCTCAGATGTTAAGTCCCACAGTGCTTAGAGCCATTTCATTAATTCCGGGTATAGCTGCTCAGATTGTCTTACATCATTTTCAGTGTTTTCATATATTTGTTTGTATTTTTAATGAATACGGTAATAAATTTGTATCCCAGTATCCTTCCACTGAACATCAGCTCCCTACCACGTTGCAGATATGCGGCTGTAAAGTTCACGATTTGTTGACAAATACTCTTTAAGTACTCTTTGCCACAGGTCATGTTTAATTTATATATAGTTGCATTACATCTGGACCACATTACAATCGGATGTGCTCTGACTGAAAGTATTAGAATTTGCAGATCTTAGCAACAATACTAACTCGGCTGTAGCCGAAAGGTTTCACCACAAGAATATCAATAACTAATAATATGTTACCGTTGGTTGAGAATAAAACTGATAACTGACTGCATATTTTTTCTGCAATAAAAACATTCTATCATGTATACTGACTTAGGTGAAAATTTGTGTCAGGGACAGAAACTTTGACATTTTCATTGAAACACGTCTATAGTCGCAATGGCTGGCTCACTCATTTTTAAATACCACATACATGCGACCCAGAAATATTTAAACTTAAATTTGGAACACCAAAATACGAAAGGATAAAATTGAGATTTGTGTGGGTTTAGAAAACAATACGCAGCGCCTTTATTGTTTCTATTGTCACACTGCAAGCTAAAATGGAGTCCATTTATTGTTTAGCTACTTTTAACTGGTAACTAGCATAGCTTATTAACACTTCACACAACCTGCGAAGCGCGCCCGCCACTTTCCTCTTACCGTACAAAACAACAAATCTTGTTCCCTCTCCACACTACTTACTATCTTCAGCTATAGTGTCACCGCGACTTAATGAATGCTTGTACTTAGTTGAGATTAATTGTCGCAAATATTAAAGGGACGATTTTACGTCATCCATTTGCGATTGTTTATTCGAGTTCTTCATAGTTATGCTTCATTCTGAATTCGAAACCTCCTCTTCCAAGAACAACTAATGGGCACCTTTACCTATCTCGGTATTATTATCAGAGGTTAAATGGCTCTGAGCACGATGGGACTTAACATCTATGGTCATCAGTCCCCTAGAACTTAGAACTACTTAAACCTAACTAACCTAAGGACATCACACACATCCAAAACCTTGAATTCAAACAGTGAAGCAGAAAAGCCTGGTCTCGGTCTCCCACGTGGAGAGGAGGTGGAAATCGAATTAGAAGCGACAATAACCTCATAAAACCGGGTACTTTCTATTTGCCTACCTCACGCTATACAAGTGAAGTGAGAACTGAGAACCATAATGGCAGAATGTTCACATCATAGCGGATATCCTCTACCATTCACTCCTGAAGACATTTCAACCGTTTTACAAAAAATTAAATTATGTAAATCTCCAGGTATTGGCACTCTACATCCAGAATTCCTCCTGCACTGTGGTAAACGGTAAGACACGACTAGCCCAGTATTTCTCCAACATTCTGCATACAGGTTCCATTTCAGTTATGAAACTTGGCATCTTAAAACCAGGTAAACCCAACAGTAAACCTCAAAGTTATCATCCTATCGCACCTTCTGAGTATGGTGTACAGATTACTTGAGAGATCGCTGTGTAGCAGAACACAGGTCAAGATACTTGGAAAGATTCCTGTTGAACAGACTCGATTTCGACCAAACCATAACTTCGTGGATCAAATACTTTCATTGCCATAGAAGCTAGTCTCCAGAAACAACTGAAGAATTCTGCTGTATTTATTGATCTGTCTGCAACTTATGATATCATCAGCTCCGTGCAATACTCTGCAGAAGAATAGCAATACCCTGCAGAAGAATATGCTGACTGACAGACCATTTCAGGTAATTGCAGGAAGTATCACAAGTGACCAAAAGACCTTCAACAACGGCCTACATCAAAGCTCAGTCCTAGCTACACTACTTTTTAGCTTGAATACTGCTGCCAGCCATTCAGTCGAGAATGTTCGGTTATGCTGATGACTGAGGGATCGCAACACAGCACAAACAAATAGAGGTCATCGAAGATGTATTAAAAATAGGTTTGGTTATGCTGATGACTGGGTGATAGCAATACAGCACAAAATATTCTAGCCAACCAAGAACTAGACATGTTTTTCGAGGGTAAACACCTTGCCCATAAAAAATATTCACGGAACTTTGGAGTTATACTTGACAGAAGGCTGTCGTTTAAACAGTTTCTAACAAAGAATGTAGCTAAATTGAGGTCAAGAAATAGTACTCTGCAAACATTATGTGGTACAACATGGGGTACAGCAGTTTCGACCTTACAATCAATCACCTTCCATATTGAGTACTGCAGCCCTGTCTGGATGAACAGCAACCACACGAAGTTGGTTGACACACTACTGTATCAAACAAAGCGGATTGTTGCTGGCACAATTAAGTCCACTCTAGTATTCTGGCTACCTGCCCTGAGCCGCATCCACCACCTAACCTGAGAGGAAAGTATAATCTTCTTCTGTAATATAAGAGAATCTGCAACAACCAGCAGCTGCCAATTCATGAGGTCTACTTGCTGTCCAAATCAACAGACTCCGCTCCAGACATCCCACACAATAGCTAGCAATCTGGCGGACCATAACTTCAGTCTACGAATCCTGGAGGTAAAAGTGGTATAACAACAACACTAGAGCTCTCTCCATGCCAATAATAAACCGTGGGAACTTGACCTGTCCTGTAGAACATGGAGTACACTTAACAGGATCTGGACCAACCATGGGAGATGTGGTGATCTACTCTGCCGAAGGGGAAAGATTACCAAGGCAGAGAGCAGCTGTGGTTGTTTGCAAGACAGACTGTCAGAAACATTGTCGAAGAGGGCCCTTATAAATACACTACTGGCCATTAAAATTGCTACACAAAAAAGAAATGCAGATAGTAAACGGGTATTCATTGGACAAATATATTATACTAGAACTGGCATGTGATTACATTTTCACGCAATTTGGGTGCATAGATCCTGAGAAATCGGTCCTCAGAACAACCACCTCTGGCCGTAATAATGACTTTGATACGCCTGGGCATTGAGTCAGACAGAGCTTGGATGGCGTGTACATATACAGCTGCCCATGCAGCTTCAACACGATACCACAGTTTATCAGCAGTAGTGACTGGCGTATTGTGACGAGCCAGTTGCTCGGCCACCATTGACCAGACGTTTTCATTTGGTGAGAGATCTGGAGAATGAGCTGGCCAGGGCAGCAGTCGAACATTTTCTGTATCCAGAAAGGCCCGTACAGGACCTGCAACGTGCGGTAGTGCATTGTCCTGCTGAAATGTAGGGTTTCGCAGAGATCGAATGAAAGGTAGAGCCCACATCTGAAATGTAACGTCCACTGTTCAAAGTGCCGTCAATGCGAACAAGAGGCCAGGTATACGTCAGTATGGCGATGACGAATACACGCTTCCAATGTGCGTTCACCGCGATGTCGCCAAACACGGATGCGTCCATCATGATGTTGTAAACAGAACCTGGATTCATCCGAAAAAATAACGTTTTGCCATTCGTGCACCGAGGTTCGTCGTTGAATACACCACCGCAGGCGCTCCTGTCTGTGATGCAGCGTCAAGGGTAACCGCAGCCATGGTCTCCGAGCTGATAGTCCATGCTGCTGCAAACGTCGTCGAACTGTTCGTGCAAATGATTGTTGTCTTGGAAACGTCCCCATCTGTTGACTCAGGGATCGAGACGTGGCTGCACGATCCGTTACAGCCATGCGGATAAGATGCCTGTCATCTGGACTGCTAGTGATACGAGACCGTTGGGATCCAGCACGGCGTTCCGTATTACCCTCCTGAACCCACGGATTCCATATTCTGCTAACAGTCATTGGATCTCGACCAACGCGAGCAGCAATGTCGTGATACGATAAACCGCAATCGCAATAGGCTACAATCCGACCTTTATCAAAGTCGGAAACGTGATGGTACGCATTTCTCGTCCTTACACGAGGCATGACAACAACGTTTCACCAGACAATGCCGGTCAAGTGCTGTTTCTGTATGAGAAATCGGTTGGAAACTTTCCTCATGTCAGCACATTGTAGGTGTCGCCACCGAGGCCAACCTTGTTGAATGCTCTGAAAAGCTAATCATTTGCATATCACAGCGCCTTCTTCCTGTCGGTTAAATTTCGCGTCTGTAGCACGTCATCTTCGTGGTGTAGCAGTTTTAATGGCCAGTAGTGTAACGCTATGAAAACACCTGACTTCCTGGACATAACAGCAGGTGTAATAAATTATACACATAATATGTCTGTAAATTTGCTTCTTATGTGCCCACTGTATTATATTGTATTTGTATTTCTAAAGTGGTTTCTCACTGCCGCATAATCAATAATAATGGTATAATGTACATCCGAGACGTTGCGTAAGCCAATTAAACTGTGTACATAGTCTCTTAGACTCAACTCGTGAGATACGATACTGAAGGGTATAGGGAAGCTGCTCTGGATGAACGTAGGAGCTGATGTGCCAATTAACATTGTATATGTAATAGAGCCCTTGCCAGAAAACGAGGAACTGTATCAAGAACAGTGTTTCATAGGACGTGGTTTATCCTTTGTGCTGGAAATTGACAGAAGCCAAGTGGTGCCCAACAGTGTAAACAAGTTTGGTTCGGAAGAGGAGAGGCTGTCAAGATTTCACTCACTGACAACTTAGAAATGTTACAGGAGTATGAGTTGAACAGGGATTTCAGTGTAAAATACTGGAAAGTGGGACAGTCTGTCAATTTAACTGCGCTAAGTGGACATGATAGAGTGGAATACACGGAATTATTTAACCATCCTGGACTACTGCCAGCTATTCCACTAGTGCAGCACATAACTGCCACTGAGGACGAGCTTCCTGCATATAAAAACAGCCATATCGAGTCCCACACCATCTAAAAGCAATGATGTTCAAGTTTACTGATCAACAACTTTAGGATGGAATGGAAGAAGCGAGCACCAGTCTCTGGGCAACACCTGCAGTCATTGTTTCAAAAAAGTTCTCAGATGGTAAGGGAACATGTGGATTCTGCTGCAACTATACATTTTTAAATCAACAGACATAGATGCTTACCCAATGCCTAACATTACGGAACTCTCTGACAATCTGGGGCAATGCTGTTATTTTACTACCACGGTTTTACGAAGCAGGTACAGCAATTAAAGACAGCACCGGAGGATCGACCAAAATGGCATTTTCGGTTTCATTTGGTGACTACCAGTACCATCAGATACCATTCGGTTTGAAAAATGCACCAATGACTTTCCAACGCATGGTAGATGGGATGCTATGACGGGGTGCTACGGGATCTGAAACCGAAACAATACATGTTCAACCTAGACAATATCACTGTATTCTCCAAGGACATCCAGGAGTGCGTAGTGTGTCGACGAGACGAGTTATGTGTGGCATGAGTGACTAGTAATGTGGAAAAGTGTCACTTCATATTACAGGAGGTGCACTATTTAGGCCATGCGCATGGCCGAGACGCCGTATGAACTGACCCACAACTTGTACAAGCTGTACAGAATTTCCCAATGTCAAGCACAGTAAAGGAATAGTCATTTCTTAGGACAGCTAATGTCAATAGAAAATATATTCCAAAGTTTGTGGATGTGACGAGACCCCTCATGTCTATGTTAAAGAAGGGAGAAAAGTTTCACTGGACTCCAGATTGTGAAGCAGAACTTGAACGATTATAAGATTTATTGACCAGTGGTCTAACTTTCACTTTTCCTATTAAAAACAATTTATATTGTCATGTGACTCAAGCAACCATGCCCTAGGCTATGTTTTGAGTCGAGAGGTAGACGGGAAAGAATACACAATAGCCTATGCTTCTAAATAGATCACGCAGAGAAGAACAATGAATATATGAAGAAAGTATCTGTTCTTTCTGACATGTCCGAAAGAACAGATACCATTGGTTATCTTGCAGCTCTCGAAGAATGAAATTACAATTAAAATCCATATTTATCAACGCCTGCAATCTGCTAATGGTCTGGATTTCATTGTAATTTCAGAGAATAACTATTCAACTACTAAAAAGAAATGCTCGCACTAATTTTTGGCATCACCTATTTCTGTTGTTATCCATTTGGGCTACATTTTAAGGTCATAAGAGAATGTGCAGTACTGAAATGGATTCAAAAGAATCACCCAACCTTTTTACCCACTGGGCCTTACAAATAAACGAATTTGATTTTGAGTTTGTGCATCATCCAGGGAAATCTCATGTTAATGTAGGCAAACTAAGTCGTAAAATACGTGCCACAGAAGGTGTTGGGATAAGTATGGAGGAATGGCACAGAGCTCAAACAGGTGATCTAGACTGTCAGCGGTTTGCGAAGTAGTTGCAGTTAAATTCTGACGATGGACAACTGAACAAGCAAACAATGTGCTGCCATTACATAGTTGTGATAGCTCGTTTGCAGAACGAAGTACTGCGGGAAGCTCATGATTTCATTTGGCGGAGTATATTTTGCAGCACACTGTCATGCCGAGTACCACATTGTGAAAAATAATTGGTGACAGAGAAGGAAGCAAGATGCAGACCGTTACATAAAATATTGCATGCCTTGCCCTCAAAGAACCAAACTGAATCATTGTCAAATACTATTAAAATGGCTACCTGAGATGGATAGACCACTCCAAATGATTGGTGTGGATATTCTTGGTCCCTCTGCACAAACACCAGCAGGGATCGATATGAATAAAATATAACTGATCGTATCCCGCGATTCTTGACCATAATCGTCACACCCAGCCAAGAGGCAGAAACAATGGCACAGACTATGATTAACCAACAGTTATTGAAATTCAGAACGCCAGAGGCTGAAATAACAGACGCAAGCATTAACTTTACGTCCAAGTTACAGAAGTAACTGGCCGTGCGGTTCTAGGCGCTGCAGTCCGGAACCGCGGGACTGCTACGGTCGCAGGTTCGAATCCTGCCTTGGGCATGGATTTGTGAGATGACCTTAGGTTAGCTAGGTTTAAGTAGTTCTAAGTTCTAGGGGACTGATGACCCAAGATGTTAAGTCCCATAGTGCTCAGAGCCATTTGAACCATTTTGAACAGAAGTAACTATGTCAACTAGGAACTTCCGATCTAGTGCAATACACCTGTAAAAATGGCGGGTCTGAAAGGATACACTGAGTATTAGGAAAAATTGGAAGTTGTTATGTAAATAACAGCAGCAATGATTTGAATGCTCCACTACCATATGTAGTAGCAGCAGCACGTAACTCGCATATCCACAAAAATACTGACTTTTCACCATATGAGAGTTTTTTTTGGGCCAAAACATGCTCTTCCGTTTTGAATTATGCAAACCTACCCCAGGAGAAGATCCTCTCAGAGTCATGAAAGTACACTTCCACGGAAGTCGTTACAAATGAAGTCGAATTCCTTCGAAAGATAGGGTAACAATGGCTGCTCTCAGTACCAAAATTGGTAGTCGTCATCGCACCTGCTACGACGGGCATTTCAGCGGCGCATAGCGGATAGAGCCTCAGGGGCAACGGTTGTTAACAGACGTGACATTTCAGTGCCTTCTTTCCAGCAACTCGCCACCAACAGCAGAACCACAACGTTAAACATCAACTACTCGCTAATCTGCCTGTCATACCTATGAGAGCGCGACGACGGAAAACCTCGCCTACTTAAATGACACGCTGGACTACTCACTTCCCTGGACTAGGTGACAGCTACATTATGTGGTCGCGTGACTATGGAAATCCTGTTCGACCACATGAAGAACTATCAGACCGAACACTGATACCGGGTGATCACCACTGGAACTTCCACATCATCCGTCTGCATAATATCATCCTAATCTTATCTTCGTTTAACATGAAAGTCCACAGCAGTCGTCTCAGCACTAGTGAAGAAGTGACTCAACCTCAGTGAATGAAGTAAAGTTGTGGAAAAGGAAAACAAGGGGGTCGTGTAATTTCTGTACTTCAGCATTGCAAGAATGGCGTAGTGTACGTAAGGAAGTATAAAACGGAAGAAGGACATGCAGAGGGGAAAGTTATGCAAGAAGTGTTTATTCCAAATTCGTGCAACCGAATGTAAAATGTAGAAACAGTGATGGATATACCAGTGTCTCTGTTGCAGCTAGACTCTTAAACAACAATCCGGTTGGCCTGATTTATCTAGAGAAGGTGGAAGTGTAATGGCTTGAAGCCCCACCAGGTTATATGAAGCTGGTATCTGTACAGATACAATTGGTTCAAATTCAAATGGCTCTGAGCACTATGGGACTTAACATCTGTGGTCATCAGTCCCCTAGAACTTAGAACTACTTAAACCTAACTAACCTAAGGACATCACACACATCCATGCCCGAGGCAGGATTCGAACCTGCGACCGTAGCAGTCGCGCGGTTCCGGACTGAGCGCCTAGAACCACTAGAGCACCGCGGCCGGCATACAATTGGTGATTTTGCGGCTCTCGAAGAATGAAATTATAATGAAATCCAGACCTTTAGCTTCTTACAGGCGTTGATAAATATGGATTGGACATATTCGAAAGAACAGATACCATCTGCCTATAGATAAGGCTTACCGCCCAATGATCTTCTTCAGTGCGGATGCATTCACATTGCTCGAACTCTTACGGGAATCGGTAGATTGACTGCCACGAGTAAAGACTATAGTGGGCAGGGGCACTACAAATGTAGTGTGTGGACAGTAAGTTGGAAGTGTGGGTGTCACAGGGAGCGCGCCAGAGGTAAGTCCCTGCAGGCGCACTATCGCCCGGTCGGAGCACAAATTTTTGAACTCCCTGTTGACATTTATCAACGTCTGTAAGCAGCTAAAGGTCTGGATTTCATTTTAATTCCACCAGGTTATGGTCTCCATCAGCAACTGCAGACGATGGCCTGTCGCTACAGCAGCCCTTTGCTGTTGGGAACCGGCCGCGGTGGCCGAGCGGTTCTAGGCGCTTCAGTCCGGAACTGTGCGACTGCCACGGTCGCAGGTTCGAATCCTGCCTCGGGCATGGATGTATGTGATGTGCTTTGGTTAGTTAGGTTTAAGTAGCTCTAATTTCTAGGGGACTGATGACCTCAGATGTTAAGCCCCATAGTGCTCAGAGCCATTTCCTTCCAAGCACGAAAGAAACGTGGCCCTTTGCACATAGTCGGCACCAGACAGCGGTATTTAAACCAATCAGGACCAGACCATCATCGACGCTACAGCTGGGTGACGTAATGACACCCAGCCTGTACCAACTGACGCCATACTTTCTGAAGTATTGAAAGATGTTAACGTCTAATACAGATTTAAGTGTTAGAAGAATTTTGTGGAGGTAACTGCCTCGGAGGTAGCCTTGTATGGAGGTGAAACGAGAGCGTGGTGCTATAGAAAAACGCTGAATACTCAGTGGATAAACCGGACAACTAATGAGGAGATACAATGTCGAATGGAGGAGAAGAGAACTGTGTGGCACAGTTCGACAAAGAGAAGGGATGTGTTGCTGGGACAGACGCTCTGGCACTGATACATTAGGAAAAAGTCAATTTGCTAGTGGAAGGAATTGTGGATGGGTAAAAATTGCAGAGTGGGAACAAAGGTTAGAGTACCATAAGTAGGTTGAAATGGATGCACGTTGCAGCAGTTGTCTTCGGATGTGGTCGTGGCGAACATTCGGACGGAGTGCCCAACGTAAAGTCCCGAGCGACTGGAAAAAAGCGCAAGTGACGCCTGCATATAAGAAGGGTAGAAGGACGGATCCTCAAAATTACAGACCAATATCCTTAACATCGGTTTGTTGTAGGATTCTCGAACAGATTCTCTGTTCGAATATAATGAATTTCCTTAAGACAGAGAAGTTCCTCTCCGTGCATCAGCACGGCTTTAGAAAGCATCGCTCCTGCGAAACGCAATTCGCCCTTTCTTCACATGATATCTTGAAAACCGTGGGTGAAGGGTATCAGACGGATGCCATACTCCGTGACTTCCGGAAAGCGTTTGACTCGGTGCCCCACTGCAGACTCCTAACTAAGGTACGAGCATATGGGATTGGTTCCCAAGTATGTGAGTGGCTCGAAGACTTCTTAAGTAATAGAACCCAGTACGTTGTCCTCGATGGTGAGTGTTCGTCGGAGGTGAGGGTATCATCTGGAGTGCCCCAGGAAAGTGTGCTAGGTCCGCTGTTGTTTTCTATGTACATAAATGATCTTTTGGATAGGGTGGATAGCAATGTGCGGCTGTTTGCTGAAGATTCCGTGGTGTACGGGAAGGTGTCGTCGTTGAGTGACTGTAGGAGGAACAAGATGACTTGGACAAGATTTGTGATTGGTGTAAAGAATAGCAGCTAACTCTAAATATAGATAAATGTAAATTAATGCAGATGAATAGGAAAAAGAATCCTGTAATGTTTGAATACTCCATTAGTAGTGTAGCGCTTGACACAGTCACGTCGATTAAATATTTGGGCGTAACATCGCAGAGCGATATGAAGTGGGACAAGCATGTAATGTCAGTTGTAGGGAAGGCGGATAGTCGTCTTCGGTTCATTGGTAGAATTTTGGGAAGATGTGGTTCATCTGTAAAGGAGACCGCTTTTAAAACACTAAACCACCTATTCTTGAGTACTGCTAGAGCGTTTGGGATCCCTATCAGGTCGGATTCAGGGAGGACATAGAAGCAATTCAGAGGCGGGCTGCTAGGTTTGTTACTGGTAGGTTTGATCATCACGCGGGTGTTATGGAAATGCTTCAGGAACTCGGGTGGGAGTCTCTAGAGGAAAGGAGGCGTTCTTTTCGTGAATCGCTACTTAGGAAATTTAGAGAACCAGCATTTGAGGCTGACTGCAGTACAATTTTACTGCCGCCAACCTACATTTCGCGGAAAGACCACAAAGATAAGATAAGAGAGATTAGGGCTCGTACAGAGGCATATAGGCAACCATTTTTCCCTCGTTCTGTTTGGGAGTGGAACGGGGAGAGAAGATGCTAGTTGTGGTACGAGGTACCCTCCGCCACGCACCGTATGGTGGATTGCGGAATATGTGTGTAGATGTAGATGTAGAGGTCTTCGAAAGAGAGCCAAGTACTGAACCGAATTTTACGCTCGCTTGCCGAAAGAATATCGTACAGTAATTCGCAAGTAAGGAATGACGTCCAAGATTGAAGTATTCATAAAAATTGTATTCTAGCCACGTGGCATGATTTCGTTACTGTAATACCCTTCGAAGAAACTAATGGTGGAATCTTAATCTATTCTGCTTAATGTATTTCACCCAACCGATCATAAAATAATACTAACGAAGAAATTATTCATCATTGTCAATGACTAAAGTAATTATTGACGAAGCGAGCAAGGAGGAGGAACCTCACAACTCGGTAGATTATCGCAAAGAGCTGCATCAGATCAAGCTAAAGACCACAATAACTCCACTTGTGAACTGAAAACGAAAGTATGTGGCTAGTAAACCGTCACACTCGGAGTTGCCTGCGATTGAAGATTTTACTGTATTATACGATCTCACAAAACACCCGCTCCTTGAAAGTGCATTTACGTAAAACAAGGAAGCGCGCGCGCACACACGGCCTGCAGCTGACGTGGCAACGAGGCCAGAGGCGAGCTGAAACCCGACTTGCTGTTTTGCGAGTGATCAATCTCGGTTGCCGTGAATAATTGCCGTGCGTCACTCGCGCCGGGAAAAGCGTCGCAGAGCAAATGTGTGCTGGCGGAGACACAGCGGGCCGTGCCGAATGAACCCCGACGTGTGCACAGCTATCACTGGCGGAAATTGGACGTACGCATCGCTGGAAATTTCCTGCCGCTGCATGCTGGACGTACGATACGCGTGGTATGATTGATTCTAGGGATGCATGCGTCAGCATCGAGATGTTTGTAGGAATACCGGGCAACATATGAAATCTTATTATTGCTCTCCAGACAAAAGCAGTATGATGAAATGAAATAAATTTTGATATCGGCCGCAATTGGGTGCTGAAATGAATTCAATAGCGACATGTGAATATTTGTGCCAGATCGGGACTCGAACCCGGATTTCCCGCCTTGCGCGAGCGGCTGCGTTAACAATTTCGGCTCTCCGAGCACTTTTTCCATCCGAACCAAATTCGCATTTTGTCGCACACTATTTATGTAGTGTCCCCTGTCCACCATACTGATTGCTCGCTGCATCACATTGGATTACCGCAAGAGTTCAGGAGAGAGGGTGCATCCGCGCTGTAGTGACCACATACGTCAGAACGTAGCGTCTATTCTTCCGGACTTCTAGTTTCTCATTTCATCTACAACATAAATTCACTCTCGTCGAAGACTTCATCTCATGTGTGATAATCAAAAACACTTCAAATAACGGAACACAAACGCTGGTCGAATCTTACGAGTGCGACATTTGTTGATAAACGAAGATTTTTACGTCGACGTTTCGGCGGAGTGCCGATATTCGCTACTGGTGACAGAATGCAAACACATCTGTCAGTTTCTGGTTTTACTGTAACAAGAGACATTAGCAGTGCGGTAGTAAACAATAATTCATATGATTGCTCATCTTGCATTCAGAATATTTCGCTCAAGTTCTGATTTTGTGTTTCGTGAGGTATCTGCTCACTCTGCTCAGTGCACAGCATCAACTTGGTAGTGCCAGCTTGCATCCCTCCCCCTCCCGCCCGCTCCCCCCCATCCCTCTCTCCCCAGCAGCCACTGTTTGCTAGTTAAAATGCGGAACCAGTCGTGTATATGAAAACGAGAAAACGGACGTGTGCCTTTAATCCAGAGCTGTCCCTCCCACCACCTCCCTCTCCCCTACCTTTCACTGTGTAGCGGGTGTGGATGGGAGGTGTGGGCGAGCGGCACCCTGCTGGAAGTGCGTGGAGGTGAAGGCGATGCAGGTAGCCAGCTTGTTGCTGAAATCCTTTTCATAGACCGACTGTCCCGTCGGTTCTTGGTAGAATATTTTATGCATTACGAATGAAAGCGTACACAACACTTGTGTAATATTCTACAATATTCTAGAACATTACACCAATATTGTGTGTGTTTTCATTCATAATCTAAAACCCCTACTTAACCGTCATAAACGTACTCTGCCTGCAGCGTGCAGGCAGCAGACAACGGGCGATAACACTCGAAGCCGAGTATTTTGGAACGGACGCACCAGTGCAGGCGTTTCTCGAGGACGGCAGGTTTCAGCTTTCGCTACCTCTTTGTTGTGGGGGGCGGCGCTGGATATCATGAACCCAGGCACTCAGCGGTCGATGGTGACGCGTCCCGGAGATGTCAGTGGTGGATTGCCCATCTGTTTTCTACATCCCCTCCACTGCGGCAAAAGTCAATTGTCGCTAACATAGCAAAACTCATCTACTATTTTTAGTGTCTCTTTTCCTAATCTAATGCCCTTGGCATCATCTGATTTAATTCGACTACATTCCACTATCCTTGTTTTGTTTCTATTGACGTCCATCAGACAATCTCATGTAAAGACCTTACAGCTGATCTTCCAAGTTCATTGCAATCTCTCACAGAATTATGTTGTCGTCATACCTCTTTTTTTATTACTTCTTTCTGAACATCAGTTACTTTTCCTAGTTTCCCTATCGTTTCCTCTTTTGCTTACTCAGTGCACGGATATTCACACGGGGGAGAGGCTACAACCACTTCGATTCTTTGACTCTTATAACTGCACTTGCCTTTCCATGCAACATGTAGATTTTCCGCTCCCTGTATTTTATCTTATTTCAGCCAACATTGTCGACGACTGTCTGTAGAACTACCAGTACTATTAACGTGCGTGTGCCTTTGCTCAGTCTGTCTTGTATGATAAATCGTAGGGTCAGTATTGCCTCGTGTGCTCTTTCATTTCTCTGGAACCAAAACTAATCCTCCCGTAATTAGGCTTCTACTAGTTTTTCAGCTCTTCTGTAAATAATCCAAGTTAGTATTTTGCAACCATGAGTTATTAAATTCTTGGTTCGTAAACGTTCACCTTGTCAGCATTTTTTTTTGAATGGGAATTATTACACTCTTCTTGATGTCTGCATATAAGACAGAATACTTTTGTCATGCCTAGCCCTCCCAACGATTTAAAAAATTCTCCAGAGTACTTGTATCCACTTAAGTCTTTCAGAGCTCTGTCAAATTGTTCTCGTAGTATCATATCTCTCATCTTATGGTTGTCTACTTTCTCCGCTCTTTCAATGAAATTGTCTTCTTGTTTGTTTCCCTTGTACAGACGCTCTAAATATTTCTTCAGCCCTTCAGCCTTCCCTTCTTTGCTTATCATCTGAGCTCGTAACATTCATACAGCTACTTCTCTTTTCTTAAAAGGTCTCGCTAATTTTTCTATAGGCTGCATCTATCTTTCGAATTGTCATGAATGCTTCTACAGCTTTGCATTTTTCCTCCAGCTTAAGCATTTTGCCCATCCGACTATATCGTGTTTCAGATCAGCTTGTATTTTCTTTTGCCTGCTTCCTTTGTTGCCTTTTTTAATACATCCTCTCTTCGACATCTAAATTTAATATCACTTTTATCGATGTATTTCTGCTGGGACTTAGCTTTTAACCTGGTTGGTCCTCTGATGCCTTCACAATGTCGTCTCTCTTTCGTATTCATTTCTCCTGTTCTGGTCTGCCGTTGACTAATAATACTTCTGAAACTCTCAACAACCTCTAGTTCTTTTGATCTGTCCAGGTCCCCATCTCCTTAATTTGCTCGGTAACAGCTTTTAAGAATGAAACCGTAGTACACTGGCAGATAAATCTCAAGGAGAAATCTTCGTGAAAGTAGGAAACAGTTACAGGTACAGTAAGATCCTCACATATACACACACCATACGCACTCAAATGTAAACGCTATTTCAACCGATCAGAGCTCTGTAAAGTGATGGTTGAGAACGACAATAATCAAAACTACGTTGACATTATTCTTACAGATACCTAAAAATCCGTACCTACATTCCTCCATAGGTGGTGAACAACATACAGTACTCAAGGCATAAACAATATAACAGAACATTTATTACTTGTGTAAATACAGGCACTGTATAGAAAGCTATAGTTAAATACCTTTCTTTGCTTATCAGCTAACAAATAAATCGGCTTCCAATTCTTAAAATTGTCACAGACGCTATTGATCCAAAGTATAAGAAAATGTAAAGTTTCATTAACAGGTTTCAATGCATTTGGAAGCAACGGACATTGTTTTACTACAGCAGAAGCGGGTAAAAAGAAATATCTTTTTCTTTGTTACGCCCACAAAACACAAAAACGTTTTAAATAATGCACTTAACAATAAAAGGAATGGAGGAGATAGTAACGAAACACATTTTCGAAGGCAGTTCTTTCTTTGTATATAATTGAGTCGGACGCACAGATCGACAACTAAAAACTGAACCGCTGCTTCTTCTGCTCTCTGTAATCTTCTAAAAGGTACGGCTTCTCAAGTAGGATTACTTCAAGCGAATAACGTATGGTCTTCCTTATATCCGTGCGGAAACCGAATTTTGCAACGCGCCCATGTTTACCAGAATATATGAGAGGCTCGGCTCCCTCCCTCACCGCCTTGCCTTGTAATATTTCTTCTGTTACGCGGTTGCACGCTTTCATTCCGGCAATCTCCAGCGACACAGGCGCCCCATTCCCGGAACTGAAACATTTATCCTCAATTTTCTACTCATGCGTTGTGCGCGCGGTGGTCTTACAAGTTTATATACGCAGGACTGAAACCGCAAAAAATTCAGCATACGCGTTGTTCCAAGGCGTGCATCTTTAGCTCCTTCGCGTAAGATATTGGAGAAGTTGTGTACATTTTCACTATGTTACCATAGTAACTTTTTAAATATTGTATGATGACAATTAACGCACACAGTATCAAACATGAACTTCTACCCCAAGACTTTCGAAGTTGTAGAACCCGACACTTTAACTCGGACGCTAGTGTACATCTTAGACTAAGGAATCATCAGAAGTTCCCTGCGGAAATGTGGTGTGTCCGCTCTCGTTACCTGTGTGCTAGGTGATCATAATTAACACGCAACTACCCACGGAGGTCCAGTGTGGACTGTATTTATCGTATGTCAGCCATACTTGGTAGATATGCTAATGAAAATGGGGAAAAATGCTTCCAATTTTTGCCACCACATACAGATCTGGCGCTCTGAATGCAAGGTAGGCATCATGTATTGCCCATTGCATAAAATGTAATTTACAAGGTAAAACACGTTTGTTGCAACATAAGTTACTAATGCTCAGTTAGACAGTTCTTAACCAATTTCATTACCTCACAAACTATGGCAGCATTACCATATAATTTCGAATACTTTAAGATTGTGTATTTTAACTAATGTGTAAAATATTGTCCGTTGCCTAAAGTTTAATTTATAATGTTAAAAAGCATGTTTGCTACACAACATAAATGAAGAGTGCTCAGTTTAACAGTTACTCAGTGAATGACCTCACAAACTTTAACGTGATAGTCATTTAACTTGTAACATGGTGTAGTTTAATTACTTATTCTGTTTAATAATGTGTGGTTACCTAAGAACTATCGTCCCTTTCAGACGCTAATTAGGTGTTTCATGAAGATGGTCTAATAAGCCTACAACTAGTTTGAAATGAATAAAATTGAGTAGAACAAAAGCAGTGCTCCTATTAATCAACTTTAAATGTGGAATTGTTCTACCGAAAAGCAGCGGAAGAATCCATAAATCAGATGTATGAAAATGTTTCCACATGTAGTGAATTAGGAACGCGACGGGGGTGGGAAAAGATCAAACACGTGAGAAAGGAATAATATAGATTTTTATTATCAACAGTCGCTTCCACAATTAGCTCAGTGTGAACATCAGAGACGTCGACAAAATGCGGCATTCACAAAACGACAGTTGCTAGCAGAAGTTCCGGTGGAATCTGAGCAATGTGTTCGTGCGTGCCGACCTTCAAATGAGGAGAGACCAAATGTGTCCCTGGTAAACACCTTCTTTTAGATGTTCCCAGAGCCAAAAGTCTATTTGATTCAAATCAGGGTCTTGTTGTAGGCCACGGACTTGGAAAATATCTGGCGATAAAACGTTCGTGGAAGGCTGCACTAAGCTCACCGAATTCGGAAGTTTTGTATATTCACAACACGAGATTTAAAGTACCCATAATTCGGCAGTTCTGTGTACTCACTGCACCCTCTAGTGTAAACTGAGCCTCGTAACATTATGGAATATTGCGAAGCGATATATCATCATCCTGCACCGTCTCGATCTTGTACGGGAACTAGTTTAAAATAGACCCAAAACTTCCCGCTCTATTGTACATGGGATGCACAGTTCTCGTGACACCGTACGAGCGCTAGCAGTACACGGCACACTTGCTGCATCATCAGTTAGAGCAACTGCAACCCCCGACAACTTCCACCGGGATAGGACGCCTTTCGCTTCCGGGTACTACACCAAGCTCACCCATGTTTTCGAATTTGTTTATCATCTTCTTTAAACCATTCAATGACATCGGGCCTCTCCTCAGAAATTTCAGAAGGGGTAAAATATCCGAAAGAACAGATACCACCTTCATATAGTTTAGGCTAACCGGCCATTGACCTTCTTCTGTGCGGATGCACGCGCAGTGAGCGAACTCTTACGGGACTCGGTCAGATTGTCTGCCGCGAGTAATGAGTGTAATGGGCAGGGGCACTTCGAATGTAGTGTGTGGACATTAAGTTGGCAATGTGGGTCTCACGGGAATCGTGCAGGGGTAAGTCCCTGCAGTCGCACTATCCTCTGTGCCCTTCGTGGCTCAGCCGGCACGGTAGCTCAGCGTGTTCGGTCAGAGGGTTAGCTGCCCTCTGTAATAAAAAAGCTGAGTGAACGGAGCAATGACGCCCCTGAACGAGTGTCAGCGGATGTCCGCCACGAACAAATTCTACGAACAATATAGAACAAAATAAGATCAACGAAAAAGAAAACGAACATAAAGTAGAGACTCAATAGGTCTCCAGGAAAACGCAATAACGGACTATGGATCTTTTATGCCGGCACGGTAGCTCAGCGTGTTCAGAGGGCTGTGTGCTCTCTGTAATAAAAAAAAAAAACTGTCAAGGAATCAACGATCAACTTGAGCGGATGTCATGTGACGTCCGCCCAGACCAAACACAAACCAACTACACTCCTGGAAATGGAAAAAAGAACACATTGACACCGGTGTGTCAGACCCACCATACTTGCTCCGGACACTGCGAGAGGGCTGTACAAGCAATGATCACACGCACGGCACAGCGGACACACCAGGAACCGCGGTGTTGGCCGTCGAATGGCGCTAGCTGCGCAGCATTTGTGCACCGCCGCCGTCAGTGTCAGCCAGTTTGCCGTGGCATACGGAGCTCCATCGCAGTCTTTAACACTGGTAGCATGCCGCGACAGCGTGGACGTGAACCGTATGTGCAGTTGACGGACTTTGAGCGAGGGCATATAGTGGGCATGCGGGAGGCCGGGTGGACGTACCGCCGAATTGCTCAACACGTGGGGCGTGAGGTCTCCACAGTACATCGATGTTGTCGCCAGTGGTCGGCGGAAGGTGCACGTGCCCGTCGACCTGGGACCGGACCGCAGCGACGCACGGATGCACGCCAAGACCGTAGGATCCTACGCAGTGCCGTAGGGGACCGCACCGCCACTTCCCAGCAAATTAGGGACACTGTTGCTCCTGGGGTATCGGCGAGGACCATTCGCAACCGTCTCCATGAAGCTGGGCTACGGTCCCGCACACCGTTAGGCCGTCTTCCGCTCACGCCCCAACATCGTGCAGCCCGCCTCCAGTGGTGTCGCGACAGGCGTGAATGGAGGGACGAATGGAGACGTGTCGTCTTCAGCGATGAGAGTCGCTTCTGCGTTGGTGCCAATGATGGTCGTATGCGTGTTTGGCGCCGTGCAGGTGAGCGCCACAATCAGGACTGCATACGACCGAGGCACACAGGGCCAACACCCGGCATCATGGTGTGGGGAGCGATCTCCTACACTGGCCGTACACCACTGGTGATCGTCGAGGGGACACTGAATAGTGCACGGTACATCCAAACCGTCATCGAACCCATCGTTCTACCATTCCTAGACCGGCAAGGGAACTTGCTGTTCCAACAGGACAATGCACGTCCGCATGTATCCCGTGCCACCCAACGTGCTCTAGAAGGTGTAAGTCAACTACCCTGGCCAGCAAGATCTCCGGATCTGTCCCCCATTGAGCATGTTTGGGACTGGATGAAGCGTCGTCTCACGCGGTCTGCACGTCCAGCACGAACGCTGGTCCAACTGAGGTGCCAGGTGGAAATGGCATGGCAAGCCGTTCCACAGGACTACATCCAGCATCTCTACGATCGTCTCCATGGGAGAATAGCAGCCTGCATTGCTGCGAAAGGTGGATATACACTGTACTAGTGCCGACATTGTGCATGCTCTGTTGCCTGTGTCTATGTGCCTGTGGTTGTGTCAGTGTGATCATGTGATGTATCTGACCCCAGGAATGTGTCAATAAAGTTTCCCCTTCCTGGGACAATGATTTCACGGTGTTCTTATATCAATTTCCAGGAGTGTATATCGAAAAAAAAGAAAGGATGAGTAGAGCGTCTGCCATGTAAGCAGAGATCCCGGGTTCGAGTCCCGGTCGGTGCACACATTTTCAACTGTCCCCGTCGATATATATCAACGCCTGTCAGCAGCTTAGGGTCTTGATTTAATTATCGCTTCATACGACACCGTAAGTTATTGGAACAACGTGCACAGTATCATCTGTAACAGGGTCGAATCAGTACATCTAAAAACTAAACTCCGCCTGAACAGGCGATGGAGGCCGAACGGTACCGACCGGCCGCCGTGTCATCCTCAGCCCACAGGCGTCACGGGATGCGGATACAGAGGGGGTAGATGTAGTCAGCACACTGCTCTCCCGGCCATATGTCAGTTTACAAGACCGGAGTTGCTACTTCTCAGTCAGGTAGCTCCTCAGTTTGTCTCCTAAGGGATGGGTGCACGCTGTTTGCCAATAGCGCTCGGCAGACCGAATAGTCGTCCATCCAAGTATTAGCACAGCCCAACAGCGCTTAACTTCTGATCTGACGGGAACCGGTGTTACTGCTGCATCAAGTATTCAGGACATCCCCACATCAAATTTATCACTAGGGCCGAGAAAGCATTACTGTGAAGCCCATCTGCATTGTAAACGTAAACGGAAATCTTAATCGACTAAAAGTTACAGAATTCTCCACATATATTAGGTCTTCGACTTTACTTCTGCCGTTCTTTCCTCAAAGTTCGAGGTTTTATTGTGTAAAACTTATTTTAAAAAGTACGATTCAAAGTAGGTCACTACTTTCTCCATCTTTCCGGAAGCATACGAATCTCGCGGTGAAAGGACTCGGCGTCTTTCAGGAAGATCCATGAATCGCTCCAATTTTGCAGTCGCTCATATGACCAAAAGTGCTGGCCAGACAGGCCGTCAGCCACTGATCGAAAAAGATGGTAGTGAGACGGAGCAATGTGTGGAGAATACGACGGGTGGGGTAGTACTTCCCATTTCTTCTCCACGAATGTTTTGATGGGTTTTGCGACATGGGGTCGAGCACTGTCATGCTACAAAATCACCTTTTCGTATCTATCTCTGTATTGTGGCCGTTTGTCTATCAGTGCTCGGCTCTAGCTCATACTGCTTTCGATATCCCCCGTGATTGTCTCCGTCAGTTTCAATAGCTTCGAAAACCTTCTCTCTTCCACTTCCATATCAGTCTTCGCTGTCAAAATCACCGTTCTTGAAGCGTTGAAACCATTCTCTGAAGTTCTTTCACTAATAGGTGCCCCATCATAGGGCTTATCCAACATTTTAAGAGCCTTAGCCGCAGATTTCTTCACGTTAAAGTAGAAAATTAAATCTTCCCGCAAGTGACGAGAAACGGATTCGTATAAAATGGCACGTTCAATCCGCACCACCACTTGCAGCTGGTGCCATCTGTTACAAAACAGCGGAAAAGTCTAATATATCCACACGTAGGCTGGTTCCTTCCAAACAACCGTGAACGGGGTGATAAAGATAAATGTCCAAACACTTTATGCATTGGCTTCCACAATTACAAGAATTACTGTAACTCAAAAATTTACTTTTTGAATGTATCAGACTTGAAGTGTAGAGCATATGTGGCTGCATTAATAAAAATGAAAAGATAGTCCCAGAAAAACAGCTGATGTTCGCAAACTTGTGGAATGTACAAAATGAAGGGATAAGATTGGTATGGGATTAGGTGGCACAAGTTATGAGTATCGCGAGCACCAAGGCTACTGCAGTTTCATTAGTGAGTGATGCCGACAATTATTTCCACGAGCTGAAGTCTGATGAAATGGGTTTGGGGAAGAGGACTGCGACAGATGCCATGTTGAGGGCATCTCAAACATACATTAAGAATACAGTTCAAAGAAGGAAGCTGGCCATTCCACGAGCTCAATCATTTGCTTTTAAAGATTTTTGCCCAGGAGAAAAGTAGTCCTGCAGGGTAAAACTCATAAGCATGCATTTCTATGAACATGCGAGATCGTAGATCCAGTGGGAAAGAAACGCATATAAGTTCTCCACCTAAACGTGTATCACCCTTAATACAAATATAGCCCAGTGGTAAATAATAATCAGCAACTTATCTCGGCTGAGCGTTTCAGAGATCGAAACTGTGGTGAGAAGCTGTTGTCAACGTCTATGGACAATTAAAGGACAACGTTTAACCACCTGAGATTTGGCATTTGACATGCCTATAATGTGTTAATGACTCTACTGCAGTTATACTAGTAAGTCATTCATCCAAAAAGGAAGGAACTTCAGTGTTTAATGTCCAGTAGACGATGAGTCATTAAAGACGAAGTACAGGCTGTGATTAGCGAACTAAGGCGAGGGAAATCGGCTGTGTAATTTGAAGGAACTAAGCCCCGATTTTGCGTACATGATTTCGAGATACCGCAAGGAACCTGCACATGAATGACGGATGCGGATATGGTCCTTATCTTCCCAAGTGCAGTATCGTCACGGCTGCACCATGTCTCTCGTTTAATTCGTCCAACTGAACTTTCGTAGCTGCTTTGATTCTGTCTCAGCGAAGCAGTTCCGTTCAATTCTGATATGTAGTTGTCCGTTGTATACAGAGAGCCATCATATTGTGTCCATTTCTGATATGTAGTTGTCCGTTGTACACAGAACCATCATATTGTTGACTCACATGGCAGTGTTTCGCAGTATTACTGGTATTTCGAGAGATTCAGTTTTTGAGTCAAATACTTTATGTTTATTAAGACTGTTCCTATTGTTTGTGATTTTCCGTAATTTGCAAAAAATACTCTATTTAAGACGGATTGAATATGTGACAGGTATCTGCCTTACATATCACTGCAGTTTAGGATTCATCCAGGCTTGATCACCACGCAGACAGTGTGTAGCAGGTGTTCCTAGGCTCGAGTACATAGTCAGTTCTTCAGAAATCGTGAAAATACTTTCACTTGTGTTTTTCAGGATGTAGCAATACATATTTTCTGCTACATTTCGCTCTTTCTCTCGTGAGCCCAACAAAAATGTGGCACTCTGTGCTGCCTCTTTTTTCACACGCTTCTTACTGTTCCCTGAAATTCATACACTTCAGCAATGCTTCAGTAAATTCCGTCTATTTTTTTTCAAAACAACTTCTTGAAGCTCAACAGTATCTGCACCCGTCCGTATTGGCGATGCTGTTACTGTAAATGAGCTTGTGACAAATACGAGTAAAACTATGATTAATACACGCCATTCGCTGCCCCTTGGGCTACAAAACGTGTCCAAGCTTAACTGAGGTATTCCATCCATATTAAATTCACTCCATTAGAGGGTGATTTAATTAAATTTAACTGATTTAATTAAATTTATCCATCTGAACAATTTAATAACACAAACTTAACCTCGCGTGATGAAGTTATCTGTACGGGCAAATTTGGGGTGGTTCGTGCCAACGAAGAAGCAAGTTAAAGAGTATATTCTCGATAAATGGTAAAAAAGCTGGAAAACGGCGGGGAACAGGACGATGATTACATTTCCCTACCGAGGGCAGAGGCCGTTTGGATATGAGCCTTACCCGAAATACTAAATAAAATAGAAAAAATATTCTACTCCTCATGCTGTGAGCTCGTACGATTCTGGAAGCATATGTTTCTGAAAATTAATGATAGAGCTAGAATTAAAATAAATGGAGGCAGCTATTTGCCTCTTTACAGAAGTGGAAGGACTAGAAACTACGCTCATAACGTACTAGATGATACCGAATGTACGAAAATTCTAAACTTCATTGCCAGTGATAATAGTTTTAAAGTTTATTTTTTCTGTTTTCTTTAACCGTTTTCATTAATATTAATGTTCCGTGCACAGTTTCTGATCAAGTTCCATGTACGCTATCCGATCAAAAGTATCCGGACGCATGTCAATGAACATTAATATTGGGTGTGTCCAGCATTCGCCTCTATGACGGTTCGAACTCGGCTGGGGACACAATCAATGAGGTGTCTGCATGTCTATGGAAGAATGACAGCCGAGACTTCCTCGAGGGCGGAAATCAGAGAAGGTAGTGAATCTGGACGCTGGGGTCTGGAGCGAATTCGACGTTCTAACTCACCCCAGAGGTATTCATTTAGGGACCCGTGGCGGGTCAGTCCACTTCAAGAACGATATTGTCCACAAACCGTGCTTCACAGATGCTGCTTTATGACAGGGTGCATTGTTATGCTGATAGGAACGATCACTGTCTCCGAACTGTTAGTCTACCGTACGCAATACACCGCGCTGTAAAATGTACCATATCCTTCTGCATTTGGAGTTTTCTTAGGCGCAATAAGGGGACCAACGGAAACTTCGAAACCCCCCCCCCCATACTGTGACACCACCTCTCTCCGTAATTCGCTGTTGGCACTACAAATGGTGACAGGTAACACTCTCCAGGCTTTCGCCAAACCCAAACCCTTCCATCGGAACCCCTCCAAATCACTCGTCGTCTCCAGTCGTTCACTCTCCAGTGGCGTCACCCTTTACACCATCTCAAGCGTCGCTTAGCATTGGCTACAGAAATGTGTGGCTTTGAGTTTCCGCTCTACCATTGCACCCCATTCGTTATACACTGAAGACCCAAAGAAACTGGCACACCTGCCTAATATCGGGTAGGGCACAGCGAGCACGCAGGAGTGCCGCAACACGACGTGGCATGGACTCTACTAATATCTGAAGTAGTGCTGGAGGCAACTAACTCCATGAATCCTGCAAAGCTGTCCATAAATCTGTAAGAGTACGAGAGGATGGAGATCTCCTCTGAACAGCATGTTGCAAGGCTTCCCAGATATGCTCAATAATGTTCATCTCTGGAGAGTTTGACAGCCATCGGAAGTATTTAAACTCAGAAGAGTGTTCCTGGAGCCACTCTGTAGCAATTATGGACATGTGGGATGTTGCATTGTACTGCTGGAATTGCCCAAGTCCATTGGAATGCACAATGGACACGAATGGATGCAGGTGACTAGATAGGATGTTTACGTGCGTGTCACCTGTGAGATTCGTATCTAGACGTATCAGGGGTCCAATATCACTCCAACTGCACTCTCCCCACACCATTACAGAGCCTCCACTAGCTTTTAAGTCCCCTGCTGACATACAGGGTCCATCGATTCATGAGTTTGTCAACATACCCGTGCACGTCCATCCTCTAGATACAATTTGAAATGAGACTCGTGTGACCAGGCAATGCGTTTCCAGTCGTCAAGAATCAAATGTCAGTGCTGACGAGCCCAAGCGAGGCGTAAAGCAGTTTTGTTCTATTTAGTGATGCCCGTAAGACATAAGCAACCCAGTTGCAAGCTGACATATTTATTCTGGGTGTTTTACAGCATTTTTATTACAATCGTATTTCATACTTTATTAATTTCTTTAATTATTTCATTATTATTTGTTATCCTCCACTATAATTCGTTGTGAAAGCTTTGTAGACGAAAGTCATTCGGCGATCTCTTTCTAAACCACGACGGTATGTTGATCATTTTTATTTTGGGACTGTATGATTACAGACGAATGAAGCAAACTTTTTGTGCTATGAGCGTTTCGCTTCTTTTCAAGGCATCTTCAGTGATACATTTGGTGGATGTTGCCCTACATGTCGTGTTTTCGCTCCTCTGTTATCGCTGTTATTCTTATAACAGCCACCTGAAATTTTGTTTTCAGACTTCACAACACTAGCAACCAACTATTTGTTTTCATATTTTGTTGCAAGTAATAAAGGCGTGTGCCACAAAAATTGTGTTTCATTCTGTTGTAATTCGACGGTCTGAAAATAAAAATAGTGAACATATCGTAATATTCTAAGTGAGGACGACAGGATCACAAAAGTTTGAAAATGTTCTCAAGCGTGTTTTGCCATCCCTCATTTTTGGGGACGACGTACGCGTGAACTGTTTTCTAGTTCTATCCGTTGTTGCTCCACAGCTCTCACTTTTTGTTCGACGTAGCAGTAGCCGCACTCAAAGTGTAGATCAAAATAACTTTTTCTTCAGCCGTATTTACTGATGCAAATTTTATTATATGCGATCGCTTGCGCAGCTTTATGATCATGCGTCTTTGATTAAATTTAGACCCGCACTTGTAGAAATTCTGATGTACATGGGCAGACCCTTCAGACTTGTTCACTTCCGCAGTTAACGAATAGTATTGAGGCTAATCAACTGACTTTTGTGTGCTAACTTCCCTCGGTTCGTAACATGCAATCTGTATTCATAATGGTTTTCAGTGTAGTTCTTTCTCCATAATGCATATCGATTCGTCATCCAGAAGGTGAACATTAAACTTGTATGACATTGCTTGACGTCAGTGGTTTGTCAACCACATTGGGAAAATCGGAAATTTGTGGTAAGTTCGTATGGCACCAAACTGCTGAGGTCATTGGTCCCAAGGCTTACACACTACTTAATCTAACTTAAACTAACTTACGCTAAGGACAACACACACGCCTATGACCCAGGGAGGACTCGAGCCTCCGACGGGAGGAGCCACGAGAACTGTGGCAAAGCGCCTTACACCGCGCGGCTACCCTGCGCGGCCATCATATCGGGAGACAGAAGGAAAGATTTTTGGAACTTAATGCCCCGTTGACATTGAAGTCATTACAGACGTAGTTGGTGAAATATACAGCTGATCCATGCCTATTCGTACACCGCGAACTGAGACGCTGCTTAGCAAATTCGGTTACTGGGACAGCAGGTCTTCGCACGCGTTGATTTGTGTCCAAACTTTCCCTTTGGGAAGGCGGTTATCACTGAAACAACCGGTTTTCAATAATATCGGTGCTTTTCAACGCTAGTTTAACCGGACTGCTAAAATCTCTCAAAAGAACTATTTTCTGAAATAACCGGTTTTCGGTTTTTTATGCTTATAATCTCCTGTAAAAACGTAGAATCGAACAAAGATCGAAGAATTTTGACTCCTCACTTTCAGTATACATAGAATCAAAATATTGAATTAAATAGGCAAATAAAAGAAAACTTTCTATAAAATTTTTCTTGGTTTGTGACAGGATTGTCAATAAATAAACTATCGACTGTTCGGCCACTGTTGCAAGTGACTTTTTCAGGGTGTGTTCAGTAAACGAGAACACTCTTAAGAAAGTCACTTGCAACACTGGCCGAAACGTCGGTAGTTTTACATATTGACAATGCGGTCACAACCGCAGAAAAGATTTATTGACTGTGACAGTGGCCCCGGAAGCCTACGTTTACAAAAGAAAACTTTGTCCGTCCACCATTTGCTGTTTTTCTTGAAAAGTGCTAAGTGGCTGACTACCACAAAAAATTCCTACATTGTCCTATTCAATCTAACTTTTTGAAACTCGGCTCAGAAGTTATGTAACCTGGGAATAATACCAGAACATTACCAATAGTCAGTGCTCTATTTTTGTGCTAATTTGTCCTTTTTCAAGGACTACAAGCAGATGAAGAAACATTGTGTTGACACAGACAGCAGGTCACCTGCTTTCTAGCTTTATTGTAAACCATGAATGAACTGTTAACTCTTATGTTTTCTTCTTATATTATGTCACAAGTTTGTTATGATCCTCCCGCTTTTAATCTCTTAAAGCAAATGGAGCAGTGTATTTCAGTGATTCTGCACTTCGTAAAAAAATTCGAGACTAGTTAGGAATGGGGCCATTCTGTAATGCAACCAGTGTCCATCGACGGCAGTGAGAAATCACCAGATGGGTCACGTGTTACACACTGCCTGCAAGTACACGCGCTTCTAATAGGCCACGCCACATGGTAATACGTACATTATTGTCTCACCAACGCTGTACGAATTATCGCGCCACGTGTTTGTTGTTTTTCTGTCGGCGTTGTTATTAAAGTAGCACTGAGCACTTGGCCCATGTCCTATAAAAACTCAATATTTCAAAACAATTCAAATTTTGGGAATGGAAATTACCTGTTCGCAAAAACAAGTCTCTTAAGAAACGGAAAATTTTAGCACTGCTGTTACTAGTTGATAAATAAGTTTTATCGCCTGGTTTTTAGTAAAAAATAAAAACATCTGTCATAACAGAGACCAAACAAATAGCGAAAAATACCAGTTATTCAGAACTGATATACCAGTATCGGTTGTAAACGGTCGGCTTTTCCCATCTCTACCTCCGGTGCTGCTAACGCTTTTTTGTATGCTGGATTTAGCAGATGCGGAAGTATTACCAAATATCTTTTGGATGTCTACAGTCGTTTCACAGACGCTAGCTGGATTACGTTTATGTAATTTAGTCAGAATTCGATCTTTGCGACTGAAAAGAAAGCTTTTACTTGTCTGGTCAGTCATAGAGTTTCTAAAACAACCATCCCGAAATTTGCTTTACTTGATTTAGGGAAACCACGGAAAGATAACTGGTTAGTGGCACGACTGTTCGAACCTCGTTTCTTCCAGATAGGCGATCACAGAGACCTCCTCTCTCAATGAACCGCATGAGATTCCTGACACAGATCGCACAGCAACTGGTTCACCGCGTTTATTCGTTGCGTGGTGCAGCTCGCACGTGTGCCAGCGATGTTCTTGCACTCCTTCCGTGCGTATGGTTTTCTTGTAAGTCTTCATTTGTCACCGAAGATGCTACTCTTCGAAACTTCCGTTCTTACACACAGGACTAGTCTAGTGGCCACTTCCTAATAGACTGGTGAGCCGATCAGAGTCAGAGGCCCGAAGGGTTGCAGGTGGAAGCTGAAGGTAGATTTCTCAACTCTGAGCTGGCGGTGCGACCGCATGCATGGTGTTAGTGAGATTCGGAGATTAAAACGCAAGACGATCTGGAGAGTAGCTCCAAAACCAGTCGAATGAATGACGTTAAAAAAAAAAAGTCTGCAAATTTCCATCAAAGTCTCAGCTCATTCTTGGGAACTGATTTCTGTTAACAGTTAGAGGAAATATAATGCTGATCGATCTTTGAAGGAATAATGATTGGCACGTCTACGACACCAACAAAAGTGAGTGTAAAAGTAAACGCAAAACGACCTTCATGTAATTTAGGGACTGTCATCTGCTGTCCCCATTGTGTAGAACTGCATGAAACAGCAAGGGCTGTGAGCTGTGAGAGAATATGCGGCTCGCTCGATACCTAACCGCCACAGAAGTGTAATATAGCGTTGCGAATCCACTACGGAGACGCCGTGTCATATCAAAGGCTGGCGTCTGGCCGTTAGCTGTGGTGTGGTGCTAAGTACCAATGCGGTGAGGAAGGGTAGGGGGGAGGGGAGGGGGGAGGCAGCAGAGTAGTATTAAGTTACCGCGCTAGAGGAACGCCGAGCACAACATACGACGAAATGCATCGAATTCCGGTCTGCCTATCCCCAATCCCTGGATAATCCAAAGTTCCTCAGGCTCCTCTACTGTTGATTCGTTGCCAACCGTTTGTTATGTAAAATTTAGTATTATGAACGAAAAAACCAACAACACTAGTGTAACATTCTACAATATTAGTTATTTTACAAACCGGTTTTTGGCTGTTAAGTTATACTCGTGTACAAAGATAAACGTGTGTGGCTGCGAAATTTTTGGGGTGCGGCGTAACGCCTAAAACGGGCTTGTAAAATAATTAATATCGTAGAATATTACGCCTGTGTCTTGTGTTTTTTCATTCACACCAGTTATCAGCGAAACAATAAATTAATGCAGAATATATTACTCTGTCTTTAACCTTAGTAGAAAGACAAGAGAGAAAATATTTAAAAAATTTATAAATACACTCCTGCAAATGGAAAAAAGAACACATTGACACCGGTGTGTCAGGCCCACCATACTTGCTCCGGACACTGCGAGAGGGCTGTACAAGCAATGATCACACGCACGGCACAGCGGACACACCAGGAACCGCGGTGTTGGCCGTCGAATGGCGCTAGCTGCGCAGCATTTGTGCACCGCCGCCGTCAGTGTCAGCCAGTTTGCCGTGGCATACGGAGCTCCATCGCAGTCTTTAACACTGGTAGCATGCCGCGACAGCGTGGACGTGAACCGTATGTGCAGTTGACGGACTTTGAGCGAGGGCGTATAGTGGGCATGCGGGAGGCCGGGTGGACGTACCGCCGAATTGCTCAACACGTGGGGCGTGAGGTCTCCACAGTACATCGATGTTGTCGCCAGTGGTCGGCGGAAGGTGCACGTGCCCGTCGACCTGGGACCGGACCGCAGCGACGCACGGATGCACGCCAAGACCGTAGGATCCTACGCAGTGCCGTAGGGGACCGCACCGCCACTTCCCAGCAAATTAGGGACACTGTTGCTCCTGGGGTATCGGCGAGGACCATTCGTAACCGTCTCCATGAAGCTGGGCTACGGTCCCGCAAACCGTTAGGCCGTCTTCCGCTCACGCCCCAACATCGTGCAGCCCGCCTCCAGTGGTGTCGCGACAGGCGTGAATGGAGGGACGAATGGAGACGTGTCGTCTTCAGCGATGAGAGTCGCTTCTGCGTTGGTGCCAATGATGGTCGTATGCGTGTTTGGCGCCGTGCAGGTGAGCGCCACAATCAGGACTGCATACGACCGAGGCACACAGGGCCAACACCCGGCATCATGGTGTGGGGAGCGATCTCCTACACTGGCCGTACACCACTGGTGATCGTCGAGGGGACACTGAATAGTGCACGGTACATCCAAACCGTCATCGAACCCATCGTTCTACCATTCCTAGACCGGCAAAGGAACTTGCTGTTCCAACAGGACAATGCACGTCCGCATGTATCCCGTGCCACCCAACGTGCTCTAGAAGGTGTAAGTCAACTACCCTGGCCAGCAAGATCTCCGGATCTGTCCCCCATTGAGCATGTTTGGGACTGGATGAAGCGTCGTCTCACGCGGTCTGCACGTCCAGCACGAACGCTGGTCCAACTGAGGCGCCAGGTGGAAATGGCATGGCAAGCCGTTCCACAGGACTACATCCAGCATCTCTACGATCGTCTCCATGGGAGAATAGCAGCCTGCATTGCTGCGAAAGGTGGATATACACTGTACTAGTGCCGATATTGTGCATGCTCTGTTGCCTGTGTCTATGTGCCTATGGTTCTGTCAGTGTGATCATGTGATGTATCTGACCCCAGGAATGTATCAATAAAGTTTCCCCTTCCTGGGACAATGAATTCACGGTGTTCTTATTTCAATTTCCAGCAGTGTATTATATAATGTATACATGCCATCGGAACTTGGCCCTTTTCCAATGACATGGAATCTATAAATAAATAATTTTAACATTCGGAGATCTCGACAGTGTCTTCTAAAAAGTAATGTGTGACTATGATCTCTGCCCAAGAAACAGTGAGAAATACTTAGGCTGAAACATTAGAAAATTAATGGTATAAGAAACGATCCTTCTTTTAGTTACCAAGCTAAAGAAAAATTACTCCCACAGTTACGTGAATACGACGAGTTTATGGTTATACTGCGCTAGAATAACATTTCTCTTATCCTATGCAGCACTCGAGTTCTTCTTTGAGACAGGATACTGAATGTACTCTTTCCACTGATTCTTTAGAGTCCATAGTGCAGACTTTTTGCAGCTAAGGCTATCTACCGATACATCGTACCAAGATGATCGTTTCTGTACCGTCATATACTTGGACTCGTTCTTTTACGAAAGAGTTTTAATTTCTGGTATACTTATCAATCTCACATGCAGTTTAGTCTTCTTCATATATTGGTGTCCTGGTATTCTACTTGAAATGGTGTTCTTCTTCCTGAATACGTGAACTAATACAGCCACAAGTTTTAGAACACTGCAGTGAAAATTTTGTTTGTGGGTTATATTATGAAATACGTCAGATTGGAAAGTATTGTTTTCCATACCGACATAGAACGTTTGTCGTAGGAGTGATTATGGGGAGGTGTTCTCAGGATCAGAGCATCTGCATCTACATCTTCATACGTTGCCTGACAATAAAAGTGAAGCATCCAGAAGTCGCGCTCGAATGTCGGGTAACATCGTCGGCTGGTAGGGCGGCGACATGGGGAGAAGTCCTATTCCGTCAATATTTTGGAGACGCACAGTGGTGCTACTCTGGGAGTATGGTGTGGGTAAGACTTCAGGTAACAACTGACAGTGATTGAGGGAATTCTGACGGCACAACGGTACGTCACGGAAATACTGCGTCCCCATGTGTTGCTCCTCATGCGACAGTCTTATGGTAGTATTTTTCAACAGGATAATGCGTGCCCACACATGGCACCTGTCATCATGAAACGTCCGCACGAGTGTGAAGTACACCCGTCGCCAACAAGATCCCCATATCTGTCGCCGATAGAGCACGTGTGGTTCCAGCTCCGACGTCAACTCTGTCCCAGTGCCGGTATCCAGGATATCAACAACCAACTACAACAGTTGTGAGTCAGCTTGCCTCAGAAGATACCATCCCTTCATGACAATTACGAACTAGTTCTACTTGTGTTATTAAGAAGTCCGATTAAATGATTACATCGTACTTCTTAATAACTCAGGCACTGGCACTTCGTATTTATTCTCCAATACCAGGCCCTCAACTCCCTATATACACTGCTGGCCATTAAAATTGCTACACCGCGAAGACAACGTGCTACAGACGTGAAATTTAACCGACAGGAAGAAGATGCTGTGATATGGAAATGATTAGCTTTTCAGAGCACTCACACAAGGTTGGCGCCGATGGCGACACCTACGACGTGCTGACATGAGGAAGGTTTCCAACCGACTTCTCATACACAAACAGCAGTTCACCGGCGTTGCCTGGTGAAACGTTGTTGTGATGCCTCGCGTAAGGAGGAGAAATGCGTACCATCATGTTTCCGACTTTCATAAATGTCGAATTGTAGCCTATCGCGATTGTGGTTTATCGTATCGCGACATCGCTGCTCGCGTTGGTCGAGGTCCAATGACTGTTAGCAGAAGATGGAATCGGTGGGTTCAGGAGGGTAATACGGAACTCCGTGCTTTTTCCCAACGGCCCCGTATCACTAGCAGTAGAGATGACAGGCATCTTCTCCGCATGGCTGTAACGGATCGTGCAGCTACGTTTCGATCCCTGAGTCAACAGATGGGGACGTTTGCAAGACAACAACAATCTGCACGAACAGTTCGACGACGTTTGCAGCACAATGGACTATCAGCTCGGAGACCATGGCTGCGGTTACCCTTGACGCTGCATCACAGACAGGAGCGCCTCCGATGATGTACTCCACGACGAACCTGGATGCACGAATGGCAAAACGTCATTTTTTCGGATCAATCCAGGTTCTATTTACAGCTTCATGATGGTCGCATCCGTGTTTAGCGACTTCGCAGTGAACGCACATCGGAAGCGTGTATTCGTCATCGCCATACTGGCGTATCACCCGGCGTGATGGTATGGGGTGCCATTGGTTACAGGTTTAGGTCACCTCTTGTTCACATTGACGGCACTTTGAACAGTGGACGTTACATTTCAGATGTGTTTCGACCCGTGGCTCTACCCTTCATTCGATCCCTGCGAAACCCCACATTTCAGCAGGATAATGCACGACCGCATGTTGCAGGTCCTGTACGGGCCTTTCTGGATACAGAAAATGTTCGACTGCTGCCATGGCCAGCACATTCTCCAGATCTGTCACCAATTGGAAAGGTCTGGTCAATGGTGGCCGAGCAACTGGCTCGTCACAATACGCCAGTCACTACTCTTGATGAACTGTGGTATCGTGTTGAAGCTGCATGGGCAGCTGTATATGTACACGCCATCCAAGCTCTGTTTAACTCAATGCCCAGGCGTATCAAGGCCGTTATTACGGCCAGAGATGGTTGTTCTGGGTACTGATTTCTCAGGATCTATGCACCCAAATTGCGTGAAAATGTAATCACATGTCAGTTCTAGTATAATATATTTGTCCAATGAATACCCGTTCATCATCTGCATTTCTTCTTGGTGTAGCAATTTTTATGGCCAGTAGTGTATGTATGTATGTTTGTATTTGTGTGTGTGTGTGTGTTTGTGTGTGTGTGTGTGTGTGTGTGTGTGTGTGAGTGTGTGTGTGTGTGCTTCCTGGACAGGAATATACGTAAAGCGTGAGTGCAGATTGTGACACATGGACGATGACAACATTTGGAAGTTTGTGGGCCTGGCTACGATTCGTGCTCAGATGGCCGAAGCGGTTAACTCGGCCGCTCGCGTAAAGCGGGAAACCTGGGGTTATAGTCCCGGTCCAACAGAAATTTTCATCGTCTTCATTTCAATATACAGTCGAAGGTGGTTCATATTCGCAACTGCAAATGCATTTACCATATTCATGACAATTCCCGGTCGAATCAGTCCATGCATCCAGACCATACGGGGTGCAACGTCGTATTGGTAAGTGGACCCATTCTACATAGTTCTTTGTAGATTTCATTCGATTTGATTCTCATTGAAATATCATCGCTTATTCTCTCAAGCCATTAAGTTTCGTATCGTTACCTCCTCCGCTTTTGAGTGCCTTCATTTTTTGTCACTCAATATATTCAGATTATTTCGTGTGAGATGTAAAAGAAGGACTGCCATAATATCACAATTTTTTCGTGACTGAAAAATCTTACATTTAATTACGGCAACGCTTACCGTGGTACCTAATGGACTGTGTACTATAATCTGTCGGCATCACATGTATGACGTTAAAGGTAGAGAATTAAGTGGAATTATTTTCAGCTTTGCCTGAGGCAATTTATAGAAACTGCGGAAAACCTCAATCAAGATGAGGTCTCAATTCTTCTCCTCTCTATGGTGAAACCAGTGCGCAAACTACTGCGCCACCCCCCACCACCCCCCCCACCGCCCCAATTATGATGTCATTATGTTTAAAACATAATCAGGCACTCTATGCAGAACTCATTCATTTAACATTCAACTCAGATTGATATCGCATAAGAGTAAATACCTCTCACACTACCAGTGACAGTGGTTTCCTTGTATGTTAATTAATTACGACTGGATGTAAAAACAGTGAATAAACTAGGAAAGCTGCATTACCTAGTTTTTAACTGATAGCATACTCTTTTGGTTCTTCGGCTCTAGAATGATGTCATAAAAGAGAATAGGTCACTTTGTAACACTTACGTAGATAATAAATTATTGATAACACAATATCTGAATCATGTAACTTCTCTGACTTGAAGTCAGTTATCAGTTATCAGTGGCCTCTTACTTCCAAGTTCTTTATAAATTTGACTCGAATTTATAATCACTGAAATAAGATGACACACCTTCTCAGGTCATGAAGTTTCATATCATTTTCTCTTCTGGGTGTTTCACTTCTTGTTGTCAGGCAGTGTATATTTTTAAGCAAGCCGTCTAGAGGGAGGGGCGGGAGATACTTCGTCCAAATATTAGAAGTTTTCTGTACTTTCCATTCGCATAGTGAACGAGAGAAAAGTGGTTGCTTCTGTGCCCACCCTTATCTGTCTTATTCTCATGACCCCTATGTGCAAGAGACGACCGCGACAGCAGAATTTTCGCACAGTCTCCCTTAAGTGGCGGTACTCTAACTTTACCAAACAGGGTTTCGCGAGAACCACGATGTCTTCCTCCAAACTTGTCACTTCAGTTCCCGAGCACTTCTGATAGACTTTCGTACAGGTTATACTGGCTTGTTATCCCAACAGCGCTAGCCTGTGACAGGAAGTGCTTTTACACCCGGTGTGTTCAGAGACTTTTTGTTTCACGGCAAGGAAATCGTTTCTGACCATTGTTTTACCGAATTTCGTTAGAAGTTGTTTCTGTGGGTAGCTGCACTGAACGGAGGTTCGTAATTAGTTGTTAAGAGGATTAAACAATGAAAACGCCCGCAGGTGAGAAACAAGTTCAGCATTTTACAGCTGCTTTTCCGATTGACTAAGAAGCTAAAAAGTTTAATAAATCTCATGAGCAGATCTGAACTAGCAAATTTGGGGAGTCGATCGTGCATCCACATCAAAAAATGAAAGCAGGTTGGGCGCGATGTGGACGCGGAGTTTTAACGGCAGCTGCGGGTTTCCTACAAGGGCTTTTGTCATTTTAATGCAGACGCACTTGATTTTTACTGCACGAGATTTACTTGAAAAATAGCAGTCGTCAGTTGTAACTTCCATAGTCGATTTACCCTCAGCTGATGTTATTGCTTGGCGGCGATTTTGTGTTTAAATCAGGGAACCAATAGTTACTGCACTGAAGTGACAAAAGTCATGGGATACATTCTAATATTGCGATGGACCTCCTTTTACCCGGCGTAATGCAGCAGTTCGACTTGGCATGGACTTAACAAGTCGTTGGAAGTCCCCTGCAGAAATATTGAGCTTGCTGCGTCTATAGCCGTCCAAGTACGGTATTGCCTGTGCAGAATTTTTTACACGAACTGACATCTCTGTTATGTCGCATAAATGCGGGATGGGATTCATGTAGGGCGATCTGAGTGGTCAAATCATTCAATCGAATTGTCCAGAAGGTTCTACAAACCATTCGTGAACAACTGTTGCCTGCCCACATGGCACTTTGTCATCTAAAAATTCCATCGTTGTTTGGAATATGAACTCCATGAATAGCTGTAAATGGTCTCCAAGTAGTCGAACATAGCCATTACCAGTCAATGATCGGTTCAATTGGACCAGAGGACCCAGTCCATTCCATGCAGACGCCGCCCACACAATTATGGAGCCACTAGCGGTTGGCACAGTGCCTTGTTGACAACTTGTGCCCATAGCTTCCTGGGGTCTGTGCCAACTCGTACACTACCAAAGTGCAACCAGGACTCGTCTGACCAGGCCATGGTTTTCCATTCTTCTGGAGTCGAGACGATATGGTCACGAGCCCAGCAGAGTCGCTGCAGGCGATGTCGTACTGTTAGCAAGGGCACTCTCGTCGGTTGTCTGCTGCCATAGCGCGTTACTGCCAAATCACGCAGCACTGTCCTAACGGATACGTTCGTCATACGTCCAACATTAATTTTCGCGGTTATTTACAAAGTGTTGCTTGTTAGCTCTGACAACTCTACGCAAGCGCTTCTTCTCCCGATCGTTAAGTGCAGGCCGTCGGCCACTGCGTTATCCGTGGTGAGAGGTAATGCCTGAAATTTGGTATTCTCGGCACACTCTTGACAGAATGAATCTCGGAATATTGAATTCCCTAACGATTTCCGAAATGGAATGTCCCTTGCGTCTACCTCTAGCTACCATTCCGCTTTCAAAGTCTGTTAATTCCCGTCGTGCGGCCGTAACGACCTCGGACACCTTTTTCATATGAATCACCTAACATCGGACACCTTTTTCATATGAATCACCTAAGTACAAAAGACAGCTCCGCTAATGCGCTGCACTTAAATACCTTGGTACGCGATGCTACCGCCATATGTATGTGTGCATATCGCTATTCCATGATTTTGGTTCCTCGGGGTATCGGAACTATTGAATGACGAAAATGAGTTTGAACGGTTATACAAGATGAAATAAACGATATGAAGTTTTGTATGAAGAGTGACGTTTAGTGTGTTGTGGTTTGGTATGGTCCTCTGACTTCATAACTTTGAACTCTCATCCCAGGATCTTTTTGTTTGTTGAGACTGCCGAATACGTTCCAAGGAGTTGTCGGACATCCAACAGAACTGTTTTATCGGTGTATGTTGCTAGTCCAGTAGTTGGATCTCGGAATTTATGTGGGTGCAATATTTAGCACTGTCTCATTGGTCAAAACTAGTTGCCGACCCTTCACAACAGTTCTTTCACTAATGTAGCACACTTGGCGGTTGATGTGGTTTCACTGATTTCAAGTTTTAACAGTGATGGAATTACACAGCGTAGTGAGGTCGTGTCCACCGCCAAGGCAGGGCACGCGCCTGTTTCCACGACTGTGCAGAGCTATCAAAGTGGGCGAAATGATTATTACAAGATTTGCAAATGGTTCAATTGGCTCTGAGCACTATGGGACTCAACTTCTGAAGTCATTAGTCCCCTAGAACTTAGAACTAGTTAAACCTAACTAACCTAAGGACATCACACACATCCATGCCCGAGGCAGGATTCGAACCTGCGACCGTAGCGGTCTCGCGGTTCCAGACTGCAGCGCCTAGAACCGCACGGCCACTTCGGCCAGCCAAGATTTGCAGCTACAACTTTTTTATTCATAGCGAGAAGAGTTTAGCAACTACCAAATTAATTCAGCAATTTTTTCAGCCGCTTTCTACTGCCCTGCCAGTAAAAATTAAAACGTCGGGAAAGACGACTCGATTTTCATCCGATGACTGCATATAGAATAGCAGATGTACTGTTAATGCTTTCAGCGTCGTTCGCCCACAGATAGCGTAGTGACGTAACTACCAGAGTGCCCTTTGTATCTGCCCTTTACAGGGGAATAATCATAACCAGAATGCTGAGTGTGGTATAAATGTGTGAAGCAAGCAGGCAACCATGTGACAGAGACGCACTCGTACTGTGCTTTCTACAGGCAACTGAACGAGTTTGAAAGGGGTCAAATTGTGATCCTCCGAGTGGCGGGACGGTCCATTCGGAGAAGTCATACAAGTTGGTCGTGCTGCGTCAGTTGTGCAACGAGGCTGGTATCAGTGGTCACAAGAACATTCTTACATCCGCAGACGAGATTCTGGACGTCCACGCAACACAGGCACCCGCCAGGATCATCGTATTGTAAGGAAGCAGTGATAAATCGCAGAGCTAACACAGCTCAAATAGGAGGGCTTGTGAATCCGGACGTGTCGACACGAAGTGTTGCAGCAGACCTGTTATTAGCAGTGAGACTACGGGCACGCATACTTATAGCCCATAATGATAATGAGCGTATGGCATTGGTGGCCGGGAGACCCCTCGAGGGGCGGTTCGGCCGCCGCTCCACAAGTTCTTTAACGCCACTACGGCGACTTGCGGGTGAATGAGGATGAAATGATGATGAAAGACACACAACACCCAGTCATCTAGAGGCAGAGAAAATCCCTGGCACCGCCGGGAATCGAACCCGGGACCCCGTGCGAGAACGCTACCGCAAGACCAAGAGTCGCTAACCAGTGCCCATCATCCACTCACGGCACAGCATCGACGTTCACGGCTAGGATGGTGCCGTCAGGAGACCATTTCGAAGATGGAAAGGAGTGCTGTGGTCTTCAGGGATGAAAGCAGGTTCTGCCTGCACTTAAGTGGTGGTCGTTTGTGCATACGACGTAGACCTGGTGAGCGCTGCACCGTAGAGAATAATCGTCCAAGATACATTGGCCCCCGGATCTTGTGGTGCAGGGTGCGATAAGCTACAACTCTCTTTCACCTTTGGTGTTTCTGGAGGGCATGCTAACCAGTGCTCCGTGTATTTGGAATGTTATTAGACCCGTTCTTTTGCCGTTCTTGAAATAGGAAGGTGGTTTGTTGTTCCAACACGATAATGCTCGCCCACACACTGCCCTTGAAACTCAGTATGCTCTGTAAGACATGCAGCAACTTCCCTGACGAGCACCATCTCCGGACTTGTCTCCAATGGAACACATGTGGGATATAATGGGACAAGAAGTGACTCGTGCGACTCTTACAGAACTACGTGAACAAGGCGAGCAAGTGTGGCATAAAGAATCCTAGGATAGTATTCGCCATGTGTACTATGAAATGGACGCCTGAGTCAGCGTCTGTATTGCAGACCAGGGCGGCTGCACCACGTATTAATACTGCTGTTTCGGCTTCGGTCGATACCTGATACCTCACAATCGTTTGTGCTATTGATTCGTAAATGTAATCATTTCATGTGCACCGGTGCAAAAATAAATTTTGAGTGAATTGGAAACTTCTAAAAGGGTGGACTATTTTGTTTCCAGCGGCGTATGATTCGAAGCGTTTCGAATTTGGGGTATCTCTCACTATGTTGAATTCATATGATGATGTGAACCTATTTTGAATATTTTTAGCCTGGTTATTCCTTGGATTACTTTGTGGAGTATAGCAGTGAAACGGGATCAAGAGTAAATTTTTAAGAAGCTCATAATAGGCATCTTTGGTATTGTATGTAAGGTACGCAATCACACATCTTGCAGACGTCTAACAGTATGAACAAGTAGCCATGTTCGTTGTAACGGAAAATTTACAGCGATTGCTTTTTGATAGTCATCATTTCGCTTATTTCAATTTACGAAAACGATTACATGAAAGAAATATCTGCTTAGTGTAACTTGGCAATCAACACCTCTTTCAACCTAACAGACGTCCTGCTGATTTTATATGCTTTACTTGCAGCCTTTTAAAGACGAATAAGATTATTAATGAAACTTCCTGGCAGATTAAAAATGTGTGCCGGACCGAGACTCGAACTCGGGACCTTTGCCATACGCGGGCAAGTGCCCGCGTTAGGCAAAGGTCCCGACTTCGAGTCTCGGTCCGGCACACAGTTTTAACCTGCCAGGAAGTTTCATATCAGCACACACTCCGCTGTAGAGTGAAAATTTCATTCAAGATTATTAATGCAGCTAACATACTTACAGAAGATTCTGATACCTATTTCTCTTTGTTAACGTATGTCACAACTCGACCCACATGCTTCAAGATTCTCCTTTACAACGGTACCTACTGTTCGAGATTAACAAATACCGAAGATGAAAGCAAACATGTAAGTAGTATAAAGCGCACATATGCTTAATTCACAGTGCTATCATCTCGAAATGGCGATGGGCTCCGTTACTTTCGAGATTAGGATACACCTCATCTTCGGAAAGTGAGACCGTTTTTTGCTTAACTCAGGAGGAAAACACAGGGACACCTGCACACAACACGAGTATCAAAGACCGTCTGAAAGTGTAAGCTCAGCTTACAAAAGCTCAGATTCAAGAAACAGACGTAAGAAGATCAAAGGAAAGCAGAGGAGAAACTTCATCCAATATTTACGTGCTGTTCTCGGAACTTTGTTTACCATTCGACAACATTCTTTAGGTGCGACCTCGCAGCAAGCTCCGTTAAGACAGAGAGTTTCTACGATGTTATCATGTGACGTATAATTATTTGAAATACTAGGTCGACAGGACGTGACTGGTGTGTGCAGGTGTTTGCGCATGCTTACCCGCGCGCGTGCCAGCGCTGTGTGTGTGTGTGTGTGTGTGTGTGTGTGTGTGTGTGTACTTGTATACCCAGACTCTGGAGCCTGCAACTAGATTTTAAGTGAGCGCAACTCATTCACTTGTAAGGCCTCTTTAGTTAGTAAATATCAGAATTGAAATCGCGACAGTAATTTGTTGTTTTTAATATCCAATTAAGGACTTATTAAGAGAGTATTTGCATTTTTACGCTCCTGTATCCCATGTGAAAATTCAAATGTTTAATAGCATGAGGAAGAAAGTTCTAAATAATTTGAAATGCAACAAACCCTAAGAAATTAATCACGACAAATGATAGTAGACCGTGTGCACAGATAAATTTTGGTGATATTAAAAAGCATAAAAAAATAACAAATGTGTGTCTGAACGTGTGTTCCACATCTCCTGATAAACCAACGGACCAATTTCAGCAAAACTTTGTACCCGTATCTTGAAAGAATCACTGTGGGAGAAAGGACCACCCACAAAGCAAAGAAGTGGGGGTGAAAAAAAAAAGTGTAGCCCAAGACGCACGAACGTCCAGATTTTATTCATCCAATATTTGAGAATAAGAGCACGTATTCACTTGTAACAAAATGTACACATAATTTAAAACCTTTATGAAACTTTTTCTTGCTGATAACCGTCACAGAATGATAAGAGGAAAGAAGTTTATCACTTACTACATTTTTGCTGTTCATGGAATAAAATTATCGCATCATGCATAACGTTTTAATTTATTGCTCCTTCACTACTAGCTGTATTAGTTACACATTTTGCAGACAGTATTCGTATATACCACTGAATGTACCCTCAAATAAAAATCAACGTACAACATATAGTTAAGGAGAAATGACGTCATAAACATTAAAAAGCTCCTCCTCAACCTATTGGGGTAGAGCTGATAACGCTGAGAGAAGCAGATGCACACACATGCACACACACACACACACACACACACACACACACACACACACACACACACAAACGCACACGCACACACTAGGCTCCCATATTTTTGTTTGACATACACTGATCCATAAATCAAAATAGTTCAATTCCCCATTCCGAGCAAGGTTTTTATGATGCCATTTTTGAATATAAGTGAAATACCAGAGCTGGTAGTCCCTCCGCCCCCAAGTTGGGTAGTCTTCTGCCCCACTGTCATTTGAGATCTGACCGAAAAGAATGTTCTAGAACGGGCAACGTCTCAAACAGCCAGTTCTATTTTTTATGATAGAAAACGAATGAAGTGAAGGAAGAAGCTCAAAAAGATACACTTAAACACATATTGAGCAAGTTTTCTACTCTGTCCCACACATTGATACACATACATCCCTACGTCTTCATTTTTCCTCCTGTTCATATTGTCCCAGAATTAAATACCACATTAAAAAGTAGTCCCGTCCACCTGTCCCGACTATGGTTCACTGGGAGATGACTGAAAACAATCAAAGAGTTCTACAACAGCTCTCCTGCGCCTGAGATGTGAATGAGATACGAACTCTATAAAGATCCGATTTCTAAAACAGAACCAAACTTTGTATTGACAAGCGGAGACTAAGTTTAAAAAAATTCGTCAGTTCATGAGATTTACTTTCGTAAAATTCCTTGCAGATGAAATCTGCGATGTATCAGGGAGAGAGCAAATGTCACCGTGTCCACACCGCGTTGAAAGATCATTTGACGACGACAACTTCTTAGATTTTGTTCAATTCCGTGACATAACAGGTCGAAGGTTAGCGGCAGTGAACACGGACGAGCTTGTAAATTTTGAACTTGATACGTCATATTTGTCTGGGCAAGGTTGTGAAGCCACAAAGAGTGGAATCTTCAGGGGCGAAAGCTATAATTTGAGAAACGTTTCGTCAAGCTGAATGTGTATACTACAGTAATTACAGTATAAGCTGACTCTGTCTCATGCTTGCTGTGTTCAACCAGTCAGAAATTGCATAGGTATAGTATACTCGGCCATAAATTTCATCAAGGATTCTTTAAAACGTACAAGTTGTATCATATAAAAAGTTACGAAGTGCAGAGGGGTAGCAGCGTTTTTGGTAGTTGCAGGGGCAACAGTCTGGATGATTGACTGATCTGTTCTTGTAACATCAATCAAAATGGCCTTGCTGTGCTGGTACTGCGAACAACTGAAAGCAAGAGGAGGCTACAGCCGTAACTTTTTTCCGACGGCATCCAGCTCTGCTGTACGCTGAAATTATGATGGCATTCTCTTGGGTAAAATATTCCGGAGGTAACATAGTCCCTCATTCGGATCTCCGGGCGGGGACTACTAAGGATGACGCCATCAGGAGAAACAAAACTGGCATTCTACGGATCGGCGAATGGAATGTTAGATCCCTTAATCGGGCAGATACGTTAGAAAATTTAAAAAGTGAAGTTAGATATGGCGCGAATTAGTGAAATTCGGTCGCCGGAGGAACAGTAACTCTAGTCATGTGAATACAGGGCTATGAAATACAAAATCAGATAGGGGTAATGCGGGAGAGTAACGAATTAGAAAAGAGGAATGTAGGTAAGATACTATGAAAAAAAGAATGGAAAGAGTGGCAGAAATCGTCATCTTGGAAGATCTGTTTGGATTCTGAAGAAATGTAGGAACACGAAATTCTGACCCTAAGACTTATCATATAAGATATGTTAAGGAAAGGCAGACCTACATAAATAGCATTTGAAGACTTAGAGAAGGCTTTCGACAATGTTCATTAGAATACTCTTTTAGAAATTCTGAAGGTAGCATGGGTATGATACAGGGAGCGAAAGGCTATTTATAACTCGTACAGAAACGAGACGGCAGTAATAAGAGTCGAGGAACATGAAAAGGAAGCAGTGGTTGAGAAGGGAGTGAGACAGGATTGTAGCGCATGGCCGATGTTATTGAATCTGTACGCTCAACAAGCAGTAAAGGAAACGAAAGAAAAATTTGGAATAGGAATTAAAAGTTCATGGGATATAAATAAAAATTCTGAAGTTTGTCGATGACATGGTAATTCTGCCAAAGGACTTGAAAGAGCAGTTGAAAGGACTGGACATTGTCTTGAAAGAAGGATATAAGATGAACATCAACAAAAGCGGAACAGGGATAATGGAATGACGTTGAATTAAATCAGGTGTTGCTAACGGAATTAGATTAGAAAACGATACACTTAAAGTAGTAGATAAGTTTGGCTATTTGGGCAGCAAAATAACTGATGATGGCTGAAGTAGAGACTATATCAAATGTGGATTGGCAATGGAAGGAAAGCATTTCTGAAGAAGAGAAATTTGTTAACATCGAATATCGATTTAAGTGTTAGGAAGTATTTTTTGAATGTATTTGTCTTGCATGTAGCAAATGTATGAAAGTGAAACATGACCAATAAACAGCTTAGACAAAAAGGGAATACAAGTTTCCAAAATGCTGTGCTATAGAAGAAGGTTGAAGAGTAGATGGGTAGATCACCTAACTAATGAGGAGTACTGAATAGAACTGAGGAGACAAGAAATTTGTGGTACAACTTGACCAAAAGAAGGTATCCGTTGATAGGACAAATTCTGAGGCATCAAGGGATTACCAATTTAATAGTGGAGTGAAGTGTGGGGGGGGGGGGGGGTAAAAATTAAAGAGGGAGACCAAGAGATGAATACAGTAAGCAGATTCTGAAGGACGTAGGTTGCAGTAGTTACTCTGAGATGAAGAGGCTCTCACAGGATAGAGTAGCATGGAGAGCTGCATCAAACTAGTCTTCGGACTGAAGACAACAACAACAACAACAACAACAACAACAACAACAACGGAGTTCTGTGATAAGCATGTCCGAAATAAAAATCTTTTGCCCACGTGCGACGCCAGACGGGTTGAAAGACACGATTCATTAATAACATTTAAGAATATTTACATTCCAATGTTTTAGACTCTGGAAGTGCCGAAATAGAGCCGGAATCAGTACACATCGACTAAGACCAGCCAGTACCTTTCTGCATTCCAAAAGAATGAATTAGTTGTCTCACTTTCCGTACTTAGGCATGCGAAAACACGTAACATGTTTGTGACGTCTTGAGTGACATACGCGAGAATGCAGATTGCAGATTCAAAGGACAATTCTCTGAACCAAAAGTGGTAGCAGAAGCAGCCAGAATCGAACTATTTCTCCCTCGTATTATTTCACAACGGAGACACATATCAAATGTAGGATTACCACGTGATACCACTACTCCAAAAGACTATTTCAGAAGAAATATATACAGTTCATTATTGGACGACATAACAGTGCAACTTATTGAAAGTTTTGTGAATCGTAAGTCATTGATTTCTGAATTAACTTCAATTTTTGCCAAAACAATACACCGAGGAACATCTTGCTGACACAGAATCCATCGCTAGAAATTTCCGCACATTCCATACTGATAAAAGTGGATTAACGTCAGAAATGTAATTACAGAATGCAATTTGAATCAAATATCGAAGGCTAATCGACCCGACTGTGCTATTGCAGCCTTAGTGCACTGCACTGAAAGGTTCTTTGTCTAATGTAAACTGTACTCTGAAAGTTTGGGCTGCCATTCCAGTACCCACAGCAACAACTGAAAGAACATTCTCAAGCTTAAGAAGACTGAAGAATAATTTGCGCAATTGCACTGGAAATAACAGACTGTCTGCCCTAGCATTGTTTTCTCTTCATAGGAGCCTCAGGATTTGCTACATCCTGATAAAGAAACTGAAAAATATGCTCAAGTTGCTCCTACGAGAGTTTCCATGTAATGTCATGCAATTTTTTGTCTATTGAAATATAGGTGCACATTTAGATGCCATTATATTACAACACTTTAGAAGTTTGAATATATAATTAAGGATTTATTATCTGATCCTCTCTCCCACAAATAAAATCCCGGCTGCGGTCTTAGTAAGAATACAAGTGTCGTACTCATGTCTTAATAACAGCCGGCCGGAGTGGCCGAGCGATTCTAGGCGCTACAGGTTCGAATCCTGCCTCGGGCATGAATGTGTGTGATGTCCTTATGTTAGTTAGGTTTAAGTAGTTCTAAGTTCTAGGGGACTCAGAAGTTAAGTCTCATAGTGTTCAGAGTCATTTGAACCTTTTGAACTGTCTTAAAAACAAAACACTGGAATTGGGACGCGAAACATACCACTAAAAATTATTACTAAACTTCAGATCTTATGTTAAGCGTATCAAGGCATGTGTTTTACATAAGGAAATCTCGAAACTTATTTTTATAGTTCATAACTACTCAGCAGAGAATGCACATTTCCATCTGGCTATTATTCTTTAGAGGCAAGCACGTTTATTCACCCAGTCAACATGACAGCTTAAGGTGAGACGGGGACACAAATATACCGTCGTGTTTCTCAGTGTCTGTGTAAAGTAATAAGAGGTCTGTATCAGCTTTATAATTATTGACTGTTGACAACATAATGTGCGTCTATGAACAGTTGTATCGTGTTGTTGTAAATTATGACAGAAAATGGGAAAAACTACAGCTGGCCTATGTATCCATATTACAAAAGGGACAATACGTCGGGTTCTGGTGCACATGAAGTGTATTCGCAACTGCAAATATGGATAACCGTCAACTGTAGGACAAAATGAAGAGAATGAAGATTAATGTCGGGCCGCGACTGAACCCTGATGCCCGCTTATGGCGAGCGATCTCCTTACGTTAGGCTACCGCGGCCATATCCATACTTCCATGTGTCGTCACCATGCGTCTACAACCCTTACATCCATTATGCATATTCCCCTGCAGGGGAGATATTTTAATTTAAAGTCGCTTGCCCGGTATCAGTGGATAAATAGGGTACTGCAGTGCCGGTGTTGCTCAGTATTAATTAATGTCGTGTGACTAGGGCCTCCCGTCGGGTAGACCGTTCGCCGAGTGCAAGTGTTCCGGTTTGGCGACTTGCGCGTCGATGGGGATGAAATGAGGATGATTAGGACAACACAACACCCAGTCCCTGAACAGAGAAAATCTCCGACCCAGCCGGGAATCGAACCCGGGCCCTTAGGATTGACGTTCTGTCGCGCTGACCACTTTTTTTTAAATATTTTTTTTATTCCACAAAAACAGTAACAAAAATGGCTATATTGAAATGACATAAATAAGGTGACAGATAATTACAGTCATAAATTACAGCATTAAAGAATGAGTCTTTAGCAGTAGCACAATTTAGCACCTTCACTGTCACCTTCAACTGGTGGCAGTTCAGCATGCACATTTTCTTCTTCTGCAGCCGGTTCCTCATCACCATTTCCCAGACCCAAATTAATCATTCAATAAATCCTTGATGTGTGTTCCTTCCAGGGTAAATTACGTGGACAGAAGAGCAGTCCCGAACAGCGACATCGCAAAATACTTCACTGCCTTCTTATTTTTGTCAGTTCCACTCAGCTACCGGGGGCGGACAGTGTTGTCCAGTAGTACTCGTACGGCGCTAAGTTCATTCGGAGATGCAAACACGCATGACCTAAGTAACATTGCATCGAAATTCTAAACAACACAGGCACTGCAATACCATATCGTATCGTGCTGCCGCTCAGGCCCACTGCGGGAAAAATATGGCATCTTATTTCGTGTTATCACTGGGTATTTGTTCAAGGAAATCCTTGTGAAGTAGGCACTGGAACCTGTTAATGGTAAGATGAGAGCCATAGATCAGACGTAATTACAAAATTACATTTAATTTAGTGATTTCTGATGTATTCACTTCTTGAAAAATGATAGTCACAAGAGAAACAATGAAAGAACAGTACAACAGGTCAACAAACGTTTTTGTAGTAGATTCCAAGAAAACGTTTTTTTCTTTTTTTTTTTATTAAGGTAACCACGAACTTTTAGTTACACATCAAGACGCGTTTCGCCTCATTTACAAGGCATTCACAGTGACTGTTCTGGAATGATACATGACTTGCAGTTTCCACGTATTGATTATTAGATATAAAACAGTTCACGTAAATACTATCTTACGGTAAAATAAAAAAAAAATATTTACACTACAATGTCAAATTCGCTGCTTGAAGATCACACAGTTGTCCCCAGTGTGGAAAACCGGTTGGAAGTAGGACTTTTTCTTGTAGTCACTGTAATTATAGTTTTATACATAGGGCAAAACAGCATGATCTTCAAGTTATGAATCAGACGTTTTCCTTTTCATTTATTATAAAATATTTACGGGAACTGCTTTAAATCTAAAAACCAATGTATGAAAACGAAGAACACCCATTGAGATAACTTGCTAAAAAGGCGAAACACGTATAAAAAATGAATTCATGTGCAGCATACAAAAAGGCGTTCTCTTGCTAAGTACTGCGTAAAAATGCCCACCACATGAAACTTGCTTTTGACTAAATAGTGACATCACTTAAACATGAAATAAAATCAGTAAGTGTAAACATGTATCGCAGTCAAGGGAGATTTGGAGTCAGCTGACGGAGAACAAAAGTTACATTCTATAACGTAGTAGTAGTGGCGACCTCGCTGTTTTGGTCTGTATGTTAGACAACACCAAATGAACAGGCCAAACAGCCTCAGAGCGCAGCCATGTGGTTGTTCAGAAGATTCACACTCATGAATGGGAAAAAATATGTCAAATGAGGACAAAAGATATTTTCATCTGAACACGGAAACAGTACTAAGATATGGAAACAAATGTAAGAAACAGTGTACCAAAGGTACTGCTGAACTACTAATCAAAATAATGCAAAAAGAAATCTGAATAACCAAAAGGTAACTGAACGAACGATTTCAGAACATGTAGAAAATTGTTTAATCCTTTCTTGCATATAACGATTATAGGGTACTTTTTCTCTAGGACAGCCAATGGATTAGGTACCGCCCGTAGTCTTGCTGCACGAACATCACAGGCACAGAGGGAACAGGAGATACAAAAGATCCTTTACTGTATGATTATATGATAGAGGAACAAACACTGGTAGCAGTTACTTCTGTAAAATATCTGGGAGTATGCGTGCGGAACGATTTGAAGTGGAATGATCATATAAAATTAATTGTTGGTAAGACGGGTACCGGGTTGAGATTCATTGCGAGAGTCCTTAGAAAATGTAGTCCATCAACAAAGGAGGTGGCTTACAAAACACTCGTTCGACCTATACTTGAGTATTGCTCATCAGTGTGGAATCCGTAAAAGGTCGGGTTGACGGAGGAGATAGAGAAGATCCAAAGAAGAGCTGCGCGTTTCGTCACAGGGTTATTTGGTAAGCATGATAGCGTTACGGAGATGTTTAGCAAACTCAAGTGTCAGACTCTGCAAGAGAGGCGCTCTGCATCGCGGTGTAGCTTGCTGTCCAGGTTTCGAGAGTGTGCGTTTCTAGATGAGGTATCGAATATATTGCTTCCCCCTACTTATACCTCCCGAGGAGATCACGAATGTAAAATTAGAGAGATTCGAGCGCGCACGGAGGCTTCCCGGCAGTCGTTTTTCCCGCTAACCATACGCGACTGGAACAGGAAAGGGAGGTAATGACAGTGGCACGTAAAGTGCCCTCCGCCACACGCCGTTGGGTGGCTTCCGGAGTATAAATGTAGATGTAGAAACCAGAACATCTAAAGTCGGTAGCGTTGGTTATAAAATAATTGTATGGATACCGGCATTGTCTTTACGTAGTGATTTTCATTTTTGTATAATAATTCTTCTTTTTTTTACCGCTTGTTCATAGTTCACTGCGCGTCGGATACAAATGGCAGTTGTCCGGGGCAGTAATACTACAGCCTCGCAAAATATGCACATGTATTCGGAATCAGGATTCACAATATGTTGCGTACCTCTCAATTCACCTCCCCCCCTCCTCCCCCGTCGGCGTTCGTGCGTCCGTAAACGTGTGGATGAGATACACGACTCTGTATGTTATACTGTCTAAGTGAGTGATTTAGAGCTTCTGAATCTTATTACCATGAGCAAAGTAAATAGTGACACTAAAAACAAGTCGCTCGACCTGGACTGCTTCCTTCGTAAAGACAGGTTTTTTTTTAAACAATGAAGTACGGAAACAAACAGTTACTTAACTTCTTCAGTTTATTATTGCTGTTATCTGATTTCTGCTTACAGCGCCATCATGATGCGACAGCTATCGTCGTCAAAGCAGTTAGTATTCAGGTGAACAAGTGTAAAAAATATATATTGTAGTATAAATGTGTCTTTTAAAGAACGTAGAGTAAACGTTGTCATTATTAATGGAGGTACGGTGACATCAAAAATTGTCAAACCTAAGCACTGTTGATCAATGAACATATGGCAAAAATCAGGCAATAATTTAACTTTAATTTGCAGTTACGGACTTACCAGCCGTTATTTTCAAATGATGACATCCTTCAAAGAAGATTGTATATCACAATTTCATAATTTTTATGATGCAAAAAGAATTGTTCTTTTACTTTGGCACTATTTATTTATACATTTTATTACGTATTATCAATTGATATAGTATGTATTAGAGAACAACAACATGTATTTGTGCATACTTTACGATATTTAGAATGTTATCTTAATTTTCATGTCTTCCCGTGTAAGAGCGTTGCATATCCTGTAAAACAACATTGTGAAATAATGTTGCATATAAAAAAATGATTTTCTCTTACAGTGGCAAAAATAATAGGAAGTATTAACAGAATATATTATCTGACATACTGAACAGTACAATGTATTTATTTAATTACCATATAAACTAAAGGACACTATTTCTATGCAGGACGAGAAATAATAACAAAGGAAGAGTGAACGAAGAAAAAAGAAATTGAACTGTTCACTCAGAAGGTACGTTCGCGGAAAATTCCCAGTATTGGATATCATGGTATTTACACATATCCAAAAAGCAACTTATTTTCTCTACTGATAGAGGAAGAAGCCCCTTATACAACAAAGGAATTTAGTGTTGGCGAAGGACATCAAGAAAGTTCATTGAGGCGAGATCTTTTCACGGAATTTCCTTCTCCATCGTTCTCCTCTGAGTGCAAAAGTAGTTTATTGGCACCGGTCTGCACAGGAAGAAATGATCATTGTAATAAAATAAGAGAAAGCAGAGGCTGTGCGGGAAGCTTTAAGTAAGCGTTTTTCCCGGTCAATGTTAGAGAGCGGAATGGTTCAGAAACAGTGTGAAAGTGGTTCGATGAATCCTCTGCCAGGCACTTAAGTGTGAATTTCTGAGTAATCATGCAGACTTAGATGTAAGAAAGCTTATAACAGATGTAGAGATTTTAAATTAAATTTGACTTACTCTTTTGATTTTAGCAAAGAATGACGTACCCAAGGGTGAGTGATATTACGAATAAGACGCAGAAAAACTGGTTTCGATCATCTGCAGCGATATTCAACCATGCAACCGGCAGTTTTCAAGTCTGGGGCACACTTTCTAATTACTTCAACAACATTAAGAGCAACGTAGTCATTCTGGCTCATTTCCTTTATAATGAAAGATGTACTTAATCAAGCTTCAGATAGCACATAAGGTAAGGTGCTCAAGTCGTACCCCTTAAGGGAGATGTACTGTATTTCTTAGGGTAATTTAAATAACACAGTTTGTTTTGCACACACTGAATCTTTATTTCTTAAGCTATCAACCAGCTTCCACTCAAATACAAGAATCTTTCCGAAAAATGAGTTTTCAACTTTTTTCAAATACGTACCTTCGGTACGATTAAGGAGACTGGTTTCCTAAGTCGTACCACTTATAGCCTAAGTCGTGTTTAGGACACTAAGTCTGCGACTACATAATAAATCCGTGAAATAATTTAACGAAACCCCACAGTAAGAGATTACAAATTATAAAAGTAACGTTACTTTCATAGTTTCACGTAACGGAATTGCACATGGGAATCGAAATATAGTTTCTTAACAAATTAAACTGCTTAAATTGTTATATTGAAGATCAGCTGGTTTGAAAATAGATATCACAGAAATAATTCTTAATTGTACTTTCCACACCAGGGCATACGTCACGTACCCATCCTTCACATTTCATACGCTGAATCTTGTCTTCTCGGTCTTCCATAGACAGTTGGTATAACCACTTCACACCGTACTTTAGTTTTTTATTCTTGTTGAAGTTTTCATCTACGTATCTCTTTGTTATAGGTTTGTGCACAGATTTTTTCTTTTAATTTGTCTTTTATTTGGCTTCTGTTTCCTTTCTGCAAGGACTTGATGTTATTTCCATTCGTGGTTTAGGTCGTTTCGAATTTTTCTTGATAACTGTTGTTATATACTGAATAGGGGATAAATTTTGAGGTAATACTTTACTTGTTGACTGATAATTTCGACAACTGTTGCAATATTGTTTTCTGATCCACATTCTTGAGACAAGGTAGAAGATCCAGACTGATAACTGAGTGGTGTTGCAACGATAGGAGGTCATCCATATTGTCGCATTGTGAGTTCAGTTCCATCAGCCGATTCTTGGTCTGATTGATCAACAATATGTACAGTAGTAGCTAAAAAGTCCTCTGGTTTCCTAATTCGTACCCATTATAGCCTAAGTCGTGTTTAGGACACGAAGCTTGCGATGATATAATAAATCCATGAAATAATTTAACGAAACTTCACAGTAAGAGATTACAAATTATAAACGTAACGTTATTTTCATAGTTTCACGTAACGGAATTGCACATGGGAATCGAAATATAGTTTCTTAACTAATTAAACTGCTTAAATTGCCTTAAAACTAGTGATACATCCATACAACCTGATCTGGAGTCTGCATTACCCAGGAGTTCTGCAATGCTAACTTATTTTGTGGCACTTCAAGGATTTGAACGTATCTACGAAGATGTCGCTTCATTGTAGCTGATTTTTAGTGTTTATAAGAACGATTAGCTGAAGACAGTGAGTCCTATGAGCAGGAAATGATTGCATGATAATACTAGCAATTTTTGGTGTGGTTGCTATGTTCATCCCGCAAAAGCATAATACTGTATGTTTCTGGCTCCTTTTTTTCTACTCTTGCATATTTTAGAAAATGTTCTTGCCATTGGACAATATGATGTCATCCATCCATTTGTCGAGCATCCGAATGCTGTGTCTGGTGAAACTCGATTTTAAAGACATCAGTAATTCTCCTGCGCTTAAATATTAACATCGGAGGTATGAATTAGCTCGCTACATCCATCGCACATATACTTGTCGTCATAAGACCCTTCCCTCCGCTTGTGATTGCGCCCACTTGGTGTTTGACTTTTTGGGCAATTACTTTAGACGCTTTGTAAACTATGGATAATGCGGTTTCATTCACATTACATATTTCATCAGCAGTAAACTCATGTTGATCTAGTGTTTCCTCATATTTATCAGTAACAAGCTCTTTACTAAAACCTATCCCCCGTGCCATCGCACTCGCAAGGATAAAGTGGGACGATCTTTCATAAACCTGTAACGCCATTGTTTACTGGCTATATTTTGTTCTTTATTGAAAAGAAGCGGTAAATGAAATTTTTCAGCAAGTTGTTAGGCAAGTTCCCTTAATTGAGTAATAGTTAGTTCGAAGAAATTAGACTCTAAGTTAATTATATGCTGTCCTAATTCACCTTCATCTCTGCTTTCGTATCATTAGGTCTTCCAAATTTTGGTGTTTTATTTAAACCCTTCAAATGACGACGCAGTGTAGGTTCTGGTATAACTTCTACACTATGTGATCAAAAGTATCCGGACACATGGCTGAAAATGACTTACAAGTTCGCCGGCCGTAGTGGCCGAGCGGTTCTAGACGCTACAGTCTGGAACTGCGCGACCGCAACGGTCGCAGGTTCGAATCCTGCCTCGGGCATGGATGTGTGTTATGTCCTTAGGTTAGTTTGGTTTAAGTAGTTCTCAGTTCTAGGGGACTGATGACCTCAGAAGTTAAGTCCCATAGTGCTCAAAGCCATTTGAATCATTTTGAACTTACAAGTTCGTGGCGCCCTCCATCGGTAATTCTGGAATTCAATGTGGTGTTGGCCCACCCTTAGCCTTGATGACAGCTTCCGCTCTCGCAGGCATACTTTCAATCATATGCTGTATGGTTTCACGGGGAATGGCAGCCCTTTCTTCACAGAGTGCTGCACTGAGGCCTCGTACTAAGTCGGCGTTCCAAAGCATCGCAGTGGTGTTATGTAGGTTTCAGGTCAGGACTCTGTGCAGGCCAGTCCATTACAGGGATGTTATTGTCGTGTAACCACTCCGCCGCAGGCCGTGCATTATGAACAGGTGCTCGATCGTGTTGAAAGATGCAATCGCCATGCCCGAATTGCTGTTCAACAGTGGGAAGCAAGAAGGTGCTTAAATCATCAGAGTAGGCGTGTGCTGTGATAGTGTCACGTTAAACAAGAAGGGGTGAAAGCCCCCTCTATGAAAAAAACGATCACACCATAACACCACCTTCTCCAAATTCTACTGTTGGCACTACACACGCTGGCAGATGACGTTCACTGGGCATTCGCCATACCAACACCCTGCCATCGGATCGCCACATTGTGCACCGTGATTCGTCACTCCACACAACGTTTTTCCGCTGTTCAATCGTCCAATGTTTACGCTCCTTACACCAAGAGAGGCGTCGTTTGGCATTTACTAGCGTGATGCGAGGCTTATGAGCAGCCGCTTGACCATGAAATCCAATTATTCTCACCTCCCACCTAACTGTCATAGTACTTGCAGTGGATCCTGATGTAGTTTGGAATTCCTGTGTGATGATCTACATAGATGTCTGCCTATTACACATTATGACCCTCTTCAACTGTCGGCGATCTCTGTCAGTCAACGAACGAGGTCGGACTGTACGTTTTTGTGCTGTACGTGTCCCTTCACGTTTCCACGTCTCTATCACATCGGAAACACTGGACCTAGGGATGTTTAGGAGTGTGGAAATCTCGCGTACATACGTATGACACAAGTGACACCAAATCACCCGACCACGTTCGAAGACCGTGAGTTCCGCGGAGCGCCCCATTCTGCTCTCTCACGATGTCTAATTGGTACTGAGGTCGTTGATATGGAGTATCTGGCAGTGCAGTGGGTGGCAGCACAATGCACCTAATATGAAAAACGTATGTTTTTGGGGGTGTAGGGATACTTTTGACCACGTAGTGTACGTGCTTCGTTATATCCAATTTCACTATTCTGATGTTTCAATAAAGCTTCGTCCATATCATCCTGCTGTTGTACGCTCTCTTCGTCATATTGATCAGCTGAAACAAACTATTTTTAGTTGGTATGTGATTTCCATAAACGATTAAGTCGTACGGGTACGATTAACGAATTCTGTACAGGTACGACTTAGACAATGAGACCTCTCCCATTTCAAGCCAGAATTACAGGCATAACCCCAAAGGTTTCTACTGTTTGATTATGCTTAAATGAGTGACAGAGTACCTAGGAAATAGACATGATACCAAATAATTACTTTACCACAATACTGTTCTCTGAAACTGCTTACAAATGAGTGAGAGAACATAATAAAAACAGTCAAGCAAACTTACTTGTTAATTATTTTCCTACCACGACTGCCAACAGTCTGCTCACTTGTTTTTGCTTTCTAGCACGATTGTTTATTTCAGTTTTACAGCACTTGATGTCGCATTTTATAAACGTGGGATCAGATATTACAGGAGTACGACTTAGGCTGTGGTACGACTAACGTAACTTTAAAATGGCTCTGAGCACTATGGGACTTAACATGTGAGCTCATTAGTTCCCTAGAACTTAGAACTACTTAAACCTAACTAACCTAAGGACATCACACACGTCCATGCCCGAGGCAGGATTCGAACCTGCCACCATAGCGGTAGCGCGGTTCCAGACTGAAGCGCCTAGAACCGCTCGACCACGCCGGCCGGCTAACGTAACTTTACCCTACTTCCATTCATAGGTAGTCATGGTATCCATTACTCTTCTTTTTACCATTTATTCAAAAGTACTGTTCCAGGGGAGAAAGGTAATTCCCGAAACAATGAACTTCTGCTATACTGTTATAAAATAACCTCTCAAGATAGAGTAGTTGCACAAAAGGTTCATTCTACGGTTGTTATTTGGCCCAGGCCAATGACCGTATCAACCACATAATTCCGCTGTGTAATTTATACGTTATAATAATGTACAACGTTCTTTCACGTACCAAGTTTAATGCAATTTTTTCAGGCACATTCTTACCAGCTGCAGCTGCAGCTTTTCCTTCTCCATTCCTTGACATTCCGCGTCCAATATGATCGATTTATTTTCCTTTCTATGCTTTTATTTAATGACGCGATATCCTATGGAGAGAAACACATCAACCAGATCTGGCGTTTACATTGATACATAATGTTCTTTCATGATTGTCAACTTTACAGCTGCAGATAACCGAACTTGTAAAAAGAAAAAAAAAGACATACATCGCTATGGTAGCGTGTCTCATGTGATGCAGCACTACAGTCCAGTGACAATTCAGTATTGCCAAAAATGTGATACACAATCTTCTTTGAGGGAGGTCTTCAAATATCGTCAAAAGCTTGTGGACGATAACTGCAAAAGAATTACACATTTGTAGCGACAGTGGAATACTCATAAATTTAGTGTACATATACAAGAGACATGGACGAGCAGGGGACAATGTGGGAACACCCGTCGCTTCTCTCCTATTCTTCAGGTAATCCACTCAGTCAAGTCGATCACCTACGATGGTCTGTCACATACTAGGAGTTCACGTTATTTCGTAAGTTAATCTACATGTGTACTACATTTCCGGACACTCTTTTGTTTCAATATGTGCATACATTTTTCCATGACTGTAGGAAGTTATTGTCTGTTCTACAAGATTATGGAATAGGAGGCAAACTTTTGCAAGCAATTAAAGGTCTTTACATGGATAGTCAGGCAGCAGTTAGAGTTGACGGTAAATTGAGTTCATGGTTCAGAGTAGTTTCAGGGGTAAGACAAGGCTGCAACCTGTCTCCACTGTTGTTCATATTATTTATGGATCATATGTTGAAAACAATAGACTGGCTGGGTGAGATTAAGATATGTGAACACAAAATAAGCAGTCTTGCATATGCGGATGACTTAGTTGTGATGGCAGATTCGATTGAAAGTTTGCAAAGTAATTTCAGAGCTAGATCAGAAATGTAAGGACTATGGTATGAAGATTAGCATCTCCAAAACGAAAGTAATGTCAGTGGGGAAGAAATATAAACGGATTGAATGCCAAATAGGAGGAACAAAGTTAGAACAGGTGGACGGTTTCAAGTACTTAGGATGCATATTCTCACAGGATGGCAACATAGTGAAAGAACTGGATGCGAGGTGTAGCAAAGCTAATGCAGTGAGCGCTCAGCTACGATCTACTCTCTTCTGCAAGAAGGAAGTCAGTACCAAGACTAAGTTATCTGTGCACCGTTCAATCTTTCGACCAACTTTGTTGTATGGGAGCGAAAGCTGGGTGGTTACGGATATGAAAGTAGCTAGGATGGTTGCAGGTACTAGTAGATGGGAACAATGGCAGGAGGGTGTCCACAATGAGGAAATCAAAGAAAAACTGGGAATGAACTCTATAGATGTAGCAGTCAGGGCGAACAGGCTTAGATGGTGGGGTCATGTTACACGCATGGGAGAAGGAAGGTTACCCAAGAGACTCATGGATTCAGCAGTAGAGGGTAGGAGGAGTCGGGGCAGACCGAGGAGAAGGTACCTGGATTCGGTTAAGAATGATTTTGAAGTGATAGGTTTAACATCAGAAGAGGCACCAATGTTAGCACTGAATAGGGGATCATGGAGGAACTGTATAAGGGGGGCTATGCTCCAGACTGAACGCTGAAAGGCATAATCAGTCTTAAATGATGATGATGATGATGATGTAGTTCTCTATATTTGTTACTTGTAACTGTACCGATTTTCTTGAAGTAGAAATTTGAATTTAGCTGTAACATAGCTTACTACCTATAACTTTATTTGTCTTATCTGCACAAGTTTCGTTCGGCTCTTATTTTCTAAGTGTTCTCTTATTGTCTGTTTTCGTTATAAAATATAGCTTTTACCTTGTGAGTTAGCCAACGGACTTTTCGATTCTGGTAACTACCTTCCAGACCTTTCTATTAACAGTGTATGGTCAATGGCAACAATATTCTGCTATTGGTCTCTGATGACGACTTATAAGAAAAAAAGGCGGTTAACATAAAGAAAGAAGACGACAGAATATCCACTCTTTGTCTTTCGTTGTTAGACTTGAAGTTGTTTTGACGATTAGTAACGGATGGAGCATCTAATACAATGAAACATAAAGAACAGAAAGCTTGGATTTTGCGAGTTAGTGATACAGCAGGATATGAAAAGACGTTACACTTCCCAGTCTTTGTTCTCCGCTCGGAAAGATGTCGTCCTCTAGCTCGCAGAGGGTTTAGCAACGTAAAACTGCGACCTTGGCGTCTGTGACATAGCTTGCGTCGACTTTGCCGGTTCAAATTGCAGCAGTTTCGTCTTTCGTTTGATGCTAGGGCGGAGAAAAGAGGTTAGCGATACTGCTGGCTGGCTAAGTGCTGACTCACGTCAAGAGGCAGGCGCGAAAATACCTCAAACAAGCCTCACTCGTCGATCGAACTCGCTGCAGCGGAGTGAGTGTCTCAGCTAAAAAAGTGGCGGGCGGACGGGCGTCTCAAGATACGGGAAGTGCTAGTAAATAAACGGAGCGGTACACGTTTACACCGTTGCGTCAGATGGGGGTGGCTTTTTGAGAGGCGGGCCCCCGGCTGCGGCATCTCCAAACACTGGCGCCACTGTTTATTTGCGAAAAGCTGCCACATACCGAACCCACTCCATTTCTGTCGATAGTGTGTTATCTAAAGATTCGCGCTACTTTGCTTATTTTCACTCGTCTTCTGAATTCTCGATAGCCACAAAAAGCGTGGTGGTCCAGATATTGAGCTAGCTCTGCTGTTTGCTTTTCTTCCAAAGTCGCCGTGGAGCGGCTCTTACCAAGTAGGTGCGAGAAGAAGGACTCTCTCGGTCGTCCTACCTAACCTCCGGTATCTGATGTCGTCCTTCATAAACAGAGAGCATTCACCAAGGTCCTGTTTTTTTCTTTCTTTGCAATACGTGTCCGTGCGGCAAACGGCCTATTGTCCTGACCTGCCCTCGTCTGAAAGACCTTATACTGCTATTTTATTTAATAAAAAGTGCGTAAAGGGTATTCACAATCTGTTTTTCATTACAGTTTATATTAATGTAATGCATTTACTTTAGTAATCTACAACTTATTTCGTGAAAGAGTCGTTTGCGGCATAATCTAAGGACTGGTTTCTAGTTAAACTAGAAATAGTTATACACTACTGGCCATTAAAATTTATACACCACGAAGATGACGTGCTACAGACGTGAAATTTAACCGACAGGAAGAAGATGCTTAAGGGTGGCGCCGGTGGCGACACCTACAACGTGCTGACACGAGGAAAGTTTACAACCGATTTCTCATACACAAACAGCAGTTGGCCGGCGTTGCCTGGTGAAAGGTTGTTGTCATGCCTCGTGTAAGGAGGAGAAATGCGTACCATCATGTTTCCGACTTTGATAAAGGTCGGATTGTAGCCTATCTCGATTGCGTTTTATCGTATCTCGACACAGCTGCTCGCGTTGGTCGACATCCAATGACTGTTAGCAGAATATGGAATCGGTGGGTTCAGGAGGGTAATACGGAACGCCGTGCTGGATCCCACCGGCCTCGTATAACTAGCAGTCGAGATGACAGGCATCTTATCTGCATGGCTGTAACGGATCGTGCAGCCACGTCTCGATCCCTCAGTCAACAGATGGGGACGTTTGCAAGACAACAATCATCTGCACGAACAGTCTGACGACGTTTGCAGCAGCATGGACTATCAACTCGGAAACCATGGGTGCGGTTACCCTTGACGCTGCATCACAGACAGGTGCGCCTGCGGTGGTTTACTCAACGACGAACCTGGCTCCACGAATGGCAAAACGTCATTTTTTCGGATGAATCCAGGTTCTGTTTAAAGCATCATGATGGTCGCATCCGTGTTTGGCGACATCGCGATGAACGCACATGGGAAGCGTGTATTCGTCATCGCCATTCTGGCGTATCACCCGGCGTGATGGTAGGGGGTTACGTTGATTACACGTCTCGGTCACCTCTTGTTCGCATTGATGGCAGTTTGAACAGTGGACATTACATTCCAGATGTGTTACGACCCGTGGCTCTACCCTTTATTCGATCCCTGCGAAACCCTACATTTCAGCAGGATAATGCACGACCGCATGTAGCAGATCCTGTACGGGCCTTTCTGGATACAGAAAATGTTCGACTGCTGTCCTGGCCAGCACATTCTCCAGATCTCTCACCAATTGAAAACGTCTGGTCAATGGCAGCCGAGCAACTGGCTCGTCACAATACGCCAGTCACTACTGTTGATGAACTGTGGTATCGTGTTGAAGCTGCATGGGCAGCTGTACCTGTACAATCCATCCAAGCTCTGTTTGACTCAATGTCCAGGCGTATCAAGGCCGTTATTACGGCCAGAGGTGGTTGTTCTGGGTACTGATTTCTCAGGATCTATGCACCCAAACTGCGTGGAAATGTAATGACATGTCAGTTCTAGTATAATATATTTGTCCAATGAATACCCATTTATCATCTGCATTTCTTCTTGGTGTAGCAATTTTAATGGCCAGTAGTGTAACAGTGGAACATGCAATTGGCTGTCACGAGGATATAAGCAGTTTTTGTTTTCAGTAAATACGAGCTTTAAAACATATACTCAAACACACAGTCACACATAAATGACGCACCATGAAGCAGTTATCCGTAATGCACCGAAATCGGTAGATGTGTACTACAAACAAATGATTACAGTTTCAGAAAGATATTGGATGATTTATTCGAGAGCAAGAGTCTCACGAATTGAGGGAGCCAATAACGCGTTCGTCAACCTCTGGCCCTGATCTAAGCAGTTATTCGGCTTGCACTGATTGACAAAGTTGTTGGATGTCCTCCTGGCGATAATGTGCCAAGTTCTGTCCTGCCAATAATGCTCCAAACGTTCTCGACTTGGGAGAGATCCGACGATCTTTCCGGTCAAGGTATGGTTCGACAGACACGAAGAGAAGCAGCAGAAAGGCTCGCCGCATGCGGGCGTAATTTATCTTGCTGAAATGTAAGCTGTAATATTATTGGTATTTCCGTTCTATGAAAGCTTTGAGTACCCTTTGAAAGACATTTGTTTTGTATAATTTACATAACTGTAAAGATGCGCATCTAGCGCGAGCGCTAATACATCGATTGCGCAGTCAAAGAAACATTTTAACAGAAGCTGAACTGTAGTTCCGCTTCAATCTAAATAAAAGATGACAGTAAAAAAAAAAAAAAAAATTGTAGATCTTCAGATTTTAATGTGCTTCTGCTTGTTATGTGAAAACGTAAAGGAGGTCGACTTTAAGTTAAAAAAGTGAGCGGTCTTGCTAGCGTGCAGACAACATTATTAATTAATGAAATTAAAGTAATTCATGTTCGAAACTGTAAATCAGCAAGTTATTGTTATCGGAGGTGTTGAACAGTGCAAGAATTGTCTTCAACGAAAGGAGAAAAGTAATGACTGCAATTTGTGACAAAAAACGTGAACCAAGGAGACAGCACAGGACAGGCTGAAATCTGATCGCACCATACTGTTAGAAAAGTACTTATGTAAGTTATATTGTTTATAAATAAGCCCTAATTTGCTAGTGAGAATTGTTTGAATATATTTAGTGTTTACCAGACTTCTTATTCTGTTCTTTTCCTTTATACTTTTTTATCCTCCATGCCATATTATTTTTATAAATGTCAAACAGCTTTTACTACAGCAGAGAATACTGCGGCATCCTGGTCGTAGACAGAAGGCCGCTCCTTGTCTTCTATACAACTCATAGCTGCCCCATTTATCAATGATTTCGTTTGCAAATGCAATTTTTTTTTTACTATTCATTGTTAAAGGTCCCTTAGGTAATTATAAAATTCATACTGATTACGTAAAGAAATCCGGGTTGTTCTTTTCCAAATAATAGAAGTTTTTGCGTAATCAGAAACTAGCCTCCTTCTGACAACGATCAGGAGCCGACCAGAAGACGGACGTCTTCGACCGCTTTCGTGTGTCCTGTGGCAAAGCTGTGCCAAACTGGGAACACGGCATTCTAGTATGAAATACAGATTTAAATTGATAGAATTGAAATATGTTTAACGTAATAATAATAATAAATTTTTTTATCATACTAGAAAGCCTGGGATGGCTTGTCATGAGAGGCAACGAAATGGCGCGTAGAATGTCGTCGACATACCGTTGTGTTGTAAGTGTGCCGCGAATAACAACCAAAGCTGTCCTGCTGTGAAAAGAGATGTCACCCCAGATCTTCACTCCTGGCTGTCGAGCCGTATGGCGAGCGACAGTCAGATTGATATCCCACCGACATCCGGGCGTCTCCAGACACGTCTTCGGCCTGGAATCTCATTGACAGGAGCAGAATTCTCCTCACTGACGAGTCCTGCTTCGAAATGATTCCTCATGACGAGGGAAGAAAGAATTTGGCACGATATCCTTCAGGAGGACATCCAAAAACTCTGCCAATGAATGCCACGCGGAATAACTGCTTACTTACAAGGAACAGAGATGGGCCAGCGCGTTCTTGACCAGCTCAACTTGTGAAGCTCTTTCTCTTGAATAAATAATCCAATTCGCCTGAAGTTGTAGTCATTTGTTTGTCTGTACATGTACATAACATCTACCGATTTCCCTCCCATTCCTCTGATTCCTTCGTGGAGTGTTTTTTTTCCTTTAGCCTTAGAGTGTACGTTGTTTACCATTTTCCACCTATCAAAACATATATAATACATCCGAGGATGCCTTGTACGATAACACTCCGTTAAATAGAATCTGTAGTCGTTCGAACGATATCCTAACTTCTGCAACGCTTCCACTTTCTACAAAACTTTCGATTTAAGGGGGTAGGACGTCAAACGGGGCGACTTGGAGCAGGAGAGACACCACAGGACATTTTAATTTCCACTGTCTATACTTTAAAAATAAATTCATAAGACTTTGTCGGAATGACCAGAAAGGATTCAGGATGTACAGTTAAAGTGGTGGAAATTCAAAAATATAAGAAAATGATTTATTTTTTTACATTTGTATTTCACCCTTTTTTCACTTAACATTGGCTGCATTTGTTGCTTTAGGTGTACTTTTCCTCATAAGTAAGGAAGATGCTTCGATAAATTTTGCACAGCATACAAACCATACTTGCAGGTGTATGAAACTATAGAATTTTCCAAATCTACTAAAAACTGTGGTAAAAATTGAGATAATTAACTATAAAATTTGAGTTTTTTCTAAACATGAAGTTTAAAATATAACAGCACGTTAATTTTTTTATAAATTAAATAATTTTTGGTTTCATACACCTGTAATTATGGTTTGTATGCTGTGCAAAATTCATCGAAGAATCTCTCTTACTTATGAAGAAACGTGTACCTATAGCAACAAACGGAGCCAATAGAAGTGAAAAAATGATCAACTTTCACACGTAAAAAAGAAAATTGTTATGTTTTTGAATTTTCACTGCTATGATTGTGAAACCTGAATCCTTTCTGGTCATGCTGACAAAGTTTTATGAATTTATTCGTAAAAGTATAAACAGGAGAAATTAAAAAATGTCCTGTGGTGTCTCTCCTGCTCCAAGACGGCCCGTTTGATATCCTACCCCCGCCCCCACCCCTTAACTCCATTACGGATGTCTGGATATTACTTATGCTACTTGTTTATTATATTGATGGTCAGTTGGCCTCTTTAACTTTCCTCTCAGAGTTTTTCGCAAGAGAAAGGGAGAAGGTGATCAAATGTCCAAATGTGTGTGAAATCTTAAGGGACCAAACTGCTAGGCGCTTCAGTCTGGAATTGTGTGACCACTACGGTCGCAGGTTTGAATCCTGCCTCGGGCATGGATGTGTGTGATGTCCTTAGGTTAGTTAGGTTTAAGTAATTCTAAGTTCTAGGGGACTGATGACCTCTGATGTTAAGTCCCATAGTGCCGAGAGCCATTTGAACCATTTTGAACCAAACTGCTGAGGTCATTGGTCCCTAGACTTACACACTACTTAAAGTAACTTAAACTAACTTATTCTAAGACAAACACACACTCACACCCATGCCCGAGGGAGGAGTCGAACCTCCGGCGGGAGAGGCCGCGCACTCTGTGACATGGCGCCTCAAACCGCGCGGCCACTCCGCGCGGCGAAGGTGATCAACCAGAATCAAACTCAGTAAATCATCTATAGCCTACGATGCTAACCAACAGACCACGAAGGCAGTAAAAATATAGAAAGTCATGCGACATTGTTTTGTATGATACCCCGACAAGTAAATTAGTTTTCTTAAATGGGATGTTTTTCACTGTTCATCGACCTTGTTATGCCGACAAATGCAAGCCTCCTGGCTGTATCATCTGTTCAGAGTGCATAGAGTACAGTTGTGTTTGTGCTGTAGGTGACCAAGTTGGCGGAAAACAGAGACGCTCTCAGTGCATTGCCTACGCCATATTCAACAGACGGTGCACTGCCAGTGGCCGTAAGACATTATAGAACAGTAATTTAGTCAAAGAATGTGGAACGTGATCCGTTATTGACGTGAACAGGTTTTTAAGCTTCTTATTTCCATCGCTGTTCCTGTGCTTACTGTGAATAATTGCAAAGGAACAGTTTGAAATTGTTTCTACTCAACCATATTTCTTTACGTCAGTACGCATTTACTAATTTATTCTGAAAATAAGAATATAAAATATGAGTGAATTCAAATCTGAAAGCACTAAGCTTATCAATACCATTTACATTGCACTTACGTCTATTGCATCTTGCCTTCATTTACATTTTCGTTTTTCTGTGATAGTTTGTCCATTTTAGCCGTAGGTCTGTGCTAAGTACAGTCACTTGCAAAACAGGTCTTCCCAAAACATCTGCTGTATAGGAAATTAGGGCTAACTCTTAACACTGATCAACAGATGGAAAACAAAAGAAAATATGGGGGTTGACGGAAAAGTATTGCCTCCACCTTCGTAACTCTTCAACAGTTGGTAGCATTGGTATGCGGCAGGTACTGGCGTGTTCCATAGCCTCTTCTGTATAGCTCCAGTTGGTGCGAAGCTTTAGCGTTGAACGGTTGTGTTGTTTCAGTGTAAAGTATGGAACCCGGCGCAGACGGTCGGTCAATGCGATTTAAGCAACGTGCAGTCATTGAATTCTTGACAGCAGAAGGTGTCGCCTCAAAGGAGACTCATCAGAGAATGAAAGCAGTTTATGGTGATTGTGTTGATGTGAGTACTGTGCATCGTTGGGCGAGTAAGTTTGAAGATGTTGAGGCGGGAACATCTGACCTACGTGACAGTCAAAACGTTGGACGTCCTGTCACAGCAACCAACGAGTTTCACGAGCAGAATGTTGACAGATTGATTTAGGACGATCGGCGTATCACTAGAGAGATTGCAAGCACAATCGGCATTTCACAAAACGGGTGGGTCACATTATTGCTTTGCTTGGCTATAGGAAGATCTGTGCACGATGGGGACCCTTGACTCCTGAAATGAAAGCTACCACTGTACGGCATCCTCCATACAGTCCTGATTTAACACCGTATGACTTCTATCTGTTCCCGACAATGAAAGACGATCTGCTGGGACATCATTACGCTTCTTATGAAAGCGTTGAGAGAACTGTGAGACTGTGGTTGTGTCGACTTCTTCCGTGACGGCTTCAGAAAACTTGTTCATCGTTGGCAGGAATGTATCCAATTGGCCTGGTGATTATGTGGAAAAGTGAATACTGGTAATTAAAGATCACATTCTAAGGTTTATTTCTACCTTTGATTTATTAAAATATTCCCATCCAAACCCAGTTAACTAAGGTGGAGGCACTACTTTTTACTCAGCCCTCGCACAAATGAAACACAATGGCTTATATTACTTACACTGGTTGTAGTGGCCCTGCTCTGAGCCCCGCTATATGAGTTGTTAGCTGTTTCTTTTGTATGCTATCGTTGGTTCTGGTGATATGTGTGTAGCGGAAATTTACATATTTTACTTCGTTAATGGAAAAAAACGGGTCACTGTTAATTGTGTCTCCTGTTTTGGAGTCGTCTTTGTTAATAGTAAGTCTTGTGGCCTTCTGTATTTCATTGCTAGTAAAAGACTGTAGGGAGCTTTGATGTGGTCCTGCAGCTGTATCTGAGGTGGGGCAGTCCAAATGAGGTCTCAGATCACTCTTCGACAAAGCAAAGAATTACACTGATTGCACGGAAGACGAATGGTCGACTTCGGGTTATCTTTAGAATCACTGAGAAGAATCTGCCTTCCGTAGAATTAACAACGAGAAACTGCTTCCGGCATGTAGTGTATGGTTCAAATGGCTCTGAGCACTATGGGACTTAACATCTATGGTCATCAGTCCCCTAGAACTTAGAACTACTTAAACCTAACTAACCTAAGGACATCACACAACACCCAGTCATCACGAGGCAGAGAAAATCCCTGACCCCGTCGGGAATCGAACCCGGGAACCGCATGTAGTGTATCCTTCTTTCTTGCGTAGAACATTCAGCCAAAATAAGGTAGGTATAAGCTGCAGAGAACTTTGAGACATTTTTCTATAAGAGAAGACTTATAAGTTGTGTCAGAATGAATATTTCTGGTTACAGTTTTGCATTGCTTTAACCCATGTTAGTGGTCCTCTTCATGTATTCCGTTGTGCTATGAAATCATGATTATTATGTAATACACCACTTACAGAAGACAGATAGAGTTGCTTTTCATTCATGGGTCAACATTTTTGTAAAAGAAGGTGAATATTTTCAGAACATTTACACCGGAGTCATATTACTTATGAACTTTAATTAAGAGCTAACAGATAGTAGGCGAGCTTTCAAAATTTATGGCATATAAAAAGGTGTAGTATCGTCGCTTACGGGGGGATGACAGTTAGATCAACAGTTGTTCGACAGCTTGTCTTAAATTCTGATCTACGAGAATCATACTGAAACCAACGAGCAACAATTTTTTTTTTCTTTACTCATTAGACAAACCAAGTACATCTTCATAGTCTACATCTCTTTGCACACATTTTGCCCATTGTCCTGTAAGTTTTAGAATACCCTTACCACAGAAATTCGTTCCAGAGTCCCAAAGTCACTGAAGAGTGCTTGTCGGACGTCTTCCATAGTCTCGCAGCGCTGCCCTCGCGTCTGTTCCTTAACAGAAACGAAGAGACGGTTTGTCGGAGGGTGCCAAGTCGCGAGTGTTGGGAGTATGTGGACGAGTTTGCCACCCAGCACGTTTTCCCTCTTTAACAAGGAATTCCATGACAGCACTCTGTCAAAACGAAACATTGCGGTCGGCCAGTTTGGAAGTACTGACTTTGATCACGTGATATATATGTTAATGACGTCAGAATATAGCAACACGTGGTGTAGATTACGATCCTGCAATGTTTCTGTTACACTGTTGGAATTGTTATTTTAACAATGGGTTTCAGTACGATCACCACCCTCGTAGTGAATTAATAAACAGACTAATGAGACATCATAGGTATGATTTCAAAGTGAGAAGATGTGTAAACTACAGTGAAACTAAACCACTGACAATCTAATGAAGCAAGAACTCTATTCTGCATGTAGGTATACCAGTATGCAGTTCTGTTTCTTTGACATTTCAATAATCGTTCACTTTGTTGACATGCTCAAGGTACGACGCCGCTTTCCTTCTTTCCTCGCTGCCCACGTTTATAGGCTAACAAAGAACACATAGGTAGACTTTTTGCAAACATGAACATTAAGAATGTTGTGCATACGAGTTGAAACCTGAAAATGACACCTTCAATGAACCTAACTCTCACGATAATTATTTAAATTCAATTGAAATAATAATTAATAAAATAATAACCAATCGATTACTGCCTCTGAGGGGGGAGATGCATGAGATGTTACAGGACCCACTCGTGTCATTGCTGGCGCTATCTTATGTTTCACTCCTCTCTTCCACCATTTTATATTTTACTTTTCGATGACGATTGAACCACTTTTTTCTGTATAACTTTAAAAACAAGATTAAATAAAACAGTTTCATCATTTTTTCTGAGTCTGTCTTATTTTTCTAGCTTTTTTTGAGTTAGATCTAACATGGTTATACTCATATACTTTTGTCACGGTTTATAACATTTCATACACAGAGCACACACTCCAGATACCATACAATGAAAAACAAGCTTACATTTAAATAAGTTATTATGACAAATAAAAGTAGGAAAAAAAGGCTGTTTTAGCAGCTAACATTTTGTTCTTTTTCCAGTAAATTTTTTTTTCTTTGCATTAATTTCTTTTCTGGTGCACCCAGCGCATATCGTCAGTGAAGAGAACCAGCCTGAGAAGAAGGAGAAGGAGGAGCAAGAAGCGCAAGGGATCTTACAAGATCTGGAAGTAAGGATGTTCCCTGGAATCATTTGATTGGCCTATGCGCTAGTGAAGGTGAGCTGGCACTCACCGCAACGCGGCACGCCCTCGTCCTCGCCGCCGGCGCAGTCCGGGACGCCGTTGCACAGAGCACTCTCCGCCACGCACCAGCCGTCTCCGCAGCTCACCTCCCGCCCGCCAGGCTCCACCTGCGTGTTGTTGCACAGCCAGCGCGACGCTTCCACGGCCGCAGTAGACTCTGCAACACAGGCGGACGGCTACCTAAAGAACTCTGCCACTTGTGTCCCGGCAGCACACTCCCGATGCATAACGCTTCGCCCATTTCTCTATGTTCAGAAATTAAAAAAAAAAAAAAAATGTGGACGCCACAAAACAAAAAAATAGTTCCCTATGAGTATAATATCAGTGAGTCACAGGGAATAAACTTATACATATCCCTGAGTGTACCTCTTTATGGTGATATGAAATGAAATGATCACAAGGGCATGATATTGGAAAAATGCAATTAGCCTACACAGGAGTCTGTTGACATATCACTTGTGCACCCATCTTAGAATTATGCTCAGTCTTCCGGAACTCATACCAATTAGATCTGGCAGGAGACATTGAGGCTATGCACTGACTCGTGTGAGGGCGACGCTTGTATGCTGAAAGACACGAGCTAGTAGTGGCAAGACTGTAAAAGCCAGCGACGACGCGAAGGCCAACTTACAGTATTTCAAGAACCAGTACGCGAAAGAACTTGCCTCCCTTCTAACAGCCGTGTACCGCAAGTCTCCAGAGGAATGGAAGGTTCCAAATGATTGGAAAAGAGCACAGGTAGTTCCAGTTTCCAAGAAGGGTCGTCGAGCAGATCCGCAAAACTATAGGCCTATATCTCTGACATCGATTTGTTGTAGAACTTTAGAACATGTTTTTTGCTCGCGTATCATCTCATTTCTGGAAACCCAGAATCTACTCTGTAGGAATCAAAATGGATTCGGGAAACAGCGATCATATGAGACCCAACTCGCTTTATTTGTTCATGAGACCCAGAAAATATTAGATCCAGGCTCCCAGGTAGACGCCATATTCCTTGACTTCCGGAAGGCGTTCGACACAGTTCCGCACTTTCGCCTGATAAACAAAGTAAGAGCCTACGGAATATCAGACCAGCTGTGTGGCTGGACTGAAGAGTTTTTAGCAAACAGCACACAGCATGTTGTTCTCAATGGAGAGACGTCTACAGACGTTAAAGTAATCTCTGGCGTGCCACAGGGGAGTGTTATGGGACCATTGCTTTTCACAATATATATATAAATGACCTAGTAGTGTCGGAAGTTCCATGCGGCTTTTCGCGGATGATGCTGTAGCATACAGAGAAGTTGCAGCATTATAAAATTGCAGCGAAATGCAGGAAGATCTGCAGCGGATAGGCTCTTGGTGCATGGAGTAGCAACAGACCCTTAACATAGACAAATGGAATGTATTGTGAATACATAGAAAGAAGGATCCTTTATTGTATGATTATATGATAGCGGAACAAACTCTGGTAGCAGTTAGTTCTGTAAAATATCTGGGAGTATGCGTACGGAACCATTTGAAGTTGAATGATCATATAAAATTGTTGGTAAGGCGGGTGCCAGGTTGAGATCCATTGGGAGAGTCCTTAGAAAATGTAGTCCATCAACAAAGGAGGTGGCTTACGAAACACTCGTTCGACCTATAGTTGAGTATTGCTCATCAGAGTGGGATCCGTACCAGGTCGGGTTGACAGAGGAGGTAGAGAAGATCCAAAGAAGAGCGGCGGGTTTTGTTACAGGCTTATCTGGTAAGCGTGATAGCGCTACGGAGATGTTTAGCAAACTCAAGTGGCAGACTTTCCAAGAGGCGCTCTGCATAGCGGTGTAGTTTGCTGTCCGGATTTCGAAAGGGTCCGTTTCTGGATGACGTATCGAATATATTGCTTCCCCCTACTTATACCTCCCGAGGAGATCACGAATGTAAAATTAGAGAGATTCGAGCGCGCACGGCAGCTTTCCGGCGGTCGTTCTTCCCGCGAACCATACGCGACTGGAACAGGAAAGGGAGGTAATGCAGTGGCACGTAAAGTGCCCTCCGCCACACACCGTTGGGTGGCTTGCGGAGTATAAATGTAGATGTAGGTGTAGTATTAAGCGAGGAATCTAGGAGCGCGTTACAGTTCGCTAAGTTTCGCTCCCATCCATACCGTGAAGAAAGAATTAATTACAGAGTGCATAGAACTACAGTGAGGTGGCGAAAGTCTTGGGATAGCGCGGCTTACGCAGGTAGCGGTAGTACCGCGCACATAAGGTATAAAAAGGCGGGGCATTGGTGGAGGTGTAATTTGTACTCTGGTGATTCATGTGTAAAGGTTTGCGACGTGATTATGACCGAACGACGGGAATTAACAGTGTTTGAATGTGGAATGGCAGTTGGAACCAGACACATGAGACATTCCATTTCGGAAATCGTTAGGGAATGCAATATTCCGAGAACCACAGTGACACGAGTGTGCTGAGAGTATCAACTCTGAGGCATTACCTGTCACCACGGACAACGCAGTGCCCGACGGCCTTCACTTAACGTCCGAGAGCAGCGAAATACACTCCTGGAAATTGAAATAAGAACACCGTGAATTCATTGTCCCAGGAAGGGGAAACTTTATTGACACATTCCTGGGGTCAGATACATCACATGATCACACTGACAGAACCACAGGCACATAGACACAGGCAACAGAGCATGCACAATGTCGGCACTAGTACAGTGTATATCCACCTTTCGCAGCAATGGATGCTGCTATTCTCCCATGGAGACGATCGTAGAGATGCTGGATGTAGTCCTGTGGAACGGCTTGCCATGCCATTTCCACCTGGCGCCTCAGTTGGACCAGCGTTCGTGCTGGACGTGCAGACCGCGTGAGACGACGCTTCATCCAGTCCCAAACATGCTCAATGGGGGACAGATCCGGAGATCTTGCTGGACAGGATAGTTGACTTACACCTTCTAGAGCACGTTGGGTGGCACGGGATACATGCGGACGTGCATTGTCCTGTTGGAACAGCAAGTTCCCTTGCCGGTCTAGGAATGGTAGAACGATGGGTTCGATGACGGTTTGGATGTCCCCTCGACGATCACCAGTGGTGTACGGCCAGTGTAGGAGATCGCTCCCCACACCATGATGCCGGGTGTTGGCCCTGTGTGCCTCGGTCGTATGCAGTCCTGATTGTGGCGCTCACCTGCACGGCGCCAAACACGCATATGACAATCATTGGCACCAAGGCAGAAGCGACTCTCATCGCTGAAGACGACACGTCTCCATTCGTCCCTCCATTCACGCCTGTCGCGACACCACTGGAGGCGGGCTGCACGATGTTGGGGCGTGAGCGGAAGACGGCCTAACGGTGTGCGGGACCGTAGCCCAGCTTCATGGAGACGGTTGCGAATGGTCCTCGCCGATACCCCAGGAGCAACAGTGTCCCTAATTTGCTGGGAAGTGGCGGTGCGGTCCCCTACGGTACTGCGTAGGATCCTACGGTCTTGGCGTGCATCCGTGCGTCGCTGCGGTCCGGTCCCAGGTCGACGGGCACGTGCACCTTCCGCCGACCACTGGCGACAACATCGATGTACTGTGGAGACCTCACGCCCCACGTGTTGAGCAATTCGGCGGTACGTCCACCCGGCCTCCCGCCTGCCCACTATACGCCCTCGCTCAAAGTCCGTCAACTGCACATACGGTTCACGTCCACGCTGTCGCGGCATGCTACCAGTGTTAAAGACTGCTATGGAGCTCCGTATGCCACGGCAAACTGGCTGACACTGACGGCGGCGGTGCACAAATGCTGCGCAGCTAGCGCCATTCGACGGCCAACACCGCGGTTCCTGGTGTGTCCGCTGTGCCGTGCGTGTGATCATTGCTTGTACAGCCCTCTCGCAGTGTCCGGAGCAAGTATGGTGGGTCTGACACACCGGTGTCAATGTGTTCTTTTTTCCATTTCCAGGAGTGTATCTGTAGAGATGTTAGTGCTAACAGAGAAACAATGCTGTGTGATATAACTGCAGAAATCAATGTGGGGCGTACGACAAACGTACCTCGTTAGGACAACGCGCCGAAATTTGGCGTTAGTAGGCTGTGGCAGCAGACGACCGACGCGAGTGCCTTTGCTAACAGCACGACATCACCTGCAGCGTCTCTCCTGCGCTCAAGACCTTACTTCTTGGATCCTAGACGACTGGTCATATGAGTCCCGATTTCAGTTGGTACGAGCTGATGGCAGGATTCGAGGGAGGGTCAGACCCCACGAAACCACGGACCCACGTTGACAACAAGGCACCGTGCAACTTGATACTGACTACATAATGGTGTGCAGCCAACTGAACCGATGATTGGAAGTGGTTATGTACGGCTACTGCGAGACCATTTTCAGCCATTTTGGGACGCTCATTACCTGATATGTACCCAATCGAACATGGGCGGCACATAATCGAGAGGTCAGTTCGTGCACAAAATCCCGCACCAGCAACACTTTCGCCATTATGGACGGGTATAGATGCAGCATGGCTCAATATTTCTGCAGGGGACTTACAACGACTTGTTGAGTCCAAGTCATGTGGCGCTGCTGCACTATGCCGGGCAAAAGTTAGGAGATATTCCATGACTTTTGTATTTAAGCAGCTATGAACGCATTTTATAGTATTGTGTATTGCGTGCAGTAGTGGAACAGTTTGGAGTCGATGATTGTATCAGTATCATAGTGCACCCTGTCATAAAGCAGCATCTGAGAGGCACTGATTTGTGGATAATAACGTTCTTGAAATGGATTGGCCTGCCAAAACGCCCGACTTGAGGCCAATGGAACACCTTTGGGATCAATTAACTTTTCATAACTGGGATTCAAAGTCATGTAAAATTTTTTGAAAGACATCATGTTTACGCCAGTGACTGTTAAACTTTTTATTTCCACTATGAAATTTCGGCCTTAGGCCATTATGAAGTGCAGATGTTTTGGCTTTAAGACTTGTCAACTTTATAAATGCTGACACATTTATATGTCGTTGTCATTTGCTTTTATATGCGTACGATATATGGACAAGTGTGCTCGCACTACATAGCAGTGTTACGAATGTATATAACAGGAAATGACAACAACATATAAATGAGTCAGCGTGTATAAAGTTGACATGGCTGAAAGCCAAAACATCTGCACTTGATAATGGCCTAAGGCCGAAATTGCAATAGTGGAAATAAAAAGTTTAACAGTCGCTGGCGGTAAACTTGATGTCTTTCAAAAAATCTTCCGGGTGAGTCAGAATGTTGACTTCGCTCCAGACCGCAACGGCGAACGTCACTACCTTCTCTTGTTTTTAATTCGGTGTAAAAATGGGCTGCAATTCTACCACAGGCACTCAGAAATCTCATTTAAAGAGTCCCCAGCGAACCTGAAGCCTTCATAAAGACGAAGGATGGGCACACCACGAATTAATGTCCACTAACAGCTATCCGGATACTTTCAGTTATTATTGCATGTCTGCTGTTGTGTCTCATTTACGATTCAAGAAGATTAGCAGAGCATGGGGTATTTGATTTGACACTGTTTTCCTGGAGTTGATAATATACTATTGGATGTACTGAAATTATTGCAGAGTGTAGGAAATAGATTATTTGATATGGCGTTCGACAGATATATGGTACGAGATTTACTATGAGATACACAGATGAATATTTTCATATGTCTGCAAAAGAGATGATAAAAAAAAGAAAGAGCGAGAACTATCAAAATACCAGGGTAAGTCTGATATCTGTTTCATAGAAAAAGTAAACATGCCTAAGAATATTTGTTTGCGGAAAGTGAAAGAAATAAGGTTTAGAGCCTCGTTGATGGCGAGACCTTGAGCACTAGAACACAATACATATGTTTTTCGATAGGGTCCGTCTTTAGTAAAAAAACAATTTTGTTTTTTAACCCAAACATGTTTCACTGCAGTTGCAGCATCTTCAGTGGGCTTCTATTTTATTGCTGTTAAAGATAAAGCAGGTTCTTTGCTGTTTGTATACATGTAAATAGTTTTTAAATCGTAATTACAGACATTTGAAAGAAACACATTAAATTATGAATTTCATACCTTTTTACCACATGGTGTGGTTTTCCTGATGTGTTATGTTTCTACAGTGATTGTTGTGTTTCCCAGTTTGTCATCAGCAACCACTTACACCTTAACGTAAGGTGTAAGTGGTTGAAAATGACAAACTTGAAATTAAAACAAGCAGTAGTTCTGCATTCAGGCTTACTAGATAACAATGTATGTCAAACATCAGCCAAGAAACGACTTTACTGGTCTTATAATGCGTTTCAGAATTTACCCATCATCAGATATCAAGGAGCTAATGCTACACGTAGATATGACGAATTGTAACGTTGTTTCAAATACAACTTGAAAGGCCTGCAGCAATCGCTCCTGGATATCTGACGATGGATAAATTCCGAAACGCGTCATATGAACAATAAAGTTATCCCTTGCCTGAGATTTGAATTTCACCATTGTGACCTAATCAGCCTGAACGCAGAACTACTCATTTTTATAACAATGGTCGTCTGCCTCATGCTTGATTTTAAAACGTACTGGAAAATCTGTCTATACGTAGAGTAATGAAATTCCAGGAATACACTTGTCTAGATAACATATTTAAGTGACTAACACTGCAAGATCGCAGGATAACGCAAGCGCAATGTAAGCACTATAAATGTGAGATGCTGGCACATTAATGACAGATGTAACCCACAAAATGTTGAATACAAGCATGCAAATGTGCATGCACTGTATTGTACTAATGCCGGATATCAGTTTATGGGACCGAGTTCCCTGTCTGTTAGTCTTCGTCGGTCAGTACAGGGAAGGTAAACGCTGCCTGTGGATGACTTGGGAGTTGTCGTCCGATGACGCCCCATATGTGCTCGATTGAGGGCAGACCTGGTGATCGAGCAGGCCAAGGGGGCATGTCGACACTCCGCAGAGCATGTTGGGCTACAGCAGCGGTACGTGGGAGAGCGTTAGCTGTTGGAAAACATACCACTGGGTGCTGTTAATGAATGGCAGTACAATATATCGAACCACCAGACTGATACACAGTTTTGCAGTCAAGGTGCTTGGGATAACCATGAGAGTACTTCTGCTGACATAAGAAATGACGCTTCGGACCATGGAGTAGGTCAAGTGTGTAGGCAGCAGACAGGTTGCTTGCAGGCCGTCTCTGGCATCGATGCAGAAACAACTTTCATCAGAAAACACAACAGACATCCACCCTGCCATCCAATGACCTCTTTCTTGACCACATTGAAGTCGTAAATTGTGGTGGTTTGGATTCAATGGAATGCATGATACAGGGATACAGGGCGTGTTGCTCGGAGCTGTCCTTGGCGCAACCGATTTGTAACAGTTCAGTGTGTCATTGTGGTGCCAGCTGCTGCTCAAATAGCTCAATAGAAGCAGTACGATAGGCCAGAGCTATTTGCCGAACACAATGGTCTTCCCTGTCGGCAGTGCCAAGTGATAGTCCGAAGATCGGTCTTTTTGGGACCGTACATTCTCGTGACCACCGCTGGGAGCAATCACGTACAGTGGCTGCATTAATGTCACGTCTTCCTACATTATTGGTGAAGGGACATCCAGCTTCTTGTAGCCGTGTTATACGACCTCGTTCAAACTCAGTAAGGTGTTGATAATGGCATCTTTGTCGTCTTAAAAGCGTTGTTCACTAACATCAACTCACCACGTCCAGTCTCAAAGGTAACCATCGCTCACGACTGTTACAGCGGGTATTTAAAGCAAACCTGATTTACATTCTCATAGTGGTGCTATTAGCGCAACTCTTATGGTACTGGCACAAAATCTGAATATACATCATCTTTCAGACATAGTAACTCGGCTTCTAACTTTCGTTTAAGTCCCACAACTCCTTCTTGGTGTTACGATTTTTTTTCGTGAGTGTGTATACTGTAGGGGACCCCTCACTGTGCGAGTCCTACTCGCGTATGGCCGTTTTTTTATATAATTTCTAAGCCGTAGCGGCTTATCGGGCTGTATCGAATTTGGTAGTCGCCTCTCGGCTCCCTTTGGGGGCACGGTGGCGAACCGAGGTTTTTGTTGTCTTTGGTCGTGGCAATATCGGCTGTGGAGCTGAATCAAAAAAAGTTTTCTGGAGGCGTCCGGTCAGTCGGTGAGATATTTATTTTGGGCTTCTTCGTGGAGCGTGGAGATGGTTATGAAGGAGGTATCGGGCTTTGAGAGGAGTGCTCACCACGACGAACGGACGCTTTTCTGCTGTGTTCGATTCGTGGCTATTCTCACCTCCATAATGATAGATTGTAATGGTTTACCTGCGGTTATGTGAGCGAGTTGACATTATGGTCTGTTAAATTTTGTTTCTGTGAGGCTCTAAAGCTGTGTAATGGAACTTTTGCTGTGATACAACGTATGTACGAACTTTGTTTACCTTATTGGATTATTTTACTGGCCTGTAATTCATGTCAAGTGTTCTTGAAAGGAGGAAGAAACTGACTCAGATTGCTGTTTAAAGAAATTTCAAAGTGTAATTCTGAATGCAGAACTACTCATTTTTATAACAATGGTCGTCTGCCTCATGCATGATTTTAAAACGTACTGGAAAATCTGTCTATATACACTGACGAAAAAAACACAGTACCAAAGATTAAGTAACGTAGAGTAATGAAAGTCCAGGAATACACTTGTCTAGGTAACAAATTTAAGTGACTAACACTGCAAGATCGCAGGATAACGCAAGCGCAATGTAAGCACTATAAATGTGAGATGCTGGCACATTAATGACAGATGTAACCCACAGAATGTTGATACAAGCATGCAAATGTGCATGCACTGTATTGTACTAATGCCGGATATCAGTTTATGGGACCGAGTTCCCTGTCTGTTAGTCTTCGTCGGTCAGTACAGGGAAGGTAAACGCTGCCTGTGGATGACTTGGGAGTTGTCGTCCGATGACGCCCCATATGTGCTCGATTGAGGGCAGACCTGGTGCTCGAGCAGGCCAAGGGGGCATGTCGACACTCCGCAGAGCATGTTGGGCTACAGCAGCGGTACGTGGGTGAGCGTTAGCTGTTGGAAAACATACCACGGGGTGCTGTTAATGAATGGCAGTACAATATATCGAGCCACCAGACTGATACACAGTTTTGCAGTCAAGGTGCTTGGGATAACCATGAGAGTACTTCTGCTGACATAAGAAATGACGCTTCGGACCATGGAGTAGGTCAAGTGTGTAGGCAGCAGACAGGTTGCTTGCAGGCCTGAGGTACGAGTCACGAATCAGTCGTAAATTCTAGCTTGGGTCCAGTTATTTTGTGGAATCAATTTTCATATTTGCATTAGCTTCTGTTTGCCATGTCGGCACTAATTATGTAATCCAACCGATGTGGCCATATTCGTTAATGCATGTTTAATGGGTGGTTAACCACGGTATACTGTTTGTCTTAAATATCAGCCTTAAATTAAAATTACTCTATGTTGTCTTTTGCTGCAGTAGCTGATTGGTATGTGGTTATTGCAGTACAGTCGCTCACTTAGTAACCAATCTGTTTCAGCATGTACTGTATACCGGTGTCTCAAGGCTTGTCCGCAAAGTTCACTTGGTTATGAGGTGCTGAGCCTATTGTAGAAGCGTTTCTACGCCTCCAGCAAATACATTGTGAGATAAAAATTCAGTATTTTAGTTGTAATTTCGTTTTATAAAAAGAATTAAAAGATCCTTTGGTGTTTGCGGTCTCTGCTGAGGCCATTAATTGTTATTTTCTATTCAAGGGAGACCATTCTCGATCTCTTGGAGTGACCGGCGGTAGAATATGTATTTGGGAGCGGGTCATTTGGTAGTGTCAGTATAGTAGTCCATACCTCAAGATAATTATTCTGTATTGTAGGGACGTGTCACTGAGATTTATCTAAGGAGATCATCGTTGACGGGGTTCGCATACAAGCGGCGCACTGAACCTGAGGCTGTCGGCCAAGCTGGCGGCACCAGCGTGCTGTCCTGGCGCTTACTCACGGCTGCGGTGTCTGCTCTCTTGCCGGCACACATCCGCATCGTTCTGCGTTGGCCGAGGCGAAGCGCTAGCTACAGTTCCGCTCGTCTATGTCGCGTTTCGGACGTATCGGTTTCCTAGGCACTCCATGAGGGTCAGTCTTCACGGCTTACTAAGGCCTCTGAAGGTTAACCCGTTTCAGTGGGTCCTCAGCCATTCTTGTTGCCTCTCTATCACGACTAAGTTCATTTTAGATAAATTAATATTTCTTTGAAAATATATCTGGGTATTTTCTCTAAGGTATGGGAATTTAACTTAATTCTCTGCTGATTTAAAACTGCAATGTAAGTTATTATCTATTTAAATAAAACCGAAAGTTTCTATCTTGACGGCTTTGTGAAAGAACGGTTCATATCCGTTGTTATTTGAAAGTAAGTTTTGAAATTTGTGCTGTGCATTATTTGGTACTGTGTGCTCATGTTAACCAGGAGCATTTGCATTTTGGTAATCTATCAGTTCTAAGTTATCGCACCTGTTAAAATTGTTAATCATTTGTATTACAAGTGCTTACAAACTTTTTTAAAAGTACTTTGTTACTTGGAGTAGTTGCTCTGTTGGTTACATTGTTTTTCTTATCTTGTATTAAATTTTATCAAAAGGTTTCTGTAATCTGTAACGAAGACTGGTTCATAAATTATGTATATTAAACCAGTGAATGAGGCGTTTAATACCCTTTAGGCCCAGTCTTCTCGTAAAGTCTTGTGGTCACTTAAGAGAAGCCGTAATTTCCATTTCAATTTCTGGAGTTACACATGTCTGATAATGAGCCTGTGGTGTTAATAGACTGAAATAGAAACTATTTTTCACCATTGTGCGTTCAGTTTCTAGACAGTACATGAAATGACTTGAAAGACTTGCGAAATCCGATAGTGCGTTTTAATACTGTATTCTATGACACGTTAACAAGTATCTTGCTATATTATCACATAAAGAATTAAACTGTGGTGTCAATTTGGACTCTTCGAAATAAATTACGATGTAACTGGAGGGACTTTTCGTACCAGTCACGATCTCGGACCTTCGTCGTCTAGATAAGCTATGATCGAACTAGCAAGGATTCTTGTGTTACTAGCAGGGCTCCTTCAAATAAAATACATCCTGTGTCCCAGAATTAGACTATGGTGTATTCAGTAAATTCTATTTTATATATAACCCTGAATAATGTCTGGATAGATCATTTGGTAACATTATCGGAAATAGCGCATGTTTCCCTGGTTGAGTAACAGTCTGGTGTACAGTTTTCAACTGTCTGTAGATTTCATTACTGCCTAAGTTCGAAGTCGGGATGAAATACTCCTTCTGGAAGGATGCCATATGTAAGATATTGGATAGTGTATAGTAATAAATACTTTTACACTTAGAGTGATGTAAAGGAGAACTGTACTATCCTTTTGTAAAACTGGCTGAATCATAAGTGAATAAAAGATCGATTTCCTTCAAATTTATCTACTTTGAGGCGTCAGTTGCCGTCACTTACACTGCGGCTGCTTGTGGACACATTCGCTCATTAGAAAATGGTCCTGACTAATAGTCTGCTTTTGGGTTAAGCGTACTGTCGAAGAGACAGTCTCGACTTGAGAGTTTGAACTTTCCGGTGCCGATGGTGTTACGTTCCAATGATAGATTAATAGATTAAGTTAGTGACTGTTTCTAGGGACAGTTGACAGCTTCTGTCGCAGAAGGAATTCATCACCTATACAAAAATTTTTAAGTCTACCCAAATGACTTATCACTTCTCATGCAAAAAATATAATTTCCGTGTTTACAAAAATCGGGAATTCGTAGGGTAATTTCAGCACTAGATGATGTAACCTTATCGTTTAACTGGCAAAAAGAACTCTAGCATAAGGCACTGTTGGTACCCTTACTGGTGTGTGAGCACGTATGGGAAGCAGATGACGTAATGAAAACTATCTAAAAAAGCTGTAAATATTTTGAATCTCTAATTTTTAGGGTCAGTAGGCTATTTGGTGACAGTCCGTCCCGATGACATATCATCATTATGGATCTGAGTTGGATGGAAGCCATGGGAACAAAAATAATGGAAAGTGAGAGATATTAGCTTTAAAGCAATGGTTTTCAGAATCACTGAGTTGGTTTATGGCATTTACGCTTAAGTTTCACTCCTTGGGGAATATTCAGGTGTTTGAAGGGAATACTGAGTAATGTTTAGGTGATTGAAGGAAGTTACCAGGAAAAAAATATAAAGTTGAGAATGTTAACGGCGAATCAATACCTCGCGGGGATCGATAGACTAATAGAGGAGGGAGTTACTGATAAAAACAATCTGAAATGGATAATAGTGTCGAGTTGGTGGGTCGCTAAAATAATTGGTGACTTACCAGACGAAGATCAAATTTAATTGTGTAGAACTTTCCAGCGAAAAAGACTGAAAAATTATTTTCACAAGCCATTTTTCTGTGCAATTTTTATTAATAAACAACCTAAAATACTGTACATCATGCTAGTTTGAAATAATTGCTACTATATCTTTGGTTGTTCATTATTTAACTCCTTCTTTTCGAAGTAATTAGAACTGCTGAATTATCAGAAGCGCTGATGGGAAATTTCCCAATGTTGGTCGCATTCCAAAATAAAAATTGGATCCTGTTAGTTAGTCAATGACAGAAGTTGCAAGTTTTTATACTCCCTAAATGTAGTACAGAAATCTGATTGCAACAAATTATTCATAGAAGCAAGGAGATGGATTAAAATTGCCGTACCACAAAAAGTAAACGAATGAGAAAATCATTGTGCTTCTCTTAAATTAATACACTTTTAAAAGTTCATAAAGATAAAAGCTTGTATGGTGTAGACGGAATTTCTAACATAATTCTGAAAATTTGTAACTCAAGGAATCATGTCATTAATAATGTGTAATGAAATACTAGGTCAGGAGAATTTCCCCAGTCATTTTTTTGAAATACACTCCTGGAAATGGAAAAAAGAACACATTGACACCGGTGTGTCAGACCCACCATACTTGCTCCGGACACTGCGAGAGGGCTGTACAAGCAATGATCACACGCACGGCACAGCGGACACACCAGGAACCGCGGTGTTGGCCGTCGAATGGCGCTAGCTGCGCAGCATTTGTGCACCGCCGCCGTCAGTGTCAGCCAGTTTGCCGTGGCATACGGAGCTCCATCGCAGTCTTTAACACTGGTAGCATGCCGCGACAGCGTGGACGTGCCGTATGTGCAGTTGACGGACTTTGAGCGAGGGCGTATAGTGGGCATGCGGGAGGCCGGGTGGACGTACCGCCGAATTGCTCAACACGTGGGGCGTGAGGTCTCCACAGTACATCGATGTTGTCGCCAGTGGTCGGCGGAAGGTGCACGTGCCCGTCGACCTGGGACCGGACCGCAGCGACGCACGGATGCACGCCAAGACCGTAGGATCCTACGCAGTGCCGTAGGGGACCGCACCGCCACTTCCCAGCAAATTAGGGACACTGTTGCTCCTGGGGTATCGGCGAGGACCATTCGCAACCGTCTCCATGAAGCTGGGCTACGGTCCCGCACACCGTTAGGCCGTCTTCCGCTCACGCCCCAACATCGTGCAGCCCGCCTCCAGTGATGTCGGGACAGGCGTGAATGGAGGGACGAATGGAGACGTGTCGTCTTCAGCGATGAGAGTCGCTTCTGCCTTGGTGCCAATGATGGTCGTATGCGTGTTTGGCGCCGTGCAGGTGAGCGCCACAATCAGGACTGCATACGACCGAGGAACACAGGGCCAACACCCGGCATCATGGTGTGGGGAGCGATCTCCTACACTGGCCGTACACCACTGGTGATCGTCGAGGGGACACTGAATAGTGCACGGTACATCCAAACCGTCATCGAACCCATCGTTCTACCATTCCTAGACCGGCAAGGGAACTTGCTGTTCCAACAGGACAATGCACGTCCGCATGTATCCCGTGCCACCCAACGTGCTCTAGAAGGTGTAAGTCAACTACCCTGGCCAGCAAGATCTCCGGATCTGTCCCCCATTGAGCATGTTTGGGACTGGATGAAGCGTCGTCTCACGCGATCTGCACGTCCAGCACGAACGCTGGTCCAACTGAGGCGCCAGGTGGAAATGGCATGGCAAGCCGTTCCACAGGACTACATCCAGCATCTCTACGATCGTCTCCATGGGAGAATAGCAGCATGCATTGCTGCGAAAGGTGGATATACACTGTACTAGTGCCGACATTGTGCATGCTCTGTTGCCTGTGTCTATGTGCCTGTGGTTCTGTCAGTGTGATCATGTGATGTATCTGACCCCAGGAATGTGTCAATAAAGTTTCCCCTTCCTGGGACAATGAATTCACGGTGTTCTTATTTCAATTTCCAGGAGTGTATACCGTAGTAGAACATTTTTAGAAGAAGTGAGCAGTAAGAATGAAACAATTACCGAACAATTTTTATCGTGACATCTTTTTCCATAATATTCGTGAAAGTAATGTACTCAAGAGTAGTTTCTCATTTACTAAACATATATGGTGTTCAGAAGCATTCCTTGAATGCGATTACCATTTATACATTTACTCTTAGAATCTTTCATCTCTTCCATAACAAAATAACATTATTTTAACACTTTTTGATCAGTCCAAAGTATCGTACTGTGTAGTTCAGAACAATCCGTTAGAAAAGCTTAAATGTAATGGATTTGCTGATATTACAGACAACAAGGAAAAAAAAGGGAAAACATTTTTACTCAGTACTCTAACAAACGCTCTGACAGACATAGGGTACGTATTTTACAATATAAACAAAAATATCTCATTTTTACATGATTCCCTATATGCTTTCGGATGGACACAGGCTACATATTTATCTAATTTTTGCGGTACATAAATGTATATATAATACATAAAGGGGAAACTTTGTTAGCAAAAAGCTCAAATAGTTCTTCACTGAATTTCTTCAAATTTTTACATGATACTGTGATATACATCCGGATGGACATAGCTACATATTTTTGAATATATAAGTTACATAAATATATATGTATAATACATGAAGGGAGAACTCGGAAAGTGCTTGATCGATTTTTTCCTATTTTTACACTATCTTCCAGTAAATTTTCAGATTGACATAGGCTACATATTTTTTAAATATATGTGGTATATTAGTATTACGTAAAGGAGAAACGTAGTTAGCAACAATTTCGAAAAGTTCTGGACCAATTTAAAATTTTACTTGATGCTCTAATAAACATTCGGACGTATAATGGCAAAAATGCTATGCTGTGAAAATGTGCGGTTTCTTTTTCTTTCTCACAGTCAGTTTTATCTTGGATATCGGCATTTAAACTGTTAGACAAATTGTTTCTACCAGTTACGTTATTTTCCACGTCTGAATTTTTGAAGTAAAATTGTATACTTAACAGGCTTCTAGATTCTTTTCTTCGTCGCAGTCAGTTACAAGAGGAAAGAGGAAAGTTGTATTTGTGGATTATCGACTTCTGATTAGAATACTGCAATGGAATCTCAATCGGAAAGATTGCAAACCTACCCGTTCACAGATTAAAAGTATGGGACATACTGTCATTGAAACTACTATCCTCAAAGATCCGGTAGCTGGAGAGATCACTGTCGTACCCCTTAAATTAATGATCCCAACCGACTTACTCATTCATTTTAAGCGACTTCTTTTCCCAATCGAGATTTCATTTGCAGGAATGGGTAGTGAGAGGGGGAGGAAGAGGAAATGGACAAAGAGAGGGGAGAAGAGTACGAGACAAAGAGAGGGGAAGCAGGATATGGAGAGAGAGAGAGGAGGGAGGAGGAGATTAGAACGTGTATACAGTTTCCATACATATTTAGCTCCCGCGAACCATTGCCGGATTCGCTAGAACATAATAATGACAATGATGAAGAAACGGACGGGAACGATAGAAAGACACACAAAAATAGAAGATACTGTACTTTTGTTTCGATTTCATATAAAGGGAGAACACATGTTTAATATAAACAGTCTGAATAGCCGAAGAAGAAAACGAGAAGCTGACCTATAAGCTGCCGAGAACCTTTCATTGACTACGAAACGTGCAGAAGATTCGCAATAAACGGTGTAGTACTATGGTCTCTTTTCACTTTACGTGCTACCCCTACAATGACAGCAGGAAAGCTAAACAGTGAATTTTCGCCATGAGAGTGAAGAGTTTACACCAACTGCGCTTTAAACAGCGGACTGGCTTTTTTTTCCTTGCTTAGCAGTCTTAACCTGCAGTGTTTCCACTTGTGTGATATACTCGCCCACCTGCTGCTGGGCATGCTTACCTGCTACGAAAAAAGTGAAGGTGCAGTCGACTGCACAGTCCTCTCAGACATTTTCAGAGCGGTTACCCGCGTGTGTATAAAACGTGTTGTAATTCAACCATGTGGAATCCCCCGCAGAACATTATTCTTCTGCGAACACAACTGTACATTTCAGGCAAATCTTTTCAGTTACACGTTCTGGACATTTCAGCCCTCTTACACGCCATATATCAGATGTTCAGTGGCAACCTCCCTTTCGAATAATATACTGGCTGTCAGTTACAATAAATACTTTTTATTAGTGTGTAACACACAAAATTCATCGAAGGACGGTCAAATTCATTGCATATTAATTCACTATGCTGTGCTGTATTTGGTCAAAAGTATCCAGACGCACCTATGTACTATGGGATTGACCACTAGATGTTAGAGGGGCGGCCCCGAGAGTATTGAAGGAGGCACGGAGTACTGGGAGTAGAAAAGCAGCAACAGCAGATTGGGTCGGTGAGTAGAGCTCATCTGGTTCTAAAGAGGACTGGTTCATTGCATGTCCCCTGAGTAGAAAACCCATCAGTCACATTTCAACTCCTCTAAGGCTGATAGAGTCGACTGTTGGTGAGGCGACTGTGAAGTGGAAAAACGAAGTAATAACCACAGCTAACTCAAGACCAGGCAGACCTGATGTAATGAGTGACAGGCACCATCGAGTATTACAAAGGCTGATTGTAAAAAAAATCGCGTGAAATCGGCGGGACTACTATCAGCCGTCCAGACAGTACAACGACTGTGCGTAGGGAGTTGAAAAGAAAGAGGAACAACGATCGAGCACCTCCGCATAAGCCGTACTTTCCTGTAGTCAAGGGTAATGGGCAATAGAGGTAGTGTAAACAGTGACGCTGGTGCACAGTGAATGACTGGAAACCAGTGATACGTAGTGATGAATCAATCGACTCGGTGTGACAATCCAATGGAAGCGTCTAGGTTTGGCGATGGTAATGATGATGATGATGGTGATGATGATGATGAAATGATGAGGGCAACTCAAACACCCAATCCCCGGGTAGAGAAAATCCCCAACCCGACGGGGAATCGAACCCTGGACTCCATGATCCAGAGGCAGCAAAGCTAGCCACTAGACCACGAGATGCGGACACTGGGTTTGGCGAATACCTGTAGGACATAATCTGCCATCGTATTTATTGCCAATAGAAGTACGATGGAGGCGGTGACATGATATGGGGGTGTTTCTCGTGGTTATGGTGTGGTACCTTTTTTGCGCCTAAGAAAACGCCGAGTGCTGGACGGTATGGTATATTTTACAACATAGTGTACTGTGTATACGGCAGAGGAACAGTTCGGAGAGAATGGTTGTTCGTATCAACACCCTGCCCCGAAGTAGCAGAATATCATTCCTGAAAAGGACTAGCCTGCCCCGTGTCCCTAAATGAATACCTCTGGGATAAGTTAGAACGTCGTCTTTGCTCCAAATCCCAGCGTCCACCATCACTACCTTCTCCGACTTCTGCCGTCGAGGAAGTCTGGGCTGCCATACCTGTGATGTTGCGATGTAAGGAAGTTTTGTGGTTAGAATGTGGTCCCCTTATTGCACTGTAGGAAAAGATAATTGTGAAAGGATATGAATACATTTTATGGCAATGTGGAACGTGTACAGTAGAGGAACATTTCCGAGTCGATGACTACTTGCGTCAGCATGACAATGCACGCTGTCACAAAGCAGCAACTGTGAGACAATGTTTTGAGGACAATAACGTTCTTGAAATAGACTGGTCTGCCCAGATTTCCGACGTGAATGTAACAAAACGTCTTTGGGATGAATTAAATCGTACACTTTACTCCAGATAGCAGTGTCCAGCATCACTAAGTACTTTGGTTTCGGTTCTTGAGGAAGAAGGACCGTCATTCCACCATAGACATTCAGACATTTGGTAGAAGTAACCACTGCAGAGATCAGTACGTCATGAAAGCGAAGATTGGGAGCACAACACATTAATGCCCGTTAATAATGTGTCCGGATACTTTTGATGAGATAATGGATACGTGATGCGAATTCATTTAACTTGACTTGAGGACAAAAGCGATACTCCTACCTAGAACATGTGTCATATTTTGTCATAGGAACTTGCCCTCCCAAAGAAAAGGAAATGTTTACTTCAAAAATAGTGGTTTTAAGTATTTCTATGTAATTTTTAGGCTGTCAATAGTCACATCGTGCGCAGAGAAAAAGAAATTTCATTATGTCTCCAGTGCTGCATAGTCGTCTTGTGTACTTTGCAGTCGTGCATCGTATAAGATGGAGTTTACATTACGCAGCTCAAAGCAACACATTAATAATTTGCCGTTGGAGTTTAACGGCCATTACGAAATGTGTGTGTAGAGAGACGGCTGTAGCTATTATCTACAGGTAATGAAGAGAGTTCTGCAATCATCGCCCGAAATCGCTAACATTCATGCTTCACATGTCATCTCTTCAGTAAAGAAACTTCCTAATACGCTGCGTTAAGTGCATACATTACGTTGTTAGCACAGCTGGTCGGACCTTGTTACTGTTCGTCATTAGTATCTGAGTGCTGGTCAAAAGCTTTATTGAACTGCTTCTGCCAGTCCCTACCGAAAGCTCTCGTTAGGCAAGGCTGCCTTGGAGTTATTTTCTTTTGTTCATATTTACATGCAATTTATGTGTCACTTATAACAGTACGTAATTCCTTGCGGCGGTTTCTTTGTAGCACTATCTGAACCTATAATTTAATAATGCTGAATAGGGAACAAACCTGAATATTTCGATGGACGAAAAATATCTGACTAGAACAATCAAATTATTCTCTGTACGTGAATTAATAAGGCACTCAGCACTCCGTCTTCAGGCCACAAGTGGCCCATCGGGACCATGCGACCGCCGTGTCATCCGCAGTTCAGGATGCGGATAGGAGGGGCGTGTGGAGGGGCCTGGATGGTCACCCGTCCAAGTGCCGGCCACACCCGACAGCGCTTCGGCGATCCCACGGGAACCGGTGTATCCACTGCGGCAAGGCCGTTGCCGAATTAATAAGGGCGGCGTTCAAAACAGTCGTGACCCCTCAGGAGACATTAAGCAAATACACCGCCTGTAGCTTCGATAACGGACTCAGTTCGGCGAGAAAGAGAGTCCATAAGATTCTTCAGGTGTGCCATATCCAGCTGGAGAAACTCAACTGCAGGGATCTTCGTTTCACTCACAGTTCCAAGTAGTTTCAGACATTTTCAGTTGGATGAAGATCAAGTGATCCAGGGGGCCAGTCGAGTTCCTTCAGGACGTCTGAGCGTTCGTCAAATCAGGAATAAATGTGTGGAGCCCTGTCAACATGGCTGTTGTCTTGTTGGAAGATGGGAGTCTTCACGGAAGATGTAGAGCAGGGGTGTACAATCTTTTAGCTTGCCTGGTCCACAATGGAAGAAGACAAATACTTTTGAGCCATATGTAATGTACATAATACTAACATAGCCGCTGAAAAAATTAATTTTATGGGTTTTCTTTTATACGGATTGTAGCGTTACGTGTATTTAGGCCAACTAATCGGCCGCCTAGAATTAGTACAAGGTAAGGTGAATTTGTTTGCGAAGCTGTGCGACCCCAGGGCCGAGGGCATATCGTGGCAGGGTGGGCCGCCAAGGCAGCTCCAGGCGAGCCAGGTGCAAGGGCGTCTGCAAAGGGCCGGACGTGGGGAAAATCGCGGTATGGGGAATTTGGACGACGCGTCGATCGCTTCAAGACGGCCGGCTATGCTTCCAGCGATGGCGGGCTCTGAAACAAACTCAAAGATGGCTTCTTACAGCTCTTTGAGAGTTTATAATTACTTACAGTAAAATATTAATGCAAATCTGAATACGTCCCCGATCTCAGAAAAATGAGGCACATCCAGTGACAAAACAGCATCTCAATGCAACTTTTAGGTGATTCATGCTTTATTCATGGGTCTCACATATGTCGCAACGAGTGGTCAGGTGGATCAAGAAAAGGCATAAAAGCAGAACTTACAAGACGAAAATTTCTCGCTGTATTCTCCACAAGTAAAATCGTGTATCATGTGAAGGTGTAATTGTGAATATAAGAGTTTCATTCCTGTTCAAAGATTGCTGTAGTACGAGAAGTGGCAGTTTTGTATGCGATATTGGCCACAGTAACCATTTTCCTGTGTGTATGTTTAAGCGCTCCAGACTCCAAAATTCATGTTGTTGCCAAGTAGTCATTATTCTCTCTCTCTCTCTCTCTCTCTCTCTCTCTCTCTCTCTCTCTCTCTCTCTCTGTGTGTGTGTGTGTGTGTGTGTGTGTGTGTGTGTGAAAGAGAGAGAGAGAGAGAGAGAGAGAGAGAGAGAGAGAGAGAGAGAGGCAGAGAGACAGAAAGGCAGAAAGGGAGTGAGGGAGTGACTACGATGAGGAGCATGATTAGAAGAAGACGTGTGAACTGGTGTGGAGGCTTAATTTCGGAATGCAGTTACTGTAACCTGGAGTTCATTAAAGGAGGTAATACCCAGCCACGTATGCTGGATTTGCAGAAAGTGTCGCATGTAGAAAACATTTTCAGTTTTGGTCCGTGAATTTTCGTAATGCGCATTGCTTGACTGTTGCGGTACCTTTGTTTCGTTATGTCGCAAATACATGAACTCAGATAAGAAATACACCACTCTTCCCCCCTATTCTTTCGTTAAATGTTGAATATAAAATTATGTTTAAAGAAGCAAGTTTGAAGGAAGTTTTGTCGAAGAGGTAACTATGTAAATTTACTTGTTTATTTCCAAATTTCAACAGTTCGTTAATAACAATGTTCACCGATGTGCGTATGCTCATATTTGATTTCCATTAAGTAGTACAAACATGAAGTGCAATTATTTTTTCAAATTAGTCGACGTTAAACCTCTACATCCCACCTGGTCTTCAAAAATTAAAAAAAAAAGTGTTTCAGACTCGCGTTACAGTTCGCGAAATCCGACTGTTAAATGCATTTTAAGATGGCGCAATATCTAGTATTGTAGATGGCAAGATTATATTAAGTGTATTAAATGATGGCAACGCAGCATGTTTTCTTTCAGGCAAAAGTTACAAGGCGGAGCTGTCTATCCGTTATTACACAGGTAAGCCAAAGTGATAATTAGGGCCAGAATTGAACAGTGTGCTGTGCACTTAGTGAACTGTGATTGTATATTCAGATTGGATTCAAACCTTTTGATGTTGTTTAGCTCAGTGGCTGTGTATTCGTTTTCGCTGTAAATGTAAGCACTGATGTTACTGTACTTACAAAATTTAAACAGCAATATAATTATTACATATGATGGTCAGATGCAGTTTGTTCATAATGACTGGGTTTAACGTTCGTAATAATACAGGTAGGTATGTTAAACACAAAAGCTTCACGTGCATTATAAGTAACGGGTCACACACAGCCGTTAGTGAGCGTAAAGCTACACCACATACACACTCAGCTTAGTTTCTCTTAAATATAAAAGAAATAATTTCCTTTTGAAAAATTATATTTCCTCGCCTCCATTTACACCTGACGACCAACGTAGAAAACCTACACATATAGCAACTTAACATTGCCTTGAAAATAAGTAAATGGTTCTTCTAGAGGAGGAAAATAAGGTTCTTTAACGTCCAACTAGGAAGTAAAAACATGATTGCTGTAAACCTCTTACGGTAATTATTTGAGTTATTAACATTCACTTCAAATGCATGCATAAAGCAGTATCCAAATCGGATGTTTTACTGTCTTTATTGTATCAAGTGGCTGTAACAGAAATCAGTACCCAAATTTCCCAATGGCTCCGTCAACGTGAGTGATGAAACTATTGGAAAATTTGTATTTATTAAATTATTGGTCATACTGAGGCAGCCTTTAATACATTTACATCTACATATGTACTTTGTAGTCCGCTGTAAAGTGCATGGCAGAAGGTATGTCCCATTGTACCAGGTATTAGGGTACCTTCCCGTTCCATTCACGTATAGAGCGCGGGAAGAATGATTAAATGCCTCTGTGCGTGCTGTGATTATTCTAATCTTATTCTCACGATCCCGATGTGATCGATACGTAAGGGGTTGTTGTAATTCCTTAGAATCATCATTTGAAGCTGGTTCTTGAAACTTTGTTGGTAGACTTTCTCGAGATAGTTTACGTCTACCTTCAGTAGTCTGCCACACTAGTTGCTTGAGTGTCACTATGACATTCTCTCACGGATCAAAAAACCTGTGACCATACGTGCTGTCATCCTCTGTGTTCTTTCAATATCCCCTGTTAGTTCTATTTGGTAAGGGTCCCGCACACTAGGGTAGTATTCTATAACCGTTCGCACGAGGTGTTTCTAAGCATCTCCTTTGTAGACTGGTTGCAATTCCCCACTATTCTACGAGGAAACTGAAGTCTACCAATTGCTTTACTCAAGACTTGGCCTATGTGATCATCACATTTAATATCCCCATATAGTGTTACACTGAGGCATTTGTATGAGTTTGCCGATTCCTACAGTGATTCACTGACGTTATAGTTATACGCTGCTACGTTTTTTCGTTTTGTGAAGAGAACAATTTACATTTCTGAACATTCAACCAAGTTTTAAATCTTTGCAACACTTTAAAATCTGGTCAAGATCTGACTGAATTTTTATGCAACTTCTTTTACAAAAATGGTTCAAATGGCTCTAAGCACTATGGGACTTACATCTGAGGTCATCAGTGCCCTAGACTTAGAACTACTTAAACCTAACTAACCTAAGGACATCACACACATCCATGCCCGAGGCAGGATTCGAACCTGCGACCGTAGCAGTAGCGCGGTTCCGGACTGAAGCGCCTAGAACCGCTCGGCCACAACGGCCGGCCAACTTCTTTCACACAGTACATCATTATAGATAGCTGCATCATCTATAAAAATACTCAGGTTACTATAAATACTGTCTGCAAGGTCATTAATACACAACATGAACAACAAAGATCCCAACACACTTCCCTGAGACACACCCGAAGTTATTTCTACAACTGACGATAACTCTCCGTCCAAAATTACATACACGTCTCCCCTACCGAAAAGTCCTTATCCCGACACAAATTTCACTTATACCCCATATGATCCTACTTTTGATAGTAAGCATAGATGTGGTACTGAGTCAAATGCTTCTCGGAAATCAAGAAATACTGTAGCTACCTTGTCGAAAGCTTTCAGTATGTTGTGTAAGGAAAGTTGGGTTTCACATGATCGATGTTTTCGGAATCCATGCTCGTTAGCAAGGAGGAGTTCATTCTGTTCGAGATACGTCATTATGTTCGAGATCAGAACATGTTGTAAGATTCTGCTACAAATCGATGTCAAGGATATTGGGCGTTAGTTTTGTGGATCGCTTCTACTACTCTCCTTGCAGACGGGTGTGACCTGTGTTTTTTTTCCCAAGAACTGAGCATGGTTGTTCGTTCGAGAGATCTACGGTAGATTATGTTAGAAGAGGGGCTAACTCAGTCCCAAATTCAGTATAGGATCTGATAGGGGTTTCATCGGGTCCCAGCGCTATGTTCAATTTTAACGATTTCACCCGTTTCTCAACACCGCTGACACTAGTACTTCCTTCATTCATCTTCTCAGTGGTACGAGTATTAAATTGAGACAATTCTTCTCATTTTACAGACTAACTAGCCGAAGCTAACAAGTTATGTGAGATGTGTTTGGAGCGAAGGCCTCTGCTCTCGCAACTGCCAACTCCCTTGCCTTGCAGTCCGGAACCGCAAGACTGCTACGGTCGCAGGTACGAATCCTGCCTCGGGCATGGATGTGTGTGATGTCCTTAGGTTAGTTAGATTTAAGTAGTTCTAAGTTCTAGGAGACTGATGACCACAGATGTTAAGTCCCATAGTGCTCAGAACCATTTGAACCACCAACCCTTGCCTTGCGCGGCAATTCAAGGGGGAACCCCCATCCCTACTACCCTCCCTTTCCCTGCCTTCTGTGCGGTTAGGGGGCCACGTTATTTTGTTTGCGTAGCATCACTGGAGTAATTGAACCTATGGAGAACCGTGGTTTACACTGCCATAAAGGCTGTACAGTATATGAAATAAATTAAAAGCAATGAAGTAAAGTCACTGCAAATGCAAATTCGTGAAATGATATCTCTGGAAACCGTTTCCACGATTTTTGCGATCTGCGGTGTATAACAGTATTTCTCCCCCTTCTACTCCTTGTCACGTCAATGGCAATTCCATAAGGACATGGAGTGCAAAGGTTCGAACATAAGAACTACAAAATTAAATATTACGCCCGTTAATTTACAGTTAATCAAAGTCAGTCACAACAGACTCAGCGCAATGATGTACTACTAAAACATTTGTCACTGAAATTGTAGATATATTGCACTCATCACAAAAATAAACCTGATGTAACCATTACACTATGTACTCTTCCGCGTTTGCTGGAACCACGTTGGATTTCATTTCACATGGAGCGGAAGCCAGCTGTCTCGAGTACAGTCGAAGATTATAATGAGGAAACGTTTTATGCTTCGCATTATGTGCACATCGACTCAGCTATGATACGGAGCAACAGATTAGCAGAGAAACAATATAGTTTCGAATATCATTTAATTTTTGAACAGAATGAAATAATATACGGCAAAACTCCGGCAATACGCTTATGAGGTGACCAAAGAGAAAACAACAAGATCTCGTCCTTAGCTGCTACAGTAATCTAATTAAAAACAAGAACGACGAAAATTTCTCAATTAAACACAGGGCAATTTTTCTGCTTGAGCTACGTGTGACGTAGAAGCATATACACTCCTGGAAATGGAAAAAAGAACACATTGACACCGGTGTGTCAGACCCACCATACTTGCTCCGGACACTGCGAGAGGGCTGTACAAGCAATGATCACACGCACGGCACAGCGGACACACCAGGAACCGCGGTGTTGGCCGTCGAATGGCGCTAGCTGCGCAGCATTTGTGCACCGCCGCCGTCAGTGTCAGCCAGTTTGCCGTGGCATACGGAGCTCCATCGCAGTCTTTAACACTGGTAGCATGCCGCGACAGCGTGGACGTGAACCGTATGTGCAGTTGACGGACTTTGAGCGAGGGCGTATAGTGGGCATGCGGGAGGCTGGGTGGACGTACCGCCGAATTGCTCAACACGTGGGGCGTGAGTTCTCCACAGTACATCGATGTTGTCGCCAGTGGTCGGCGGAAGGTGCACGTGCCCGTCGACCTGGGACCGGACCGCAGCGACGGACGGATGCACGCCAAGTCCGTAGGATCCTACACAGTGCCGTAGGGGACCGCACCGCCACTTCCCAGCAAATTAGGGACACTGTTGCTCCTGGGGTATCGGCGAGGACCATTCGCAACCGTCTCCATGAAGCTGGGCTACGGTCCCGCACACCGTTAGGCCGTCTTCCGCTCACGCCCCAACATCGTGCAGCCCGCTTCCAGTGGTGTCGCGACAGGCGTGAATGGAGGGACGAATGGAGACGTGTCGTCTTCAGCGATGAGAGTTGCTTCTGCCTTGGTGCCAATGATAGTCGTATGCGTGTTTGGCGCCGTGCAGTTGAGCGCCACAATCAGGACTGCATACGACCGAGGCACACAGGGCCAACACCCGCCATCATGGTGTGGGGAGCGATCTCCTACACTGGCCGTACACCACTGGTGATCGTCGAGGGGACACTGAATAGTGCACGGTACATCCAAACCGTCATCGAACCCATCGTTCTACCATTCCTAGACCGGCAAGGGAACTTGCTGTTCCAACAGGTCAGTGCACGTCCGCATGTATCCCGTGCCACCCAACGTGCTCTAGAAGGTGTAAGTCAACTACCCTGGCCAGCAAGATCTCCGGATCTGACCCCCATTGAGCATGTTTGGGACTGGATGAAGCGTCGTCTCACGCGGTCTGCACATCCAGCACGAACGCTGGTCCAACTGAGGCGCCAGGTGGAAATGGCATGGCAAGCCGTTCCACAGGACTACATTCAGCATCTCTACGATCGTCTCCATGGGAGAATAGCAGCCTGCATTGCTGCGAAAGGTGGATATACACTGTACTAGTGCCGACATTGTGCATGCTCTGTTGCCTGTGTCTATGTGCCTGTGGTTCTGTCAGTGTGATCATGTGATGTATCTTACCCAGGAATGTGTCAATAAAGTTTCCCCTTCCTGGGACAATGAATTCACGGTGTTCTTATTTCAATTTCCAGGAGTGTAGCATGGATTTCACCATATAGTTAAATGTTGAAACCACTGAACGTAGCACTTAGTCTGAAATCGTTCCCTACCCGAATCCGAAGAATACGTTTCAATACCGGAACTGTCATCTGCTACGTTGTCAACGAGTCGATCAACAACAGAATCCACGATGCCAGCCAAGCATCACAATTTCTGCTATTTTATGAAGTGCTGTCCTGCATTTCGCCAGCGTTCAGCAGTGTCGTGTAGCAAAGCCTCATACATTAGTTCCGGTACGTCTGTCAGTTTAAATATCTTGTTAGTTCTCGCGACGAATCCCTTAACTTGGCTCCAGATTAGTTCTATTGCGCTCAGATTGCAGTGTTACGGTCGCATTGTAAAAATGTATTTGTACGTTTTGCTCGATGGAGTGAAAATTGTTTTCCATGCTTTTACGACACTTGCCACTCTTACTTGTGTGGAGCAACACCTGTGCTATAAAACAGTGGACGCAGTCCAAATGAAGCGTATTTGATCTTCATATCTCTCTCAAAAATTTAGTTGTGTAATGCTATCTTAAACAATCTACACTCCTGGAAATGGAAAAAAGAACACATTGACACCGGTGTGTCAGACCCACCATACTTGCTCCGGACACTGCGAGAGGGCTGTACAAGCAATGATCACACGCACGGCACAGCGGACACACCAGGAACCGCGGTGTTGGCCGTCGAATGGCGCTAGCTGCGCAGCATTTGTGCACCGCCGCCGTCAGTGTCAGCCAGTTTGCCGTGGTATACGGAGCTCCATCGCAGTCTTTAACACTGGTAGCATGCCGCGACAGCGTGGACGTGAACCGTATGTGCAGTTGACGGACTTTGAGCGAGGGCGTATAGTGGGCATGCGGGAGGCCGGGTGGACGTACCGCCGAATTGCTCAACACGTGGGGCGTGAGGTCTCCACAGTACATCGATGTTGTCGCCAGTGGTCGGCGGAAGGTGCACGTGCCCGTCGACCGGGGCCCGGACCGCAGCGACGCACGGATGCACGCCAAGACCGTAGGATCCTACGCAGTGCCGTAGGGGACCGCACCGCCACTTCCCAGCAAATTAGGGACACTGTTGCTCCTGGGGTATCGGCGAGGACCATTCGCAACCGTCTCCATGAAGCTGGGCTGCGGTCCCGCACACCGTTAGGCCGTCTTCCGCTCACGCCCCAACATCGTGCAGCCCGCCTCCAGTGGTGTCGCGACAGGCGTGAATGGAGGGACGAATGGAGACGTGTCGTCTTCAGCGATGAGAGTCGCTTCTGCCTTGGTGCCAATGATGGTCGTATGCGTGTTTGGCGCCGTGCAGGTGAGCGCCACAATCAGGACTGCATACGACCGAGGCACACAGGGCCAACACCCGGCATCATGGTGTGGGGAGCGATCTCCTACACTGGCCGTACACCACTGGTGATCGTCGAGGGGACACTGAATAGTGCACGGTACATCCAAACCGTCATCGAACCCATCGTTCTACCATTCCTAGACCGGCAAGGGAACTTGCTGTTCCAACAGGACAATGCACGTCCGCATGTATCCTGTGCCACCCAACGTGCTCTAGAAGGTGTAAGTCAACTACCCTGGCCAGCAAGATCTCCGGATCTGTCCCCCATTGAGCATGTTTGGGACTGGATGAAGCGTCGTCTCACGCGGTCTGCACGTCCAGCACGAACGCTGGTCCAACTGAGGCGCCAGGTGGAAATGGCATGGCAAGCCGTTCCACAGGACTACATCCAGCATCTCTACGATCGTCTCCATGGGAGAATAGCAGCCTGCATTGCTGCGAAAGGTGGATATACACTGTACTAGTGCCGACATTGTGCATGCTCTGTTGCCTGTGTCTATGTGCCTGTGGTTCTGTCAGTGTGATCATGTGATGTATCTGACCCCAGGAATGTGTCAATAAAGTTTCCCCTTCCTGGGACAATGAATTCACGGTGTTCTTATTTCAATTTCCAGGAGTGTATATTACCAGTCTCTTACAAAATATCTGTTATTAAGAATTATATTTGCAAATAAAGTTGGAATTTTATGTGCGATATGTAATCAGAAATCAGAAGATTTGGATTTTTCATAAAAACTGTGATTAAGTATATGTCAATTATCACATATTTGATGAATTTCATATTTAAATGACGTAAGTATTCGAACTGAACGAAAATGAAAGAAAAAGTGAGCTAGAATCGAACCGGCGGACAGCACGCAAGTCGCTTATTAAACTCGAACGCTACTAATTACGCGATGCATCTCACGTTCGGCAGTGCCTTATATTTAGTAATTACAGTTTCTCGAAAAACTTCAGAGCATATTTTCCCTGTAATATTGTGAAAAATATTAAAAACATCTTGTTCCTCCCCATTTTTAACGGTGTTCCGTGCTCGTGTTTCAGTACGAAACCGGAAGCTGTGTCGGCGTTTTTCACAGTACGTAGCAACGGCGCGACAGTCAGAGCACAACTAGCGTTTGCAGAGACTGCGACTGTACACGATTTTGGAAATAAAAACTCCGTAGCTAAAGTATGACTCAGAAAACCGTAAACTTTCATTTACAGTGACGTAGTAATAAGCTATCCAATACATAAGTTGGACCTAATTCCAAGAGCGCAGCGTGTACGTATACTGTGGCTGCTGACAAATCATCGCGTTTGTTTTTGTTTACACCAGGTTTATTCTTATGATGAACGAAGAATAGTATGTCTGTTCAGGAAGTGGATGTGAGACTTCACGTAGCAATTCGGTGCTCTCATGCTCTGTCCAAATGTTAATTGAATAATCAGAACAACGTTCTTCCTGTACTACAACACATCACGGCTGTGAATTACTGCGAACGTGTACAGCTGTAACACTACTTCCTTATAGTCAAATAGTGGCGGTCAGCGATATGCTTTTCTTATTCTGCTAACAGCTAGATGTAATTTAACCTGCAGTTGGGTACTTGTCATCGACATCCATCCATAATACATATGAAATAATAAGAAATGCAAAAATAATAAATACTGGCCGATAAACCCGGCATTGTCCAGGTATTCATTTTTCCAGTTTTGTGTTAGAAACGAAAACAAAAAATGAATTGAGTTTCTAGTGAATTTTCGAAAAAAAAATCGATTTCCATTCATCCGTCAAAACACCTTGAAATTATGAAACAATCATACAGAGAAATATGCATGATGTACAAATGGATAAGTACAGTATTCAAATTAAGAAACATGATCCCGGACAATTTCTGTACGCTGGACGTAGACGCTTCGCTTGTCTACAACGCTGTTTTGTAAACGTCTCTATGGCAGCACCTCTTCGTAGCTCTATAGACGGTTATCGTTTCCGCCTACAGCGTTTCCACTTCTCACTTGAAAGCTGTCAAAAGCGCTGTCAGGTGTCGGGAATTTCCGTAAATTGACTCGACTGTAGGAGCGTCTTAGTAGCAAAAAATAGAAGTATTACAACTTCATTCTTTATGGGTATTTTTAACGTATCTAGATGTTTATGACGTCATATCTTCTGATCTGTGTATACATTGATGTAATTTTGTAGGGTCATTCAGCGGTATATGTGGACAATATCTGCAAACTGTGTTGCGAGTAGAATTCGTAGAAAACAAGTAAAAAATTTAAACAATGCACAATGCGGCAGTTTTTCACATGTCTCATTATTTATGACGCCATATCTCGTGAAATATGATAAGTGGTTCTTACCCCACAGGTATTGTTGCCTGACAGTAGGAGACAATTGTACCAAATTTGGTTGATGTCGGACCAGTGGTTTAGGAGGAGATGTGGAACATACATAGTAATATAATATGTATGGATTACGCTGAAATATAAGGGAACGCGTTCGTTATACGTTCAGATGCACTTGATGTAATGAATATAGCACATATTGTCAGTTGTCACAGTGAGTACTTTATCTAGCACTTTCGTTGATTTTGCCTCCACTCGTCAATCCAATCATTATTCCATTTCAACGCATTTAATTCGTTTCAGAAACAGATATCCGTGAATGGAAACGGCAGTGAAGCCTAATGAGGGTAGAACTTTTGTAAGTATACTGTTACTGTTTAGGTTTTTATGTTGGTAACGCCACGTAGCGCTTTTATGTAAGTAGGCTGTTTAGGTTTTTACGCTGGTAACGCCATGTAGCGCTCTTATATAAGTAGGCTGTTTAAGTTTTTATGTTGGTAACGCCACGTAGCGCTCTGTATGAAATTCACTGGCTGTGCTGTGTGCAGTCCGTGGCTGGTTGGCGTTGTTGAAATATTCGCTATTGCAGTGTTGGGCAGGTGGATGTGAACAACGCGTAGCGTTGCGCAGTTGGAGGTGAGCCGCCAGCAGTGGTGGATGTGGGGGGAGAGATGGAAAATTTTTGAGAGCAGACGATCTGGACGTGTGTCCATCAGACTATATATATATATATATATATATATATATATATATATATATATATATATATATATATATATAAGATGACTTTTGAATATTATTAAGGTAAATACATTGTTTGTTCTCTACCAAAATCTTTCATTTGTCTTTTATTTAGTTGGCAGTGCCGGCCGGTGTGGCCGAGCGGTTCTAGGCGCTACAGTCTGGAACCGCGCGACCACTACGGTCGCAGGTTCGAATCGTGCCTCAGGCATGGATGTGTGTGATGTCCTTAGGTTAGTTAGGTTTAAGTAGTTCTTAATTCTAGGGGACTGATGACCTCCGCAGTTAAGTCCCATAGTGCTCAGAGCGATGTGAATGTGAGCTGGCACTATTGGCGCTCGCTGTATTGCAGTAGTTCGAGTAACGAAGATTTTTGTGAGGTAACTGATTCATGAAAGGTATAGGTTATTGTTAGTCAGGGCCATTCTTTTGTAGGGATTATTGAAAGTCAGACTGCGCTACGCTAAAAATATTATTTGTCAGTTTAGTGTTGATCAAAATAAGTAAAGAGCGAAACGTCTGAGTACGTCCAGTTCTGCTCAGCTGTTTGAAAATAAAATAACGTAAGAGGTTTATCAGCACAGTAATTCACTAATTTTTCTAAGGGGATGTTACACTTTGTGAAAACGCTACGTCACATACTTGTGGCCTGTGTGAGGAATGAATCACGAATTCCATTCGGACTTCAGAGGCGAAGCTCCAGACTGTGTAAATTTGTGGCATTAAATACGCGCGTGCATTTCTGCAGCAGCTGCTTTGCTCTGTCATAAATAAGAAACGCGACTGGTACTGCTTTGCCAAGCTGTCTGGCAGACCGTGGAACTGTGTAACTGCTTGCGAGCTCTGCAGCATGGTAGCTCGTTTCCCTTTCGTTTGCATACTATATAGTGGCACTGTAATTCACGGGTGTCGCACACCATCCGAAATGTATCCGGGGTGCAGCATTCTGTTCCCTTAATTCGCTGCGGAACGCGGCAGTACGAAATGGACGGCATTTGTCTTTCTCATCCTATTCCCGAAATATACCAGTATTAAGCAGCATACTAATGAACCTAGAGCAGGCAGAGAGAATTTCGTAACTCCATGCCAAGTGATATAGAGGTTCCCGCATGACTATCGTGTGTTTGGATGACATTTTTTTGTGAACATTTACACACGTTCCCAATGAACGCTTGTAAACTTCTACAATTATCAGTTCAATACTTGCAAATGTATATCATTTGTTTGTCCCCATAGTGCAGCTCTGAATATCGTGCTCCTGAGTTTTTGGCAACTTCGAGAGCTAATATCTCAGACAGTATTTTGGTTTGGAAACAAACAAAACTAGGCCATCTTGTACAAATTTTTGCGCTCTCTTACGTGAAATAATAAAATATTTCATTATCAATTTCTATACGGATAATATGAAGCAAAGTCGGCTGGAAAAAGTCGCCTGAAAAAAGGTGAAGTTTAGCTTTTTATATCTCCGAAAATAATTTACTTTGGATGTAATAATTTACCAACTCGAAGTCTTATAACGTAAAACTTAATCCTCCTCCTGATTATCAGTTGTTTAAAAATTCAGGGTAAACGTGACTGTTTATATAAAATAGGCAGAAATTGATATTTTTAACACACTTTTGCTAAAAGATATTTATTGTTAACTCTTTCGAATCATTTTCCGTACAAAAATCACTCTTCAAAAAAATTAGAAATGTAGTTTTGGTTTTGCAGTGTGCACATATAGGACCTTAAAAAGAAGCAACAAAGTGGAAGCGTAATGAAAATTTTTATTAGGTATATTTGACGATTGCTTAGTAATCTCTGTAGAAGATAATATCAAAGGTCCTAAGAACAGGAAGTGACCTCAAGGAAGGAGAAGATAAACTAGAAAAAAGTGGGCGCTGCGTGTTTCGTAGCGACTCATCATGATCTGCTACAGCCAGTTTTTCTACTGTACTGGCTACAGAATCTAACTAGTTACAAAGTTCAAATTTTAACAGTACCTTACGAAGGTACTGGAAACTACGGTAGTCAAATTGTTAGAGAACAGCTGCAACACACGTCCTATAAACTACCTGCAAGTCCTACACATCTGTCCCATTGTGTAAATTTTGGTGACATTTATAGTATACTGCCTGTCATTTTTGGGAAAGTATTCGTGTTAATGAGAATTAGAATGTGTCTTTTAGGTTTAGATTTTTCATTAATTTGCATTTGAATGTCACGAGATGAACTACAGTGCCAGCTGGAGCTTTGAATAGCTGCAATAATGTAATGTCCCCGAACCCAGCACTTGTCACTTCTTGATTGCCAGTTAAATCAGTTAGCAGAAAATGATGAATTTTCTGCAAGTCCTGTTAGAATATGCCTATGTTTAAACATCTGTTCTTGCTGACGTTCTATTTTGTTCAATTTCTTCTTTGTTGCTGAAAGTAAATTTAGTGTCATTACAGCTCTCAGTGCAGAAGCGAAACAGATAAATAGGCGTAAGTGTCTGCCTATCAACTGGCTGCTGCTAGCTTGCTGTCGCTGATAATCGCTTGGCTGTACCTCCAACCCCATTGCAAGGTGACTTTTTATGACTTGCAACAAAAGATTCTATTATGATTTCATTCCAATGTCCTGTTATGGTAGCACAAATGGAGAAGGTTTTTGAAAGTCTTGTACTGCGCGCTGGAGTTACCACTGAAATAATTGACGTGGGATATGGGAGCAAACTGTATTTTTTTTAATATTTGATCACCTCCTTGATAAAATTATGTGCTTAATTGTGTAATGGTGCAGACAATCACTGACAACGCAAACGGCCAAGGTTTCCACCTTCTGATTTTGACTAAAATAGACGTAAAATGGATGGTTTGTTTGACTGTTTTCACTGTGGCCACCTTGAACTGCATTGTGAATGATAAATGAATAACTTTCGGAAAAATCAATTAAGATAATTAGCTCGTCTTCATTTATACCACATTTGAGAGCTTTAAGATGTAGACTCCGATGTTTGCTGTGTAATGATGGAATGGCAGACTCCAAGTTATTGTTTTTACTTCTTCAATAAATTCATACACTGCCATTTGCTTCATGTCCAGAATGGCCTGAAAGATATGGATCCATTGCTTACATACAATCATTTCCTGTGGACAATTCTCTGCGAACCAACTGGCAACAGCAGATCCTGCAGCCTCGGGTCAAGGACGCTTTTCACTGAGATACTCCACACTGCAGATTGCATTGCTGAGAACCGTCTTATAATTCTCACTTATTACTAAGGCTCTAAATATGACCATAAGATTCTAGTGAACTGCAACTATTACACATAATTTTGGTCTAGGTGCACAAAATTTTGACAGTCACATTTCTCGCTTATTTCGATTCCTGTAGCACACATACAGTTTCCGTAAGTTGTAAAGCAATAACATTTTCTGCGTATATGTCTAATTGATATTCTATCCTTTTTTCTAGGGGATATGCTGATAATTTCATCACCTTTAAAAAAAGCTTGCACTTTGCTAGTGACTTCTGTAGGTAGTTGTCTCACTTTTCGATTTTAAGTAAATGCTAGAATTCCCTTCTCTGCAGTAATCTTTCCAGAACGCTTTACCATTCTTTCTGATACTCCAAAATGTGTCCAAATCTCTCTGAGAGTTCAGCTTGGAAACGCCAAGGTTAAAATTTACGTCTGTTCTTTATGACTGAATTCGTGCATCTTGCCCTTAAATTCAGCCAGCAAATATGCATAGTTTGCACAGTTTCCACATTGCTTACTTCTACTGGTTTGTTCAATCTGCAGATTTACACCAATAGTATTTGCAGTTTGATTTCCTATAGAACTCTGTATCTTCTGAATTTTTGCTTCAGGAAGAGTTAGACCACTAGATGAGACAGACCAGTGGATGTTTCACAAATGCACCGCTAGTCAGTAGCTCTTTTGTGAACGAACATGGTGCGAAAGTGTCGCTGTAGTTTTCGTAGTACTTCTCAAGAAAAATCAATTATCTGTTGTGATAAAGCGAGATATTTTATTGTATAGTTACATAATTTTAACTTTAGAGATTGGTTTACACAGTATCGATGCGGTTTTTCACTGCAAAATTGACAAATTTGTAGACACGAAACTAACGTAAAAAGGCCACTGAGCTCGTTACCTGCAGACAGAAGTCGGGGTGTTCCGTGTCTCCCGGACAATTTGGAGATGTGGACTGGTGTTATTTGGGAGAGCTGGAACAGGTGTTTTAATGTAGGAGAAATAGACAACAATGGAATTTTGCTTAGCCGATAATGGAAGTTTAATTTATGTTGTAAAGAAGAACCGAATGATATGCGTTTTTTCATTGGTAGTATTGTATTGATTAAAAACCCATGTCACGCCGAATAAACCAGCAGGAAAAGTATTACCTGTACTTGGAGTTAGTTACTTGCAAGCTACTTGCAGAGGAACAAGGGTTATTTTAAAGATCCTACCTCCAAATACAACACACTGGTTGCAGTCACTGGCTCGCACGTTTTCAAATAACTGAAAAATTATTACAGCGCCTGCAGCATATGCATGATACACAATGTGATACACAATCCAGCCAGAAAAATCAACCACCTTCAATTTTGAAAACTGCTTACGACAGCGTGGGCTACCTCAGCCAACACTGAAAATGTCACAAGGGGCTTCAAGACAAGTGGAATAATGCTACTGAATATACCCGAAGTCGCAGAGCATGTTTATTTGTCGGAAGATGCGCATGTACCAACAGATGGAAGAGCTGAATCTCATGCACAGGCCAACCAGCCACTTCGAATCTCAACATAATACCTAGTGAATCCAAGCATATCAAAAGAGCGGAGTTATTTGCACAAGTCAAATTCCTCCACGGACGCAATCTCCGACTCCAGTTCTACTAAACCTAAAACTTCCAAGATTGCCACTTCGAAACTGACTGCTCAAAATTCAACACGTAAAAACGTTTGAACAAAGCAAACAATTCAGTAGAAAAGCCGTTGTTCAATCAAGCTTTATAATGAACAGATAAATTTGTTTTCGGCTAAAATATTTTACATATACTAAATAGAAAACACAATTTTAATTGACACTTTTCTTCATGATCGCACATTTTTATATGGTGTGTCTCACCCAATACACTGGTCCATCTCACGCATACACCTGTGGTTGAGATGATCCACACATGGTTATTTTCATTTCATCACATCTCTTGCATTTTAAGTGGCAGTTAATAATATGTTGTAGTTTAGATGGCACTCCATAAGAAAATGCTTCCAGAATTCAAAAAGTTAAAAAGCACCTATTTTGTGCTGAAGAAAAACGTCATCCAACTCTCCAGGACTTACCCAGTGAGGCTTACCCCTAGTGCTTACTGTTTTTTTCAAGAGCGAAATACGAGTGGTGGTGAGTCAATGCTTAACTCTTCATTTCGTATGAGTTCCTCGTCAAATGGTGATCATGAGGCTGATGAAACTGTATGAAGATATTTATTTTATGCTGTCTTTGAAGCTGGGCAAATTGTCTGACCTGGCTTTATGTTCTGTGCAAAAACTTCATCTCCTCTTTCAGTGTCAACTGTGTGAATTTATGTTTTTACATTATGATGCATTTTGCCAAGTTATTAGATCATTCTTTTAAAACTCTAGTAATGAGTCAGCAACAGAGCTTCATGGTGCAGGTGAACTTGGGATGTACTGTCCAGCTTTGTTTCAGAGCTTCGGATCGTAACTCTTGCTGGCAGCCACTAAAGCCTGTAAACATATTAAAATCAGATTTCTTTGCATAGGAAATTACTTGAACTCTTTGATGCTTCAGTTCTTTGTCCAATTGAGCAAGAAATAAACAACCAAAAAACTACAGTTTTCAATTGTGGTCACCTCAGATTATTAGAAACACAAAAAAGAATACCATCTTTTGCATTGGTTTCATTACGCCGTTTCATTTTTTATAAAATGAGCTCCATACAGTTAAAGATTTATAGATGTTTAAGAAAATCCAATAAGACTGTTTTTCTGCAGTTTTTAAGTTTTTATGACTCAGCTTCCCTTCCTATTCTTGGGGCTTATGACCTCACATTCACCAGAAAGTACTAAAAAATGTAAAGCACAATAAAAAAGGCGAACGTTATTTGAGTACTAGCGGACTATGGGCGCATTTTACTTATGGTTCCATTTTGTACCTGCTATTTAGAGCCTTATAAGTTCGCATTGTAAAACGAATTCTTCGTTTCTAGATTTTTTGGAGCGTGACCTTTCTAATAAAAATGGTTCAAAAGAAATCGAGGTAAAATTTTTTTTGTAAATGTGGGCCAAAAATACCAACTTTGACCTACCTTTTACAATAATGTAATGTTTACCCTCAGTTTTTAAACTATTTGAAAGTAGTAGGACAGTTAGATTTTATATTCTAAGACCTTGTGTTGATAAGTTTATACATGCAAAGTTTTAGGTTCAAGGAACTATTAGTTTCAAATATATATAAAGATAAACTTAACATTAGTTTTAAGCGGCTAGTTTTTCAACCGACTTTGCTTCAAATTATCTATACGAAAATGACTTATGAAATCTTTTATTATTTCACTTAAGAGACCGCAAAACGTTATATAATACCGCCTAGTTTAGTTTCCTTCAATAAAATATGCCAGTATTATAGTGTCTCAAAGTTATTGAAAACTCTGGGGTGCAGTGTTGAAAGCTTTGCTGGGAGTCAAACGATTGGTTGTATCTCTGAAAGTCAGCCGAAAATAAAATTTTTACCAAATTTACATAAGATCATAAAAATCTTGCGGGAACGTTTTTCCGAAACTAGACACTTGCAATCGAATGGCCCAATTAGTGTTTGTTGCGATGTTATCCTTCATATTCTCTCGCGGTTAAAACGAGCTTTAGATACTTTTTCCGCCGGATCTGTGGCTATAAGCAAGTTAAAAAAATTTGTGGTAAGGACTATGGGACCAAACCGCTGAGGTTATCGGGCCCTAGGCTTACGCACTACTTAATCTAACTGAAACTAACTTACGCTAAGGACAACACACACACCCATGTCCGAGGGAGGACTCGAACCTGCCATGGGAGGAGCCGCGCGAACCGTGACAAGACGCCTAAGACCGCTTGGCTACCCCGCGCGGCTACAAGCATGTCAAAACTGTTCATATTACATTTACAGTGTCATTCTTGATTATGATTTCTTTCAGTAGTAACTTACATTTCTACTTAACAAGCGAGTTTGTATGATATTTGATTTGTTTCCATTGTTCGTCTACTTTAGCTTATAAAGTGTTTATGTCTGTTTAAATAGGAGCAGTCGTTGGAGGGAGAAATGGGGGGGGGGGGACCGGGGGAGGTACGAGTACAACATTTGTGTCTATGTCTTGATTCAATGTCTGGTTTCTGATTATTTTTACGTGTGTACATTGCTAGCTACGAAATATGCCTTCTGGCTCGAAGTAAGGAAAACTTTGACAAACACTTCATTGGCTTTACTACGAGCACAAATTGGATAATTCCGCAAGGGATAAGGAACAGACGCATCTTGAAAGACAGATGATTTGGTGGGCATGTGCAATTACAATATAATCAAAAGTTGTACAGTACGATACAACCAATAACATTTTTTGGAGAGAGAAGGGTTGGGGTACAGATACAGATGGACAACGAGTATATGAAACTTTAGAAGTCCAAAGGAAACACATTATAGATTGTTCTATGGATGCACAACATTTCTGTCACAAGATGACATTCCCAGAAACGTAATCGAAACAGAGATAAATTCAGACTAATGATTCATAATTACTAGGTGAAACAAGAGAGGAGAAAATGAAGAGGCACATGTTGGAGAAAAGAAAGAAGGCCCTGACAAACCGACTTAGAAAATACTGGCAAAGTGTCGAGGCAGGCAGGGCGTTAATACCTAAACATGAGAAATGATTTTTTTTTAAATTAGAGGCTCAAGAAACACAGTGCGAAAATAGAAAACAAACCGGTGCTACCTTAAAAAATGAGTTGCCAACAAACTTAAGACGAAAGTGATTAAAAGGAACAGAAAGGAAAATAATTACGTCCTAAACATGCAAATTTAAGAAAGACATTAATGCGAGAAGTAAAATATTTACCCTAGTTCGCAAGATAGTCTAAATACATTTGTACAGGCAAACACTAGTTTGATCAACTAAAAAGATATGTTAGTATCAGGTGCCGACGTGAATCTGAGGCAAAAGGTTTTGAGTCTGGATGCCTAAAGCACGACATCGATTGAAGAGAAACCTGGACGGTGGAAGAGCACAACAACAAAGCAGTGGCTTCAGAAATGTTATGATAGAAGATGTAGCCACATAAGCAATAAAATGTAGAGGTACTTAGTAGGGAAAGCAGTAAGTCTATCAATAATCCTCACCAGCGTAAGCGATTCAGTACTAAATGTGAAATAGTTAATCCACAGCAGGAGAATGAGACTAACATTACATTGTTGTAGAAACCATCTATAGACAAAAGTTTAGGACGACAAAAACGATTCCAATGAGTAATGAGTTAGAAAGCAAGGTAGGGAGAGAAAGAGAGGCAAACTACCAAGTTTCGGTGTGAAACATAATCTGTGTCCTCGAATATTGGATCAAGCTCGTCGCAGACAACGTAATTACGTACGAAAATCTACTGTTAAATTCAATTTATATGATGAAGTTGAGCTGTTACAAGCAGTTGTTGAACCAACTAATGGTAAAAAATTGGATCAACAATAGCTTGTAAATGCTTATTACCTTTAAATCCTTCGGCTCAGTTACTGCAAAAGCCAGTGTAAGAAGTAAATTTTTGTAAACTAGAATTACTTCTGTAATACAGTACACAAGTGGTGGTTCTGTTATCAGAAAATATTGTTTTGTGCTTAAAGAGATTGAACATTACAGAATCTCCAGTTGGTTGTTAAGTAGTTGTGTCTTATCTTGATAAGCAAGCATTCGCATTGAGTCAGTTTGACACGAATATAAAAACTGAAGAAATACAATATTCTATCTCTGCATAAAGTACTTATTTGTAGATACTATTTGTATTTCCATTTGAAGGGAAAAATAATGCTTTTACCTGGCGAAAGAGAAAATTTAATTTTCAGATATTAAGTTTCATTAACACTTTAAGAGAAAGGAGAGTAATACATTTCACTTTGCATAGAGTAAAATGTTCATTCCTTATTGCCTGCCTCACAGGATGAGCACATGGCCTTCTTGTATTTTTCACGTATATGTTTGGAACGTATTACACACACTGAGGATGTTGTGCGCCATTTGATCTTAAGCACATATGTGACATCTTCCTTCTGCTGGATATTGTTATCTGGTCCTTTCCTTCACATGATGACCAGCTGGCCTCAGCAGCTCTTTCTACTGGATAAATCTGTAGTTCTTCACAGATTTTCCAGTGTGTGAGAACTGACTCTAACGCTAATGCGGTGGATCAATAAATCCTTGGATAATTTATCCAGAGAGCCCATATTGTAACTTTATTACGTAGGCTGAGCTCGTGAAGCAAATGTGAGCAGAATCTGAAGGAGGAACACTCGAGTCATACCGACCCGACTTTCTAAGACACTTGAGGCGCTATACTGTGTTCAGTTACTTTTAAAGCTCTTTATTTCCCTGGAAAATATATTCTGAGAATCAGAGTAATAGAATTAGATAACCTCTCGTCGGATGACAATGTGCGAAAGTACACTGTTGTGCCCAATTATCTACATGCAAGAGCTGCACTAACGACAATAGTGACCTCAAATTCATGCTTCAGTCTTATATGCTCCGCTTTTCGTTTTTTAACATTATAAGCATGCATGTACAACAGGAACCCAGAAAACACCGACAAGATTTCGAAGGTTTTTATGCGATATTTTCTTTCTGCTGTAAAGGACCAGTGCACTCCATTGCCTCACTACACAATATAAATCCGATATATTTAGTTTGTTATTCTATTAAGTTACGATTCTGTGAAGACTCCTGTATTATACAACCGCCAAAATGCGCCAAACAAAAGCACTGAAGTGCTATAAAGTGTTTACCGTCGTCGTGGCAACAGCTCGGTATAGCGCCATTGCGGCGCTCTTGAATTGCAGTCAGTGAACCCACACGAGGGAAGCGTATCCTCCAACTCTTTATCCGTAGGCACATCCAGATTGCTTCGTGCTGCTGTTAAAGTATAACTAATTCTGCTGGAAAACCAAGCCTGAGACAGAACCGACCAGTGTCGAATACAAGCTTGAGGATGAAGTGTAGAGTGGGAGTTACCGTTGTCAACGGTAAGTACAATGAGTGGAACAAGTTTCTTTCCAGACAGGACACTCAGCATATAACGTCGACATTCGTACGGTTCTGCAAATATTTTCAGTGCAACATACATACAAAAATAAATAGGGTACGAAATCGGGCCCTGTTCAACAAAATATTCAGAAAATATACCTGAACAACGTTGGAAATTTCAACCTCTAGTTGTGTTTGGAGATATTTATATATGACCGAGAAAGTTGGGACTTCATCAATGACGTACAGCCTAGAACTGACATACAAAGTACTGTGGTAATACTCCCTTTGTTCCACTTTCTATTCAATTACAGCATTACATATCATGTAGCAGTAATGAATGCCAAAGTACAAAGGGCAACTAAAACAAGCAGAAAGATTTATAAGTTCGCGAGTTACGGAAAGAAGCAGTAGTGTCGTATCTCAGTAAAAAAAACCTCAAACTTTTAGCTTGGAACAGGTGCGAGTAGAGGAACTATGGCTCAAGTTTTAAGATACAGTTCACCATGCAGAGTATAGATATGTAACAATTCATGATAGCAGTCACTGTAAGGAAACTCCTGACGAAGAGAGACAGCTGCGCAAAAGACATAAATAAAGCTTAGGCCCATAGTTAGAGAAATGTTGAATGAAACACGTTTGGTTGACAAGAGAGCAATCCGTGAAACCTTCAATGACTACAGAAGCAGAATATTGTCGAAAGATATTTCTCAAAATCTGAAGAAATTATGATCGTATTTAAAGGGCTGTTAGTGGCACTAAAGTTAGCGTCCAGTCATCTCAAACTGAGATAGAAAAGCAAAAGCTGAAACGCTTAACTCTGTTCTGTTTTCAAATGTTCTTCTACAAAGGAAAACCCAGGAGTATTGTCCCAATTTAAATCCCGTACCACTGGAAAGATGAATGAAATAGATATTAGCGTCAATGGCGTTGAGAAACATAATGAGTTATCTGTACAGAAAGACCTCTTCCATGCCAATCAGCATGGAATTTTAAAACATAGATCATGTGGAACCCTACTTTTCGCACTTTTCTCATATGACATCCTGAAAGTCATGGATCAAGGCAGTTCGGTAGATTCAGTATCTGTCGGATTCCGGAAGGAAAATGGCTCAGTATCCCACCTACACTTATTATCAACAGTAGGATCGTACGGGTATCAGATGAAATTTGTGACTGGATTGAGGCTTGCTTTATTCGGATCAGCAGCATGTTTTCTTGATTTGGAGTCGTCGATTGATGTAGAAATACCTTCGGATAGACCCCGGGAAGTGTGTTGGGTCGCTGTTCGTGTTTTATATTAATGATGTTGCCGACAATACAAACATCAGACTTTTCGCAGATGGTGTAGTTGTCCACAGTGATGTACCGCCTGGACGAAGCTGCACAAATATTCAGTTAGACCTTCATACGGTTTCAGAGTGGTGCAAAGGCTGGCAACTTGCTTTAAATTTTCATGAACGTAAAATAGTGCACTTCACAAAACGAAATAACATAGTACCCTATGAATTTCAGATAAGTGAGTCACAGCTGGAATCGGCAAACAAATACAAACAGATGGGTGTAACATTTGACAGGGACATGAAATGGGACGATCACATAGGCTCAACCGTGGGTAAAGCAGATAATGGACTTTGGTTTATTAGTAGAATAAAAGGGAGTGCAATCAGTCTAGAAAAGAGTTTTGTTGCATTTCACTCGTGTGACCCATCCCAGAATACTGCTAAAGTGTTGAGGACCCGTACCAAACAGGACTAACAGGGGAAGCTAAATGCACATAGTGAAGGGTAGCACGACTGATCATAGTTTTGTTTGACCTGCGAGGGGACTGTGATTGAGATGCTGAAAGAACTGAACTGACAGACTATTGAAGATAGATGAAAACCATCCGAGAAAGTCAGCTAACAATGTTTCACACACCGGCTTTAAATCATGACTCTACAAATATACTACAACCTCCTACTTATCATACCCACAGGGATTGTGAGGACAAGTTTAGATTAACCACAGCATGCACAGAGGCTTTTAAACAATCATTCTTCCCGTGCTCCATACGTCAACAGCACTGGAAAAGGCCATAATAACTGGTACAGTGGCAAGTACCCTCTGCCATACATATCACAGTGGTTCGTAGACTATAGGTGTGGATGTAGATGGTTAATGTTTTTTGTGAGACTGCTCGACAACTGTAAAATGTGAGTGCCTAGAACACAAAGGTCGACAGTTCACACCTAACGCTATGTTTAAAAGCCTGTTATTTTAAGTATCGCTGGAGAGCAGTAATAATAGTTATTCAAGCCATCAAAATGTTTTAAAATAAATGTACCTGGTAATACGAAAATAACTCATTTTAAAATTAGTTTCTAAAAGCAACTTTGTCCGCATATACAATAGTATCCGATGGAACCACAGGCTACGAGCGCCTAGATAAACATTTTTCATGTATTACATTAGGCGACATTGGAGAAACCAAATGCCATCTGACGTAATATGCCTGACCCACTTCACGAACTCCACGGGCTAAATTTTCTATCACTTTCGAGATGCTCAAAAATAGAGCCATAATAACTGTGGAACAAACCTACTCGTGACTTTCGCAATAAGCATTTGTCTTTTTAGTGAGTCAGGCGCTCAGGATGTGAGTTTTGCCTTGGAAAGATACAGCTGTAAGGAATCTACACACATTTTTCCTTTATTATTTTTATTCATTATAGCTAGTAGTAAATGACAGTATATTTCAATAATACACCTACAAGAATGTAGCCTGTTCTCCTCTATTGGGACTGAACAGTCGAATGGTAGGACGATGATGAATAGGGGCGTGGATTTCTGACGTGAGGGCATGGCTGATGGGTTGGCTTTCATGTCTAAAGGCAGCGATAAACATTTAAATTAATATGTGCACTACCGTATTGATAGCGAACTGCTGAAAGCCAATGATTAATATGGAGTGAATTGTACGCTGTGCTTTTATTCATGAATGAACTTGTGGTGTTATCGATATATCGAAGCGCAGTTCTGACTGTTGGAAACACCATCGGCATCACTATCACGGAAGTCGCTGCTTGCCGGAGAGACCAACCACGACGCGGCATCGGAGAGGCTTGATTGCACCGCCGTTAGCGAGTATTTACTCTCGTCCGCAGGCTGTGTTCGGTCGCGGGTCTGATTACTAGGGAGCTTCTCGAGCGTGCTATAGAGTTGTCAACAAGCTACCGTGTACTCACTGTCAGTACAGTCTGTTTACTCCGCACTGAACGACTCTGAATATTACTGAACAGTTGTCACATGTCAACTTGGCGTGAGGTCCAACTTAAAATGAATTCTTTTCATCTTCTTCTTAAGTTGCCAATCCTAAGATTGATTTGCAGCAGCTCTCCATTCAGTGCGATTGTCGGCCAGCCTCTTCAATTCCGTGAAACTTCCGCACCCTAGGTCCTGCATTATCTGGCTTATGTACTTTCTTCTAGGTCTGCCTCTTGCCCTTTTGCTCTCCTCAAGGCCTTCCGTTATAGTGTGGAGAAGACTTTCATGTCTCAGAATGTGTCCCATCCATATATCTCTCCTCTTCTTGACCGTCTTCCAAAGAACTGGAACTTCCTCCGCTCTCTGCAGGACTTCTTCATTTGACATCCTGCCCGTCCATGGAATTTTTAACATCCTTCGCAGACACCACATTTCGAATCCTTCAATCCTTCTTCTTTCGTCCCCTCCAAGTGTCCAGGTTTCGCTGCCGTAGAGAAGCACACTACCAACAAAGGTCTTTATTAACCGCTTCCTTAACGACAGACTTATAATATTTGATGTGAGGAGTCCTTTCCTTTTATAGAATGCAATCTTTGCCTGATTTATTCTACTTATTACATCTTTCCTACTACGACCATCTGATGTTATTCTGCTTCCCAAGTAGACAAAGTCTTGTATTTCTTTCAGCTTCTCTCCATTCAGCCTTATATTCGTAATTGCTTGATTATTTTGTTTGCTTGCAACTAAGATTTTTGTTTTTGACTTATTAATTTTCATGTTGTACCGTGTAGCAAGAGTGTTTTCCACTTCCTCCAACCCCACTTGTAATTCTTCCTCATTTTCCGCTAGGACAGCAATGTCATCCGCAAAACGCAGCATATCAACTATTTTTCCCTGGATCCTGATTCCATTAGCTTGTCCTAACTTTTCTCTGACCTCGTCCATTGCTTTCTGTATGTACATATTAAAGAGGACAGGGGAGAGTGCACATCCCTGTCTCACACCCTGTTTAATTTTTGCTTGTTGTTGATGTTCCCCACATCTCACTATTGCCACCTCTTCTTTGTATATGTTCCATATCGTTCTCCTGTCCTTATACTTAGCTCCAGTTTCTCTCAATATCTGGAATAGCTTTTTCCATTCAACCTTATCAAATGCTTTTTCGATGTCAATAAATGCTATGTAGGTGTCCTTTCCTTTTTCCATTCTTTTTTCTATTATGAGCCTTAGGGCCATAATGGCTTCTCGCGTACCTCTCCCTCTTCTAAAGCCAAACTGGTCTTCTGTGAGCATGCATTCCACGTTCCCTTCAATTCTTCTGAGGAGGATGGTCGTCAAAATTTTTGATGCATGTGATGTTAGGCTGAGGGTTCTGTATTGTGCACACGATTTTGCTGGCATTTTGTTTGGTAATGGAACAATAATACACTTTTTGAAGTCCTCAGGCAGCTCTCCAGTATCATATATTTGGCAGATTAATTTATACAATTTATCTTTTATTTCTGTTCCAGCTGCTTTGATGATTTCTGCAGGCAATGAGTCAATTCCTGGTGCTTTTCCGTGCTAAAGTGCCTGTAGTGCCTGATCAGACCTTAGTATGCTGTCTCCTAGTTCATCTTTATCTACTTCGTCCTCACTTTCAATCATGTCATCTTGTACGTTGCCTCCATATAATTTCTCTAGGTATTCCTTCCACGTAAGTGCTATATCTTCATGATTATACACCATCTGATTATCCTCTCTTATTAGGGCATTACATCTAATCCTTTGTCCTCCTGAGAAGAAGCGTTTCACTGTTTTGTATGCTAATTCAAGGTTCCCTTTCTTCAGAAGGTCTTCAACTTCTTTGCATCTGTCTTCAAGGAATCTTTCTTTTACTTGCTTCAACTTCCTGTTGATTTTGTTCCTAAGCACTCGGTATGCCGTTTTCCCTTCTTCCGTTTCATTATTTTTGAGCTTCCTTCTTTCCTCAAACATAAGTATTATTTCATCAGTTATCCACTCCTTCCTCTTTTCAGGTTTTTGTTTTCCAATTATCTCTTCAGCTGCTTTTATTAGGCCATCTCTCATATTTTCCCAATGTTGTTCTACATTCTCTATAGGATGCTGTTGAATTAGATCCTTAGCCCTTTCTTGGAACTCCTTCTGCGTCTCACGGTTTCCAAGCTTCCCTATATCCAGTTTTCCATTTCCTATTTTCTTCCTTATGCATTTGAACTTGAGTCGGCATTCCGCAACAACCATTTTGTGATCACTCACAATATCTGGGCTTGCGTATGCTCTAGAGTCTTTTAGTTGATTTCTAAATCTATTTTTCTATTTTCTAAATCTATTCTTTTCATAGCAGAAAGATTTTTGAGACCTGAAGATGAGAGCAAAATCTGTAGAAACCGGATTTTTAAATGAAATATTATGCGATTTTGGCTTTAGGATGCTTTTAGAACAGTTATCAGTGACCTGCACATACGTCCTTTGTATGTGTATCGATGTAACGACCCACTCCTTACAAGTCAAGTGTCTGAGAATGTCGATGCTCATGTTGTGGGCCTCAATCCCTCCAGCGGGAAGTGGGTCACTGGGGAGATTCCTTCTCCCCCCACCCCTATCCCAAATTTTCGCAACGTGGGCGTGTACTGCTGATTCCTGAACCGGCAGTGGCGGAAAGGTCCAAAACAGACATCACAGGTGGGTCAGACCTCTGTCGATACGCAGATATACACTTCGAGAGTGGTTTGGAAACACAGACCAGAAAGCCGACCACAGAATGGACGCCCGCAACCAGGGACGCTCATGCTGTGGACGCCACTGTAGGTCATCGTAATGCATACGGGCGAGTATGGATGCCCAAAGTGAACGGATGATCTGTAGCACTGCCTGCACGGAACAACAGTCAGCTGCACTGCAGTGGTTTTTCAAGTGGTTACGCCCGACAGGACCATGTCAACAATCAGATGTAGATTTCGTGGGACCCATTTGGATACGACATAGTTGCTAGTTGTAGATGCTTATAGCAAGTTACTCTTTGTAGTCCTAATGCATTCCACCACAAGCGCCAATACAGTGTCAGCCTTCACCTTCTTTTTGTATATTGAAAAATTACCAGAGGTCGTTGTTTCCGGCAGCGGACCGTAGTTTAAGTCGGCTGACTTTAGACAGCTTTGCTATGATAGAGGCATCCAGCATATCACAATGGCGCCATTTCAGCCACAGTCAGACGATTAAAATGAACGTTCTGTATGCACGTCCAAGATGCAAACGGAGAAGTTGTGTTCATCCCACATATAATATCAAGTCCTAAATAAATTTTTGTCCTAACGCTTCTTAATTCCCGGCAGCGACTTTCTATTATAGTTTTTACAGGATAAACGTCATTATATTTTAACAGACGTTAAAGTAACCTCTGGCGTGCCACAGGGGAGTGTTATGGGACCTTTGCTTTTCACAATATATATAAATGACCTAGTAGATAGTGTCGGAAGTTCCATGCGGCTTTTCGCGGTTGATGCTGTTGTATACAGAGAGGTTGCAGCATTAGAAAATTGCAGCGAAATGCAGGAAGATCTGCAGCGGATAGGCACTTGGTGCACGGAGTGGCAACTGACCCTTAACGTAGACAAATGTAATGTATTACGAATACATAGAAAGAAGGAACCTTTATTGTCTGATTATATGATAGCGGAACAAACACTGGTAGCAGTTACTTCTGTAAAATATCTGGGAGTATGCGTACGGAACGATTTGAAGTGGAATGATCATGTAAAATTAATTGTTGGTAAGGAGGGTGCTAGGTTGAGATTCATTGGGAGAGTCCTTAGAAAATGTAGTCCATTAACAAAGGAGGTGGCTTACAAAACACTCGTTCGACCTATACTTGAGTATTGCTCATCAGTGTGGGATCCGTACCAGGTCGGGTTGACAGGGGAGATAGAGACGATCCAAAGAAGAGCGGCGCGTCTCGTCACAGGGTTATTTGGTAAGCGTGATAGCGTTACGGAGATGTTTAGCAAACTCAAGTGGCAGACTCTGCAAGAGAGGCGCTCTGCATCGCGGTGTAGCTTGCTGTCCAGGTTTCGAGAGGGTGCGTTTCTGGATGAGGTATCGAATATATTGTTTCCCCCTACTTTTACCTCCCGAGGAGATCACGAATGTAAAATTAGAGAGATTAGAGTGCTCACGGAGGCTTTGCGGCAGTCGTTCTTCCCGCGAACCATACGCGACTGGAACAGGAAAGGGAGGTAATGACAGTAGCACGTAAAGTGCCCTCCGCCACACGCCATTGGGTGGCTTTAGGAGTATAAATGTAGATGTAGATCACCTTCGCCGCAGCTGAAACCATGCTTTGTGCTACGCCTAACAAGTTTTCAGCCCCAGGACAGAGTAATTTCTTCGTGTTCCATCATTTAGCCAGGACAAGGTCTTTTTCACATCTTCCGAGAAGGGTAGGCGTCGGGTGGCGGGGTGTCGTGAAGGGAGTTTTATCCAGATCATCTACCGTTCAAAGTCAGACAGGGCTGCACCGGCGTTATGAGACCCAGCTGCGGCGTTCTTCTGTTTGTGATTCTACCGCATAAATTTTGTTCACAGACCCAGCACTTGGCAGGTTTTCTCTTTGAGGAGCTCGGTAGTCACCTCTTATCGAGGCTGATACGGAGATCTACGAGATATAGCTGTTTCCAGTTTGAGTCCCGGCTGGTGTCTATGGAGATACTGCTTCTGCACATCCACCACGACGTCCCGAGGGGAGATGCAGCTGTTGTCAATATCATGTCCACAGCATCAGCATCCCTGGATGAAGGCGCGCACACTGTGGCGGTTTTTCGGCCGGTGTTCCCGGCCACTTTTAAGGTGTATAGCTGAGCGCGGACAGACCGTCCACCCGGCACTGGTCCAGGAAGCAGCAGTACTCGACGATGGTGTGAAGCGAACTGATGCTGATGGACGCTATTGTAGCTCGGCGCCGTTGTACGTGGCTGCGCAAGGACGGCGAAGCTGAACGGATGATCTCCCATCACGCAAAAAATGAAATGAGCGTATGGCATCTCAATTTGTGCGTAACACCGGTCTGCTCCACCGCAATACCTTTTCGAGTGACCACGCCCGACAGAATCATGCTAACGATTACATGTGGATTTCGCAGGACGCTATTGGATACACGGTTTTTGCCGACGGTAGAAGCTTGTAGCAAGTTACCCTTTATAGTCCAAATGCATTCCACCACAACCGTTAGTACAGTGCCAGCCATGTCACCACTTTTTGTATTGTAAGATTACTGGAGGGAGTTTGTTCCGACAACGGGGCGCAATTTATGTTTGCCGAATTTTGAAAGCTTTGTCATGAGAGGGGCATCCAGAATATAACAATGACTCCATTTCCCAACTCATTTTTGCCGCAGGAAGGACCGCGTATAACAGCGGTTTGTACAGAGCTACTGCCGAGCGCGCGATTCGGCGACTGAGGAAAAGCAGCGCCACGTAGCGTAAATATCTAGTGCAAATACACCCGTTTCAAGCATCGAAGGCCTGCTTCATACCGAAGAGAACGGATACGAACACAAGCGAATGAGCTCTCGCAGAAGTCGCCAATGTTCAGTGCCATTCACTTCTATCTTTGTGTGCAAGCTTTTAAACAAGAGGAAAGGAAAATATCACGAGATAGTGAACGCTGTCTGTCAACGTCTCGTTATTGTTTTTGTAGCTAGTAATCAGCGTACAGAGTACAACACTATTGTTAGGGCCACGATGCAAATGTTTGATATTCAGAGAGGGAACGAGTGTACCGTTCCTGGCTAAGTAATCAATATGGTGCAACGGCCCCATGCAGGCCGCTACATGGCTTGACACAATAGTGGTGTACTGAGAACACACCTGGGTGCCTTTCCGACACTGCCGGCCGGGTTGGCCGAGAGGTTCTAGGCGCTAGGCGCTACCCGCGCGACCGCTACCATCGCAGGTTCGGATCCTGCCTCGGACATGGATGTGTGTGATGTCCTTAGGTTAGTTAGGTTTAAGTAGTTCTAAGTTCTAGGGGGCTGATGACCTCAGAAGTTGAGTCCCATAGTCCTCAGAGCCATTTGAACCATTTGAAATTTACGGAACTCACGTATTGTTTGCCATGCCACCCGAAAAAATAAACGGTTTATGGATACCTGACTATTCTGGAACATTTACATATGATGGAATTGTTTTATATTGTCAAGTTTGCGAGGAGAGCGTTTCGTGCAAAAAAAAAAAAAGTTTCAAATAGATCAGCATGCCAAGACAAGTCTTCATACTGTATCACAGGAATGCAGAAGAAAGGACCACCACAACAGCTTCTGACAACAGCAAGTTGCAGTAGCAGGGTTTTGTCTAAAGGTAACCAAAAAAGTTAGTTTAACGTGGTTCTATGTGAAGCATTCACTGCAAGAAATATTCCTCTTCATAAACGTACAAGTCAGGGACAGTATTATCTGGATTTCAGCTGACAAAAATACAGACACTTGTGGCCGTTACATTACAGACTTAATTGTTGGTGCTTTAAAAGAAAAGTCATCTTCTTCCTACTTAGTGACCTGCAAAGAACTTGAAAAAGTAAATCATTCTACGATCGCTAGATTTGTGATTGAGGGCATTAGAAAAACATTTCCAGACTCTTCTGTAGATGAGACGGTGGTTGTGTTTGTCACATGCTGCTCCCTGTATGATTGAAGTAGGAAAGGCCCAGCGAGTATTTTATCCCAATTTGATTCATGTGACGTGCTTTGCTCATGGGGTATATCGCCTTGCTGAAGAACGTTCCACGTTTGTGAATGTAAATAAACTGATTTCATCCACAAAGAAAGTGTTTATAAAGGCTACTGCTCGCATCAAGACCTACAAAGAAAAACTACCAAATGAGCCTTTACCTTCCGAACCAGTTGGTAACTCGTTGGGGTACGTGAGTCGAAGCTGTGTTGTTTTACAATGAGCAGTTCGAGACCATTAGAGAGGTAGTAAACGATTTCGATAGTGCAGAGGCTTTGGAAGTTTCCAAGTGCAAGGAAGCTTGCAATGATTCCGGTATTAAAAAGACATTGCTATAATTAGCCCTCATTTTCCCCATATACCTGCAAGTATTAAAAAGCTTGAAACTCAAGGTTTGGCTTTGAATGAATGTATTCAGTTAATGAATAAAATTATTCTAGTGAACTCCTCACTAAAAGTATTCCCAAGAAAACTTAAAGAAAAGTTTGAAAACATTTTAAACAATAACCCAGGCCATACAATGAAGGCTTTCACGACCGGATGGTACTGTTGTTGATAATTCTTCCGGGTTATATGGTCAACAAAACTCTACCATCTGGTGAGAAAGATGTATGAGACAGGTGAAATACCCTCAGACTTCAAGAAGAATATAGTAATTCCAATCCCAAAGAAAGCAGGTGTTGACAAATGTGAAAATTACCGAACTATCAGTTTAATAACTCACAGCTGCAAAATACTAACGCGAATTCTTTACAGACGAATGGAAAAACTGGTAGAAGCCGAGCTCGGGGAAGATCAGTTTGGATTCCGTAGAAATACTGGAACACGTGAGGCAATACTGACCTTACGACTTATCTTAGAAGAAAGATTAAGCAAAGGCAAACCTACATTTCTAGCATTTGTAGACTTAGAGAAAGCTTTTGACAATGTTGACTGGAATACCCTCTTTCAAATTCTAAAGGTGGCAGGGGTAAAAAACAGGGAGCGAAAGGCTATTTACAATTTGTACAGAAAGCAGATGGCAGTTATAAGAGTCGAGGGACATGAAAGGGAAGCAGTGGTTGGGAAGGGACTAAGACAGGGTTGTAGCCTCTCCCCGATGTTATTCAATCTGTATATTGAGCAAGCAGTAAAGGAAACAAAAGAAAAATTCGGAGTAGGTATTAAAATCCATGGAGAAGAAATAAAAACTTTGAGGTTCGCCGATGACATTGTAATTCTGTCAGAGACAGCAAAGGACTTGGAAGAGCAGTTGAACGGAATGGACAGTGTCTTGAAAGGAGGATATAAGATGAACATCAACAAAAGCAAAACGAGGATAATGGAATGTAGTCGAATTAAGTCGGGTGATGCTGAGGGAATTAGATTAGGAAATGAGACACTTAAGTAGTAAAGGAGTTCAGCTATTTGGGGAGCAAAATAACTGATGATGGGCGAAGTAGAGAAGATGTAAAATGTAGACTGGCAATGGCAAGAAAAGCGTTTCTGAAGAAGAGAAATTTGTTAACATCAAGTATAGACTTAAGCGTCAGGAAGTCATTTCTGAAAGTGTTTTATGGAGTGTAGCCATGTATGGAAGTGAAACATGGTCGATAAATAGTTTGGACAAGAAGAGAATAGAAGCTTTCGAAATGTAGTGTTACAGAAGAATTCAACTGTTCGTGTTTACATTCCGCGCTGACCAGTTGCAGCTGTAGCGGCGCATCGAAAGCTAAGTACTAATTAATTGTTTGTGTATAGTAGTTTATTTAGGAACTTTAGTAGTCTTCAACCGGTGTTCTTGGTGTTTTCCGGTGAAATTACTTCAGAAGAAATTTTTGCGAACTGCTTTCTGTTTCGTTACGGTCATTAGACGTTTGATTTTCTTTCTGTGTTAGTATTTTGTTATATTCTCATTTGTTGTTGATTAATACTGTCAATAATAGTAGTTACTTTCCTTGTGGAGCAAGTTTGCGATTATTGTAGTCAGTTTTTAACATCTTCTTATTGTAGTAGCGGAACTTAGATAAAGTTGCTTTCTTGTTTCAATAAATGTAAAATTTTACCATGAGTGAGAAGTGTGGGCTTTGCCGTAGGTTCGTGAGTAGTGGATTGCGGTGTGAGACTTGTTTGAAGCATTTTCACTGGGGGGAATGCAGTGTGGAAGCCAGTGGGCATTCTGGTGAGATCCTCTCCTGGAACTGCAGGTTATGGAGCAAGTGTAAATTGATAGAGGAGCAGGAGCGTAAGATCTGTGCCCTTCAGGTGCAGTTGAAAAACGCACAGGAGGAGCTAGATAGGATGAGGAGGGAGAAGGGGGTTGGGGAATGGGAACTGGCTGTTGGCAAGAGATCTGCTAGGAGAAGGAGATTTTCAGATAGTTTTACTATTGGTGTTTGTAATAGATTTGACCAACTGTCAGAGTCTAGAGGAGAGGAATCTCTAGTAGCTGTAGATGTAGGATGTATGCGGCAGACCTCAGCAGTTACGGTGGCTAGGACAGTTGCAAAGTCTAAGAGAAAGAAGAAGGTTCTGCTGTTAGGTAGTTCTCATGGTAGAGGTGTAGGCCAGCAGTTGCAGGAAGTTTTGGGGAGTGAGTACCAGGTCACCAGCATTGTGAAGCCTAATGCAGGATTGGCTCAGGTGACTTTTAACATAGGGGGGTTATGTAGGGATTTTACAAAAGAGGATCAGGTAGTGATTGTGGGTGGGGCTGGTAATAGTATTGATAGGGATGGGGAGTATGACATAAATGGTGACCTGGAAAAGATAGCCACTCAGACTGGCAACACGAATGTGCATTTCGTGGAACTGTTTCAGCGTCACGATCGGCCTCATCTTAATACAGCTGTCAGGCGTAATAACATGAGACTTGGGGGTTCGCTAATGACAGAAGGCATGAGTCACATTTCAGTGGTGTCGGTGGAGTCTATCAGCAGGACGGGTTTCACTACACATGGCCTGCACCTCAACAGGTATGGAAAGGGGAGGTTGGCAAAGCTTATAGGTGACAGCATAGGTGGGGGTGGTGGGATCACTCATGGGAAAATTCCGGTAGTTGTGGGTGTTAGAGCTGTACCTTTTTTAGATTGAAGTCAGCTGACAGGTATTGCTGCTTAAGGGAAGTCTCTCTAACAAAGACACCACTTTCGACAAAGCTTAGGTATCCGATAAATGAGGGAATTAGTGTATTTCATCAAAACATACAAGGCATTAGAGATAAAGTTAGTGAACTACTTATAGATGTTGACTCTGAAATTATTGGTATATCTGAACACTTCTTAAATAAGGAGATAATTCAGAGGCTTCCTTTACCAGGATTCAGGTTGGCTGGCAGCTTTTCTAGGAGCTCTTTGCGGTGTGGGGGAGTAGCCATGTATGTGAAAAACGGTATCCCATTTGAGTCAATTGATGTTTCAAAGTACTGCACTGAAAAGGTGTTTGAATGTTGTGCAGGTGTGGTTAAATTTAGTGGAGCTAAACTTCTTACTGTTGTTACCTATAGATCCCCAGACTCCGATTTCACAACAGTTTTGCTAAAGCTAGAGGAGGTTCTTGGTTCACTTCATAGGAAATACAAAAAGTTAGTCTTTGTGGTGAATTCAATATAAATTGTATAAGTGACTGTGCAAGGAAAAGGATGCTGATAGACCTCCTTAATTCATATAATCTTATGCAAACCGTATTCTTTCCAACGAGAGTGCAAGGGAACAGTGGAACAACCATAGACAATATTTTTGTTCATTCGTCATTACTAGAAGGGCATTCTGTTAACAAAATGGTGAATGGCCTTTCAGATCATGATGCACAAATTTTAAGTCTAAAAGATTTTTGTGCTGCAACACAGGTTAAATATAGTTACCAACTTTTTGGGAAAGCTGATCCAGTTGCTGTAGAGACTTTTGTAAACCTTATCAAGGAACAAGAGTGGCAAGATGTTTATAGTGCTGATACAGTAGACGATAAATATAATGCTTTCCTCAAGACTTTTCTCGTGCTCTTTGAAAGTTGCTTTCCGTTAGAACGTTCAAAACAGGGTACTAGCACAAACAGGCACCCTGGGTGGCTGACTAAAGGTATAAGAATATATTGTAGAACAAAGTGGCAATTATATCAAAACGTTAGAAACAGTCACAATCTAAATGCAGTAGCCCATTACAAACAGATTTGTAAGGTGCTTAAAAAAGTTATTAGGAAGGCAAAAAAGTATGTGGTATGCAGATAGAATAGCTAAGTCTCAGGATAAAATTAAAACCATATGGTCAGTCGTAAAGGAAGTGGCTAGTCTGCAGAGACAGGTCGAGGACATAGAATCAGTGCGTAGTGGGAATATCCGTGTTACTGATAAGCCGCATATATGTACCGTATTTAATAATCACTTTCTGAATATAGCAGGTGAACTAAATAGAAACCTAGTCCCAACAGGGAATCATATAGCGCTCGTAGAAAAAAGTGTTCCGAGACTGTTACCTGAAATGCTCCTCCATGATACTGACAAGAGGGAGATTGAGTTAATAATTAAATCACTAAAGACCAAGAACTCTCATGGATATGACGGGGTATCTAGCAGAATACTGAAGTATTGTTACATGTATGATAGCCCAGTACTTAGCCATATCTGTAACTTTTCCTTTAGGAGTGGTCGGTTTCCTGACAGATTAAAGTACTCGGTAGTGAAGCCACTTTATAAAAAGGGAGACAGGGATAATGTTGATAATTATAGACCTATTTCTATGCCATCGGTGTTTGCTAAAGTTATCGAGAGGGTTGTATATACAAGGTTACTGCAGCATTTAAATTCACATAATTTGCTGTCAAATGTACAGTTTGGTTTTAGAAATGGCTTAACAACAGAAAATGCTATAGTCTCTTTTCTCTGTGAGGTTTTGGACGGATTAAATAAAAGGTTGCGAACGTTAGGTGTTTTCTTTGATTTAACGAAGGCTTTTGACTGTGTTGACCACAAAATATTACTGCAGAAGTTGGAACATTATGGATTAAGGGGAGTAGCTTACAATTGGTTCGCCTCTTACTTTAAGAACAGAAAGCAGAAGGTAATTCTCCACAATATTGAGAGTGGTAGTGATGTTCAGTCCCAATGGGGCACTGTTAAATGGGGCGTTCCCCAAGGACCGGTGCTGGGGCCACTGCTGTTTCTTATTTATATAAATAATATGCCTTCTAGTATTACAGGTGATTCAAAAATATTTCTGTTTGCTGATGACACCAGCTTGGTAGTGAAGGATCTTGTGTGTAATATTGAAACATTATCAAATAATGTAGTTCATGAAATAAGTTCGTGGCTTGTGGAAAATAATTTGATGCTAAATCACAGTAAGACTCAGTTTATACAGTTTCTAACTCACAATTCAACAAGAACTGATATTTTAATCAGACAGAATGGGCATGTTATAAGCGAGACGGAACAGTTCAAGTTCCTAGGCGTACGGATAGATAGTAAGCTGTTGTGGAAAGCCCATGTTCAGGATCTTGTTCAGAAACTAAATGCCGCTTTATTTACCATTAGAACAGTATCTGAAATAAGTGACATTTCAACACGAAAAGTAGTCTACTTCACATATTTTCATACGCTTATGTCATATGGAATTATTTTTTGGGGTAATACTTCTGATTCAAAAAGGGTATTTTTGGCTCAAAAACGGGATGTTCGAGCTATGTGTGGTGTAAGTTCGAGAACCTCATGTCGACCTCTATTCAATAGTCTGGGAATTCTGACATTGCCCTCACAGTATATACTTTCTTTAATGTCGTTTGCTGTTAGCAATATTAGCTTATTCCCAAGAGTTAGCAGCTTTCACTCAGTTAATACTAGGCAGAAATCAAATCTGCATGTGGAATGCACTTCCTTGACTCTTGTGCAGAAAGGAGTGCAGTATTCTGCTGCATCCATTTTCAATAAGCTACCACAAGAACTCAAAAATCTTAGCAGTAGCCCAAACTCTTTTAAGTCTAAACTGAAGAGTTTCCTTATGGCTCACTCCTTCTATTCTGTCAGGGAGCTCCTTGAAGAGCTAAAAAATTAAGCAAATTCCAGTGTTACATTCTTGATTTCTTTCTTTAAACTAATGACGTGTCGCCTGAATATGTTTGTTATATTTCATTTTATCTGTTTCTACAATCGTGTTATAATTTCATGTATTGACTCGTTCCATGACCATGAAGACTTCTCCTTAATGTGGTCCCACGGAACAATAAGTAAATAAATAAATAAATAAATAAATGCTGAAGATTATATGGGTAGATCGCATAACTAATGATGAAGTATTGAATAGAATTGTGGAGAAGAGGAGTATGTGGCACAACTTGACAAAAAGAAGGGACAGGTTAGTAGGACATGTTCTGAGGCTTCAAGGGATCACAAATTTAGCATTGGAGGGCAGCGTGGAGGGTAAAAATCGTAGAGAGAGACCAAGAGATGAATACACTAAGCGGATTCAGAAGGATGTGGGTTGCAGTAAGTACTGGGAGATGAAGAAGCTTGCACAGGATAGGGTAGCATGGAGAGCTGCATCAAACCAGCCTCAGGACTGAAGACCACAACAACCAAAATATGGTCGTGGTCCATGGAATACTTCTATTCCTAACGTTTCGTCCAATACCACGTTGGACATCCTCAGAGGTATGGCTGGTCCTGTTGATTCGGCAGGACTCAACAGGACCAGCCATACCTCTGAGGATGTCCAACGTGGTATTGGACGAAACGTTAGGAATAGAAGTATTCCATGGACCACGGTCATATAACCCGAAAGAATTATGAACAACAGTAACCCAGGCTTTGAACCCTTGTGCCAACTTGATAACTTTATTAATGGGACAGGTGAACTTTTACCAGTAATAATAAGTGCCAACGTATCACCCAAATTATAATACTGCCCAGTTACCTCAGTTGATGTAGAACGGTCCTTTTCTGCTTATAAAAATGTTTTGAGTGATCGAAGACATAATCTTACTACCGAAGCTTTGGAACAGTACTTGGTCGTTTGTTTTGGTCCAATAGTATTAATTAAAAGTTAATGCTCTGAAAAAAATTCATGATTTGTATGTTGTTTTTTAAATAAATATTGCGGGGTTTTTGAGCGTGCTCTTCTGCGTGTGATATATCTCGAAGTTGGTCCTGTACATGTCAATTGTTTCACTGCGACTCACTCGCATCGCATCCGCTTGTTACCGACAACAATAGCAGAGAAGGAACAATTCTTTGAAACACGGTATGCATCCCCATTTTCCAAATTTTTTGAAAATAATCCCAGAAAGCCGCCCTTCTTAACCTACACCAGAAAGTATCCTGAAAATGATATCAGCGTTGTAAATGTACCGGCGTTTCATGTAACCGGGCTCTTCCTCGTGATTGATATGCACAGGTTCGACTTTGAGATATAATGGAAGCAGTAACTACCATGTTTTTTTATTATTTTATGTTGCATGTTTCGACACTTTTCATGCAATTTTTATGTATTTTTCACCCATGTTTGCATGCATATCTTATGGTTTTTATGATGCATATTATCCAGTCTCTATTTATCACTAACGGATTATTGTTTCTCATGAGAAGTTCTAAATATTTCGAACAGCTCTTCTTTCATACTTTTGCGAGTTTCATTTTGGTGTATATTTCTTATTTCGCGTGTCTCTTTCTTACATTTATACAGTTCACGTTCCAGTTTTGTGAAATGAAAGCTGTTTTGCATACTATTTAAATTTGAGCGTTTTCTTCCTCCTTCGCTTAACCAAAAATTCATAGCCTTTACTTTCTCACTGAAAGCTATTGCAGTATATGTTTTCTTTGGGCTGGAAAGGTATACGTGTTCAAGACTCTTATTAGTACAATTGTCGTTTTCCAAACCATTTTTCAAGGAATCAAAAGCTTTATTTCTTCCAAAGTTTCCACAATTTATAACGAAATGTCGACGTCGTTCGAATGGATGTCCAAGAAATTAACTAGAAAATAGTACATATGTAGGTCTTTAAGAGAAGTAGGTGCCTTCGGATGGAAGCCACGTATTTAATATTTCATCTTTGCAAAGATTGAGAAGTTATTTGTATTCAACATTAGTCTGAAACATTGGAACAAAGACGAAAAAACAGTAAACATTAATTTAGAATTATCTGCTTTTTTCAAAGCAAATTTTGACATGTCGGATTGGACCATTCCCTTATCAGCGTAACATAATGATATTAGATCACCGCTTGATTACACGGTCACGTACACTAAATTTGTGCCGACCATTCCGCGTGTCATAGTCTTATACGAACTTCCTTATACTATAGGATCCCACAATAGTGTTTAGCGTGCAGTTAAGGTTGGTATATTCACGAGATGTTTCTGACATTTTCCCTAAGTTATGCCTTGAATACCGATCCGACATTGTGGTGTAAGAACTGATTAGTGCTTTCTATTAAATACCTGCCCAGTGTATTACTATCACCACAACTTTTCATATAATATTAAAAATTGTTATTTTAAACATACAGGATGCAAAGACAGACCTGTAAGTGCAGATATTTTTATGGGTTACTGAGAACAGTGTACTGAACAACATTACAGCAGTATTTACTTCATTTGCAGATTGATGATTATAGCTGTTAAGAGTAGTAGGGTAAAGCTGTGTTAGTTGTACCACAGCCTAAGTAAAATGTAAATGTCGTGCGACTAGGGCCTCTCGTCCGGTAGACCGTTCGCCGGGTGCAAGTCTTTCGATTTGACGCCACTTCGGCGACTTGCGCATCGATGGGGAAGAATTGATAATGATTAGGACAACACAACAGTCCCTGAGCGGAGAAAACCTCCGACCCAGCCGGGAATCGAACCCGGGCACTTAGGATTGACATTCTGTCGCACTGACCACTCAGCTACCGGGGGCGAACACACCCTAAGTCGTACTCCACTAATATCTGGTCCCATGTTTATAAACTCCCACATCAAATGACATAAAATTGAACTATACAGTCGTGCGAGTAAACAAAAAAAAAAAAAAAAGTGAGCATACTGCTGGCTATCGTGACAGAAAAGTAATTAACAAGCAAGTTTTGTTTTCCTGTTTTTATTACATTCTCTCACTCATTTTTAAGCAACTACAGAGAAGAATATGATGATAAAGTTTTTTGTACAATACCTATTTTCGTGGTACTCCGCCGTTCATATAAGTGCAATGAATCGGTAGAAAACTTCGCGGTTATGCCTCTAATTCGGGTCTGAAATGTTAACGTCTCATTGTCGAAGTCGTAACTGTGGAGAATTCATTAATCGTACCGGTACAACTTAGGCGTTGATGGAAACTACATACCAACCAAAAATAGTTTGTTTCAGCTGGTCAGTACGACGAAGGGAGCGTACAGCAAGTGGAAGCAAGGTACTATGGAAGAAGCTACACTGAAATATCGGAATGGTGAAACTAAGTTTAAAGAACATTGTAAAAGATATAATTTACCAAAGCTGACACTGCGTCAACATTTGAAGGGATTCAGTAAAACTTAAAAATTTGGATTTGGACAGCAGAGATAGAAGATGAATTACGACAGCATATAATTAATTTAGTGTCCAGTTTCTTTCGAGTAACTATATTACTGAATTAAGGAAACTTGCCTACCAACTTGCTGAGAAATATCATCTACTGCATGGCTTCAATAAAATTAAAAATATGTTGTTGTTGTTGTGGTCTTCAGTCCAGAGACTGGTTTGATGCAGCTCTCCATGCTACTCTATCCTGTGCAAGGCTCTTCATCTTCCAGTACCTACTGCAACCTACATCCTTCTGAATCTGTTTAGTGTATTTATCTCTTGGTCTCTCACTATGATTTTTACCCTCCACGCTGCCCTTCAAAATGGTTCAAATGGCTCTGAGCACTATGGGACTTAACATCTATGGTCATCAGTCCCCTAGAACTTAGAACTACTTAAATCTAACTAACCTAAGGACAGCACACAACACCCAGCCATCACGAGGCAGAGAAAATCCCTGACCCCGCCGGGAATCGAACCCGGGAACCCGGGCGTGGGAAGCGAGAACGCTACCGCACGACCACGAGATGCGACGCTGCCCTTCAATACTAAATTGGTGATCCCTTAATAACCAGTAAAAAATAGTACAACAGTTGACGAAGTCTCATACCACTTTGTCCTTGCGAAGCAATATCGATTGCACGAAGGAAGGGGTTTAATAAAGAGCGTGTTAATGAGTTTTTGATAAATTATAAAATATTAGATGAACATAAGTTTATTGCTGACCAAATGTATAAGGTGGATGAAACCGTATTATACACAGTTAACAAACCGTCTAAAGTAGTTGGCCGAAAAGCAAGCACCAAGTGGGCGCAGTCACAAGCAGAGAAGGGATCTTACAACTGCATGCGTGATTGCAGCAGGTAAATTCGTACCGCCGATGTTAATATTTAAGCGCAGCGGAATGTATGATGTCTTAAAAAGGGGAGCTCCACCAAACATAGCATTTGGATGCTCGACAAATGGATCGATAACGTTAGAACTCTTTGTCCTATGGCTAGAAAATTTCGTAAAGTGTACAAGAGTTTTTCTGGTTGAACATTGGACACACACCAAAAATTTGGAGACAGTCCAGCTGGTTCGTGATTATGGTATAATCGTGCTATCATTTCTGCTCACACGACTCTTTGCCTGCAGTCTCTGAAGAGATTCTTCTTTAAAACACTAAAACAACTACAATGAAGCAGATCTTCGTGGCTACGTTCAGACCCTGGCAATGTCATAAAATAAGCTAACATTGCAAAACTCCTGGATAATGCATACTCCAGATCAGTTTGTATAAACATTGCGCTAAACGGTTTTAAGGTAACAGGCTTGTGGTCATATGGCAGAAATATCGTCACAGAAGAGGACTTTGTAGCTGCTGCTATATGCATTATTGGTCGATCAGGTCAAGAATTGGCTGATGGAACTGAAGCAACAGTGCGAAAATATGGAAGGGCGCTTAGCATTGTAACACCACTCGATGATCGGTCTGATCCTTCTACAAAGTCTCAAGACTGTGGGGCCGCAAACAGTACTCCAACTGCTGCCGATACTGACAGTCAACAAATAGTCTTACTTGAACGCTTTATCTCTTATCCCGCGTATAGCAACACTCATAAAAAAAGAATACCTAAACCAACAATGGAATTATCATCAAGTTACAGAACAGAAATTGAGGCCAAAGAAAAGGCAAATAAAAAGAAGAAACATGTGCACAAACCTGTGAAAAAAATGCAGAGGTATAACAACAAGAATAAAAAAAACTAAAGGACCGAGTCAATACGTTACGTCAACTGTGTGAGGAAGATCGAGATATTATTCAGTGTACGAAATATAAAGGTTGGGTTTACGAGTTATGCGCTGGCATGGTAAGTAAAATTAAGAAATATTTCTGTGATATTAGTATTGAAACAAACTGATCTTCGATAAGCCAATCTCAGCAATTTATTAAGAATTTTTATATTGTTTGCTATGTGTAATTGCATCACATGTAACTACTGAAGCAACGTTACGTTTAAGTTCCTAATTTGTTATTGTGACGTTTCGTGGCATTATAATATGGATTTATTATGTTGCCGCTGACTTCTTATCCTAAATACGTCCTAGGCTATAGGGGGTACGAATTAGTAAACCAGATGCCTTAATCGTTCCGGAAGTACAGATCTGAAAAAGGTTGAAAACTCATTTTAAGAAATGATTTTTGTAGTTGTGTGGAATGTGGTTGATAGCTTAAGCAATAAAGATTCAGTTTACGCAGAACAAACTGCGTTACTTTAATTACCCTATCAAATACAATAATTCTCCCTTAAAGGGCACGACTTGAGCAGCCTTACTCTATGTTTGTAGGTTGATCTGTACATCGAAGTACTTTTGCCAAGAGCAAACCATTAATGCTTATTTAGCTCTGGGCAGCAGATCAGGTGTTGAAGTGTGGATGCATGTATGTAAAACAGTTAGTCTATAGTGACAGGCATAGTCGACTTAGTGGTGCAGTACGATCGTGCAGAAAGCATCAGGTCATGAAGTTTGAGACGTTTTTGTGGGATGACTTCCACACAGAGAGAAAACAACCACCTCACTGATTTGTGTACATATTAAGGTATCATGTGTTTAAATATCTGCACTTGCATCTGTTACACCTTGTGTATCCTGGCAACTCAGTTAATTCTGCTTTAAACTGTACCACGCTCAGAAAAGAAGTCCCTGTAGGACATTCTTATTTGACCTGTTCTTATTTGACCTGCCAACTTCAAGTAAACAGCGGGAGCAACTCTGGTTGTGACCTTCACTCTGAAGACTGGCTTGTTGCAATTCTCTACGCCATTTTATCCCGTGTGAGCCTTTTCATCTCTGAATAACTACTGCAACCTAAATTTATTTGAACATGTTTACTATTTTGAAGCACTGGTCGCCCCCTACCATTTTTACGGCCTCACCCTTGTCTCCGTTACGAAACTGACAATTCCTTGGTGCCTTATGATGAGTTCCATCAACCGACCCCTTCTTTTAGTCAAGTTATGCTATAAATATATTTCTTGCATAGTTCTATCCCGTACCTCCCCTACAGTTATGCGACCTACCCATTTCACCTTCAGCATTCTTATATAGGACCACATTTCAAAAGTTAATCTTCTTTTTTTTTGTCTGAACCGCTTAGTGTTCCTATTTCACTTCCATACAAGGCTACACTCCACACAAGTACCTACAGAAATACTATCTAGCACTTAAATTTATGTATTACGTTATCAAAACCCTCTTTTTAGAAACTTTTTCTTGCTATAACCAGTCTTTATTTGATTTTGTACTTTATTTTGCTGTCTAAACAGCAAAACTCATCTAGTACTTTGTGTGTCATATCTTAACCCATTTCCCACAGCATCACCTATTTCTTTCGACTTCACTCCACAACCCTCGTTTTATTTTACTTCGTATTCATGCTGTAATCATTTTCAAGATGCTGCTCATTCCCTTTCAATGCTCTTCCACGTCCTTTGCCATCTCTGACAGAATTACAATATCGTCGGCATACACATTTTTTTCTTCTCTTCAAATGGTTCAAATGGCTCTGAGCACTATGGGGCTTAACATCTGAGGTCATCAGTCCCCTAGAACTTAGAACTACTTAAACCTAACTAACCTAAGAACATCACACACATCCATGCCTGAGGCAGGATTCGAACCTGCGACCGTAGCGGTCGCACGATTCCAGACTGAAGCGCCTAGAACCGCTTGGCCCTTCTCTTTGAACTTTGAATTTAATTTCAGTATTTATCTCTGGTATCCTGTACTGCTTGCTGAATGTACAGATTGAATAACACCGGGGATAGAGTACAACCCCGTCTGAACTATTGTAAGAGCCTCTCGTATATGTTACTGGTTTTGTCATGAAATTTGACCGCATTCACAAGTTGCCTATAACTGTGCATGATATTTTACGCAATAAAACTGTGTTGTGCATATGTATAATCACTAGTGCCCAACCAGACCACGACTAAGTTTGTATAAGTTACATTTTCATGATATATAGGCTGCAAACGTTCATTGTCGACGCTACAACACATCTCAAGGTCGCTGGACAAAAAATTAGTCAGCTCAATGCGCACAAACAGATGGATCGTTAAGTTTGACAGATGGCGCAGCGATCGAGTCACGTGCTCAACCGTGACAGAGTGACAACAGGGAGCTATCATGGCTCTGAGCACTATGGGACTTAACTTCTCAGGCCATCAGTCCTCTACAACTTAGAACTACTTTAACTAACCTAAGGACATCACACACATCCATGCCCGAGTCAGGATTCGAACTTGCGACCGTAGCGGTCGCGCGGTGCCAGACTGTAGCGCCTAGAACCGCTCGCCCACCCCGGACTGGCAGAGCTATCATGTTTGGCGGCGACCGTGGCGACACGATGAGTGGAGTTGACGGATTTGTTGATGTTTTGCGGCGGACTGTTCAACCTGTCTACGCGGAGCGGTGTAACAGACAAGGTCACAAAACACTACGTCAGAACTGTGATCGGAAGAAGATCCTGCCTGAGAGAGACCGGAAACGCTTTTCACTTCCAATGAATCAAAATCTCTTCCAAAGCCGACAGGAGTTGCAGCAGGCAGTGAATGAAGAGTGAACATTTGGAGTCACCTCACAGGAAGCCATTGCTCATACAGGCACATAAAGACGACAAAAGCGAAGTTCATCAGGCTGGATGAATATGTGACTTCTTTTCTTAACACTCCCCCACCCTCTTACATCTCGACTGGCTTGCGAAATCACCTGACTTGAACCCCATAGAAGAAGTGTGGGACATATAGGAACAGCGGGTAAAACAACTACATCAGCATCCCCGCAATTAAATGGAATTGCGCGATAAAATCCTCAGCGTGTGATTTAACCTGCATGCGACGTACCTGTACAACCTTGTGGATTCATTTCCTACACGAATCCAGGCGATTATCAAGTCCGGGGGCGGAATTACGCCGTATTAAATGGTGCTTGTTATGGTTTCGCAAAGGGTGACTAATTTTTTGTCCGTTGAGCTTACCTGAAAGTGTTAACTACGTAGGTACCAAGGTGAGTATCGAATAGGGCATTACAAACTCGAGATTACACCCACGTATATTCTGAAAATCTTGCAACGGAAATAGGCAACTGCACTTCCCATTCAGTAGTTGTTAATCGTACAGGGTGTTTCAAAAATGACCGGTATATTTGAAACGGCAATAAAAACTAAACGAGCAGCGATAGAAATACACCGTTTGTTGCAATGTGCTTGGGACAACAGTACATTTTCAGGCGGACAAACTTTCGAAATTACAGTAGTTACAATTTTCAACAACAGATGGCACTGCACGTGATGTGAAAGATATAGAAGACAACGCAGTCTGTGGGTGCGCCATTCTGTACGTCGTCTTTCTGCTGTAAGCGTGTGCTGTTCACAACGTGCAAGTGTGCTGTAGACAACATGGTTTATTCCTTAGAACAGAGGATTTTTCTGGTGTTGGAATTCCACCGCCTAGAACACAGTGTTGTTGCAACAAGACGAAGTTTTCAACGGAGGTTTAATGTAACCAAAGGACCGAAAAGCGATACAATAAAGGATCTGTTTGAAAAATGTCAACAGACTGGGAACGTGAAGGATGAACGTGCTGGAAAGGTAGGGCGACCGCGTACGGCAACCACAGAGGGCAACGCGCAGCTAGTGCAGCAGGTGATCCAACAGCGGCCTCGGGTTTCCGTTCGCCGTGTTGCAGCTGCGGTCCAAATGACGCCAACGTCCACGTATCGTCTCATGCGCCAGAGTTTACACCTCTATCCATACAAAATTCAAACGCGGCAACCCCTCAGCGCCACTACCATTGCTGCACGAGAGACATTCGCTAACGATATAGTGCACAGGATTGATGACGGCGATATGCATGTGGTCAGCATTTGGTTTACTGACGAAGCTTATTTTTACCTGGACGGCTTCGTCAATAAACAGAACTGGCGCATACGGGGAACCGAAAAGCCCCATGTTGCAGTCCCATCGTCCCTGCATCCTCAAAAAGTACTGGTCTGGGCCGCCATTTCTTCCAAAGGAATCATTGGCCCATTTTTCAGATCCGAAACGATTACTGCATCACGCTATCTGGACATTCTTCGTGAATTTGTGGCGGTACAAACTGCCTTAGACGACACTGCGAACACCTCGTGGTTTATGCAAGATGGTGCCCGGCCACATCGCACGGCCGACGTCTTTAATTTCCTGAATGAATATTTCGATGATCGTGTGATTGCTTTGGGCTATCCGAAACATACAGGAGGCGGCGTGGATTGGCCTCCCTATTCGCCAGACATGAACCCCTGTGACTTCTTTCTGTGGGGACACTTGAAAGACCAGGTGTACCGCCAGAATCCAGAAACAATTGAACAGCTGAAGCAGTACATCTCATCTGCATGTGAAGCCATTCCGCCAGACACGTTGTCAAAGGTTTCGGGTAATTTCATTCAGAGACTACGCCATATTATTGCTACGCATGGTGGATATGTGGAAAATATCGTACTATAGAGTTTCCCAGACCGCAGCGCCATCTGTTGTTGAAAATTGTAACTACTGTAATTTCGAAAGTTTGTCTGCCTAAAATGTACTGTTGTCCCAAGCATATTGCAACAAACGGTGTATTTCTATCGCTGCTCGTTTAGTTTTTATTGCCGTTTCAAATATACCGGTCATTTTTGAAACACCCTGTACGTATGCGGCCAAAACTAACTATCGATTGTTCACTACTGCACGAGTAATTTTAGAATAAGAATATTTTTTTGCAATATGGTACTGTAACGAAGTTTATCTACATCTATATCTACATGATTACTCTGCTATTCACAATAAAGTGCCTGGCAGAGGTTTCAATGAACCACGTTCAACCCGTCTCTCTACCGTTCCACTCTAGGACAGCACGCGGCAAAAACGAACACTTAAATTTTTCTGTGCGAGCCCTGATTTCTCTTATTTTATGGCGATGATCATTTCTCCCTATGTAGGTGGGCGCCAACAGAAGGTTTTCGCAATCGGAGGGGAAAACTGGTGATTGAAATTTCATGAGAAGATCCCGTCGCAACGATAAACGCCTTTGTTTTAATGATTTCCACTCCAGTTGACGTATCATGTCTGTGACACTATCTCCCATATTTCGCGATAATACAAAACGAGCTGCCCTTCTTTGTACTTTCTCTATGTGATCCGTCAGTCCCATCTGATGCGGATCCCACACCGCACAGAAATACTCCAGAACAGGGCGGACAAGCGTGGTGTAAGCAGTCTCTTTAGTAGACCTGTTGCACCTTCTAAGTGTTCTGCCAATGAATCGCTGTCTTTGGTTTGTTCTACCCACAATATTATCTATGTGATCGTTCCAATTTAGGTTATTTGTAATTGTAATCCCTATGTATTTAGTTGAATTTACAGCCTTCAGATTTGTGTGACTTATCGCGTAATCGAAATTTAGCTGATTTCTTTTAGTACTCATGTGAATAACTTCACACTTTTCTTTATTCAGGGTCAATTGCCACTTTTCGCACTATGCAGACATCTTATCTAAATCATTTTGCAGGTCGTTTTGATCATTTGATGACTTTACAAGACGGTAAATGACAGGATCATCTGCAAACAATCTAAGACGGCTACTCAGATTGTCTCCTATGTCGTTAATATACATCAGGGACAATAGAGGGCCTATAACACTTTCTTGGGGAACGCCGGATATTACTTCTGTTTTACTCGATGACTTTCCGTCTATTACTACGAACCTTTCTGACAGGAAAACACGTATCCAGTCGCCCAACTGAGGCGATACTCCGTAGGCACGCAGTTTGGTTAGAAGACGCTTGTGAGGAACGGTGTCGAAAGCCTTCTGTAAATCTAAGAATATGGAATCAATTTGACATCCCCTGTTGATAGCACTTATTACTTCATGAGTATAAAGTGCTAGTTGTGTTTGACAACAACGATATTTTCTGAATCTGTGCTAACTATCTGTCAATAAATCGTTTTCTTCGAATACTGATATAGGCCTGTAATTCAGCGGATTACTCCTACTTCCCTTTTTGGGTATTGGTGTGACTTGAGCAATTTTCCAGTCTTTAGGTACGGATCTTTCTGTGAGCGAGCGGTTGTATATAATTGCTAAATATGGAGCTATTTTATCAGCATGCTCTGAGAGGAACTTGACTGGTATACAATCTGGACCGGAGGCCTTGCCTTTGAAACCTTCCCGTCTCCTCTATATCTCTTTTGTTATTGATAACCTTCCCTTTTACAATAAACTATGAAACCTTTCCTTAGGATTTCTATCTCTTGCTTAATAATAACAAGTGAAAACTTCCCTTTGAAATTTATTCTCTTTCTCTATCTTCGCATACAAATTTAATTGCTGCTTATTAAAAGTAATTTTCTGATTATTTCGACGAAACATAGAATGTGTCGTCGTCGTGGCCCTCTCTCGCTACCTGCATCAACCCAAAACTGTTCTTTAACTTTTTTACTGTTACTGGATCGCCATCTGACTGCTACATCGAACTGCGACATGAATATACTTACTCTGTTTTACTATACTCTATTAGCTGCTGGTGGGCTTTCATAATAAGTGGCTGTATTTATTACCAAAGCTGAGGTTATTCTTTAATTAATTTGACTGACGTTATGTAATTTATAGTTAAACTTTTTCTTGACAACAATAAAATTTTGCAAAGTTTTACGTCGATGGTTTTTGGGATGGATTATAATTAGAAATTCAATATTGCTGGCAAAAGTTAATTATATTCTGAATGAAATGATTTTACAAACGTTCAAATGGGACTTACTTCTTACAATAATCTTACAACTAGCAATGCGCAAACATACCTTCTCTAGTCTTGAGTTTTTCAAAAAATTTATTCAATAATATTAGTTACTCTTATTATAATAGTTATCTGATGTCTCTGTACATCCGTTTATAATCTCTTGTAAATCATAGCTAGTGGCTGGCAGGCACACCGCTCCTCTCAACCTCTCGCTTCAGACCTGCTACCGACTCGCTTCACTTCTCGCTTACTACTGACTTCCTACGAACGCTAAAGTGCGATCTCTCCTGCCAACAATGCTTTCTGGTGCAGACAATCCCTGCTACCATTACAAATGTATCAATGCGCGGTATTTCCCGCTCTTTTCTTAAAATGTCTCCATACGCGGTCTCTCCCGCCCTTTTTAAAATTATATCAATTTGCGGTCTCTCTTGTCAACAATACTTTGGTGCAGACATTCCCTGCTACCACAATTATTTCCAACATGACAAATATTAATTATCCCTCCTTAATCCTATTGATAAATATAAACATCTTTCATAAATTGTGATTTGACAATAAACAATAGAAATATACACGTCTTACACCTTTATTAAGTGATTTGAGCTGCTTTGTTACACCGAGGATATCTACTTCTATGTTTCTCATCTTGGCAGTTGTTCTTGATTGGAATTCAGGAATATTTACTTCGTCTTCTTTGGTGAAGTAGTTTCGGAAAACCGTGTTTAATAACTCTGCTTTAGTGGGACTGTAATCAGTGACTTCACCGTTGTTATCGCGCAGTGAAGGTATTATTGCATCTTGTCATTGGTGTGCTTTATGTATGACCAGAATCTCTTTGGGTTTTCTGCCAGTTTTCGAGACAGAATTATTAAAAGCATCTCGCATTGTAGTACGCGCTATATTTCTAACTTCTGTAAAACTTTGCCAATCTTGGGTGTCGTTCGGTAGGCAAACATATTTACACACAAGAATCACACTTCAGTTTCGTAGTGTTATCGAAGTTTCTCTGTGATACATGACAAATATCTTGAAAATAATTCATGTTCGTATATACAGTGACTGGTCAGACGTATCCAGATACTGCTATGTAATGCGAAACTGACACGGAAAATACCAGCAGAGCAGCAGTAATAGCAGAATGGGCCAGTTAGGAGAGCTCAGTGACTTCAAACGTGGAGTTTTCACTGAATGTCACCTCAGCAACATATCCGTCAGGAAGATTTCAGCTCTTCTAAAGCTGCCAAAGTCGACGCTTGGTGATGTGACTGTGATGTAGAAACGCGAAGAGAGAACCACAGCTAAACCAAGACCGATGACACCTCATGTACTGACGGACAGGGACCGTCGAACATTTCAGAGAGTGGCTGCCAGAAATAGTATAAACTCAGCGGAATGCGTTCAGTTGTGTGTTACAAAGTGCTACCAACATGCCAGCTAGCACAGTGACTGTGCGTAGTGTTACAAGAAGAACGGGACACAACGGTCGAGCAGCTGCTCACGCGCGACACGGCTCCTTAGTCAGTGACAAGCGAGGCTTAAGGGCGTGTGAAGCGCGAGGCCACTGAACAGTGTATGGCTGAAAACGAATGATTCGGTGCAGGGAATCAGGGTATGCGCTGTGAAAACGCGATGGAAGGGTCTGGGTTTGGCGAATGGCTGGAGAACGCTACCTGTCATCAAGTTTAGTGCTAACATTGAAGTGCAGAGAAGGTTGTGGTGGTACGTGCGGAAGGATACGAACATGTTTTACATTATTTTGTACTGTGTACGGTAAGTGAAAAGTTAGGTGACAATGTTTGTTTGTATCAGGATGACTGTGCACCCTGTCACAAAGTATCAGCGACGAAATGGTTTATGGATAACAGCATTCCTGAAATGGAATGGCCGGCCAAATGCCCCGATATGAACGCAGTGGAACACCTTTGGCATGAGTTAGGACGTCAAGCTCGCTCCAGGAACCGGCGGCTAACATCACTATCCTCTCTGTTTTGACTCATGAGGACGAATGCTCACCATTGCTCCACATTCAGACACCTCAGTCAAATTCATAAATTTAGACGACATGGTCTCGTGCTATCACGAGACAACAGAAGAGCGGCCAGCACCAACCATAGGGGGCAAAAAATTCTGAAGATGGCTTTTATAAATGAGCCGAAACCAGGTAACGTATGAATACTATTGCGATCTTGACTGTTCATTCTAACTTAAACCACATTGAAAGTGACACCAGCAGTAGTACAGCCGTCACAAAGATGAAGGCAGGACCTATCTCCATATTAATGTTCACTAATGTGTGTCCGAATATCATGGATAGGATAGTGTACGTCAATACAGCGAGTACCAACGCTTTCCATATGTTAACGAATATAACATATTTCTAATATAACACATTTCTGTAAGAATAATTTCATCCACTTCTTCATAATAGTCAGACCACAGTCCAAGAACGCATTAGTAAAAGGGTTAGCACTTCCCGATAACGTGATTTACATCACGATACGGCTCTGTTTAATTGCTTAGGTCCCGACTCGCGCTGTTGCCTCGACTCCGTGCTGACGATAAATGACCAGCTGCGGCAGTGTTGTCTCGTATCAAATTACAGTAGCAGGCACGCTACTGATGTTTTCAAACATTGCATAGGATGGGAGGATAGCTCTCACTTTGCTGCTTTCCTTTCATGTCCTTCGACTCGTATAACTGTAGTCTGGTTTTTGCATGAATTCTAAATCTTCAGCTCTAGTAGTTTATCTTTGCCTAAAAATTTCGACGAATGTCGTCCTTCTTCGGCTTAGTTTCTAAGATAAAACTTAGGGTCGGTACTGCCTCGCGTGCCCCTGTATTTCTGCGGACCTCCGAGATCGGCTCGTACCAGTTTTTCCATTCTTCAGAAAATGATTGGCGTAAACATTCTGCAACCATAGTTCCGTGATAACCTCATCTGTCGGCATTTTTTTATGCTGTTACATTAGCGTTTGCCTTCTTTGCAGCTGGAACTATTACGTTATTCATCACATCTGACGGTATTCCCTGTTTCACGTGCAATAGTTTTCTCATGGCAGTCTCTTCTAAGGATCCCAGTAATTGTAAAAATATCGTCTACTCCAAGTGCCTTGTTTCTGCACAGGTCTTTCACTGCCCGTCAAATTCATCTCGAGGTCTCATACCTTCCTATTTCCTCTTCTCTTTCAACAGTACTATCCTTGAGCTTGTGTCCCTTAGTTTGGTCTATTATACAGGGCTCCAAACTTTCAGGGGCTGTTTACGGATACCTTCTGAATATTTTGCTTGAAATGACCCATAGTCTTCGGTGGCTCGTTAAAGAGTATTACGGTAATTGTGATTTATTCGATTTTACCGCAGTCAGCCACGTTTCTGTGAAAAATATCTTCACAACAGTGAAGAAGGCTATAATATGAACTATCCAAGACGTGTAACACAAAACACAGACTAATGCAACAATCTCCAACCGCAAAAACGCTATGGTGTGGATCCTACGTTCCTAGCGGTGCGGGAACAGCTCACTATAGTTTTTGCATGTCCATCTCTTGGCTGGAGATTTGAAGGACTTCCATTTTATTACATTATCTCACTATAGTGTCGTTGTACCTTCCGTCTATTGCATTCAGTGACTCTACACAAGAGGTACATATCGGCCAACTCTTCCTCAGTAAATCTATCCATTGTACTGCTGTGCATCACTTTTAACACACACCTAACACTGGCGAAAAGCAAAACCCTAGACAGAAGTGAGCAGTACTGAATAAAAACTTGAGGGCAACGATTACTGCTGCCCACAGCAGGTACCGTAAGCGAACGGAAACGAGACACACAGAGCATTACGTCGATATTTGCACTGCGTGCATTACTTCCAATGCTATACAGACACAAAACCAAATGGTGACAGAAACCAAATGCCATGCAGTAGCCCTGCAACGAGCCGTTGGAGACCGTGGACCCCTTATCCCTTTCGCGGGCACATTTTTTGTAGCGACTCAGCAAAGACAATTTTTTTGTCTGATAATTTTATTTTCGCGATTTAGGACCAAAAACTATGGTGGTACATATATCACCATGACACCTTTGTTAGGTATTAAAACTGGTGGTAAACGGATTTTCCACTTCTCTTTCGTAGGCCGTTATGTGTTGCCATTACACGTAACAAATAATGAACATTGTTTTCTGTTTTTATTTTACGTTTTCTTATACTTTATTTTAAAATATTTGTTATCAATATTAAAGTTAACTTACCACAATTTGAGAACAGTCCTTGAATCATTATCGCGCAATAATAGTATGAGCTATACAGGTCACAATAATCTATACTGCAGAAGCGAGGCAATGTGTTCCGACAGCAGTAGTGATCCCACGACGAACAGAAACTGATTGTTGTAGCAGTTTGCATACGCTTGGTACAGTGTACTACCAAAAGATGTCAGCCGTAGACAGAGATGGTAAGACGTACTCCCAAAAGCTTTGTGATACACCTAAGTTGGTGGTAAGTATGCTTCCCAAGGACTATAAATGACAGATTAATTTTGTGGTAACTATACTTCCCAAGCTCCGTGCAGAAGCTACATTGGTGGTAACCATACGTTCCATTAACACTTGGAACACGGCTGTTTGGTGGGCTGTATATTTCTCACAGTCGTGAAGGCTATATTTCACAACAAATAGAAACTATAACTGGTGAATCGTACTGCCACTATATGCTAGGTGCGTGCAGAAATGGCAACACATATTCCCTTAAACGGTGTAACGAAATACCTTTAGTGGGTAGTATATTCCCCATGGCCTGCGAACGGATTATACTAACACACTCAGGAGGTACCCCTGAACAACCTCTGAACGTCTGTCGGAGAAGTTCTGGTTCACTCTGTATATTCCCTTCACTTTTCAGGACTTTTTTGTTTAATTAATTCTGTCTTGCCATGTGATCTCTTTTCTCCAAAGGTCCCCTTAATTTTCCTATAGGCAGCATATATCTTTCTCCTATTCCAGGGGTCCCCAAACTTCTCCTATAACAGAACACATTTTGAAGCTTAATAAAATTTGAAAAAATGAGAAAAACTTGTTTTATTCATTCATTACTTTAATTTCAAATCAGAGCTAATAACACAGAAATCATAATAAGATTTAAAAAAGTAATTATTGTCGCAAAAATGTCGGAAGAAACACCAGTATTCCGCAGAACAGTTTTGGAAACCCTGCCCAAGTGATACATGTTTTGTTAAGCCTTGAATTTGTCCTATAGCCATTGCAGTTTTGTTAAGCCTTGAAATTTGTCCTATAACCACTGCATCTTCTGTCAATCTCATTTTTAGATGTCTGTTTTCCCTTTTTCCTCCTTCACTTGCTGCCATTTTATACTCTTATTTTCTCCTTTCGCCAATTAAATTCAGTGTCTCCTGCGTTAGATAAGAATATATACTAGGCCTTGTCTTTTTACCTACTTATCTGCTTTCACTATCTCACCTCTCAAAAGCTACCCATTCGACTGCTATTCTTCCTTTTCCTCGTTTCAGTCAATAGATGGTCAATGCTTCCTCTGAATTCTCCAGGTCCCATCTCCCTAAATTCCTATTTTTTGGCAGTTTTTTCAGTTTCAATCTGCAGTTAGTGACCAATAAATTATGACTGAGTCCACATATCCCCTGGAAATCACTTACAAGTTAATTGTGTGTGGGGGGGGGGGAGGGGGGGGGAGGGGCGGGGGGTACATAGTTATATGCTTTTATTTCGCTTCCAAGGTTACGCGGCCTCTGATCAGTGCTCTCATTAACAGCATGTCTCACATTTTGTGGAAGAGTATTATCGAGTACCTAAGGCAACCACTCGATGGAAATGTTTTTGAGAGGAGCCTCGTTTTGAATATCAGTGCGAATTTTTTCTCTCTCCAATGGTTACTCACAGGACTTACAGTATATTTATGCTTGTGTTAAGTAAAATGTGATGGAAAACTTTAGCATTGGAAATCGAAATGGAGCAAAGTGAGATAGAAATTTTACACAATGATCTCCTCAAAAAGAATGACTCTTTTTTTAATTTCATTCAGTTACTCCAAAACATGCATAGAGTGCTTTCTTACACCACAGGGAATCTGTAAGACATTTGCTTTTCTGAATGTTTGAATGTAATTTTGTTTTTGAGAATTGTCCCCTACACAGAATGGCGTTTCGACTGACCATTTCTCAGTGAGCTCAGACCACAGTCGTGATGGAAGAGTTGTAGTCACCAATCATTGCCCGTCCATAATAACAAAGAAAGGAAATTAGCGACACTGACATGCAAAAGGTAACGTGTTTGTTAGATTTTCATAGGTACACAGGAAGGAACGGAGGACGTTTCTCACAGGGATTGAAGCCAGTGCTTCCATGACGTTAGTCAAAAGCCAGAGCGATGCCAAAGACGTTAGACTTTGGCACAGTGGTTCGGTGAGCGAGGTGAAGGTTAGCCAGCGACACATTTGAGTTATCGCTGGAAGAACGCAGTGGATTTATCACTGTAAGTGCTGTTGCTCTTGAAACACGCCCTCAGCATACTCAGTAAAAGTCTGTGGCTACGTGAGGCCCTTATCGTTTTGGTAGGCACGCCCGTTCTCAAAACTGTTACTAATGAGCTCCTTATCAAGAAAATCTGGAACTGGCTACTGAATATCTTAGACTGTGTATGAGGTATGTTGTTGGAGAAGTTCTAAAGCTTTGTTCGTTCCAAGGGAGCTCTTACGTAACTCGTGTGTTTCATTCCTCTCGAAGTTGATCATTTACTCAGAGGGGCATTTTCGAATATATTTTTAAGAATGTCAGAATGACAAAACAGTTTGTTTTATCAATATCAAGTACGCCATAACTGAGTTGAAGGCCAAAAGCGTCCTTTTGAAGCAGAAAATCTGCTAAAACCTCATATCATCATCAGACGAATGCTACAGAAACTATTCGGAGCGTCTCATGCAGCGACAGGTTTTCATACACATTCGTGTACATTTGAGTACAGATATGAAAATAGTTAAAATTGATCGAAATCAATAACTTTTTGACATTTTGCTGTCATTCGTTATTGGATAGAGAATATTGACAATCCACTCGTTGACTGAACGTACTACAGTGAAGAGGGATTGGAAGGACTTAACTGTATGCGGAAAGGAGAGACTGTTATCTGTTGCGTATCAAGAGCCGCATCTGCCGCAGAGGATATTAATTTCACGCAGCCACGACTGCCAGCCCAATTGCAAATGAACTCAATACATATTCTCATAGTCGTTTTATCTCGAATGCTGTCGGTATAATTAACTATGATCACATTGAAGAACGTGACGAATTCATACCATTATCTCTTCAGTACCTCGTCAGAAGAAAAATATTTACAAGGCCGAACGAAGTTTTTCATATCTTGTCACAAGTATATACGTGTCTCTTTATCAGTTTGAGTCTACATAGATACTACATTTTGCACATTTGAAAGCTCCTTCGTATTACATAAAAATAATAGCACTTTCTATTTGTGTTTTCCTCTTGCTGCTCTGTTATCAGTACGATGTGTCTCAGTTTTGAGCATCTAGCTTTCGATGCATTTTCGTAGTCTGCGGATTCTACGGCAGCTCTAAATTTTAACGAGCTTTTACTTTCGTAGACTTATTTTAAGAAGCAAAAGTTATAGTGATTAATGCCAACAGAAAAAAATTTTCTTGCATTAAAAAGAAAGTTCAAATGGCTCTGAGCACTATGGGACTTAACTTCTGACGTCATCAGTCCCCTAGAACTTAGAACTACTTAAACCTAACTAACCTAAGGACATCACACACATCCATGCCCGAGGCAGGATTCGATCCTGCGACCGTAGCGGTCGCGCGGTTCCAGACTGTAGCGCCTAGAACCGGTCGGCCACTCCGGCCGGATTCTTGCATGAATTAATCTGAATAGATGCAATATATGCGATGACGGCAAGCACTACTTAGCCAGTGGTGGAGAGTACTTAAAAACAATGAGATAGTAACGCACAATTAAGATGGTGTTGAAGAAACTTACAGGATATATACGTACTGTACGGAATCTGAAAGTCCAATTCCAGATTTACATGTGTGAAAACTGCATTATTTTAAATAAAGCGGTATTTCTAGAAAATTCACTGAGAGGGCAACTTAACAGTATTACCGAAACAATTACACAGGACACGTAGAAGACAAAAGTGGATTTCTATCAAATCAATTATTTCATACGTTTCAGTAATAGTAAAGAAAAGGAAGATTTAACTTCGGCAACGATATCTTTAACCTGCATCTATACTCCTGCGTTGTATAGCGGAGGGTACTTTTTGTTCCAGCCGTGAATGGTTCGCGGGAGGTACGATTGCCGGTAAGCCTCCATGTAGCTTCCAATCTCTCTAAATTATCTTCATGGTCTTTTCGCGAGATATACGTAGTAGAAAAAGGAAGAGAAGGAAAATTAGGTGAATTTTGCACAGAGCATAACTTAATCATCTCTATCCCCTTGTTTATAAATCATAAAAGAAGGTTGTATACGTGGAAGGGACCTCTAGACACTGGGTGGTCTCAGATTGCTTATGTAAGGGTTACACAAAGATTTGGAAACCAGATTTTAAATTGTAAGTCACTTGCAGGGGCTGGTGTGGACTCCACCCGCAATGTATTTGCTATGAACTGTAGACTAAAGCCGGCCGAAGTGGCCATGCGGTTCTAGGCGCTACAGTCTGGAGCCGAGCGACCGCTACGGTCGCAGGTTCGAATCCTGCCTCGGGCATGGATGTGTGTGATGTCCTTAGGTTAGTTAGGTTTAATTAGTTCTAAGTTCTAGGCGACTGATGACCTCAGAAGTTAAGTCGCATAGTGCTCAGAGCCATTTGAACCATTTTTTGTAGATTAAAACTGAAGAAATTGGAAAAGGTAGGAAATTAGGGTGATGGGACTGCTTAAGCTGAAAGAACCAGAGGCTGTTGAGAGTTTCGGAGGGAAAATTAAGACGATTGACAAGAACAGGGGATAGGAATACAGTAGAAAATCAATGGGTAGCTTTGAGAGATAAAATAATGAAGGTAGCATAAGAATAAACAGGCAAAAAGACAATAACTAGTAGAAATTCTTAGATAACATACGAGATACTGCATTTAATCGATGAAAGAAGAAAATATAAAAATGCGGTATATGAGGGAGGCGAAAGAGAATACAAACATGGTATTGACATGAAGTAAAAGTGGCTAAGCTGGAATGGATAGAGGAGAAATGTAACAATCTAGAAGCACATATCCCAAAGGGAAGGATAGATGCCACCTACAGAAAAATTAGAGGCGCCTTTGGAGGAAGGAGAAGCAGCTGTATGAATAATAGGAGCTCGTATGATAAACCAGTCCTATGAAAAGAAGGAAAACGTGAAACTTGAAAGGAGTAAACAGAATATCTATACAAGGAACTAAAGTTGAAAGCAATATTGTAGAAAGGGAAGTGGATGTAGATGAAAATGAGATGAGAGGTGTGGTACTGCAAGAAGAATTTGACAAAGCTCTGAATGATCTGAGTCGAAACAAGGCCCCAGGAGTAGACAACATTTCGTTAGTACTCCTGATAGCCTTTGGAGAGCCAGCTGTGACATACTCTTCCGTCTGGTGAGCAAGACGTATGAGACAAGCGAAATACCCTCAGACTTCAAGAAGATTAAAATAATTCCATAGCTAAAGAAAGCAGATGTGAATATTACCGAACTATTAGTTTAATAAGTCACGGTTGCAAAATACAATTCTTCTTTACAGAAGAATGGAAAACGTGGTAAAAGCCAACTTCAGGGAAGATCAGTTTGGATTCCGGAGAAATGTAGGAACACGCGAGGCAATACTGACATTTCTACTTTTCATAGAAGATAGGTTAGGAAAGGCAAACCTACGTTTATGACATTTGTAGACTTAGAGAAAGCTTTTGACAATGCTAACTGGAATACTCTCTTTCAAATTCTGAAGGTGGCTGGCGTAAAATACAGGGAGCGAAAGGCTATTTGCCATTCGAACAGATACCTGATGGTAATTATAAGAGTCGAGGGGCATGGGAGGGAAGCAGTGGTTGAGAAGGAGTGAGGGTTGTGGCTTATACCTGATGTTTTTCAGTCTGTATATTGAGCAAGCAGTAAATGAAACAAAAGATTTTTCTTGAGTAGGAATTAAAGTCCAGGGAGAACAAATGAAAGCTTTGACATTTTCCGATGACACTGTAATTCTGCCAGAGGCAGCAAAGGACTTGGAAGAGCAGTTGAACGGAATGAACAGTGTCTTGAAAGGCTGATATAAGATGAATATCAATAAAAGAAAAAAAAGATAATGGAATGTAGTAGAATTAAATCAGGTGACGCTGAGGGAATTAAATTAGGAAATGAGACACTTGTAGTAGATGAGTTTTGCTATTTTTGTAGCAAAATAACTGATGATGGTCGAAGTAGAGAGAATATATAGTTAAAATGTAGACTGGCAATGGAAAGAAAAGCGTTAGAGAAGAATAGAAATTTGTTAACATCAACTATAGGTTTAAGTGTTAGGAAGTATTTTGTGAAATGTATGGAAGTGAAACGTGGACGATAAACAGATTAGACAAGAAGAGAATAGAAACTTCTGAACGTAGCACTAGATACTGACGAGCAGTATTGATTGAAGTATTGGTCGAACGAATGTTTAGAAAGCTACTTCCTTTGTTGATGAACTCCATTTCTTTATGATTATTCCAATTTATCTCACCTTGTCATCTGCTTTTCCTGGGATTAATTTTATGTTTATTACTTTAAATCGTTCGGTATGCATACTCCTAGACAATTTATGGAAGTAATTGCTTCCAGTAGTTGTTCTGCGATCTTATAGCCGTACAATAAAGGGTCTTTCTGTACTTGTGTATGCAATACGCTACATTTGTTTAGCTTGAAGTCAACTACCATTCGCTGCACCAAGCTTCAATCCTCTGCAGATCTTGATCCACTTCCCTAAAATTTTCTTGTGTCGCGACTTCTCTGTATATAACAGTAGCATCCGCGAAAAGTCTCATGGAACTTCGGACGTTATCTACAAAATCATTTATAAAAAATGGTTCAAATGGCTCTGAGCACTATGGGACTTAATTTCTGAGGTCATCAGTCCCCTAGAGCTTATAACTACTTAAACCTAACGAACCTAAGGACATCACACACATCCATGCCCGAGGCAGGATTCGAACCTGCGACCGTAGCGGTCGCGCGGCTCCAGACTGTAGCGCCTAGAGCCGCTCGGCCACTAAAATCATTTATACACATATAGTGGAAAGTAATGGTCCTGAAACACTATCTTGGGGTACGTTCGATGTTACTTTTACGTCTGAAGACTTTCTCAGCAGAAAATAACATGCTCTGTTCTGTTAGCTAGAAACTCTATAGTCCATTTCTAGTGTTGGTCTGATATTCCGCGCTCTAGTATTTTGTACATTTATCTGTAGTATGGAACTGTATCGTATACATTACGGATATCAAGGAATCTTGGCGTCGGTATCTACTTTTTTGTGGGTCTTGTGGACGAACAGAGCGGGATGGGTTTGACTCGATCGTTGTTTCCGGAACCCGTGTAAATTTCTACAAAGGAGGTTTTTGGCCTGCAGAAATGTCATTTTACGCGAGCATAAAACATATTCCAAAATTCTACAACTGACCCACGTCAGACACAGGCTCATAGTTTTGTGCGTCTGTTCGACGACCCTTCTTGAAAACGGGGAAAACGTTTGCTGTTTTCCAATCATCAGAAACTCTTCGCTCCTCAAGAGACTACGGTACACCGCTGTTAGAAGAGGCGAAGTTATTTCGCATACTCTGTGTGTAATCGAACAGGTATTGCAACAAGTCCTGTAGCCTTTCCTCTGTTGTGGGATTTCAGTTGCTTTTCTATCCCGTCGTCACTTATTTAGAAATCTGTCATTATGTCCTTCGCGCGAGGATTTAAACGAGGAACTACAGAATCATCTTCCGCTGTGAGACAGTTTTGGAAGGGCACGTTTAATATTTCGGCCTCTACTTTGTAATTATCTGTCCCAGTGCCATTATCGTCACATAGTGTCAGGGCAGATGGCTTAGATCCGTTTGCCGATTTAACATAGGTCAAGCACTTTCTAAGATTTTCTGTCAGGTTTGTAGCTGGAGTTTTTCTTTCTAGTCCGTCGGCCGAGCGGTTCTAGGCGCTTCAGTCCGGAACCGCGCTGCTGCTGCGATCGCAGTTTCGAATCCTGCCTCGGGCATGGATGTGTGTGATATCCTTAGGTTAGTTAGGTTTAATTAGTTCTAAGTCAATGGGACTGATGACCTCAGATGTTAAGTCCTATAGTGCTTAGAGCCATTTGACTCTAGTCCGCCGAAGGCATCACAAATAGTCCTCCTTAAGATAATTTTGCTTATTTTCTTGTTCGAATCGCGATGCTATCACGTGGAATCTTTGAGACTCGAAACTTGAAAGTAACGTGCGCATATCCTCGAATGTGAGGGCGACTGGATACGAGAGAGGAGTCAAATTCTTTAGTAAGAATTAAGTCCGCGGGAAGTCCAAGACAGGAAGAATGCCAAACTGAAACTGCCATCAGTGAGATGAAAGACGGTGAAGTGCTGTTCAGCCGCTGGGAATATGTTTCCCAGTCCTCTTTGGCATCGGTAGATGGCGAAAGCGCCGGTCCGCGGCTCTCCACCTGGGAAGTGACCACTACCTGTATGGGGTGGGTACTCTGTATGTGCAATGAATCTTTCAGAAGCTGAATTTCTTGATGGAGCAATTCACTTTGATGTCGATGTTGTTGCTGTTGCTGAAACTGTTGTCAGTACTGCTGTTGCAAATTGCTCTTGCAGTAGAAGATGTTGCTGCTGCAAGCGTTTCGCAACTTGTGCTTCCATGGAACTCCGGTAACCTTTTACTGATCAACAATTATTGTGGCTCACACTGAACCGAATGCTGAGAACGACTCAGAAGAAGACCGATGAGGCCGCGACCATCCGTCTGGGGCAGTCAACAGCAGATCGACGAAGCGCGAACAGAAAGACGTATCGACGGAGCGGCAAGTGGAGACGACAGTACAGATAAAGTCCAAAGAGTAATCCGGAGAAAGAAAACATGCAGGTCGCATGGACTTGGTACAGGCAAAATACCTCCCAGCTTGTAACAGCACTGCCGCTGTAACAGTTTGGCGACTTGCGCTATAAACAAAAACAATACCCACTGTTTCGACTGTCGCACTGCTGAGTTACGTGTTTGAGTTACGTTTGCAGTAATGCGGCGGACGTTTGTGGCACCTCTTCTCCTGGCCACAAGACAATTGATTGTCCGATGATGCCGCCCGAGAAGCACACATACTCGCGTCAACGGTTGGAGCGCTGAGTGGCTGACTCCGGCCGCGCGTTGATCTGAGCGCCTTCTTACCTGACGAGTAATCTTCTACGATCACACCGGCGGCGCGTGCGCAATTGTGCGACGTCCCTCAACTTAACATGAAGCTTCCTTCATCAACTGGATTCAACGTGTGCATGTTACCATGGATCAGAGTCGTCCCACTTTGGCTTGTATGAAATGGAGCTCGAGAGTATTTTTGGCTCGCTAGGAAACTATTGTGTCTCTGGGGGACTGCTCTACGGACGTCCTGTAACTTCGTTACTGACAAGTTTAAAAAAGTGATTGGTTTTCATTTGTACAAATGCGTTCTGCTCGTTGCTGTCTAGTTTGTGTTGTTTACTTTTCGGGCCTTTCAACCGTCCTCACAGGCAAAAATCGAAAGTGTTAAGTTACGGCGGTCTCACTGGCCAAGAACCATGAGCATTTCTACCGGTCCATTTTCATAGGTAATGTTAGGTTTAGACGTATCACCTAACGAGTAGAATGTGCTTAAGGCCCGTCATCCTAGATAAACGTATCCATTCCATAAGCCATAGGATTCTCTTTTACTAATGCTGTCAATAAAGTGTAGATAATGGAGCACTTGTATCACCTATGTCTACCATCAATTCTGTAATATCTGTAATATTTAGTTTCTTTAACGTGAAACGAATGTAAATACTTTCTCTTACTCTGTAAATCTGTGTTATTTTGAAATATTCTGTCATGTTATATATGTATTAAACTGTTAAGTATATAACTTGTTCAAGTTTGGCGAATGTATTGTATACAATAGAAAAATGTTGAGGCTGGTGTGTAAAAGGTGAATAAGCGTGAGCCGGGGCGCATGTCTTCCTGACAAGAAGTCTGTCGCTAGCCTTCAATGAGTAAAGGATTTTTGTAAAAGTGGATGAAACTGCCTGCGATGTGAATTGTTATTAGCCATTGTATCAAGGCATTTTATTGGATTGCTTCGAGATTTGTATTTCCGAAGCAAAAAAGAATTAGCCGGCCGTTGTGGCCGCGCGGTTCTAGGCGCTTCAGTCCTGAACCGCGCTGCTGCTACGGTCGCAGGTTCGAATCCTGCCTCGGGCATGGATGTGTGCGATCTCCTTAGGTTAGTTAGGTTTAAGTGGTTCTAAGTTCTAGGGGACTGAAGACCTCATATGTTAAGTCCCATAGTGCTCAGAGCCATTTGAACCATTTTTTTTAAATAAGAATTACTCAGAGCACACAATTTCAAACTGCACCATACATCGTTTTTCTAACGCTATAGACGATCGTGTCCGCATCCACCTTCAGATAAAGTGGTATTTAGTTTTGTTTATATTTGCATAAACCAGTGTTTGGCTGAAGTTATCACATTATAAGTGCTCAATTTAAGTTTTGTGTCACCAACCTCGTTTCCGAGTAATCTTTTCAGGCTGGTAAACCAGTGAAAGATCGAACTGAATAGCTGAAAAAATCGAAAGTATTGTTAAGTTTCATGGAACTATTGTTTTTGGTTTTGCAGGAATATTTCGTGTGGAGTGCTTCGTGTTATAGTTAAAGTGTAAGTTCAAAGTATAGAGAAATAATGTGTAATAGAAATTTGTGTAAGATGTTAATTTTCAAGAAGTATTAAAACCCTTTCACAGAATATAAATTACTTAGCGTAAAGAGTGATTACAAATTACATTCCCTCCCATAACAGATTACAGGCCTACTACATTTTGTAAAACAGATTTGTAATACCGCACTGGTGTATTTATAGTTGGTCCCTCACATGCTATAGTTAGTTTGTGAGCAATTCTACAGTGAAAATCTTGAAATAACTCTGCTCTTAATAAGAATTTTAATAATTGAGCTGCACGGTAACAGTTTCACCAGATACAATTCATGATCTGTTCAATGCAGAGGGCCACAAACAGTCAATGAAAATAACTAGTGTTTTTGTTAGATAGTATAACAGCTTGGTAACTACTTCAAAATTACTGTGTGTAAATAGTGAAGTTTCAGGGCCAACCCATATCAGACTGTTTAATACTTTTCTTCAGTTAAGTGACATGGTCCAATTATACATTTTCATTGCACTCTAAAGCAATCCGCGTTCGTTAGTACGGTGTAGCTGCTGTCGTATTTACTTAACCAGGAAGAAGATTAATTTGTGACTGTTTACATCGTTAGTATTATGTCTGATTCCCAAACAGTATTCTGGACACAGTTAAATTAAATTCAGCAGTTATTTTACTTTTCGCTAAATATTTATCTGAATTTGTTTAACATAATTTACTCTGGCGACATCTTTATTCTGCATCACCACACCATTACTTTTCAACTACAATATTTCTAGTTCGATTCCCGATCTTATATATTTCAGTCCTTCCAGTACTTAAACATTCAGCGTTCAGGAAACGAGATATGGTTCGATTAATTTCCAATAGCATATCTGTTCATGGTCTTCCTAAATACCGTCGAAGGGATAGCTACATTATTTATTGTGTTATACACTGTAAGACGATGAGGCACCACAACAGGCCCAATCAAGTGATTATGTACGAATCCACAACCCACGTTTTCCTAGAGGCTTTACACATTTACCTACAGGAGTTCTTCAAAATGTGTCTCCAATATGGCCCGTGCGTTTTCGCAGAAGCACCGATGTGTATCACAATTGTTACCGACAATGTCATGAGTAAAAGTGGTTTCAATAGTAAACAGTGGTAATGCGTTTACTTGTTGATCTGCATTTAGCCAAAACAAAATTCCAGTCGTCAACATTCATCTCTTTGTCGAATATGTCAAATACACCGTAAGTGATAAGCACAGAGGCCATATACAGGGTGTTACAAAAAGGTACGGCCAAACTTTCAGGAAACGTTCTTCACACACAAAAATAAAGAAAAGATGTTATGTGGACATGTGTCCGGAAACGCTTAATTTCCATGTTAGAGCTCATTTTAGTTCTTCCACCTACGCTCAATGGAGCACGTTATCATGATTTCATACGGGATGTGCTGCTAGAACATGTGCCTTTGCAAGTACGACACAACATGTGGTTCATGCACGATGGAGCTCCTGCACATTTCAGTCGAAGTGTTCGTACGCTTCTCAACAACAGATTCGGTGACCGATGGATTGGTAGAGGCGGACCAATTCCATGGCCTCCACACTCTCCTGACCTCAACCCTCTTGACTTTCAGTTATGGGGGCATTTGAAAGCTCTTGTCTACGCAACCCCGGTACCAAATGTAGAGACTCTTCGTGCTCGTATTGTGGATGGCTGTGATACAATACGCCATTCTCCACGGCTGCATCAGCGCATCAGGGATTCCATGCGACGGAGGGTGGATGCAAGTATCCTCGCTAACGGAGGACATTTTGAACATTTCCTGTAACAAAGTGTTTGAAGTCACGCTGGTACGTCCTGTTACTGTGTGTTTCCATTCCATGATTAATGTGATTTGAAAAGAAGTAATAAAATGAGCTCTAACATGGAAAGTAAACGTTTCCTGACACATGTCCACATAACATATTTTCTTTGTTTGTGTATGAGGAATGTTTCCTGATAGTTTGGCCGTACCTTTTTGTAACACCCTGTATACCTAATGTCCCTCATATGCTTGTTTAGGAGATACTGATGTGTGTAGACATTCTTGTTTAAGGACTACGTTGCACTAACTTTATTTGCACGTTCAAATGAGGTGCGACTGCTGGCCGTTGCAACACTTACGCATTTTAGTGACATCAGTAAACACTCTCTACTTGGGTATTCCGCGGTTAGAAACTCGTCTACCATATTCTCCACAAGTGGCAGCAGAGTTTCCATTACAGACCTCATATACAAATGTCAAATAGGCACACTCACCATCTGTAAGTAAGTGCGGCTTGAATGAACAATACAAGAGAATTGTCTACATTCACAATCACAGTCTAAAAATTCAGTTATGTAAACTGAAACATAGTTTCAAAACTTCAAATTCAAAACAAAAATGACTATCGACAAAAAAAAGTATATGAGAGTTATAAATCCCTACAGGTGCTACAAATTTGCAACTGAAAGCCCTAAAACGCCAGCAGACATCTGACTTTACCATAGCAGCAGAAACCTACACCTACAAGTTAACTGTGTTATTGCTGCTAGAAATGAAAAAGCTGATGTCGCTGTGAATGGATAAATATGTACCTCTAAATGTCATGAAGAATGGTAATGCTGGCAAAGTACTTCACCTAAATAAATAAATCCACTTTGAGTTCATCGTCTGCTTCCAAAGTAGTTCAAAATGGTTCAAATGGCTCTGAGCACTATGGGACTCAACTGCCGTGGTCATCAGTCCCCTAGAACTTAGAACTACTTAAACCTAACTAACCTAAGGACATCACACACACCCATGCCCGAGGCAGGATTCGAACCAGCGACCGTAGCAGCAGCGCGGCTCCGGACTGGAGCGCCTAGAACCGCACGGCCACCGCGGCCGGCTCCAAAGTAGTTTACATTGCAAAATGGATATCGATGGAAATGAATTTGCACACTGAATCTTTCCAGAAGAGATGAATTTATTTATTTATTTACGCGTCAAATTCCGTAGGACCAAATTTAGGAGCAAATCTCCAAGGTCATGGAGCGTGTCAGTACATGAAATTACTACATAAAAGTAATAAGAGATAAAAATAAAATGTTTATGAACCAGAAGAAAGTCAATCCATAAGTTTAAGTAAACGCAATCAACAATACAACAAGAATCAGCTTAATTTTTCTAGGAACTCCTCGATAGAATAGAAGGAGTGACCCATGAGGAAACTCTTCAGTTTACATTTGAAAGCACCTGGATTACTACTAAGATTTTTGAACGCGTGAGGTAGCGTATTGAAAATGCATGCAGCAGTACACCGCACACCTTCTGCAAAAGCGTTAAGGAAGTCCGATCCAAATGCAGGTTTGATTTCTGTCGAGTATTAACTGAGTAAAAGCTGCTTATTCTTGGGAATAAGCTAATATAGTTAACAAGAAATGACAGTAAGGAATATATATATTGAGAGGCCAATGTCAAAATACCCAGACTCATGAACTACCCAGACTCGTGAACTTCACCACTTATTGCCCGAACCGCTGAGACAAAAATATCCTTTTAGAATGGGAAGAATTACCTCAAAATATAATACCATATGGCATAAGCGAATGAAAATAAGCAAAGTAGACTAATTTTCGTGTCGAACGATCATTCACTTTAGATACCGCTCAAATAATAAAAATGGCAGTATTAAGTCCTTGAACAAGATCCAGAACGTGGGGTTTCCACAACAGTTTTCTATCTATCTGAACACCTAGAAATTTGAACTGTTCAGTTTCACTAATCATATACCCATTCCGTGAAATTAAAAAGTTAGGTTTTGTTGGATTGTGTGTTAGAAACTGTAAAAACTGAGTCTTACTGTGATTTAGCGTTAGTTTATTTTCTACAAGCCATGAACTTACGTCATGAACTGCACCATTTGAAACCGAGGCAATGTTGCACACAACATCCTTCACTACCAAGCTATTGTCATAGCAAACAGAAATATTTTAGATTTACCTGTAATAATGGAGGACATGTCATTTATATAAATAAGGAACAGGAGTGGCCCCAACACTGATCCCTGGGGCGCGCCCCACTTGACTGTACCCCACTCAGACCCCATATCACAGCCATTCTCAACATTGTGAATAATGACTGTTTTGTGTGTTGCTCAAGTAAGAACTGAACCAATTGAGAACTACTCCCCTATTCTGTAATGGTCCAGCTTCTGGAGCAATATTTTATGATTAACACATTAAAATGCCTTAGTTAAGTCAAAATATATGCCTAGCGTTCGAAACCTTTTGTTAAACCCATCCAGTACCTCACAGAGAAAAGATAACGCAGCATTTTCAGTTGTTAAACGACTTCTAAACCCGAACTATACATTTGATAGCAAATCGTTTGATATAAAATGATCAGTTATCCTTACATGCATCTCCTTTTCAATAACTTTAGCAAATACTGATGGCACAGAAATAGATCTAAAATTGTCTACATTATCCCTTTCTCCCTTTTTATAAAGCGGATTTACTACTGAGTACTTCAATCGTTCAGGAAACTGACAATTCCTAAAGGAAAAATTATCAATAAGGCTAAATACAGGTCTAACATGTGCAGCACAGTACTTAAGTATTCTGCTAGGCACTCCACCATGTCGATGAGAGCCCTTAGTCTTCAGTGATTTAATTATTGACTCAATCTCCCCCTTGATTGTATCAGAGAGGATTATTTCAGACATCAATCTCGGAAAGGTATTTGCCAGGAAAGTTATATGATTCCCTGTATTTAATGCACCATCAATGCTCAGAAAATGGTTGTTAAATACTGTACATATATCTGATTTACCAGTGAGAGAAATATTTTTACCACAAACTGACTTCATGTCGTCGACCTTGTGCTGCTGACTGAACATTTCCTTCACAACTAACCATATGGTTCTAATTTCATCCTTTGAATTAGCTATTCTATTTGTATATCACATACTCTTTGCCTTCCTAATAACATTTTTAAGCAACTTAAAGTAGTGTTCGTAATGGGCTACTGTACCTTGATTGTGACTACTTTAACATATTGATATAATTCCCACTTTGTTCTATGTGATATCCTTATCCCACTAGTCAGCCACCTGGGCTGCCTATTACTGCTAGTACCCCGTTTAGAACGTTTTAATAGAAAGCAACTCTCAAACAGCATGAGAAATATGTTTCTGAACTGGGTTTCCTAGTGCAATAATTCCATCAGGGGTGACAAGAGCAACGAACGTATTTTTGACATCAGGACCTAACGCAAAGAGGAATAAAAAGACATTCTGTGTCCTGAAGTAGAAGAAGGACCTGAACCAGGAGCTCAATTCATTGACAAAGAGGGTGCTGAGGAGGAACCTGACCAACCATCTAGAACCAAAGAAGAATAGGTGAAAATGCTGCCTGTGAACGATAGTGAACCTCTTCACGCGCAAGTATTTTAGAACTAGAAAATCAAATCCTTTGGCCAACATTAAATATTTAATTTCACTTATATATTTTGGGGGTTTTCTGATTTCAAAATGTCAGGTGGTTTTTGATACAAAAATGGTTCCAGAATGAAAATTTGGCCTGAAATATGCCATACAACAGAGTAAAAATATCAATAGCGCGCCAAAAAGAAAAAAATGTTTCTCCAGATACTCTATTTGGTTTTAAATTATTATTTATTTGGTTTTAAATTTTTGTACACTATAATATGCTATTGGTCTGAAGGGGGATAACCACTTAATGTGTAATGTTAATTTATCGTTTGGTAAAGGTTATTTTTAGGATAATATATCTACAGACTTTATCTCTTAAAGATCTCAAATTAAACAATGATAATAAAGTCAAACTTTAAAACGTATTATCTCAAAACACCTATTTTCCATAATCAATATTCAACCTGTCATAAATCACTCAAATTTAGAGATAGAAATTCATTTATTTTTTACAAAATGATAAGAATTTAACACTGAAAGTAAAAACCAAACCAGCTCATAATGCAAAATTTGCGACAAGAGGCCCCTTTCCCTTTTCCGTCTGACTTAAAGTAATTAGTAAAAATTAAACATGTGTTATGTGCATTGTTTTGATTGTTTTACTATAATCAGTCTGTGCCACCACGTCCTAATCTATTCACTATTCATTCCGAAATTCTCTATATTCACTCGATAAAACTATAAGATCCCGAAATTTTCTAAATTTCTCTATAAGATTCTCAACCTTAAATTAAGTTTTAAAACTGATTTTATATTGTGTCTCTTACGACGCGGGTGTCGATAACACGTTGAAGCCTAACAAAAAGTGGCCGCTAATAACGCTCGAAGAGAGGCACAGTTACGAAGGGATCAATGAGAATCCTCGCTGCCGCCAACGACAACGAGGTCCGACGTATCTCATTAATCTGCTTCCAGGATCTCCACAGCTGCCAGTGGATAAATTGATGATGGTCGAGCTCTTCGGGAATTGCCTTTCACGGCTCACTAAGCCGTGAGGGTCTCCTTTATCATCTGCTGAACGGAACAGATGCTATCGATAAGCTCAAACGTGGACGAGTACTCTGGATTCATATTCAAGGGAGAAAGCAGATGGGCACTAAAAGATGGAACATTTATCACCGGAAGCTATAGCACTCTAGGGGGGTTACTACAACAAGCATATCCTGCCTATAATGCTACCTCTTTACCAGGATTTGAGTTAGGCCGTAATCGTGTACCATTGGAAAGTAATCGGAAAAACCTGTAGTATATCGTTTGGTCATAAAAGCTATGGTCATGCAAGTAAATACGGTCGCCAGCCTCATCAGGCGAAAGTAATTTCAGTTAAATATACAGCAAGCAAGGTAAAGTAGCTGCTGTAAAGCGAAAACAACTGCACATTGTAGCATGTATTAGCAAAATGACTATTCATGAGCAGAGCTAGCTTCTGGTTAAGTTTAGTGGCAACAAACTACTTCACACTAGCATATACTGCATGCTTTAGAGTGTGAAGGATAATGATAATTGCAAAGTAGTAATCAGCAGAAGGGAAGTACTGATAATTTCTACATGGGATGGCTCTAAGACTTCATTAGTAAAAGACAGTAATTTCGATATAGTTACCAAGCTGTTATTTTAATTAACAAGAACAGTAGTGGCTCTTGCAGACTGTACGTAAACTTTGGCGTAGCACAGAATGTGGGTTGTACGTGGAGACCTTGGGTCTGTTATAGTTCAAGTAAAATAATGCAAATAATATTTTCAGATGCACTAATGTTTCAAAATTAATTAGCGAGTTTTACAAAAACATTCACTGTATAGTTACTATCACACTGGCTAAACAAAAAGGAAGACTGTGAAATGGTTCTGTCTATTGATACACTCCTCGATGATCATTTTCAGCACTAAACAGTCGGAATACATAAAAAAGCAATAGAAATACACATCATTTACAAACCTGTGCCGCAAGTAAGATTGTTGTAGGCCTTGGAACTGTTATAGTGTGGTATTTATTTTATGACCACTGTTTTACTATAAAAATTCGTACACCGTACAATGATTTTAAAACTGAAAATTAGGAGCATTAATAACTTACTCCTTTATTATGCACTGGCTCATGAACTATGATTATCACGTAAAGCACTCCACGCTAAAGACCACCTGTAAAACTAAAAAGTTATTGCTCTTTGAAAATTTAGCACTGCTTTTAATATTTCTAGAGCTTCAGTTAGACACTTACTTGTATATTGAAGATGAAAACTCTGAACGTTTCTGTAACAGAGCAGGATCCTATCAAGGCAAATTATTATGAATAAATGAGAGTTAACTACACAAATGTAGTAGTAAGTACTTGTTGTTTGAGAAGGTTGACCCACCAGGGTAGCCGAGAGCGCTAATGCGCTGCTTCCTGTACCCGGGTAGGCGCGCCAGCCCCGGATTGAATCCGCCCAGCAGATTAACAACGAAGGCCAGTATGCCACCCAGCCTGGATGTGGCTTTTAGGCAGTTTTCCACATCCCGCTAGGTGAATACCAGGTTGGTCCCCACGTTCCGCCTCAGTTACATGACGCGCAGACATTTGAAAACGTTCGCACTGTTCCATGGCTTATACTAGATGCAGACAGCTGGGGTTCACTACTTATGTCACAGGGGTTTTGGGGTGGCGGCAGTAATGGCATCCGGCCACCCTCTGCAACTAACACTGTCAAATCCGTAGTAACACGACCGACCCCGCGTGAGGTGGAACAAGGCCCAAAGAAAGAAAGAAAGTTGTTATCTGAGAAGATTAGCACAATCTAGTCTATGCTCATAAATACAAATCAAATTGCTACTTTGCCTGAGGGTGGTTGAATGGCGGTCTTCTGTGGCGGAGGAACGAAGCTGTATGACGTAATCAGGCTCTTGGAGGGTGACTGCTCTATATAAAATCTTCTTGGCGTCGGAAATATAAATTTCAGAACAATTTAGTAAATGCCACGATTTAACGGCAAACAGCTATCCACATCAAAAGCATATTTATTCCAGTTTTCTGCAATCCTAGCTTCAATGAATACTCGAGATGAAGTCTCATTCGACGCTGGCCACGTACTACATTTGCCGCAAAGACTACGTGCGTGCTCCCACCTTTTAACGTTGCTGCATAAGCCTTCTCATTGCGGAACGACTTTCTTTCAGCTTTCCTGTTGTATACAATCCTATATCCTCCATGTGTGAACCACTAAAAGTACCACAATTCGGTACATAAAATGATGTAGTTTCAGAAAAGACATTTACAAAATATTTTGAGGTTACATCAAATGACAGGATAAGAGGAAACTCTTACATGCACTTCAAGGCAGCGAAGTTACATAATTCCATTATTGTAGTATGAATAATTAATAATCTACATAAGTGTTACAAAGTGACTTATTGCTTTTCATGGCATAATTCTAGCCTCGAAGATCCATAAGAGCACGTTATCAGTTAAAAACAACGTAATACAGATTTCCTAGTTTATTCACTGTTTTTACACTCAGTCATAATGAATTATCATGCAAGGAAACCACTGGCACTTGTAGGGTACACGCATTTACTGTTATGCGATATCTGTCTGAGTTGAATGTTAATGAATGATTTCTGCATAGGCTGCTTGGTTAAGGTTTAAACATAATGACACCTTAACTGTGGTGGACGGGGGTAGGGGGGGGAGGGATGGGGGAGGGTGGCATAGAAGTTTGGGGACTGGTTTCAGAATAGAGAAGAATGGATTTGAGACCCTATCTCGATTAAGGTTTTCCGCAGTTTCTCCAAACTTCCTCAGATAAATCTGAAAACATTTCCACTTTCTTCACTATCTCTAACGTCATAGATGTGATGTCGATAGGATGTCTTCTTTTGACTACTGTATAGAATGGCATTGCTACAGATATCGTATACAGCCATTAACTAAACATGGGAAGCGTTACCGTAATGCAATTTAAGATTTTTCAACACAAATAGTAAAGTTTAAGTCATCAAGAAATTGTGATATTATGTGAAATTCGTCAGTGAAAAAGACCAATAAAAAAGTGTTAGCATGTGGACGTAATGTGCTGTTCCAGTCTCTTCTGTACCTAAGGTCCATCACCGTTCCCTTTGGATCCTACGTAATTCGGTGCTCTCCGATACACACGATCGAACAGCGGAGGAGTGGTACTCAAGCGTAAACTTTAGGTTACAATATCTCCGGATATAATTAACATTTGACAACGCAACAAACGGCACTGATTACGTATTTGTTTATATGTTCAGATGTGCTAACAAAACCAACGGGGTTCTATTTAAAAAAACCTAGGTTCGTGTTAAAAAACATACTTCCGTGCATTTTTTTATGGTTTGTATTAACCAATTACACTAGCCCCTCTCCTCACGTTCGGTCTGTGGATTCGATTCATCAGTATTTGATGTGGTTTACGAAATATATCCAGCGGTAATGTTAGGTGACTCACCCTGTATATATCGAGAGTTGAATGAACAATCGTGCTTCATAATAACACAAGCAGTACTATTTCGTAATTGTCATGAATGGGTTGTATCCTCTCCCGAGGCAGTCTGACTCACAGCTATTGTAACTAGTCCTTGACATCTTGGACACTGGCATCGGTTGCTGACCTAGTCCGAAATATGTTCTATTGGGGATAGATTTGGGCATCTTTTAGGTCAAGGAAGTAATTCAACAGTTCATAGAGAGGTGTTCCAAGTGTGGACGAGTATTGTCCTGTTGAAAAATGGCATCACGATGCTGTAGCGTAAGATGCCACTCATGAGGACGCAGGATGTCCGCGACGTGCATTCAGAGTCCGCTGAGGCACTACCAGTCGTGACTTGAAGTTACACCCTACACCGCGATGCCAGGAGCAGCACTGCGGTGCGTCTCCGAAACATTTGTAGAATGGGATCTTTCACTAGGTCGCCGCCATACTCGACAACGATGGCCATCCGGGGTACGGCAGAATCGCGATTTATTGTTGAACACAATGAGACACAATTCGTCAACAGTTCATGCTCCCCGGTCACTGCACCACTCTCAATTCAGCCGTTTGTGTTGTGGTATTACAGCCAGGCTACACATGGGATGGAAAGTCTCTAGTGCGGCTTCTCCTAATCTCCGAGCAATCGTGCGGGTTGACGAAGAATGTTGCAGGAAACCCATTACTTATTCCTGGTTGGCAGGCGCCGGTGTGAAGGCGCCACGATCCGATCATAGCGTCATACGGCGATCCTCCTTTGTTGTGGTTAGATGTGGTCGACCGGAATTTGGCGACGGACATGCCTGCCCCCACATTCCCACACAGTTCATCATCGGGCCACTGCCATAACCGATTGTCGTACAAACGTGGATATTGCGTGATAGGAACAATCAGCTTAATGGAGACCTACAATTAGGCCTCTTTCAAACTCTGTCAGCTGCTGGTAACGCTGTCTCTGACGAGTACGGCGCGTCTCTCCATCCTTCACAGTGACAACTCAACATCCGATGCCGTTGACGCCCCTAATGTGCCCTACCAGACCTGGTAACAACACTAGATACGAAGGAGTCCGTGGCAGTGAGAAAGAAAGACATGGAGACAGTGTAAATGAGAGAGAGGACAGTGGCGTACATAGACAGTGGCAGTGAGAGGTCAGTGGTGAGAATGAAGGCTTAACTTCAATGAGAGACTGGTAGAAGGATTTGGAATTTTCTGTGTTAAAAGAGCGCGAATACGTTCGCATGCCAAAATTTTACGTGAGTATGGCGGAATGTGGACTGAGACATGTGGTTCCCCCTGTTTCTATCAGAGTCTTTTGAAGACAGTCTCAAGTTTTTTTCCTCTCTTGTGCTCCGACAGGTGCATCTTCCTGCTATGTATATCACACTGCTATATTTTCTTGTTGAGTGTTTAACAACAGCGCCAATATACAGAAAAAAGAGCACGTCCTAACGCAAATAGTTCTTTATCATCTCTTCAAGCTAAAATTCCGCTCTACGATGCCTGTGGATAAACGAGAAGAATGATCTGCTTTTATCAGCTAAAGATAAATTCCGTGCGACCTATACTAGCGTCGTGGAAACATTAAAGCTGCTGTGATGTGGTCTACACTTCAATGAAAGTGGATGATAATTACTGCTAGTGCAGCATCAATAACCTAGCAGCGGAGAGAGACGCAATTTGACCAGACGACCTCACCACTGAAGGAATTTGCGAATAGTGGTCGTTTCTCATATTTTTGGTAAGTAGTTTGGGGGGGTTGGTGCCTTCTAGCTATACAGCCTGCAGAAAGCATCCATAATAGTCCTCAGTTTTAGGCCTACAGCGTTGTTCTTTATCTGGCGAGTAAATTTTTTCGGTAATGAAAAAGTGGCAATGCGGTGAGAAAAGACCGTCCCTAAGGGAACATGCTCGGAATTAATGGAAAGAACGAGTATCGTCCTCAAAGTGCAGCTCGTCGATATGAATGTAAGAAACTCGAGCACATGAGTTTCGTCACAAAATTCTGGGCGTTTGATCGCTCATTGTGGCCACAATTCTACGTCTACATTTATATTGACTGAAGGAAGTTTGAGCAGGATACGGGTAGTGCACTTCCCTGTCGACAACATCCCAGAGGAGCGTAGGAGAGCTGACGTCGGGTGAGATAAGCGGCCAAGCAACAGGTTGCTTTTTCATATGGTCTGTGAAGGAGCACAGCAGGCGATGGTTCTATACTCTGTGGGTACCCCTTCATCGAGCTCATTTGCCACTTGCCGTATCTATTCTCTCATGTTCTTTTCTACGTATTCGTTCAAGAACTATCCCAGTACTGGCTTGCTCTCTTCGTATTCAATCCCTACTCAGCAGACCTATAGAAATTGACTTGATGTTTCTGAAACAGGTGTATTTTCCACCTCTCTATTCCTCTAGCAGCAGCCATAATAAAATACAACCATAAACCATAATAACTCGGTGTCATATTAGCCAGAACACTGTCGCACCATAAACACCTTCCCGACACAGGTAAGTAGGTACAAGAAGCATGAGTGAACCTGGGGAAGAAGCTAAAGTATCAGTTCAAATACAACAGTCCTCCGTGGAGCATCCCTTGCGTTGGTATACCCTGCAGCAGTAAGAGTGTATTGTGCACCAGTTTAGTTGGCTCCGTAGTGCTCAACTGAAGAAAGATGATGATCACTTCAATGGAGTTAGGAGAGCGATTAGTGGCACAGTTATATCTACAACTATATGCTGCCTGTCAGTACTGTCGAATATCTGTCCAGCTAACGATACCCGAAAGGCGGCTTTCTAAAAGCTTTGCCAGGACGCTTCTTTGAAACGCCTCAGATTCGGAATACCTGCATATGAAGGAGTCCAAATGGTATCCACTGGGTTCAGGTGAGATGCTGAATGGAAATGTGATTGGCAAGTCACATAAACTCGGAACCACGAACTGCTGGCAGCCCTACTGTTATAGCACCAGGATTTTTATCATCCCACGGATTTGTGAGCACACCTTAACGGGTACGGGACTAGAGAAGGTATGGACTGTAATAAACGAAACACGCAAGTGGGACTTTTGCAGTGACAGTTCGTATGACTGTCGTGATATTCAGACAGTGAGCCACATTGTTAACGAGTGCCATAACTAAGGTTTCCCTGCTGGTTTCGAGAGCCTGTATGAAGCATCCGACGCGAAACTCCACTGGGTTGAGTCTTATATTATGTATCTTTTTTGTTTGAATGTGTGAATTTGTTGTTTTTGTTAATGTACAAGACAACAATTATAATTACGCAATATCCACTGCAAACAGTGTAATATGTATCGTACGATTTTGAGATTATGATAGGCGGAACTACAAATGTAGTACCGTGGATTCTGTCTCCTGTAGTAAAGTTGCGGTTGCTCACAAATTGATATTCTCTGTCAGTCGACTGGCGAACTCCTGGTGCCACGTGGCTCCTATTCCTTCTCCGTCTTCTTCTCCCTTCTACGTTCGGAGCGCAGTTTCTTGTTCTAATCACGGGCGCGGGTGTAGCGCATTGGGTTTAGAGGGATTGGTATTCTGAGGCATAGCCTTGATGCGGCGCTCGGTGACAAAACCCTCGTGCCTACGGGTCTTCTCCTTTTGCCGAAGTACTGTGCGCATCCCTTTGAAGAGTTGATAAGTAATGTCTCTGAGATCACCTGGTAACTACTTAAGTCGAAACCAATAATGATACCATTTATGTAATGCGAGGCTGAAAAGATGTAGTCAGATAATTCTGATTTACTGTAATCAAACTCCGAAAGATTGTAAGCAGAGTCTGGGCTTGCACTGTGTGGTGGATCAGAAGTTGGTAGCAGTTACCTCTTCGTCGCTACCGCCAGAGATAATGAGCCAGCCACTGCAACACATTAAGCGACGGCCAGCGCTTAGAATAAAGTCCTTCCGCTATTGTGCCCTCACCTGCCCTCAGTTTAGTTGCCTAACGGAAATATTGGAATTCATAAAAGCCAGATGTCGTTGTGGTCTTTTGATTAAACTATAAAGAAATTCTGGTCCAGTATGCTTATTGACGTCCTACTGTCAAGATATGCTGCGAACTTTTGTATAATTCCTACCAAAGTAATGAAGTTCGCAAATTTCTTAGAATTATGATTCAAAAAGCCTACAGTGATTGATTATTTTGTATGAGTTAACTGAAAGCCATTTTACCTGGCTTTATTGATGATTAGTACAGAAAATTGTTGATATTTATGACTTACGTCAATAGAACAGCTCACTAGAATTTATTTATGGTGCTGTTCGTTCCTTTGACAGGATTTATCACTGAAAATTACTTCGGCAGTGTTAAAATTTTTACAAGGACATGTGGAAGTGTTTTATTTTCGCTACAGATAGTCTCTCGGCTCTCGAATTTGCTAATCCCTTACCAGAAAACGTTTTTGAGTGAATTCAAAACTTGAAACTTCCTGGCAGATTAAAACTGTGTGCCGGACCGAGACTCGTACTCGGGACCATTGCCTTTCGCGGGCAAGTGCTCTACCAACTGAGCTACCCAAGCAAGACTCACGTCCCGTCCTCACAGTCTTAATTCCACCAGTACCTCGTCTCCTACCTTCTAAATTTCACAGAAGCTCTCCTGCGAACGTTGCAGAAGTAGCACTCCTGGAAGAAAGAACATTGCGGAGACATGGCTTAGCCACAGCCTGGGGGTTCTTTCTCGGTCCGGCACACAGTTTTAATCTGTCAGGAAGTTTAATATCAGCGCAAAGTCCGCTGTAGAATGTAAATTTCATTCTAATCCAAAACTTAGTTGCGTCTTATATCCTGGTAAACAGAAATCCGAACACTCCCAGGAAAACTGAGTCAAGGCACATTAACTGAAAGTTCAGCTTCTGCTATACTTTTATATTGGAGCCATGGCTGCAACACAGCAACGGCCACAGAAAAAAAATCCGGGTTGCTTAGAAAAAAAGTATCACATATTCCTATACGGGGTAGTATTGGTCAAAACTAGAAGGAAACATAATTATATTTGAGGAAAACAATAATTGTTGAGACATGAAGAAATCCGTCCTCTCAGGATACTGAGGCGTAGCGCCGTATAACGATTCTGCCTTGGAAGCGATTAAGTGGGAGATGTGTCTCAGAGCTGGATAGTGACAGATGGTGATGCGAGACTGGACGCGCACGTAGTTTATGTATCAGCAGATAGAGGACAATATTGGATAGAGGGACTGTGATTTTAGTTTCGATTGTGCCCACTAGAGTGCACTGAAGTAATAGAATGTTTTTCATAAACTATTCTAGTATTTTCATAAAGTGTTATTATGTCTTTTTGTGTATGTAAAATGTTATAAATGTGTTTTAGCAGTATGAATGATGCGTGAGTGTGGTTTAAGGTTAATACGAAGATAATTGTTTAACGAGGTAGTAGGATTTAGTGTGGGAACATTTCGAAGAAGTATGGATATGGACAAAGGGGATTTTTGTAGAATAGATTTGTAACGTAAGTTTATGGTAAAGGGAAAGTTAATTCAGGTATAAATAACAATAGTAAATAACTTTATGCATAAGCGAAACTTCAGCATATTAGATAATTACGTTGGTAAAAAGCGCAGTCGTTAGGTTTACTATTTTGCGATTGGTTATTGATGAAAAGCGCGGACTGACGCGGAGAATGTTGTTTTGATATTGGCTGTTGAGTAAACGGACCAATGGTAAAGCAATATTCTTCGCGCGCCTTTTTCTGCTGGTAGAAAAGGCTTAGAGTATTCTAGAGAAGAGTGGGAGCCTAGCCATGAAACAGTTCGGACGTGTCTAGCAGTAGTTCGATGGAAACGATAAGTTGCCGGATATAGCAGTATTTCATACATCAAAACTGTGGTAAAGTGACCGCATAATTATTCCGATGGGCGTGTAGAAATTTCGGAATTTTTAAGTGAATTTTGTGACGAGAAAAGACATATTCCGCGTGGCGTATTGAGCAGATCGGTGGCTAAAAACTGTGAGTGCATTTGGTACCGACAGACTTAATATTTGGCGAGCATTCTCAATCAAAAGCAATCAGTATTTTTGTAGCTATTACGTTTTCGGGAAATGCAACACCATAAACTTGCTGACGTGAGGGCAAGGGATTGTGAGTGACTGTGCTAAGACTAGCACGGGCTTGGCAGTGATACTTTTTCACCTAAGTTTCAGAATGTATTAATTGAGGACAAAATTTCCAACCTTTCATTTCGCGCGAAAACCTTCTCCCTAAACGTATATTAGTGACTTTAATTGCAGCCTGGTTCACGTCGAAGTACAGTAGGTTTCGCTCGGCTTCCCTACTGATGATATGCTGAGACAATGTTCACAGGTAGATGCAGGTTAGTCGTAAAGGGACGGAAGGAACCGCGCCGCCGCAATACCAAAGAGGTAACCCACTCGTATAAACCACAATATGCTATAGCCCTTTCTGCAAAATTATTCCAGTCTACTTATGCCTACATAGGGTACTAGCGGATGCTGAGTACGTGGAATAATATTGGAATGTCGTCCTTACTTCATCAGAATCTAGAAAACTTACAACAGCCATATAAAAAAACTTCTTGACTGGTGTGACAATTCCTTACGCTCAGGAGAACAAATATAAACCATTAATTGACTAGTGGGACGGACAAACAAGTCCACAATTATACAACTAGATGAAGACGGATTGGCGTCGTGCAATATTAAAGTGATTCCCCCCCCTCCTCCTTCCGGCCCTCCCCAATAAAATCTAACACCATCCGGACAGGCCTTGAAGACCCAACGGTAAAGAACGGACGCCATGTCATCCTCAGCCCTAAGGCGTCAACGGATGTGGACAGCACTCTGCTCTCCCGGCCGTTGTCAGTTTTCGTGCCCGGTGCCACTACTTCTCAATCACGTGACTCCTCAGTTGGACTCACAACGGCTGATTGCACCCCACTTACCAACAGTACTCGGCAGACCCGGAAGGTGACCTGTCCAAGTGCTAGCCAAGTCCAACAGCGCTTAATTTCGGTGATCTGACGCTCCCTCCCACTCCGTATCCCCACCCCCCTCCCCACACACACCAAATGCACCCATTTACTGCAACCCTGCGATGTCTATTCTTAACGTGGGGTAAATAATTTGATCAAAATGATCCAAAATTGCTCTTGCCTCACCAAGAGAGAAAAAGAAATCACATCCCGAGAACTGTATCTCATTAGCTATCCTCACCAATATTTGGCGAAATGGTGTGTTACGTGTCGTTTTTTGCGAAACTGTGCGACGAGAGAAAACCTTAGTAGATGATTGTAAACCAAGACCGTTTTTCTAAAGAAACTTAAAGCAACCTTGTAACTGTAAAAATGTTGCATTTATAACGCGTGTAAGATACGGATAAAATTGCTGCTCCACTGTTTTTACGATGAATAACGTCCCACTCTCCACCCCATTCCACATGTAAATCGTCAACTGTAAAATAACAAAAGTATCTAATTTTATATACACAATTCCTTTATTGACCTTACAATTCCACACTGAAATTTTATTTGCACTCACAAATTAATCTTTTTCTTTCCTTTGAAAATACTAATACATATAATATGCTGAGAATTACTTATATTTATTTGCAATGTAAGTAAAGCAAAAACTGATAATAAAAAGAGAGAAAAGTTTCTGCTTAGGGACACGACTCCACGACCCTCGGATTACCATTCTGTACTCCGTCCGCTGCGTCTTGAAATTACACTAACATAAATGGCTCATGACCCACCCGCCTACGCCAAAAATGTCCTTTTTCTTTGCAAATGCTTGGCCATCTGGATCTTGTAACATCGCTTGTATGTCACCTGAGATAAAGAAGGAATTATGAAAATTGTTTTAGCTTTAACAATGTCCAATATCAGTGATATAATAGCCAGCAGTGGTTTCAGACCTCATGAAAACGCCCGTTGCATAGGTAAGAGGGAAAACTATGCTGAATTTTTCATAATAATATTACTGCCCTTGGATATCTCTCTGTCTCTCTATCTCTCGACGTAACTAAATATGTGAACTCAAATATTTCTTGTAGTATTAACAGGCTTGTTTAAAAATGTTATGTCCCTGAATGTCCCAAATTATAAGCGTATCAATCTCTGTTCTCGATGATAGATCAGGCCCCGCTAAGATAAAATATGGAGGTTCTATATAATAAATATAAATGATTACTATCTCAATGAGATGGCCACAATGGCGACTGTCAAAATCGTGACCAATCCGGCTAATTCTTCTTTCATAAACTCACCGATCGATCCATGAGATGAGCTACTAGAAAATAATAAGCATTCAATATTTAGTGAGCATGTTATGTTACTGAAATAAAGAGATACAACATCTGATTATTGAAACATTCCTTGTTAAGAAAACTTAAAAGGGCGTTCCATACGAAAAGTTATATGCAAGAAGAAGCAACTGAAACAAACAAACTGACTGATCTTTTTCGCTCATGGAAATAAAAAAATTAATTAGCGCTATAAAGAGACTACATGAACCTGGGATGTACACATATTTGAGCATTTTTCGAGTTCCTCGGTGAAAACGTGTTATTTCCTTTTTACATCAATACAATTGTTCACTCGAGACGCATTATACACTTCAAGACTGAGAAAACCATTAAGATGTTCCAAATTCCACACTGTGCCACTTTCATTTCTCGGCAAACCCCGCATATACTATAAATCTGGACGATATGGGCGAATAGGCGCGGTCTCCGTGGTAGCCAAATTAAGACTTTTGTCATCTTGTGTCTTCGCCTTCACATTTAACGCTGGTTCTGCTGAGATCGAACAAGAATAACCAACGAAAGCAGCAAATGTACATATTTTTCATTTAGTGGTGCTATGAATGAATGATTTATTAGAATTCGGACGTGCAACCGTAGAAACACTATTTCTTCACCTGATGTTTCGGCCGTACAACTTTCGACCAGCTTCTGCGTGAACAGACAGACTGCAGTTACAGCACTTGTTCCGTTCTCTATTAACCTGCGCACCGTCTCTTTGCATGTTGGAAGGACGACGGCTCAATCCCGCGTGCGGCCATCCTGATTTAGGTTTTCCGTGATTTCCCTAAATCACTCCAGGCAAATGCCGGGATGGTTCCTCTGAAAGGGCACGGCCGACTTCCTTCCCCATCCTTCCCTAATCCGATGAGACCGATGACCACGCTGTCTCGTCTCCTTCCCCAAACCAACCAATCTTTGCATGTGCGGCCACAGATACATAAACGCCAGAAACGGTGTTCAATGGGAAAGAACTACGCCTAAATTGAATCTACGGTTAAGCAGTCCATGAATTTAAGAGGACAGGGCTAGAGCTTTAACTTCAATCTGTCGTTTCAATCAGGAGTTGTCTAAAGTTGTTGTTGTTGTTGTTGTTGTTGTTGTGGTCTTCAGTCCTGAGACTGGTTTGATGCAAGCTCTCCATGCTACTCTATCCTGTGCAAGCTTCTTCATCTCCCAGTACCTACTGCAACCTACATCATTCTGAATCTGCTTAGTGTATTCATCTCTTGGTCTCCCCCTACGATTTTTACCCTCCACGCTGCCCTCCAATACTAAATTGGTGATCCCTTGATGCCTCAGAACATGTCCTACCAAACGATCCCTTCTTCTGGTCAAGTTGTGCAACAAACTCCTCTTCTCCCCAATCCTATTCAGTACCTCCTCATTAGTTATGTGATCTACCCATCTAATCTTCAGCATTCTTCTGTAGCACCACATTTCGAAAGCTTCTATTCTCTTCTTGTCCAAACTATTTATCGTCCATGTTTCACTTCCATACATGGCTACACTCCATACAAATACTTTCAGAAATGTCTTCCTGACACTTAAATGTATACTCGATGTTAACAAATTTCTCTTCTTCAGAAACGCTTTCCTTGCCATTGCCAGTCTACATTTTATATCCTCTCTACTTCGACCATCATCAGTTATTTTGCTCCCCAAATAGCAAAACTCCTTTACTACTTTAAGTGTCTCATTTCCTAATCTAATACCCTCAACATCACCCGACTTAATTCGACTACATTCCATTATCCTCGTTTTGCTTTTGTTGATGTTCATCTTATATCCTCCCTTCAAGACACCATCCATTCCGTTCAACTGCTCTTCCAAGTCCTTTGCTGTCTCTGACAGAATTACAATGTCATCGGCGAACCTCAAAGTTTTTATTTCTTCTCCATGGATTTTAATACCTACTCCGAATTTTTCTTTTGTTTCCTTTACTGCTTGCTCAATATACAGATTGAATAACATCGGGGAGAGGCTACAACCCTGTCTTACTCCCTTCCCAACCACTGCTTCCCTTTCATGTCCCTCGACTCTTATAACTGCCATCTGGTTTCTGTACAAATTGTAAATAGCCTTTCGCTCCCTGTTTTTTACCCCTGCCACCTTCAGAATTTGAAAGAGAGTATTCCAGTCAACATTGTCAAAAGCTTTCTCTAAGTCTACAAATGCTAGAAACGTAGGTTTGCCTTTCCTTAATCTTTCTTCTAAGATAAGTCGTAAGGTCAGTATTGCCTCACGTGTTCCAGTATTTCTACGGAATCCAAACTGATCTTCCCCGAGGTCGGCTTCAACTAGTTTTTCTATTCGTCTGTAAAGAATTCGTGTTAGTATTTTGCAGCTGTGGCTTATTAAACTGATTGTTCGGTAATTCTCACATCTGTCAACACCTGCTTTCTTTGGGATTGGAATTATTATATTCTTCTTGAAGTCTGAGGGTATTTCGCCTGTTTCATACATCTTGCGCACCAGATGGTAGCGTTTTGTCAGGACTGGCTCTCCCAAGGCCGTCAGTAGTTCCAATGGAATGTTGTCTACTCCAGGGGCCTTGTTTCGACTCAGGTCTTTCAGTGCTCTGTCAAACTCTTCACGCAGTATCGTATCTCCCATTTCATCTTCATCTACATCCTCTTCCATTTCCATAATATTGTCCTCAAGTACATCGCCCTTGTATAGACCCTCTATATACTCCTTCCACCTTTCTGCTTTCCCTTCTTTGCTTAGAACTGGGTTTCCATCTGAGCTCTTGATGTTCATACAAGTGGTTCTCTTATCTCCAAAGGTCTCTTTAATTTTCCTGTAGGCAGTATCTATCTTACCCCTAGTGAGATAAGCCTCTACATCCATACATTTGTCCTTTAGCCATCCCTGCTTAGCCATTTTGCACTTTCTGTCGATCTCATTTTTGAAACGTTTGTATTCCTTTTTGCCTGCTTCATTTACTGCATGTTTATATTTTCTCCTTTCATCAATTAAATTAAATATTTCTTCTGTTACCCAAGGATTTCTACTAGCCCTCGTCTTTTTAACTACTTGATCCTCTGCTGCCTTCACTACTTCATCCCTCAAAGCTACCCATTCTTCTTCTACTGTATTTCTTTCCCCCATTCCTGTCAATTGTTCCCTTATGCTCTTCCTGAAACTCTGTACAACCTCTGGTTCTTTCAATTTTTCCAGGTCCCATCTCCTTAAATTCCCACCTTTTTGCAGTTTCTTCAGTTTTAATCTACAGGTCATAACCAATAGATTGTGGTCAGAGTCCACATCTGCCCCTGGAAATGTCTTACAATTTAAAACCTGGTTCCTAAATCTCTGTCTTACCATTATATAATCTATCTGATACCTTTTAGTATCTCCAGGGTTCTTCCACGTATACAACCTTCTATCATGATTCTTAAACCAAGTGTTAGCTATGATTAAGTTGTGCTCTCTGCAAAATTCTACCAGGCGGCTTCCTCTTTCATTTCTTAGCCCCAATGCATATTCACCTACTACGTTTCCTTCTCTCCCTTTTCCTACACTCGAATTCCAGTCACCCATGACTATTAAATTTTCGTCTCCCTTCACTATCTGAATAATTTCTTTTATTTCATCATACATTTCTTCAATTTCTTCGTCATCTGCAGAGCTAGTTGGCATATAAACTTGTACTACTGTAGTAGGTGTGGGCTTCGTATCTATCTTGGCCACAATAATGCGTTCACTATGCTGTTTGTAGTAGCTTACCCGCGTTCCTATTTTCCTATTCATTATTAAACCTACTCCTGCATTACCCCTATTTGACTTTGTGTTTATAACCCTGTAGTCACTTGACCAGAAGTCTTGTTCCTCCTGCCACCGAACTTCACTAATTCCCACTATATCTAACTTTAACCTATCCATTTCCCTTTTCAAATTTTCTAACCTACCTGCCCGATTAAGGGATCTGACATTCCACGCTCCGATCCGTAGAACGCCAGTTTTCTTTCTCCTGATAACGACATCCTCTTGAGTAGTCCCCGCCCGGAGATCCGAATGGGGGACTATTTTACCTCCGGAATATTTTACCCAAGAGGATGCCATCATCATTTAATCATACAGTAAAGCTGCATGCCCTCGGGAATAATTACGGCCGTAGTTTCCCCTTGCTTTCAGCCGTTCGCAGTACCAGCACAGCAAGGCCGTTTTGGTTATTGTTACAAGGCCAGATCAGTCAATCATCCAGACTGTTGCCATTGCAACTACTGAAAAGGCTGCTGCCCCTCTTCAGGAACCACACATTTGTCTGGCCTCTCAACAGATACCTCTCCGTTGTGGTTGTACCTACGGTACAGCTATCTGTATCGCTGAGGCACGCAAGCCTCCCCACCAACGGCAAGGTCCATGGTTCTAAAGTTATACGGCTGAAATATGAAGTTAAGGGATAAGGTTTCTGCGATTGTACGCCCGAAATGTTATGGATCGAAAATAACTAATATTGCATACATTTTCACAGTTAACGTCGTGTTCCATTTCCTCTGCTACGCCCGTCAGAGGTGTCTAAAATGGAGGGCATCGACTGCAATGACACCGCTCTTAACAAATGGGCTCGTAATCGAGCTTCATGCTGGTATTTCATATTTTCTCTACATAAATTCCTGTAAATTCTGTGTTTCTTCAAAATGGCCTTTGCTGATATTATGCAGCATTTGCCCAACTAAGTTAATATTCTGTGATCAATGATGGAGTTGAAAAGGAGTTAAACGTGCATTCATCTCTCCCAGTTGAGCGTCATCACAAAACCGCTAGCGTCAGCGACCACGTAGATGCGATAAGGGGAAGGTGCGTGAATAACCTAAGGTTATCGCTGGAGGCCTTGCTGACGGAGGATGTCGAGCGGGAAATTGTTATGATATTAGCAAACACACTTCAGAATTTGACTCTCTCGTCAGCGACGCACAGCAGAAGCTTTATAACCGCCATAAAGCAGCTTGCTCGAGTAATCTTGCAACGAGTGACATATGTCAACAGCGCTAGAGTTTAAATACTGTTATTGATATCGAATTGACACATAATTACTGGTTGTCGTAATTTGGCACCTCCTGCATTGTGTGTGTATCAGGCGGTGTATCATTTACGACAGAGAATGATATCAGAACATTCCACCGGCGTTATCCACGGTCCACAATACAGGTTCAGGAGGCCGTGGCTCTGTTAATGCCAGATGTGTGAGCTCAACAACAATTGCTGGGTGTATATTTCACAGTTATCCCAACAAGTACAAAACAGAAGAATATTTTCATTATATTAAATTAGTAAAGATATTATTACCAAAGAACCTTATTTCGTCGTCGGAGAATGTGACAGAACGAACTGTTGGGACTTTATTTTCACAATCACCGAAAGCATTACGGGTAGTTGTGATCACCATTTCTTTTTTTTCATGCTTTAGCCGATGGTAGCTAGTTTAAGCCCATAACTATGAAGCGTTTTGTGATAGTGTCTAATGAAAATAAGGAGTTAATATTATTTGAAACACTGTGGAGACAAAGAAGAGTAATAACACCTAATGACGTAAACAATAAGATATTTAAGTAAAACGTTTCCTCTGTTATCTATTTTTTCCTGCCCTGGAAGAACTAAACTTGAAATGCAAAATATATACCTTCAAAAACTGGAAGAATAAACATTTGGCCCGACACTTGCTAGCCACAAAAATATTTCATTGGTTCGTTATGAAAATAGCAGTCACATTCGTAATATCATGCAGCATGTGAAGCCATTAAAAGTTCCTCCCTATCTCAGTTATCCCCCGCCGTACAGACGTCTTATTACCGTCAATGTCATTTTCTATATCTTGGGCGGCTGATACATTAATTTCTCGGAATTATATTAAAGCATCTTTCCACAAAACTACTGTTTGATATTCCTCAGCCTTATCACAGAATGTTTAATCTTCATCCAGCTCTAACAACCACTGTCAGAACTCCAAGTGATTAACTATCTTGGCAGAATTTGGGTTTTGTGCAGGTCATAACACCAAGTACCGAGATACATCACTGGCAGTAACGGCTGCTACGGATAGAGATAAAAAATGTGAAGCACAAGTCGATAAATTACAAAGCATTATTGAAGATGCTTTAGGCGAGCGTGTACCGAGCGTTGTTTAAAGGCATGGGAAAGTCCCACTATGGTTTAATAACCCTATTAGATTGTTGCTACAAAAACAAAGAGAGCTTCATCAGAGGCTTAAGTAAATTCAAAACGTAACTGCTAAAAGCTGAACGAAATGAAAGAGTATCGAGAGATTTGAGAGGAGTGTTCAACGAAATTGAAAGTAAAATTTTGCCAGTCAAGCGGGAAGCATTCAGTACTTTTTGTCTTATGTAAAGTTAGTAAGTGGATCAACATCATCTATTCAGCCGATCACCGATCATACTGTCACCGAAACGGAAGATACAGAGAGATGGGCGAAACACTGAAGTCTGTCTTCCGAAACTGTTTCACTCCATATGATCGCAATACGCTTCCACCTGTCAATTATGGTACGAAAACTGAAACAAAAGGTATTGATCCAGAAATAGAAAAGTAACTGCTATCGTTTAGTAGTCGAAAGACATGTGGACGGGATAAGATTCCTTTCAGATTCTACAGACCCTATTCAAAGAATTTCTTCCCCCTTCTAGCAGTACTTTATCATAGGTCATTGGAGCAAAGACAGGGAAAAGCGCAGATCATTCACGTTTTAAGAAGGCTTTCAGGACAGGTGAACATAGAGGCCTAGATCGCTGAACATGTGTTATCCTCACGTGTTACGACATCTTTGGAGGAAAAAATCTCTTCTATTAAAGTCGAAATGGATGCTGCATCCAACAGAGAACTTGCGAAACTCCTATCGCTCTGTTCAGCCAAACAGAAAAGAGGAATGATCATAAAGTTGGTACACCGGACTAACAGAATCTGAACTACAGAACGTAGAGGACGAGCTCGATCTATTAAGTACTGCTTTCAGAAGAAGCAGCTGCTCTAGTGAAGACATAACTATGGCACTATACGCTAAAAGATCTAGAGGTTATAGTGAAAAACAAGCAACTGAAGGGAATGTATTCATCCCATTCGCAAAAACAATCACAGATGACATCAGTACAGTTCTTAGACGACGGTATTCACATTGTGTTTAAAACAACAAGAAGAGTGCGCGAATGTATGAACAATGTAGAGGAAATACATCCTCCGCTTGCCGTAGCGATAATATGTAAAATCCCTTCCATCTACGTTCAGGTGTACGCAGAAACTGCAAAGACAGCATTAACAACCACGTAAAAGAACAATTGTCGTCGGAGCAATGCGGATAAATCTGCAGTAGCGACTATGGAAACACCAAATTCGATTCCGCAATCCAGTCATTACTGTTCTAGAATATACAGAGGCTATAGAATTTTTTTTGAAGAAAAAGAAAAAATAGAAAAAGAATAAAGCAACAGAAAAGGATTTAAATTAAACAAATGCAGGCCTAAGTCTAAATAAAACAAACATTGCCAGCTCTTTTCCTGCAGAACTTTCATAAAATGCGTTGGAACTCCGCGATCATAAGCAGCGGCTTGATGACGTTACAAACCGACCTTTGCTTGGATACTTTCAAATAGTTCGACTTGCTGAGCTTGTTTGAGACTTTAACGGCTTACAGCGCTGGACAACGAAACATTAAACAGAGAAATACCCGTTAGACCAAGACCTAATGCGCTGAAAACAAAAATCAGAAGATACTCTACGGTTTGATTACACTACTGGCAGCAAATTGTTGGACACAACAGCTACAGTAAAATACCTAGGAGTAACCACCTGGAGGGAGCTAAAGTGGACTGACCACGTAAAATAAACAGAAGGAGAAACAAATTCAAGACTGAGACTCCTCGTAAAAATCGTAAGGAAACGTGACTCATCCATGAAAGAAGTGGCTTGCAAAACATTAATTAGACTAATTCTTGAGTATTTCTCATATGACTGGAACCCTTACCAGATAGGACTGATAAAAGAAATAGAGAAAATCCAATGAAGAGCGGTGCGTTTCGTCGTGGGCTCGTTTAGTTGGTGCGAGAGCGTTACGGAGTGGCAGACGATACAAGGGAGGCGTTCTGCAACCTGAGAGGTTTACTGTTGAAATTCCGAGAGAGACGATCTGTCAGGGAAGAGTCCGGCAACATGTCACGTCTCTCGAAATAAGTAAAACGAGAAAAGCCAGGAAATTAGGACTAATGCGGAAGTTTACTGAGAATCATCCTTCCCACACGTCATTTGCGAATGGAACAGGAAAAGGGGAACAGAGTGGTACGAGAAGTACCTTCCATCACACGCCGTAAGGTGGCTTGCGTAGTACAGACGCAGGCGGAAGTGGTTGTGACAAAACAGATAAAAATATTTTGGGCTATTGGTCATATTGTCATGCTTCCTTAACACAACAGCACCTACGGCATCATCATTATCAGTTTCATGGATTAAGTCAAATGATTTGCTCCAGATTATCGTTCTACGTTGCTGCTGATCCTATTTCGTGATCAACGCCTTGGGGTAGTAGATGTTGTCTTGGAGAAAGACCGCTCTACTCGCGTCACTGACTGGAATAGTTTGGCGTCACGTGTTCATGATATTGTCAATCCTTTCCTGGCTGTCGACATGGTTTCGGCCGTGTTGTAGACATCTGAATCATAGTAAACTGTATCTTAGACGTCGAGCAAGCAATGATTTATTGTGTATGCCTTGATTCAGGCAAAACCGACAGTGTCGTAATTGTCGTGGATAAAGACGTGCTAACAACGGGGTCCGTCGACTATCGCAAAGCGTAACAACGGATAGAAGGACCACTGATCAGCAGACTACATACTAAATCAACCATGGGCTTCAAAACCAGAAAAACAGCAATACCATACACAAACCCTTCCTTGATGTGGGGTACAACAGACGCCGGTTTGCACTTTACCTGTTTGCCGTCTATTACAGGTCACATAGATTAGACGGGTATATAATCTCTGGGTACTCAAGAGACGATAGGAGGCCACTTTAATGAATGAATTACGATAGAAATTGTTACATGCTGATGACAAGGTTCGTCGAAAATCACACGTGCCGAATGCACCTTCAAATTGTTGAGACGACACTTTTCGGATGCTGATGGAGGAAACATTGTGTAACTGGGATTAAATGGGACTCGAGTTGAACATCCCACTGTCCCTCACTGGTCAATAATACATGAATTACTACCCGACTACGTGCACCATTTTCCAGACCTATAGAACCACACGACGACATGTGATGTGGCTTCTGAATTTGTGAGGGTGTAAGATACGCTGTGAAGAAGAGCGCATTTAGGACACTAGTGGGACCCAGTCTTGGGTGTTGCTCGAATGTCTTGGATCCCCACCAGGTGAGATTAAAGGAAGATATTGAACCAATTCAGAGGCAGGCTGCCAGATTTTTAATGGATAGGTTCGGACAACAAGCAAGTATTACGGAAATGCTTGAAGAACTCAAGTGGGAATCCCTGGAGGAAAGTGACGTTCTTTTATAGGAACACTGCTGAGAAAATTTAGATAACAGGTATTTGAGCCGGCCATTGTGGCCGAGCGGTTCTAGGCGTCTCAGTCTGGAACCGCGCGGCCGCTACGGTCGCAGGTTCGAATCCTGCCTCGGGCATGGATGTGTGTGATGTCCTTAGGTTAGTTAGGTTTGAGTAGTTTTAAGTTCTAGGGGACTGATGAGCTCAGATGTTAAGTCCCATAGCGCTCAGAGCCACTTGAACCATTTGAACAGGCATTTGAAGCTGATTCCAAAACGTTTCTACTGCCGCCAACGTACATTTCGCGGAAGAACAACGAAGATATGAGAAATTAGGACTCATACGGGGCCGTTTAGAGAGTCGTTTTTCCCTCGCTCTGTTTGTATGAGGAACAGGAAAGGAAATGACTAGTCGTGGTGCAGGTACCCTCTGCTAAGCATCATACGATGCCTTGTGGAATGTACGTAAGTGTAGATAGTTGGCTTCATTCTTCAAGTGTCTGCCAGTTCAGTTTCTTCAGCATCTCCGTGATGCTCTCCCACTGGTTAAACAAACCTGTGACCATTGGTGCAGTCCTTCTTGGTATACGTTCAAAGTCTCCCTGTAATCTTATCTGACACAGGTCTTGCACACTTGAGTAGAATTCTAGAATGGATCGAACAAATGTTTTGTAAACTCCTTTGCGTTCTACTAATGACTCGAAGTTTCACACCCGATTTACCCACGACAGCGCCTGTCGTTGCATTTCATGTCACTACAAATTGTTACACTAGGTATTTGTATGAGATGACCGATTCTAATTGTGACTCGTTGATACTGTATTCATAAGGTGCTAAGTTTTTCTTCTTTTCTAAAATGCGTAATTTTACATTTATGTACATTTAACCCTTTGTTTCCTGACATAAGAAAAAATGTACTTTTTAACATTTTCTTTGCAGAATTTATGCTATTGTGGCCTCAAATGACGGTAGGATTTTTTGTAAAATTTTATTTTATTTTTCACAATTTTTTTCTCTCCTGGTACTCACAAGTACCGTCAGACTCCATGGACAGAATCACAACATGCGCAGAAAAATGCTCCAATTTTTATAAGTTGTACTTTATTCCACATAAATATTAAATATTTTAACATTAGAAAATTAATTAACAGAAATATGATATTTCTGAATTTTTTTAAAATTTCACATAGATTTATTCTAGAACAACTTCACAATACAAAGTAACTTAGCTATACATTTTTGACAGTATATACGTATCACATATTTAGTGATACCTCATGAAATTGTAGGAAACCGTTCTTTTTCTCATTGCAGCACAAATACACTTTACATGTACCACATTGTGAATGTGCTCTCGACTGGATTTTATTTTCGCACAAATTTCGCATCGTCCTCTTTTACAACTGAACACTACAAAATGGTTTCCTCTGTTGCCAAGACGTACATCCTTCGGAACAGAAAAGTTATCCTTCCTTCTCTTTGGGAGAGTTATTTCATCTTTAACAGAGTTTCTCTTTTTGAGATTTGGCACTTGCTGTTCATTCATTAGCCCTAGTGCCACAGCACACCTGAATTCCAGCAGTGGCAGTGCCCCATGTAGACCACTGAAAATGACGTAAGCATTGACAAAAGCAATTTCTATTTCTCCCCAGAAGAGACGATGCCACCATTTCTTTGATCGCTTGTCAAGACCATAATTTGAACGTAATCTGTCTGCATGATCCACACCACCCATGTTTTTATTGTAATCACATACAATAACTGGACATGGTATAGTCATACTAGTTCCATCTTTCTGTTTTCTTGTCACTACGCTCTGTTCAGTGCCATGGAAGTTTGACGCAAAATACACTACTTTATTTTCCTTCCATTGAAATACTGTTAGGTCTAAAGATGACTCTCTGTGATTTGATTTAGACATGTTTCTTTAGGTAAATTGCCTGGCAAACCTTTCCTGTTTGTTCTAATTGCTCCACAGGCAAATGTATTTACCGATTTATATGTGAGAAAAAGTGGACAGAACAACTAGTGAGAGGTAACGCGTTGTTGCTACAATAAAGTGTTCACACAACCTGACGGTACTAATAAGTCCGCCTTATATTTTCCACTTTATCTCATTCACATGTAACGTAATGCTTCAAACTATTATAAAAAAACAAAGAAGATAAGTACGTGCAATGAAAACTCAACGGAAGTTTCAATAAATTGCGCACAAATTCAGGCAACACCATGGAAACAAGCACATGCAATCTTCTGTTTTCACAGCAGCGCGCGAAAAACAATTTCAAGCTCTGACCGCCAGAGAGGTCTATGTATTGCACAATAACATCTATGAAACAGTAGAGCAGAGTTACGTACCGACAGGCTCTCAGATCACGAAACTGCACCACGAAAAAATAATGAGAGTCAAAACTTACTGGTACTTTTAAGTACCGTCAGGCAACAAAGGGTTAAAGCAGGTTGCCAAACTTTGCACCACTTTGAAATCTTTTCAACGTATATGTAGATCTATTTTCAGTCATTATTTACGCATAAAGAATTGTAACATCAACTAAACTCTCAGGTTACTATTACTATTGTCTATAACATGAACAGCAGGGGTAACAACACACTTCGTGTGGCACACCTGAAGTTACATCTACATCTATCGATGACAGATGAATGGGTACATGGGAATAGTGTGTTCTTCACCCATGAACACCTAAAGACCGTTTATGATGAGGTGATCATGTCTTGTGAAACGGTTGGTTGCTGGTGTTGCATTTTCAGAGAAGGTAGGCAGAGTGAGGAGGTTGGAACAGTTAAGAAAAAATTCCAAGTTTACCCCCACAAGAAAGGTTATAGATACAGTGCTCTGGGATGCGAGGTGTGTGACTCTCCTTTGTTTTCCTCTATCAAAGGACCATCAATGCGGCACGCTACTACAACACCCTCACCAAACTTAGGTCTGCCATTCGACGATAGAGACCAAGGCTATTGAGTGAAGGTGTTGTGCTCTTCGACGACAAGCGAAAACCACAGGCAGAAAGGCTCACACAGGATCAGATTCGTCTCTTTGGATGGGAGAGATTGGATCACCGAGCTTATAGCCCCGATCTTTGTCCATTGGAATTTCACTGAAAGTCGCATTCTCAGGACTCATTTCCAAACCAATGCTGAAGTGGAGCAAGCTGTCTGACAATTCCTTGCATCACAGGGCATCAAGCCGTTTCTTCAGACTGATAGCGCACTACGACAAATGTGTGAATGTCGGTGGCGACTATGGCGGCCCCCCAGGGGCTAACGGCTCTTTCGTGAGTTCGTGCATGGTGCACATGTGGTCCCATTGCAGCCCATTCCTCATTCCTAGGCTGCATTTCTTCCCTGTGCCCCCCCCCCCTGCCTCTGCCCGTCTCTTCCACCCCCGTCTCTCTGACCATTTCCCCATCCCCTTCACTATGTCCACACCTCCTCTCCATGCTCCCCTTTTTCCTCCCCATGTTATCACACTCACCTGATTAGGGGGCTGACGGTTCTTACCGCCACAATATTTCTTTACAGAACTGTCTGACTGCGAAATTTGGAGGAAATCGTTCCAGGGGTTTAGGAAGAGCTTTTTGCTCCAGACATTCCCTGCATGCGCGTATGTCAAATATATTTCACATATGTTTAATATATGAGGGTTGGAACTTTAATAGTGGTAACTATTTATTTACAGCTCCTAAAAATTAGATACGTGTTTCAAAGTTTTACTGACCTTCAGAGTAGTCACCAGCGTTGTGTATAACCCGGTGGCAGAGATGTGGAAGTCGTAGTATACTCTTAGCAGTGCCAGTTGTGTTGACAGTTCGAGCGGCGCGGTCTATTGACCGACGAATTTGTAGCAGTTCTGAAGCGAATGCCGTGAAGTGTTTCCTTCAGCTTAAAAATCTAGTTGAACTTACAAGGCTTAAGTCAGGGAATGCAGTAGGTGGTATAGCACTTACCAGCCCCATCAGTCAAACAAATCAGGAATAGCTTGTACTGTACGTGCATGAGCATTGTCAAACAAAATGATGGTCAGATCCTGCAGAAAATGTCATCCCTTCTGTCTCTGTGCTGTTCATTTTTGGAATACAACCTACGACCACCTTAAAGACAGAAGTGATGACACTTTCTGCAGGACCTGACCATCATTTTACAGGACAATGCCCAAGCACGTACAGTGCAGGTTGTTACTGATTTGTTTGACTGATGGGGCTGCTAAATGCTATACCACATATTGCACTCCCTGACTTAAGCCCTCAATTTCTAAACTGGAGGAAACACTTCACGGCATTCGCTTCAGAAGTGCTACAAATTCGTCGGGCAATAGACCGCGCCGCTCGAATTGTCAACACAACTGGCACTGCTAAGAGTATCCCACGACTTCCACATCGCTGGTAACGGGTTATACACAATGCTGGTGACTACTTTGATGGTCAGTAAAACATTGAAACATGAATCTATTTTGTACGAGCTGTAAATAAATAGTTGCCACTGTTTAAGTTCCAACCCTCGTATTTCACACATATTTGTACACATATTTCATCTGAATCTCCAGCGAATTTCGCTGTGTGGTTTCATTTTCACGCAGCTTATTTCTTATGACGTCGTATCTCCTGACCCATGTGTCGTACAGTGACATACATTCAGTGGTATATGTGAATACCGTCTGCTATATGTTTTGCGAACACAGCATGCAGTGGTTTTACTGTATGAACATCGAAAATGCAGTAAGCGATAAATCTTTTTCCTTTCGTCGTTTTGTCTGGCTTGTCAGCGAGAAAAACATATGTAAAAGTTTGAAATTGTTCGCAAAGTTTGTTGCAAGCCGCTAAGTCCCCTCATGATCAAATACTGGATGAATCAAGTTCGGGTATTCGTGCAGCGTGAACCACACTGCCGTTTCGTGCACACCTCCACCTCTTGTACAGACAGGTGATTCTTACCCCTACAGCAGCTCTTCCCTGACGGTAAGTGATATGTGTACCTAGTTTTTGTTGAAATTGGTCCATTGATTTAGTTGATGCGGAAGATGTGTATAGATATATGGTGTATCGAAAAGAATCACCCGATTTTCTTAAAAAATCATAACTATTGTGTTATTTGAGACCTGTGCGTGAACAACATACCGTTGGAAAGAGCAAACTCTCGAGTTTCATATGGTTCCCGCTAGGTAGCAGCAGTGTGCGCCCAGTTAAGTTCAAGTAAAACAGGTTTCGGGACAACAGAAAGTGTTTTGTTTTCTACGTTTTGCACAGTGCGGGTCAGTACTAACTGCTCTGCGTGACTTTCGTACTAGTTACAGTGTGGATTCTCCTACAGAACAGAGAAATAGACGATAGCATAAATAATTCCGAGAAACAGGTTGTTTGTGAAAAAGCAAATCACCGGCGCGTCCCCGAGGGTCTGAATGTCGAACGCATCCGCCGTAGTTTCACAAGGAGTTCGCAGAAATCCGTTCGCCGTGCAGCTCGACAGCTCAACATGCCCCCATGTCCGTCTGGCGTGTGTTGCATCGACATTTAAACATGAACCTACACAAAATTCAGCTACTGCAAGCTCTTCGTGCAGGTGGCAAACAACAACGTGTGCAGTTCTGTAATTTAGTTCTTGGCAAGATGGAAGATGACAGTGTTCTTCCACGCTTAGTGTTTAGTGACGAGGCAACATTCCATTTAAACGCAAAGGTGAACCGCCATAATGTGAGAATATGGGGTACGGAACAACCACATGAATTTCTACGACGTGAGAGGGACTCTCCAAAATTTAATCTGTTTTGTGTAGTTTCACGGAAAAAGATGTATGGTCCAATTTTATTTGTGTTACAGTATCACTGTAAGCAGGAAGCACATATCTCGATATGCTTGAGAACTTTCTTTTCCCACAGATGGAAACTGAAAGACTTCATATACCAACAGGATCGGGCATCGCCACTCTGACATCTGGAAACGCGGGAATTTTCAAATCAAAGGATTACTGAACGATGCATCGTTTGCACTGGACCAAATGATTCAGCCTTACATTACTGGTCTCCAAGGTCACCGGACCTGACTGTATGTGATTGTTTCTCGTGGTGTTTTATAAAAGACACCGTTTATGTGCCTTCATTACCGAGAACAATGAATGAACTGAGACATCGCATAACAGCAGCTGTGGAAGCTGTAACTCAAGACATGCTCGCTGCAGTGTGGGAATACTCTGAATACTGCATTGCCATTCGCCGTGCATCTCAAGGGGGGCATATCGAACACCTACGAAAAGGTATGAAAAAACTTTTTGAGTTTCCCCTTCATAAAAAAACAAAATTCATTGTATACATTAGTTTCAAGAATATAGACATGCCAGATCGGATGATTCTTTTTGAGACACTCTCTACATACAGGTTGGGTGAACAAAAATTCACGCATTCGGACTTCGCAGCGCGATTTCTCACAAACTAGCAACACAAAATGTCTGTCACAAAAATTTTTTCTGCGCATATTTCCTGCAGTAAATGGACGCTAAATATTGGCAATATGACAACGCTGTAATCACATGTGCGATAACTACCTCTGTCAGCATGTAGGAGTAGTGCTGTGCAACTGATGCAGTGGATTCCGTTTTGGTTTAGCATGCAGGAGGTCAAGGGTTCGGTTCTGGGTCGAGGTGTGCGTGTTGTATTTGCTAAATGTAGTCTGCGTCGTACGGTATCTGGTGTTTTAGTCGTCATACAGCGATTACAGTGGGTCTTCTACAATACATTTGCACTTACATACTACGAACACAGAAATAGAAGTACAATCGCATTCATTGGTCAGCTTTTAAAGAAGCCTTTTGCACATCGTGGACACGAATTTTTCGCACCACTGCAGCGACTAGATTCTAAACCTGTTTCCTGTGCACTCTTCCCCAATGGTCTCATCAATTCGTACCAACTGTTATTTTTATAATGTTCAGGTCCATTACATTTCTTTATGGCCTTATGTCACCAGCAGGGATAGCAATGTGCTTTGCAAATAATTTCCAAACACGTACTGTGTAAATGTCGAATACGTGTGGCTTAAGAAACGGCTTACACTACAGTGTTATATGGCAGAATGAAATTGTCAAATAAAAAAAAAAAGTAGTCACTGCAGTGGTGTGAAACAATTCGCGTCCACGATGTGCAAAAGCTTCTTTAAAAGCTGACGAATGGAAACGATTGTACCTCCATTTCTGTTTTCGTAGTATGTAAGTATAAATATTTCGTATAAGACCCACTGTAATCGCTGTATGACGAATAAGAGACGAGATAGCGTACAACGCAGACTACATTTAGCAAATAAAAAGAAGTACGTCTCGACCCATAATCGACCTCCTCTTTGCTAAGTCGAAACTCTATTCACTGCACCAACTGCACAGCACTATTGCTATATGCTGACAGAGACACTTAGCGTCCATGAGATTACAGTGTTGCCAGATTCCCAGTCTTTCAGGTCCATTTACTGCCAGAAATAGGCGCAGGACGAAATTTTATTAGAAACATTTTTGTATCGCTAGTATATGAGAAATCGTGCTGACTAGGAGACATATTACAGCAGTCATCGCATACAGGGTGAGGGAGCCGACAGCTTGATGCCTCGACTAGAGAGAAGGCAGAGAGTACTATGTACTAAAATCCTGCTTCACATTGTTGACTCACTCCTAGTAGCTTATACAAAATTAGATATTAGCTTCCTGTTCGGTTTTGTCTACACTAACACTCTTTGGTTCTAGAACACCGAGTATCTATTTGTGTGCACACGAAATGCCTGTGGGCACGTGAGGATGAAGTGTATAACAAACAAACTGCACCAGAATAGTTGTAGAGCCGAAGATAGGCGGACGGCCGCTTCTGGAGTGTACGATGAGCGACAGCCGTCTAAACCACCAATCACTCTCTGAGTCCAACTTGCGGCACGTCACGGCAGTGACTTGGGGAGCTCAGCTCGCTTCACTAATACAGCGACAGTCTGGAGGATGTTGCGCAGATCAAAGGACCTGAGTGATTTCTGCTGGCAGCACTGTACTTGCTCAACACAGAATGTAACGCGTGTGACTGAGGAAAGACCTTTCTGACGACATTTCTAGGCGTACACATTCGATATTTGGACATCACGTACCTCCATTAGCTTGCTGATGGACTCGACAGAGTATAACTGCAGAGGTGGTGCTGTTTTCGGGCAAGAGACGATTGCGAAATGCTTTGCATCATCGGGAACGGATAATATAATTCCAGGTATCCCACCGGGTTGCTAACCGTATTCTTCTGCATAGTATTTCGAATGACGTAGTCATCTGGACGAAATGAAAGTTGCCATAATCTTCCCAATGGTTCACTTCTATGCAGACGCCATTAGAACTATGTCGTTGTCTGTCTGGATTGAGTTGCGCTCGTAAGGAGCTGTGCTTTCTTTCCCGTGGAGTAGTAACTTGTCGTTGGAATATATTGCTTGGGACTGTACGTTATCGAGCCATTGTGATAAAAAAGAAAGAAAAGACTGACACACGGTCAGAGCTTTTGCTTGCCAAGAAATACCCACCCACTTTCTAAACAACGACTGGGGTGAGCCTAATCCAACGTGTAAGAGACGCTTGACTCAGAGCTGACCAGTATCAGCATTACCTGTCCTGGTCTGTGTGTGCACCGTACCACGTGCTAGTCAAAGATTGATCGTATTATAAGTTACTATACGTTTCCAGTATTAAATTAATGGTGATTCAAGTGAATCTTGCTCTCAGCAAGGCTCAAAAATTGACGTATCTCGTTACATTATTCCGGACCAGGATTAAGGACAGACATGTTGCAAGTGGGCTGCTCCTGTGTTGGCAGCGCTGTGTACCACTTTGCACTGGATCTCTGACTGCGCTTTCTTTGTAAGAGACTCTGTGGCTGGTTGGACTCGTTGTTGGAAGTTAGTCGCCAGTAGTGTTGGGCAGTTGGAAGTTCGTCGCCAGCAGTGATGAAAGTACTGTTGGGCAGTTGGAGGTGAACAGCCTGCAGTGATGTATGATAAATGTGAGAAGTTAGCACTGATGCAGGTAGAGGCCTGAAGTTCTAGCGTAGGCTAACGATCTGGAAGTATCCGACTTGGAGACTGAAAATTATTCATGATTATATATCACTGTACTGGGTGTCAGTGACGATTTATATTCGTGTTTGAACTGGATGTCACATTATTAAGGTAAAAAATACATTATTTGGTTTGCAACAAAATCTTTCCTTTGCTAACCACATGCGTATTAGTACTTAGTAGCTTTAGTAGCTAGAATCTTTTATTTAGCTGGCAGTATTGACGTTCGCTGTATTGCAGTAGTTCTCGTCATGAAGATGTTTGTGAGGTAAGTGCTTAATGAAATGTATAGGTTATTGCTAAGATTTCTTTTGAGTCAAGGCCATTCTTTTGAATTAATAATTTGAAATCAGGTTGTAATTTTTTTTTTTGAGCAGTCAGATTACGTTGTGCTAGAATATTGTGGGTCAGTGTTGACATGATAAGAAGAAAGTAAACAGAAAGTAGGCTCAGTACATTCAGTTTTACTCAGCTGTTTCACAATCAGATAACGTAGAAGTTTCATCTTCTGAGTCATTCATAAATTTAAGTACAGATTCACACATTTGAATAAAAAAATTTCAATATGTCAAAACTGAGTGAAAGCTAAGTGATGGACAACACGAAATTAAAAGAAGCAGATGGGACCGCATGAATATAGCGGAATGAAACAAAAGCTTGGCATAATATGTGGTATCTCCTCCTCTAAATGTGCGCACAATGTAGTTAGTAGCTGGCTGGGCTCTTACAGCGCATCTCAGTATTACATATGTAAACGAGTTCGGTTAATTTGCCATTGTTACGCTCATGTGATTCTTATGCTTCTTTCGTTACTTTTCGTAGGTTCACTGGTTGAATTTTTACTCACAGGTAGAAATTAATGTGAACAGCACATAATCGGAAACAGTATTGTGAGGTTTATCACTGCTTTTAAATTCTAACCTGACCTTGTACTTGCATTTTATCTTTCAGGATATAGATTTTAACTTGTTTTACAGGGAAGAAATTTCTACACAGTACGTGAAATGTATTTGTGAGTATACTTAAATTTAGTGCTCAACTGCTAGACCAACTGAACTGAATTTAAAATTCTTTTCGATCTCTGCTTGATGTTTCAGACATGTACATAAACTGTATTCTGTAGGTCTTATAATCTGTACCAATAAATGAGGTTCAGCTGTTTTGTAAATACAAATTAAATATAGAATTTTTGGCACACAAGTACTTACATTTACCTGACCGGAACTCGAATCTTAGAACTCTGACCGACATCACCAGCGTTCTCCCATCGATTTATCGAGTGGAGCTCAGGATATGACGTATGCTTCACTTTAACCCTACCCGTCTACTGTTCTTGGAAATCCGCTCAACATTATTTTTTCAACATGCTAATATACACGAAGTGACTTCAAAAATTAAGCTATACATTATTCCGACAGACCAACTAACTTTTATTGAAGGATACACTATGCTTTAAAGTGACACGGATATATTTCATATATGACGTTATATTTTAACATAGTCACCAAGTCTTTGTGAACAACGATAGGGAAGTTCTACCAGTCGTTCAATTCCTCGATGATAGATGGTTAAAATGGCTCTGAGCACTATGGGACTTAACATCTGAGGTCATCAGTCCCCTAGAACGTAGAACTACTTAAATCTAACTAACCTAAGGACATCACACACACCCATGTCCGAGGCAGGATTCGAACCTGCGACCGTAGCAGTCGCGCGGTTCCGGACTGAAACGCCTAGATCCACTCTGCCACAGCGACCGGCTCAACGATAGAGATCCACACCTTGGTCACGGAACCATTCGAGAATCGATATGTAAACGGCTCCGCCGATGTAAAATCTTTTCCTCCGACACTCCTCTTCTCCAGATATTCTTCTAGCTTGCGGAAACAAATAAAAAAAAAAGTAACTCGCCTGTTGCAAGACCTGGACTGTATTGCGTGTCAGGATCACACACGTCTCTGCAGCTAGGGTCAAATTATTGCATCGTTTCACTACAGCTAGACGTGACAATTCATTTGGTACACATACCGCTGAATTTCGTCGTGAATCTGTGTGCAGTTTATTTCGACATTTTGCACACAAGAATCATACCGTCCCTCATGCTTCAACTTTGAAGTACGTTTCCAGTTGCCACGCCATTCTACTTGCAAACTGTTGTGCACCTGCTACGCGTACAGCAGCAAAACTGCGTTAGCAGGATACACGAAACGTATGTTCTCTTGTGACAATGGTTCAAATGGCTCTAAGCACTATGGGACTTAACATCTGAGATCATCAGTCCCCTAGACTTAGAACTACGTAAACCTAACTAACCTAAGGACATCACACACATCCATGCCCAAGGCAGGATTCGAACCTGCGACCGCCGGCCGCGGTGGCCGTGCGGTTCTAGCCGCTCCAGTCCGGAGCCGCGTTGCTGCTACGGTCGCAGATTCGAATCCTGCCTCGGGCATGGGTGTGTGTGATGTCCTTAGGTTCGTTAGGTTTAAGTAGCTCTAAGTTCTATGGGGACTGATGACCACAGCAGTTGAGTCCCATAGTGCTCAGAGCCATTTGAACCACTTTTGAACCTGCGACTGTAGCAGCAGCGCGGTTCCGGACTGAGCGCCTAGAACCGCTCGGCCACAGCGGCCGGCTTAGTGACAATGCTCCACTCTTGTTGCTCAATGGTCTTAGCGTGGGGCAGCATGTGGGCCTTACTTTCTGAACTCGCAGCGTACAACCCACACAACAGCCGCGAAAAAATTTTCATTACTAAACATATTGTTACCGTAGTGAAATACCATTCAGCTTGTGGTGGGTACTAACAACATTTCTTCCTTCGGACCATCCGGAAACGGAATATTAAAGAGGGAAAATACAAGTAACGAACGCTTTTCTCGTGCAGTACCGAAGTAGACTTAGTTGAGTTGTAGTAAAGCAGTGATTTCGTATTCTGTTGATAAACTAATTTCTTGCTTGAACAATATTATCGTTGTGGAGGAACACTACTTACAATGTAAATGCGATGCATGACGACGTGATATGTGGACGGAAAATACGTACAAGGGTGCTTCACTGGCGAGAGCACCGCATTTCCACCCAGTAATGAGCAATGTCAGTTACGGACTGCAGAAATTTTTGCTCTGCTGTATGAACGACGTGGTAACCCACAGAAATTACCGCGCTGATGAGCGTGCGTCCCTGCAAGTTCGTTGACACTGCCAGTGTACTGACCTCCGACTCTGTGATTCTCAGCGCTGATGCGGCGCTGCTGAGATTTCGTGTACGTAGGCTACGTGTCACCATGTGACGTTTGTTGAAATACACTTTCTTGCGCGTGAAACGGAGACGAAGGTATTTATCATTACGTAAATTTTTACTTAGTGCAATAGGTTGTTATAGCATTAATTAAAACAGCTTATTTCAGTCGGAGCTGCACACTGACGCCTTAATAAATCAGCTGAAAAATGATCCTATCGGAACACAATTAAAAGACTCTGACTGAATTGTGGGGTACCAGGTATCTCACTCTACACTCCTGGAAACGGAAAAAAGAACACATTGACACCGGTGTGTCAGACCCACCATACTTGCTCCGGACACTGCGAGAGGGCTGTACAAGCAATGATCACACGCACGGCACAGCGGACACACCAGGAACCGCGGTGTTGGCCGTCGAATGGCGCTAGCTGCGCAGCATTTGTGCACCGCCGCCGTCAGTGTCAGCCAGTTTGCCGTGGCATACGGAGCTCCATCGCAGTCTTTAACACTGGTAGCATGCCGCGACAGCGTGGACGTGAACCGTATGTGCAGTTGACGGACTTTGAGCGAGGGCGTATAGTGGGCATGCGGGAGGCCGGGTGGACGTACCGCCGCATTGCTCAACACGTGGGGCGTGAGGTCTGCACAGTACATCGATGTTGTCGCCAGTGGTCGGCGGAAGGTGCACGTGCCCGTCGACCTGGGACCGGACCGCAGCGACGCACGGATGCACGCCAAGACCGTAGGATCCTACGCAGTGCCGTAGGGGACCGCACCGCCACTTCCCAGCAAATTAGGGACACTGTTGCTCCTGGGGTATCGGCGAGGACCATTCGCAACCGTCTCCAGGAAGCTGGGCTACGGTCCCGCACACCGTTAGGCCGTCTTCCGCTCACGCCCCAACATCGTGCAGCCCGCCTCCAGTGGTGTCGCGACAGGCGTGCATGGAGGGACGAATGGAGACGTGTCGTCTTCAGCGATGAGAGTCTCTTCTGCCTTGGTGCCAATGATGGTCGTATGCGTGTTTGGCGCCGTGCAGGTGAGCGCCACAATCAGGACTGCATACGACCGAGGCACACAGGGCCAACACCCGGCATCATGGTGTGGGGAGCGATCTCCTACACTGGCCGTACACCACTGGTGATCGTCGAGGGGACACTGAATAGTGCACGGTACATCCAAACCGTCATCGAACCCATCGTTCTACCATTCCTAGACCGGCAAGGGAACTTGCTGTTCCAACGGGACAATGCACGTCCGCATGTATCCCGTGCCACCCAACGTGCTCTAGAAGGTGTAAGTCAACTACCCTGGCCAGCAAGATCTCCGGATCTGTCCCCCATTGAGCATGTTTGGGACTGGATGAAGCGTCGTCTCACGCGGTCTGCACGTCCAGCACGAACGCTGGTCCAACTGAGGCGCCAGGTGGAAATGGCATGGCAAGCCGTTCCACAGGACTACATCCAGCATCTCTACGATCGTCTCCATGGGAGAATAGCAGCCTGCATTGCTGCGAAAGGTGGATATACACTGTACTAGTGCCGACATTGTGCATGCTCTGTTGCCTGTGTCTATGTGCCTGTGGTTCTGTCAGTGTGATCATGTGATGTATCTGACCCCAGGAATGTGTCAATAAAGTTTCCCCTTCCTGGGACAATGAATTCACGGTGTTCTTATTTCAATTTCCAGGGGTGTACTTTCCTCAGCACTACTAAAAATTTTGTCCTGCGAACATATTCGCGATTTTTTTTAATACGCAAATCATTTCTACCACAAGTTCCCACAACTTTAACCACTAGTCTATCACTGTAAGTCGCATATACCCATCCACTCCCACTTGCCCACTCTCACTCTTTGAGACCAGCTTAATGCCATTATTCCTTAGTGTCACTCTGTCACTGTTTCCTGTCTCACAGCCACGGTCACTTTCGTTCTGTCCAATCAATACTCCTCTAATTGGCACTGTCTCGCCCCTGCCCTCTCTTACTGCTGCTGTCACACTCATTCCTTCCCATTGCTGCCCACTCTTCTCACTGTCACTATCTCTCTCTGTCTGTTATTATCACTGGCTCTAACCCACTTCCACACTCTCCTTGTCTTTATTCCTCTCTCACTGGCTCTGTCTTCTTCTCTTTTTTCTTAGCGCTGTCTGTCACTGTCAACTATGGTCCACTGCCACAGTGTTCCTCTCTTCCTGCTATTGCATCTTTCGCTCTTTCTACACCACAGCCACTGTCTTGTACCTTCCAGTATTTACTACTTTCTGCCTCATTGCCGCTGCCATGTCTCTTTCTCTCTCAGAATAAAAAAGTACAGATATGTTCGCGTGTTTTCGGAACATTTTTGAAGGTGCTGAGGAAGGTAGAATGTGCCGCTGGTACCCCACCATTCAGTAAATGTAATTTTCACAGGAGCGTATTAGCCTCTTTTGTGCTCCGACAGGAGAATTTTTCGGCCGGTTCCCTTCTTTTTGCTGCTACAGCATATGAAAAGAACTTCATGGTTCAGTAAAATATTGATAATTTGCTTATGTAAAATTGAAATTATACACTAATTTTGCACCTCAAACTGGGTTTTATGTGCACAAAAATTTGGCATGTGCTTCAATAGTACAACTTGTGGCTCCCAGAACCGTTCTGATGTCTTGTGACAGCGAGAGCGAGAGCACCAGCAGCAGCACAGTATTGTTTGTATAAAGAGTTTATTTTGCATTTTGTTTACGACCTTCCACTAAGGAAGGGATTCTATTTGTGTTTATCTGCTCTGCATAGTAACTAACAGTTCTTGATAAAACTTTACGTAGTTTTCGTGTTAGATTTCTTAGTGTTTTCTTGATCGTTTAGAACAGAAAGCGCCCTAAAACCGTCTTTGTTTGTTTCGCGGCCGTTAGCCACTAGTCACTTGAATCAGCAGTTGTCTTGTGACAGCGAGAGCGAGAGCACCAGCAGCAGCGAGTACTGTTTGTATAAAGCGTTTTTGTACTTATTTGCTGCGCTTAGCTTTTAAATAGTTTTTCTGGGAAAACCTAGCGTAGTTTTCGCGTCTCGTATTTCAGTGAGTGTTTCTTGATTATCAGAGTAGCTCATCAGAAGATTATCTTGGGAAATTGTCACCGTATAGGGTAGGGTAAACATAGTCATGTGTAGGGACTGTGGTTGTTGTGAGCGGACGCAAGGAGAATTGGCCACTCTTCGGGGGCAGGTGGAGGCTTTGTCTGTTAGGCTCATCGAGCTCGAGGCGCAGGCGTCGGCTCGTAGTGGCGTTGGGGCAACTGTGGTGAGACCTATGCCTACTTCGGTGGCCTTGGAATCACATGGAACCCCTGATGTCGCTGCGTCTTCCGGCAGTGAGCATCTTACCGGTCAGCCATCACTCCAGGGTGAATGGCGGACAGTGGTGGGCTCTCGTGTGCCTGGCCGAAAGGCGAAGGTGGGATCTGGCCGCGTGGCAGCTGCCTTACCCCTTTCCAACAGGTACGGGGTGCTTCCTAGTGGTGATGACATCGTTTCCGAGCCACCACAGGATGCCTCGCCTGTTGGGCCAGTGGCCGATTCTCCGGCAAGGTCCCGACAGTCACAGAGGGCGGGCCTATTAGTTATAGGGAGCTCCAACGTTAGGCGGGTTATGGAGCCCCTCAGGAAAATAGCGGGTAGGTCGGGGAAGAATGCCAGTGTGCACTCGGTGTGCTTGCCGGGGGGTCTCGTCCGTAATGTGGAGGAGGCCCTTCCGGCAGCTATTGAACGCACTGGGTGTGACCGGCTGCAGATAGTAGCACATGTCGGAACGAATGACGCCTGCCGCTTGGGTTCTGAGGCCATCCTTGGTTCCTTCCGGCGGCTGGCTGATTTGGTGAAGACAACCAGCATCGCACGCGGAGTGCAAGCTGAGCTTAATATCTGCAGCATAGTGCCCAGAGTCGATCGCGGTCCTCTGGTTTGGAGCCGTGTGGAGGGTCTAAACCAGAGGCTCAGACGACTCTGCGACTATAATGGTTGCAAATTCATCGACCTCCGTTATTGGGTGGAGAACTGTAGGGCCCCCCTAGACAGGTCAGGCGTGCACTACACACCGGAAGCAGCTACTAGGGTAGCAGAGTACGTGTGGCGTGCACACGGGGGTTTTTTAGGTTAGAGGGACCCCCCCTTGGGCGAAACGATAAAATACCTGACTGCTTACCAGAGAGGACATTATCATCGTTGATAAAGAACGTCCGTCCTCAGAGACCAAAAACAGGAAAAGTTAACGTAATATTGGTAAACTGCAGGAGTATCCAGGGCAAGGTTCCTGAATTAGTATCTCTTATTGAAGGAAATAGTGCGCATATAGTATTAGGAACGGAAAGTTGGTTAAAACCGGAAGTGAACAGTAACGAAATCCTAGACACAGAATGGAATATATACCGCAAGGATAGGATAAACGCCAATGGTGGAGGAGTATTTATAGCAGTAAAGAATTCAATAATATCCAGTGAAGTTATTAGCGAATGCGAATGTGAAATAATCTGGGTTAAGCTAAGTATCAAAGGTGGGTCAGATATGATAGTCGGATGCTTCTATAGACCACCTGCATCAGCAACCGTAGTAGTTGAGCGCCTCAGAGAGAACCTGCAGAACGTCGTGAAGAAGTTTCGTGATCATACTATTGTAATAGGGGGAGACTTCAATCTACCAGGTATAGAATGGGATAGTCACACAATCAGAACTGGAGCCAGGGACAGAGACTCTTGTGACATTATCCTGACTGCCTTGTCCGAGAATTACTTCGAGCAGATAGTTAGAGAACCAACTCGTGAAGCTAACGTTTTAGACCTCATAGCAACAAATAGACCGGAACTTTTCGACTCCGTGAATGTAGAAGAGGGTATCAGTGATCATAAGTCAGTGGTTGCATCAATGACTACAAGTGTAATAAGAAATGCCAAGAAAGGAAGGAAAATATATTTGCTTAACAAGAGTGATAGGGCACAAATCGCAGAATATCTGAGTGACCACCATCAAACGTTCATTTCTGAGGAAGAGGATGTGGAACAAAAATGGAAAAAATTCAGAAACATCGTCCAGTACGCCTTAGATAAGTTCGTACCGACTAAGGTCCAAAGCGAGGGGAAAGATCCACCGTGGTATAACAATCATGTACGAAAGGTACTACGGAAACAAAGAAAGCTTCATCATAGGTTTAAGAGTAGTCGAATCATAGCTGATAAGGAAAAGCTGAACGAAGCGAAAAAGAGCGTAAAGAGAGCAATGAGAGAAGCATTCAACGAATTCGAACATAAAACATTGGCAAACAATCTAAACAAGAACCCTAAAAAGTTTTGGTCATATGTAAAATCGGTAAGCGGATCTAAATCCCCTATTCAGTCACTCGTTGACCACGATGGCACCGAAACAGAGGACGACCGAAGAAAGGCAGAAATACTGAATTCAGTGTTCCGAAACTGTTTCACTGCGGAAAATCGTAACACGGTCCCTGACTTCAGCCGTCGCACGGACGCCAAAATGGAAAATATTGAAATAAACGATATCGGAATTGAAAAACAACTGCTATCACTTAGTAGCGGAAAAGCATCCGGACCAGACGAGATACCCTTAAGATTCTACAGTGATTATGCTAAAGAACTTGCCCCCTTTCTATCAGCAATTTATCGTAGATCGCTGGAAGAACGTAAAGTACCTAGCGACTGGAAGAAAGCGCAGGTCGTTCCCATTTTCAAGAAGGGTCATAAATCAGATGCGAATAATTATAGGCCTATTTCGCTTACGTCAATCTGTTGTAGAATAATGGAACATGTTTTGTGTTCTCGTATTATGACGTTCTTAGATAATACAAATCTCCTTCATCATAACCAACATGGATTCCGCAAACAGAGATCATGTGAAACTCAGCTCTCCCTATTTGCCCAAGAAATTCACAGTGCCGTAGACACTGGCGAGCAGATTGATGCCGTATTCCTGGACTTCAGGAAGGCATTTGATACGGTTCCGCACTTACGTTTAATGAAAAAAATACGAGCTTACGGAATATCGGACCAGGTTTGTGATTGGATTCAGGATTTCCTAGAAGAAAGAACTCAACATGTCATTCTTAACGGTTCAAAATCTGCAGATGTAGAGGTAATTTCGGGAGTACCGCAAGGAAGCGTGATAGGCCCTTTATTGTTTACAATATACATAAATGACTTAGTTGACAACATCGGTAGCTCCGTGAGGCTATTTGCAGATGACACGGTTGTCTACAAGAAAGTAGCAACATCAGAAGACTCGTACGTACTCCAGGAAGACCTGCAGAGGATTAATGCATGGTGCGACAGCTGGCAGCTTTCCCTAAACGTAGATAAATGTAATATAATGCGCATACATAGGGGCAGAAATCCATTCCAGTACGATTATGCCATAGGTGGTAAATCATTGGAAGCGGTAACGACCGTAAAATACTTAGGAGTTACTATCCGGAGCGATCTGAAGTGGAATGATCACATAAAACAAATAGTGGGAAAAGCAGGCGCCAGGTTGAGATTAATAGGAAGAATTCTAAGAAAATGTGACTCATCGACGAAAGAAGTAGCTTACTAAACGCTTGTTCGTCCGATTCTTGAGTATTGCTCATCAGTATGGGACCCTTACCAGGTTGGATTAATAGAAGAGATAGACATGATCCAGCGAAAAGCAGCGCGATTCGTCATGGGGACATTTAGTCAGCGCGAGAGCGTTACGGAGATGCTGAACAAGCTCCAGTGGCGGACACTTCAAGAAAGGCGTTACGCAATACGGAGAGGTTTATTATCGAAATTACGAGAGAGCACATTCCGGGAAGAGATGGGCAACATATTACTACCGCCCACATATATCTCGCGTAATGATCACAACGAAAAGATCCGAGAAATTAGAGCAAATACGGAGACTTACAAGCAGTCGTTCTTCCCACGCACAATTCGTGAATGGAACAGGGAAGGGGGGATCAGATAGTGGTACAATAAGTACCCTCCGCCACACACCGTAAGGTGGCTCGCGGAGTATAGATGTAGATGTAGATGTAGATGATGATAACGGAGACACTATAAACCATATTTCTTCGTGCTACATCGCTGTATAAAGTAAATTTATGTCTCCCGCCGGGTTTTACTTGCGTATTTTACGCGCACAAGTAGGGTAATTTGGAGCCTCTGTTCCTTGGAAATCAATAAAAATCTCTAAAAAATTTGCTGTTTGGTCGAGATAAGGATCTTGGGAATAATCATAGCCGCGTGGGTTAGCCGCGCGGTGTTAGGCGCCTTGCCACTGTTCGCGCGGCTCCGCCCCCCCCCCCCCCTCTCCCCCTCCTCGGAGGTTCGAGTCCTCCCTCGGGCATGGTTGTGTGTGTGTGTGAGTGTGTGTGTGTGTGTGTGTGTGTGTGTGTGTGTGTGTATGTATGTATATATATGTGTGTGTGTGTTGTTCTTAGCTAAGTTAGTTTAAGTTAGATTAAGTAGTGTGTAAGCCTAGGGACAAATGACCTCAGCAGTTTGGTCCCATAGGAATTTACCACAAATTTTCAATTTCCATTAATCATAAAAATTACAGCCATTTTCTGTGCATAGTATTCTTGGAATCCGCGGCTCGGTTTTGATACCAAGCCACTATGTTTTTCCGCTGCATCTCTATGAAGGATGAATATTCCTGAAAATGGGAAGAAGACATTTCTACATAAATGCCTAGAGAATATGCCGTTGAGATTTGAGAAATTTGCTCAGGTTATTTATTTAGCCTCGCACCGGATTTTGCGACTACAAGTAGGGTAAATTTGAGTCTCTGTATATCAGAACCGGCTAAAGATATCAAGGAAACTTTCATGTTTGTTCGAAATCGGGGTCTTAGAAATATATCGTAAAAATTTCAGTCATTTTTTTGGAATCCGTGGCTCTGTTTTGATATCCAAAAAAAAGGTCTTTCTGGTGTCGTCAGGAACCGCCCATGAACTCCAATGGTGCCTCTGTAAGTCCTCAAGGCGCACCGTAGACCACACTAATGTTAAAAGGACCAACCGAATTGCTCTATTTGCCTAAGCAGGGGGAAATGTCTAGCATTCAAACGTTGCCCCTGTGATGGAGGGTAGGTACAGTATGACGATACTTCTCTTGGGTATACAAATGGTTGCTATCCCAACAGTTATTCAAAATGCTTTACCTTACATTTCTATCACCAATAGAACCCGAGGTATGTGCTCCGGAAGAATTCTGTTTTTATGCGCGGCGTTTTGGAACGATTTATTCAGTCAGTAAAAATAATTTTCATTTGCTCAAGGGATACGTGCAGTACCTAAGTTGCACATGGTTCAGTAGTAAGAGAGTTTGTGATGATTAGTGGTGGATGATTGTGGGAAATGAAGTGATTATGACAGTGTACGAGCTGTGGAATGGAATCGCTAAGCTACAAGACCCAAAAACTGGCAGCTCGGTGCGGCGATGACACCGACGAACCATACAACCACTATTACTTCATTGGCGCTGCATGCGACTCCAGAAAAATTCCATCGAATACTTTCTCGGTAATTTCAGGCTATTGAGTTGATTGTACGTGGAGCCGTCAGCATCATTACAAGAAGACGAATAGGTGCTCCGTCGAAATGTGAAATTTCTACGACACAATCCGAAACAACGCCAGAGAAGCTCGACAGTAGGGAAAGAAACAGCTCAAAATCCGAGTATCATTTCTTAGAAAATATTCCAGAGTTCCGAAACTGATGTAAGTAAGAACGAAACAGAAATACGTGTTAACAGTTAATAAATTATTACTCTCACACCCGAGAAATCTTGTGCGATTTGACAATATTTTCACTGAAGTCGGAATAGGACTTTGTAAACGGCAGAACAACGTCCTGTCACGTATTTCAGACACAGAAGGCTAGAACGACCTCAGTGGATAGCTACGGCTGTTTGTATACGCTACATAATTCGCCGATGGCTCCCAATTGGTCGGAGAAAAAAGATAAAACGAATATACTGTGCAGTTGAGCTGAACAGACTAGCCCGTGGCAAGTACACTTTGATCTGTACGGCATTTGAGTGCTTGCGGTAAAAATTGTTTGGAATCCTGTTGTATTTGTGCTATTGATTCCCTGTCACTGCCTTTGGGAAGAGCAAAGTCTGTCACTTGGCTTTCTCAGGTTGATCGTGGCTGAATCAGGTTGTGACATGTCGCTGTTCTGAAAATAACAGACGCACAAAAACGCCAAGTCTGTAACAATACGACCTTACACGATGTGCTTGAAATCTTCAAATGCAACCGCCAGCCACGCAATTTTGTTACTGAACGCACAGTCCGTGCCTATGCGAGACTATAGGACGTTTTTTGACTTGACGGGCGAAAGAGTGTAACATGTATATTCTCAAAAATATGAGAGAGAAGTTCACGAACTTCGCACCAAAACTCGCAAAGAAGGTGGGAATTACGGCATTTACAGTGAACAGTTACTTACTGTGGTGGGGTGGGTGCGGTTCAGTATTCTGTGGGTATTGTTCTGTTCCATCCATGACAGTGAGTTGTAACACCGAAAACCATTGTCACTGTCACTGAATACTGCATCCGAAAGTTAATCCTTGTGATTTAGCTTGCTCGTTTGTTGCACCATAACTCGCACATACACCTCAATAGACTTGTTAGGTCTGTTTCATCTGCTTGTTACAGTTTCGGTAAAAAAAGGACCATCGATGGTAACAGAGCCGATACTAACATCACTGTATATCGTACCGTGACATGCAGCTAGCTAATATTAAAAGTCTTCTGTCACGGGTTAGCATTGCTCGCTACCTGCTTAACTCACGTCGCCACCACACGTTCTCCGTATTGTGTGTGTGTGTGTGTGTGTGTGTGTGTGTGTATGTACGTATCACTGTGCGTGTATTTGTCTGCTTGTGTGCGCGCGCGCCATGTGAAATTCATCTCTAACTGTACTCATATGGACGGAACAAATTAAAACAACTTTTGCTCGTTTCTGAAGCACACTGCATTTGTGAATTGAAATATGGTGTGCTGGCAGACTATAGTAACATATTCTGTCTTCTTTTAGATAGGGTCAGCCTGGAGACGTACAAACAGTCGTATATGTCAGTACCTGCGTAGGATGAAATATGTAGGTGGCCGTTGCCCTTTCGCCATATGTGAATAACTCAACAAAGCATAGTGGAGGTGTATTACGACTTACTAGTTTTTTCCATTCCCAGCAGTGTGCGTGTATAGCAGAACAAATGTTTATTTGTTTGTTTAAGGGACTGGACATTATGGTTGCACTGCTATTAGGTGACAGAATAAGACCACAAAACTGGCCACTCAGAGAACTAACACAATGAACATGCGAATTGTCAGAGATTTTTATACATGGGAAACAGTACGCGAATACTTTAAATGACTTTCAATGGCGTGGTAACTAAGGTAATTTAGCAATGTCCTGAGAAATTACATAAAGTCGTCTCGAATTGACAAAACAATGAATAAATACGTAAATAAAATAAAAACTATTATCGGTTGAGGATGATGGGAGATCCGTAAGTTATGGTATGCTTCGTGAGAACTAACTCTTGAACTTTTCTGTTTGAGACTGACCACTGAAAGCTGAAGATGTACCGCTGTTTTGTTATTTTTTGTTTTGTTGTGCGTTTAGTCAATGCAGATGGAGGATTAATTTATTAGTAACACAATCCGGACGATCAGTATTATTCATTTAAGTAACATAAGTGCAGTAAATTCTAATTTCACTTTATTTTACGTATTCACCATTAGGAGATACAATTCTCCATTCTATACTTCTTGTCGTTTCATTTACTTCTACATTTTTCCATCACAATTTGGTCCTTACGTGGGGAAATTAACACACAACACTGGCAGCATCAAATAAGTCTTTTTATAGTTGTTTTCTATGATTTTTATTATAGTTCTTTCAGTTGGTCGAAAGAGTTTGTCATAAAGAGAGCATTATTGACTTCATATTTTAACTTACTTAGATGATTTACCATATAGATTAACAACGTACCTCACGCAGGGAACAGTTTATCAGATAAAAAACTCATTGCATACGTGATACAAACTTAGCAGCGATCGTGACAGAGGAGCTCGTAAGGTAATGTGTAAATAGATGATAAAATCGATCCGCACTTAATGGTTACGTTGAAACGACAGAGCCGGTCGAAGTGGCAGAGCGGTTCTAGACGCTACAGTCTGGAACCGCGCGACCGAAACGGTCGCAGGTTCGAATCCTGCCTCGGGCGTGGGTGTGTGTGATGTCCTTATGTTAGTTAGGTTTAGGTAGTTCTAAGTTCTAGGGGACTGATGACCTCAGAAGTTAAGTCCCATAGTGCTAAGAGCCATTTGAACCATTTTTGAAACGACAGAATGCTTTCAAGAGTGCGTTCCTTGTGTATAAAACATACACGTGTATTAACTGAGAAGAATGAAGTACTTGTCGAAACTTACGGCTTCCTGTGTCAGCGGCCTCGGAGAAAGATGCGCCCAACAAGAGCAGTAGCAGAAGAAGACGAACGGCGCTGCAGAGGTCAGTCATTTCATGGAACACCTGGAACAGGACGAAACACACCAGTCAGAAAGTGAAGATATAACGGCTGATCATGTGCTGTGAAAATAAGAACGAGCTGCCCCCGCTGTTTCAACATTTAGCCTCCTTTTCCACAAATCCATTTTAACCGAAAAATTTTGGCCAAGAAAGGGATGCAATATAATATTAATGTAAACTCATACGCCATGTTATAACAAAGAAATCTAAAGGATAGATTACTGAAGTGACTGTCGACAGAAATTTAATTTTTGTTTTAAAGGAACGTATTCTTGGTCACGATCGGATGATGATGCACTGAATTCATTAAATATCGTAGTTACGTGACTCCAGACCAGAGTAGTCTGCAGAAAGGTTCGGATGGAAACTTCTTTAACGAATTTAACGATGTGTTTGGAGAAGCTGCCCTCAGTCACTTGATGACGACTGAAATAAGGTTAGGATCGGTAGAAAATTCGTTGGTTTTTCCGAAGAGTGTCTTTGTAGTCGCTCTCGAGTCGATGAAAACAAAAATACTTGGAACGATGGCTTCGTATAAGGTTGCTACAAAAAAGAAAGGAAGTGTTGCTACCCCTGCAGCTCCATTATACGGGCTCTCAGTGGTTAACTAGAAGGTGTGGCTGCTTTCCGTCGCACAGCTGTGTTAGCAGTTCCGTAATCTCAGAAATCGCTACCGCCGTCTGCTAAGGCAGCGAGTTACACCCCCGCACGCAGTTCTTCCGTTCACGGATGTCGATGCTGCCGTGCGACAGGATACTTCACTGTTACGGTCACTGACTATCTGTGCGGAGCAGTAGCTGCCCCTAGCGAGGATTCCGCCGACCGAGTCTTACCAGTCTTTGTCCGTCCCACGTAGCATCCATTTCGGTTGCTGCTCCGCGCCCGTGCTGTGAGAAACTGGCCACGTGCAGTGCGCCGGAGGCTGGGGTTTCGCGGCGCAGCAAGACGCCCGCACCTCGCACGCAGTCGCCGAGGATGTAATGTTTTCGCGTCGCTCTCCTGTGCAGACTATTAATTGCATTCGCATCTCGAGTGAGTGACTGATTTACATTTTGAACTGGAGGACGTTTGTGATGCTCCAGCCGCGTGCGGAGCCGTCCTTTGTGTGTTTGTAACCTCGCGTGTTGCTTAGTTCAATAAAGCAAGGAACCTTCCTACAGCTTGTTATTTATGTTATTTATTTCGATAAAGTAAGGAACATTCCTACGCGGGCCTTCTAGACTGCCGAAGAGAGAGGCGTGGGTCATTTCGAGGTCAGCACGTCGTGTGCGACAATCTGGCGCCTACTTAAACTATCAGTCTGGAGAAAGGGGCATTGTCTGCTGCAGGGGAGGAATTCTTGCGATTTTCTCTGGCGCCCATGTAGCGTGGGAGCAAAATGCCCGCCACAACGTTTCTGACGCGGGACGATCTCCGCGCGCTGGATCATATCTTGTCGCTACTGCAGGACCACCGTTAACGTCAGAACTCGTTATGGGGAATGTGCATAGTTTTGGTGACAAGTTTTCCCACCGGAGGAATACTGTAATCTTAGGAAAGAGTTCTGCGGCGCTGTTATAATCATTCCATTAGCGCCAATTGGGCGAGACGGTTGTCGATTGGAGACGATTTTTGGCGACGCAGCGATGGTATCGAGATAGGAAGGAAGGGAAGATTTTTGGCGGCAATTCGTCGGAGGTCCGCCGGAGAGGACACTTTTGGCTCATCGGCGGGCGCCAGCCATGATTCTACACCCAGCTTGGTGCAAACCCGCACTGCTTGAGGGGTCTTAGCAGTTGCGTGCCTTCGAGCAGACCCCGTATCACTCGTTGAGCAATACAATGGTGAGCATGTCTGCAACCCGTATTGTAGATAAATAATTTAGATGTGGCAAATATTGGAAACGATGTTGCATGCAGAGGGATATGATGTAATATGTGTATGTGACAGACGGAATACAGGTGTTGGGAGAAGCTTAGCTTAGGAGCTACGCAGTACAAAGATTAGATCAGTAGAGTAGGTTAACGATGCCACTTTTCAAGCTGAAGTTGATAAGGAGGATGTTTGAGGGGCGGTTTTGAGGCTAAAAGGGATACGCAACTTTGATTTTCAAGGCCTGATAGAGAACCATCATATTACAGAAAGAGTTGAAGCTGTTGAGTTGAGTAGGGTGGGCATTGGGATTGTAGCATGGGCGTCCGCAGGGGAGGGGGCCAAGGCTGTAAAATTGCCATTTTTGATACAAATTAATTATTCAGTTTCGAGACATGTCATACGACAAGAAGTTAATTCTGTAAGTGACACAATAAACTTATCATATCTCAGAGAAAACGAGTGTTTATCTATTCAGTATTTATATTTGTTACAGATAGATTACTTTGATACTTAAAACCTAGGCATTGTTATCTTCATGGTAAACTTTTTATAGTGTTAATATGATTTGGGATGTGACATATTTCTTAAGTTGACGATCTAAAGTTATTTCGTCCTACGATTAAATATGTCATGTATCCAATAAAATGATCAAAGGGATGGGAAATAAAGTAGTAACATATTTCGAAAGATATTTTTATTAGTATAACAATAATTTTAAATTTCTACTTACTGTGAAAGGCCTGAAGCAGGAGAAAAATGAATTGAAGAAACTGCACTTTTTCAACAGAAGTATCCTGTCACAAAGAGGGTTTCACTAACTTTCCTCAAAAGTAAAAACACAGAGAAAAAATTTAAGTATTCTTCTACCCTATAATCATAGCCTGCAAGAAATACGTATATTCACATTCACAAAAAAAAAGTTTGAATCATATCAAACGAAAAATTGGAAATGTGATATTAAAACTGATCCTCTTTGAATACAAATAACAACAATCGCCAAGGCTGATTCCCAAAACTGTCAATGACTAACTTAGGAAAAACAGGTTTTTCAGTCACTTTTCTTCTAACACTTAACATACACGAGCCACATAACCTGTTTCTATTCATTGTAGGAAGAACCCATATTTTTACTGCTCGTAGAGTACTGAACGACCGTTAAATTGTATATTTAATAGAGCCTTTCTTATAACAGGGAAAAGTTCTGTATGTTTATCAAAAGTGTCAGTGTCTGATAGATTTTTAGGTATTTGTGCTCCCATTGACCAAAAATCATACCACAGCTATGCTTCTGATAATACGTTATCTGCATTATAATACATTTTAATATTTATTGCTATCTTGTCAAATTCTTTTTTGCACACATTTATCATTTCCTGAGGATGTAATTAGAATAAACTAAATGTTTCTGTACCCTTCTGAGAGAAATTTTCAGGCTGGTTCACAATTATTATAAAATTGACTGCAGATGTTGGATTATTTTTATGTTTTTGTGTCAATCGAACAGTGTACAAATATCGATTTTTGGCTCTAATTTCTAGTTTTTACTTGCTCACCACATTCCATTCGTGCCATTACAGAAGAGCCGTCATAAACTTGGCCAAATAAATTTTCCATTTTCAGTTTAAAGTTAGAACAATCCTTCAAATTGGGTATACCATCTGCACTAGGATTTAAGATATGTACAAGTACCAAAAATATTTCTCTGATAATTGTTTGTTCATTAACGTGTTCAGATTGTCCTAAACGTAGAAATAATTGCTTTACTTCTGCAATCTCAGTTGTTGCATCAGCTAAAATTGAGAATGTAACATTAGAATTAACAGCATCCACTATGTCATCACGAATAACATTTCTACAAATGTCAACGATTTTATTGTGGAATCGTACAGAGCAGTAGTTGGCGTTTTTGCTGCTTAGTTACGAGTGGTTTCTTCAAACATCATCTTCTGTCTCAGCTCTGAACCCTAATAAATTCTGGAAATTTCTGGTTGTAATTAATTTATCTCGAAGGGCACTGTCATTTGTTCTGCATATTCTTCAATGGTGATAGCAGCAGCATTATTTACTAATATATTTACTGGAAGTTGTTTCTTCGCTTACTGATATTAAGTTGTTGGCTTCAGTAATAGTAAATTTGTGCCGCTGAGAATTTGCATAACTTCCTGCTGCTTCATGAAAATCTTTATATTTAACAAATTCAGTGACAATAAAGCCTCTTTACAAACTCCATTCACTTTTCGCCAAAACAACACACGAAATTTGCAAAAGGCTCCTTTCAAGTGTGCTGAGTATGTAAGCCAAGGTTTATACTGAAATAACTAAGCACAGCGAAAACGCTATTGATGCAGAAATCTTCAGTTTTAAAGCTATAGTTTCTGATGGAGTCCAGCAGTTCCTCAGCACTTCATTTTTTTCGACAGACATTGTATTGTCATTAAAGCACACACCAGTGTCAAAACTTTGTTCTACTCTTGACACAGACGCGCCATATGTCGAAGCGAGTGATTCTTTTGTTACTTCTTTTCCAGAAATTTCCGGTGACATTGCAGTGTCATATTTCTCTTGCTCAGCGTCACTGCTGGCTGAATTTGTCTCAGTTTTACGTTTTTTTATAACTTCTAATGTTAATTATTTCGGTAGAGGAGGAGAAAAAATTCAGTATAGAATGCAATATATTACTTGACAAAGCCTAATGTTACCCTAGCCAGTGGCGGAAATGCATTCATGTTAAAAGACACAACTGTGTCCAGCATGGCCAATGAATAGTTTACTTGTTGTTTATGCGATTCCAATGCAAGACAGTTTACCAATTTGCAGGAATACTTGGGTATAGGTCTCTGTATTCGGATTGCTGAATATGAAAATGGAGCCGATTTCGCTCATGCAAGACTTAGCTTTGCCAAGTTGTAAAGTATCGACTACATTAAAAAAATAGCCGCTGTGGTTTGCAAATCGTAGGAGGTAAAGTACAATTTACATTACTGGTATATCTTACCCGGCATCTTCTGCCTACGTCAGAACCACCCTTAAGGCTCACTACTGACAATATTCACGCAAATGATTAAGCAACACTAAGAATCGAACTGTTGCCCCGCAGCTGTGCCCTTATGTTGGGTATTTTAACATAAGAATCCTGCCGTCCTTACGCATCCTCAACTTAAAAGAAAATTACTAAACTGATAAATGACCAGGAAGGAAAAGCTACTTCCTCAGACAGTTTATTATAATATATAACATGTGAATACACAGGAATAGAACATCGAAAATGAATAACAAACACGAAACAAATTTACGGTTACGGATGATACTGACAGTTGGCAAAGTTGTTAAAGGACAATGGGGTGGTCAAGTTAAGTCGACGCGTCCCACACAATAACCGCAACCATCGCTATCTCACTGATAGAGATTGTGAACCTGATAGAGATTGTGAACCTATTGCTGAATGTTCAATACGACACAGATTAGCTGAAATATAAGTGCTGCAGATCAGATGGACTAGCAACAGTGAAGACTAAGCTGCTCAAAGAAAACATCGCGCTCTACGGTTAGAGCTGGCTGTTTTAGCTTTGTAAATATAGTTTTTATATTTATTTTATTTGTAAATTAATGGCTGAAGAGCGACCATCTATGAGGAATGTAAATAACAAGTAAAATAATTATGAAATACTCAATTTCACTAGATCGGAGCGACGCTGCTTAGTTTCTAGTAGCTCGCTGTGTCAGTTGCTACCGTCTGGACTCCAGTCTTTCGGTTGTGCTCATAGATAGAGCAGTTGCTCATTGTATGAAGCAGATTAGCAACTATGTTTGGATTTTGTCACGACGAACTGGCTACTCTCATCGACTTTGTATCGTGTGTATTCTTTGCCTTGTGTCAATTTGCTTCGAAACTTTTTAACAGGTAAAGAGTTCTTCCCCTGTTCTATATAAGTGATAATTTATTCATACTACAGCATCTAAATTGTTATTCATTGGCAAAACTATGAATAGTTCAGTAATTAATTATCACTCTTGTACATAGAGGGGTGGATACGACGCCAGAAATGCACGCTTGAACACAAATGCAACGCTAGCCAAGCCTACAGGTCGCGCTGTTGTATTTGACCACTAGTGGCACCTGTGCATTGTACTCAATATGTTGCAAGCGTCTATCGTGGCCGGAACAATGTTCTGTGTCATCGTGATTATTTTATGTCGAAGCTAAGTAATTCGAACGTGGGCGGACTGTTGGTGCCTGTATGGTGGATGCTTTCGAATCCGAGATAGCCGAATTGTTTTGTGCTTCAAGAGGCACCTCTTTATCGATTTTTTTTCACCACGTGTAGGGAAAGCATAAATAAATCATCCGCCAAATCACATCGCGGACGAAAACATATGTTTAGTGGTCGTGATAGGAGGTCATTGAAGAGGATTGTGAAAAGAAAAGTGGACGACAGCTGCAGAAGTCACTGCAGAACGGATTCTTGCACTCGCGAACCCTGTCAATGTCAAAACAACATGGATGTAGCTCCAAAGCAAGGAATTCCAGGGCGAGTTGGAATTCCAAAAGCATTCATCAGTGATGCAAATTCTCATAACAGGAAGACGTGGTGCCGGAGCAATGGAAGAAAGTCATTTGGTCGGATGAGTCTTTTTTCACACTCTCTCCAAGCTCTGACCGAGCATACGTCCGAAGAGTGAAATGTGATGATCTGGGCAGAGATATTGTGGTATTCCATGGACTCCATGGTTACTCTGCAACGTCACATTGTTGGAAAGAATTATGTGACCATTTTGGCTGATAAGAGATATCAAATGGTACAATGTTTGTTCCCCAGTGGTGGTATTGTGTTCTAAGAGGACAGGGACCCCTGTTCATACAGCTCGCATCGTCTAGGACTGCTTTGTGAGCGCGAGGATGAACTGTCGCATCTGCTCTGACCACAGCACCCGCCAGATATGAATATTATTGAGCTTTTGTGGCCTATTTTGGTAAGAAGGGTATGTGAGCGCAATCCACTGCCATTACCGTTACCTGATCTTGTCACTAGTTCGCAGGAAGAATGGTATAAGATTCCCTTGCAAACCATGTACAACCCCGAGACGCCTGGGAGCTGCTTTGAATGCCACCGGTTTTTCTACGCCGTATTAGGTATAGTAGTGCGTTTGTGGCGTTTCTGTATATTTGTACACCTACTTGTAACTGCTCATTGCTAAGACACTAGTCATAGTAAAGATCAATGATTTTTATACTCTCGACACAGAAATTTGTCACCTATAATGGAAGTAACTTAAGACAGTTCATTTTGCCGTTGTTGTGAATACTTGGCATAATACTTGTGGCATAATAACTTTTGCTGTTACTGGAACAACAGCATCGGGAAATTGCTGACTCACTTTTGATGGTGGCCGTTGCCTGCTTCGTCAGCTTTCTTAATTGAACTTCCGAACTCAGCGATGCAGCATCATTGCTATGACTCCATAAACGTCATGTATATGACGGTGAATATAAGTTGCTAGCGTGTTCCACGTGTTCAGTGAGTCGCTCACTGACCGTCTCATAAAAGGGGATTTTTCGATTGTGCTGATCTCAATAAAAACCCATCTCAGCTGATTACAGTTTGTAAATAGATGATAATGGAGTATGTTACAAAAGAAAATAAAATTCTTTGCCCGAGGCACGTGAAAACTGATAACCGCAGCTGCAATATAATAAGGATTATTCAATGGAACGTACCACCCGGATTGAGATCACGACAGAATATTAGCAAAGTTTCTATGAGAGAAGATAATGGGACGAAGACCTGTTGTAGTTTTGCTGAATTTGCATCCACCGTTTTCCAGGAATATTTAGAGAAATACACGTGTATGTGGGTACAGCTATTACCTACATTAGTTAAAAGTAATAGAATGTCTTTCAACACCTCTTTATCAATCAAATTGAAACGTACCCTTAAAAAAATTAATGAATGACTGTGCTGATAAAACCCTACGTTATTAGATTTTCAAACAGCTGAGCAAAACTGAACGTACTCAGACATTCACTAAAGTGACACACAATATTTTTAGCGCAACGCAATCTGACTTTCAATAATCCCTACAAGAGAATGGCCCTGACTAAATTAACCTATACGTTTCACAAATCACTTACCTCACAAAAATCGTCGTTACTCGCACTACTGCAATACAGCGAGCGCCACTACTGCCAGCTAAATAAAAGATTCGAACTACTGAAGGCACTGATAGGCATAGTTAGCAAAAGAAAGTTTTTGATAGAGAACAAACAATGTATTTACCTTAATAGTGTTCAAAAGTCATTATATATATATATAATACTGGATGTCATGAACTTATATATATATATATATATATATATATATATATATATATATATATATATACTCCTGGAAATGGAAAAGAACACATTGACACCGGTGTGTCAGACCCACCATACTTGCTCCGGACATTGCGAGAGGGCTGTACAAGCAATGATCACACGCACGGCACAGCGGACACACCAGGAACCGCGGTGTTGGCCGTCGAATGGCGCTAGCTGCGCAGCATTTGTGCGCCGCCGCCGTCACTGTCAGCCAGTTTGCCGTGGCATACGGAGCTCCATCGCAGTCTTTAACACTGATAGCATGCCGCGACAGCGTGGACGTGAACCGTATGTGCAGTTGACGGACTTTGAGCGAGGGCGTATAGTGGGCATGCGGAGGTCGCCACTTCCCAGCAAATTAGGGACACTGTTGCTCCTGGGGTATCGGCGAGGACCATTCGCAACCGTCTCCATGAAGCTGGGCTACGGTCCCGCACACCGTTAGGCCGTCTTCCGCTCACGCCCCAACATCGTGCAGCCCGCCTCCAGTGGTGTCGCGACAGGCGTGAATGGAGGGACGAATGGAGACGTGTCGTCTTCAGCGATGAGAGTCGCTTCTGCCTTGGTGCCAATGATGGTCGTATGCGTGTTTGGCGCCGTGCAGGTGAGCGCCACAATCAGGACTGCATACGACCGAGGCACACAGGGCCAACACCCGGCATCATGGTGTGGGGAGCGATCTCCTACACTGGCCGTACACCACTGGTGATCGTCGAGGGGACACTGAATAGTGCACGGTACATCCAAACCGTCATCGAACCCATCGTTCTACCATTCCTAGACCGGCAAGGGAACTTGCTGTTCCAACAGGACAATGCACGTCCGCATGTATCCCGTGCCACCCAACGTGCTCTAGAAGGTGTAAGTCAATTACCCTGGCCAGCAAGATCTCCGGATCTGTCCCCCATTGAGCATGTTTGGGACTGGATGAAGCGTCGTCTCACGCGGTCTGCACGTCCAGCACGAACGCTGGTCCAACTGAGGCGCCAGGTGGAAATGGCATGGCAAGCCGTTCCACAGGACTACATCCAGCATCTCTACGATCGTCTCCATGGGAGAATAGCAGCCTGCATTGCTGCGAAAGGTGGATATACACTGTACTAGTGCCGACATTGTGCATGCTCTGTTGCCTGTGTCTATGTGCCTGTGGTTCTGTCAGTGTGATCATGTGATGTATCTGACCCCAGGAATGTGTCAATAAAGTTTCCCCTTCCTGGGACAATGAATTCACGGTGTTCTTATTTCAATTTCCAGGAATATATATATATATATATATATATATATATATATATATATATATATATATATAAGTTCATGACATCCATGACAAATTTACTGTCTCTGTCCAGATCATCCGCTCTCAAAACTCTGCCATCTCTTTCCCCACATCCACCACTGCTGGCGGCTCACCTCCAACTGCGCAACGCTATGCGCTGTTAACAGCCAACTCCCCAACACTACAATGGCCAACAACAACGCAAACCAGCCACAGACTGCACGCAGCACAGCCAGTGATTTTCATACAGAGCGCTACGTGGCGGTGGCGTTACCGATATAAGAACCTAAACAGCCTACTTACAAAATAGTTTATGCTTTCACTACTTGTTTTAAGAGATGACCCATCCTCAGAACGCAAATATTTATTAATATGCTTAATCAACAACTTAAGAGTTTCATTTGTCTGCTTGAGCCACTGACAGATAGCGCGAGACAATATCCCTCCACACAAACCAGTATCCTCCCACACTTTAAAGAATGGAACTGTCATGTATAAAACAGTTTCAAACGTCTGATTGCTTTCCAAATAAGTTAATGTATTTGACATGAAGCACTTAAAATTTTTATGATTGTAGACACTGTAAATTTCCACGCATCGTAATGCTCCGACCGGCCGCTGTGTCATCCTCAGCCCACAGGCGTCACCGGATGCGGATATGGAGGGTCATGTGGTCAGCACACCACTCCCCCGACCTGATGTCAGTTTCCGAGACCAGAGCCGCCACTTCTCAATCAAACAGTTCCTCAGTTTGCCTCACAAGGGCTGAGTGCACCCCGCTTGCCGACAGCGCTCAGCAGACCGAATGTTCACCCATCCAAGTGATAGCCCAGCCTGACAGCACTCAACTTCGGTGATCTGACGGGAACCAGTGTTACCACTCCGGCAAGGCCGTTGTCTTGAATGAGAACTAAGCATTTTAAATTATTAAATTCGTTCAGTAATTGCATCAAATACTGTAAACATTTTTTTTGCCCATTAGATACGCAACCTGCAGCCGAAAGAAGATGGCCGGGTAAGCGTTTTAGCCGTTTACTCATATAGATGCGCACACATCTGCGTCGTATGTAAATGATTGTAGATTACTCATTTTCCTCAGAGTTCAGTGTCCACTGACATGAGATTGATCGGAAATCGAGTACGTGGCCGTAATCAACGCTCATAAGTAAAGAAGTTAAACATACTTTGCGAAAACCAATCGGGGATTAGGAGAAATACGGAAAATTTAAGTTAAGTTGCCCACACTCATAACTGAGAAGCGGCAGTTCAAAAGATTAGACGAGCAGTATCAGATAAGGCACATTTTAGCCCCTGACTTGAGGTCAATGGCATAATGCGTAAATTAAACTTATTAAGGAATAGTTTTTCAGAAATGAAGTGTGTGGAAGTTAATACACTCCTGGAAATTGAAATAAGAACACCGTGAATTCATTGTCCCAGGAAGGGGAAACTTTATTGACACATTCCTGGGGTCAGATACATCACATGATCACACTGACAGAACCACAGGCACATAGACACAGGCAACAGAGCATGCACAATGTCGGCACTAGTACAGTGTATATCCACCTTTCGCAGCAATGCAGGCTGCTATTCTCCCATGGAGACGATCGTAGAGATGCTGGATGTAGTCCTGTGGAACGGCTTGCCATGCCATTTCCACCTGGCGCCTCAGTTGGACCAGCGTTCGTGCTGGACGTGCAGACCGCGTGAGACGACGCTTCATCCAGTCCCAAACATGCTCAATGGGGGACAGATCCGGAGATCTTGCTGGCCAGGGTAGTTGACTTACACCTTCTAGAGCACGTTGGGTGGCACGGGATACATGCGGACGTGCATTGTCCTGTTGGAACAGCAAGTTCCCTTGCCGGTCTAGGAATGGTAGAACGATGGGTTCGATGACGGTTTGGATGTACCGTGCACTATTCAGTGTCCCCTCGACGATCACCAGTGGTGTACGGCCAGTGTAGGAGATCGCTCCCCACACCATGATGCCGGGTGTTGGCCCTGTGTGCCTCGGTCGTATGCAGTCCTGATTGTGGCGCTCACCTGCACGGCGCCAAACACGCATACGACCATCATTGGCACCAAGGCAGAAGCGACTCTCATCGCTGAAGACGACACGTCTCCATTCGTCCATCCATTCACGCCTGTCGCGACACCACTGGAGGCGGGCTGCACGATGTTGGGGCGTGAGCGGAAGATGGCCTAACGGTGTGCGGGACCGTAGCCCAGCTTCATGGAGACGGTTGCGAATGGTCCTCGCCGATACCCCAGGAGCAACAGTGTCCCTAATTTGCTGGGAAGTGGCGGTGCGGTCCCCTACGGCACTGCGTAGGATCCTACGGTCTTGGCGTGCATCCGTGCGTCGCTGCGGTCCGGTCCCAGGTCGACGGGCACGTGCACCTTCCGCCGACCACTGGCGACAACATCGATGTACTGTGGAGACCTCACGCCCCACGTGTTGAGCAATTCGGCGGTACGTCCACCCGGCCTCCCGCATGCCCACTATACGCCCTCGCTCAAAGTCCGTCAACTGCACATACGGTTCACGTCCACGCTGTCGCGGCATGCTACCAGTGTTAAAGACTGCGATGGAGCTCCGTATGCCACGGCAAACTGGCTGACACTGACGGCGGCGGTGCACAAATGCTGCGCAGCTAGCGCCATTCGACGGCCAACACCGCGGTTCCTGGTGTGTCCGCTGTGCCGTGTGTGTGATCATTGCTTGTACAGCCCTCTCGCAGTGTCCGGAGCAAGTATGGTGGGTCTGACACACCGGTGTCAATGTGTTCTTTTTTCCATTTCCAGGAGTGTAGTTGCGCACACATCTGCGTCGTATGTAAATGATTGTAGATTACTCATTTTCCTCAGAGTTCAGTGTCCACTGACATGAGATTGATCGGAAATCGAGTACGTGGCCGTAATCAACGCTCATAAGTAAAGAAGTTAAACATACTTTGCGAAAACCAATCGGGGATTAGCAGAAATACGGAAAATTTAAGTTAAGTTGCCCACACTCATAACTGAGAAGCGGCAGTTCAAAAGATTAGACGAGCAGTATCAGATAAGGCACATTTTAGCCCCTGACTTGAGGTCAATGGCATAATGCGTAAATTAAACTTATTAAGGAATAGTTTTTCAGAAATGAAGTGTGTGGAAGTTAATATGTGGGATAGGCTATGTCTGGCATGTCGTAAGTACCTACTAAGCCAACATACTTTTCATCTCAGCGGATACCGAGGTAGAAAAATAGTTTTTGACTTTAGCACAGGAGACGACGGACAGATCTAATATGGAGTACGTTTGACGACGACATGTGGTATAAACATCCAAGATAATTATGACCTCCTGCTTAATAACCTGCTCACCCATATTGGAACGAACTACAATAGCGATTTTGCCTGGCATGGATTCATCAAGTCCTTTGTAGGTTTCAGGAGGTATGTGGTACCACATTTCTACGCTCAGGTCATGAATTCCCGCGGGCGCCGAGCTAACGCCAGATATTGCCAGAGATGAATTCCATCGGGAAGGTCAGAGGAATGTTGTGGTCAAGAGATCAACGTAAATTCTCCAGCACGCTCATCGAATCTGTATAGCTCGATTATGGCCCTGTGACGCTGTGAGTTATTCCGCGGGAAAATGTCATTGCCGTTAGGGAAGGCATTAGTACGAAGGGATGCAGGTGCTCCGCAGTAATGTTCACGCAGTCCACTGCAGTCATGGTGCCTTCGACTACAGCCGCAGGTGCCTTGGAAGCTGTGATATTCGCTATTTTTGACTTCATTAAAACAGCAAATACGAGTAGTTAATACTTTCAGCCAGAAGGCAAATACTTGTTTATAAATAATGATTAATGTATAATGAGGCGTCGCATGGTGACGGTGGAATTTTCTAAATAATGTAATTCGTCGTCTTTGGGCGGCAATATAAACAGAAAAATACGGATAGATATGCGATCCTTCACTATTTTGTTCGCTGGAGAACAAATGAAGCCTTGAGCGCTAAAGACTTATACTGTTTTTCTCGAGTAAGACGGACGCAGATTTGTGGTAGTCTGATCTAATTTTTACTAAATGTATATAAACGTGTTATGTCTAAGTTTGAGTGAAGTGTAAAGAACTGTTATAACTTACCGTGACGACGCACGAGCGACTCAAAGAAGACAATGGCTATATAAAAGAGCGCTCAATGGACATGATACGGACATAAAAAATCTACCGTCATTGTAGTATTAAGCTTAAGGTACGATATATGTTTTAGTTATAATAAATATTTGTTCTGGGAATACTGAATCATTTAGCAGTGCTCATTTCTATTATCTCCTCAGTATTATTTTCATTTTAATTATGCATTTTGCTAATATTACAGACACTAAGATCAGCAGTCCAATGTGCGTGTTACATTGATAAAAATAAAACTGTTTTATCGTCTTCTTGCATCAGCTTTAATATTGAATTTCCCTTTTGTGTGATGTTACAGTTGTTTTTGCGCCCTTAAGAACTTTCTGGTTCCTTAGGAAATTGTTTTGTCATAAAAATAACTTCACAGCCGGGTATGATCGTATCTACGATCATGAAGTAATTAGAAAGACGATAACGCAACTTCTTAATCAATAGCACGCTAGTTGTGACTGCCTCAAGCCACGCGAAACTGCAAGTAAAAACTATGCACATCTCATAATGCAATATTTTATGACAATGGTCAATCCATGATTCTTACGCCAATTGTGATTGATAAATCTCAATTTCCAACTTTCCATAGAATAACAACATCACTTTTATTTTGTAACATCACAAAGCCCAGGAAAATGTTCTCCATAGCACAAAACGGCCCCGGTCTGTCTGCGTCTCCGCGAAGGGGTGCATATTTCGAGCAGACGGTCTCGTGGATGGCTGCCTGTCAAGGCATGGCCATCTACCTGGTGTAATAAGAAACACGATTCATCCCACTAGGCGACAGGTTTCCATCAATACACAGTCCGATCCCAATGAATCCGTGCCCACAGCAATCTTAACTCACGATGTCGTTGGGTCAACACAAACACACATAGCTGTCGTATTACGGAGTCTCATATTCAGTAACGTAGGCTGAACGGTGCTCTTACAGAGCGGGCAACCCTCCGTCCTGCACTACAGTGACGAAGCGTAGGCTTCCAACACCTTGTCGCTACTCATGTTTCACAGTCCTTCAACCACTTTCCTCAAATGCATGAGCAAAGTCTCAGCTTCGCCGTTCCCCAGATGCCATGCCATAGCAATTTGCTCTTGGTGAGAGTCGCTATTGTCAGTGAATTTCCCCATTTGTGGATCGTATCGTCCCATAGAGCGATTCTTCATTCGCGAGCCCGCAACGCCACCAGGCCCACCTAGAATTAAAACAGTCAAAGTAATCAACATAACTGCAGACAAGAGGCGAAAAAAATACTAAAACTGTATTTTAACTCTGCAATTTTAACTTCAATTGGCATCTAGCACATTTTTAACGCAATATGTTTCATCATTTTATGCCAATAAGTTACGGAATTCTGTCAAGCGTTTTATGAACAGAGTGGCCTAGGGATGCAATTTAGCGTCTTTGTCGAGTGGAGACATGGCTGCGATAATTATTATCACTTTATTTCCAGGCGTAAACGCATTTATATTCTTAGATTACCGATTTCAACCATATGGAACAGATATTCCAAGTCAATGTGCAGTACAAGAGGCATATCCTCGTTGAGGGCCATACACTGTCATTCAATATAATTCCAAGCCACAACACTCTTCACATAAACGTTGTTCTCAGTTCTTACTGTGCACGTCACATAGATACGACCTTCGTGACGTTGCTCACGAGGAAGTGAGTCCCGTCGTTAAAAGTCCAGTGACTTAACCCGTACTTTGGCGGGCCCTAGTATTGTTGTCTGTGTATTTTATCAACCTCTGCGCATCTACCCCAATTTCTAGACAACTGTCAGAGACTAGTAGATTCATAACCTTTGGCAGGATCGGAAGAGTTAGTTACACTTTTGGGATGTGTTCACTGCTTTTCAAAAAATCGGTTTAGCAGAAACATATTTTCAGCAGGAGCATCTTTATTAACATTTTGTTTGTGATGTACCAATATCGGAACTGCCATTTGCTACTGGTCATCTTTCCGAAAGTTTATTGAACAGTTCCTATCTGATGTACCCAGCTGAATGTACGAGCGGACCAAGTAACCATCTGTGCTGCCACCGATAGATTTTCTCACTACTACAGAGGACTGGTGTGTATTACAAGCTGCAAAAGAAACGAGTTTTTTCTAGCATGAATCGCACTATTTTCGGATATTCGTGGGAAAGACTGAATAAAGCTTACAAATTTTCGTGTACGAGCCAACCAACTGCTCCCGCAACCCATTACATTACCCATTTACAATGAGTTATTGAAATGAAAATATACATGTAAGTTTAGTCACACATGGCCCGAGCGTTGCAACACCACTGAAGGAAACGTTCCATTTGTTTAAACTTTATCGTGGAAACAGACCCGTAATCACTTGAAGCTCTGCCTGTTTCGAATGCCATAAGTGACACCCTTTACACAAAGAAACTTATTCATTTTTGCAACAGGTATTGCAGCGTTTGGCCTAGGCGTAATCGTAGAGTGGCGAATAAACTACCCGGAGGCACAATTTTATTTTATTGTAATTCATTAGGTTCCTAGAAAACGTGTGAGTCAAAGCTATCTTGTCATATAATGATTAAATCATCCATATAAGACTGATAGGAAAGGTTAAATACATACATATGAAATAAGAAAAAGTTACAATAATACATGTAATAAGTGGTATGTTACACTTCGAGGCTGTAAATTACTCCAAAGAACAGTTCTGTAGAATATGAGGGGTATGACAAAAGAAGTTTCTCGACTTAGATCTGAAAATCGTCAAAGTGCCTGCTAATATCTCAGATGAAACCAGAGATATCTTCGCTGTCTATAGATTCACTGACTGCCTCTGCAGTATTCCTTTGAAACAGATTACTTAGCACATGGCACACAAGATGCAGTAAGCGGCGTTGGACACTGATATTAAATAACAGTAATTAATGCATTTAATGCAGACTGCCATCAGACCACTCTTACGCAGATGCCTAATTCTGTCTCCTGGTGCGACCTCGTCTCAATTTTAATACCTCGACAGAGGTACATTGTCGGCTGTAGATTCAGTATTCTATGAACATTGGAAATCTTCTGTTGAATGTCCAGCAGTTCGCAATTCCATCAGCAGGGGCCTACGCCTGTATCATTATACGAGATACATACAGAGTGTTAAGGGTAAGTGCAGAGACGAGGCGTATTCGGAAAGTAAGGTCAGATTAGGTGCGAAATGGAAAGCACTGTGAAAATCCGATGGAACTTTGCACAGATGTGTTGGACAGTGTCTTTAGTGTGCCTGTCCATTGCTTCAGGGCCTCTGTTTTCAGTTCAGAGAGCACAGTGATCATGTAGAAATGCCTAAGAGAACAGTGTCTCCCGCCAAGTATGTGGACCTGTTGAGAGATATCGCCTGAAGCTACGCAGCTCACATAACATAAATGTCATGCGTTTCTTTCTTCAAGACAATTTTCACCCGCATTCTGCAGGGGCAATGAACACGCCTCTGCAGCCTTTTGGATGGCAAGTGTTTGACCACCCACAATACCGTCCTTAACTGGCTCTCTCCTTTGTTCATCTCTGCTCACACGAACCGTTGGCTACGAAGACAACATGATAGCACAAACAGCGGAAGGCAAACCAGCGTAGAGAATTGCTGGAAAGCAGAGGCGGCTGCTTTCTGTGATGAGGGTGCTGGAAAGTTTGTACAACACCACGACAAATGTCTAAATCGGAGCAGCTTCGATTTAGAGAGGTAGCTGGAAGGTGCGGCTAACTGTTGCGAATAAAAAATTTTTGATTTTCACTGTGGTTTTCATTTCGCGACTGATCAGACCTTACTTTCCGAACAGCCCTCGTATTTACATTGATAACTCATGACAGTGTACTGAAGAGCATTACATCAGTATTTAATTCATCTCCAGAGTAATAATTATAGCAATTACAATTAGCATATTTTTAATTTGGTTGGTACCTGCAAGTACGCGTAGCACAAGAAAGGTAGTAAATCACGTCATGTGTTTGTGGAAAGACAATTAGACACAGAGAAAGAAACAATAAACACACTGCAGCAGCTGCATATGGAAGTTCCAGTGATGGCAGTATCTGTGCCTATACCCCTGACATCGTGTATATCACTGACCGGCTACAGTCACATGTTCCTAGTTACAGACTGCCTATCTAACGACATCCAGGGCAAAAGAAAAAAATAATAATGTTTCAGTAGTCCATGTTATTATTGACAGACTTTAAAAATTTAAAATACTGTCATAGTTTATTAATAAAGGGATAAAATCTTATGTTAAGGATTTAACGTAATAAGCCAAGATTTAAATTAGAAACGCTATTTACGTCTCGAGGCAGCGTAACTCACTGCGGGCAAAGGATGACGTTTTAATTTATTACTTCTTTGCTCCTAACTCGATTCACAATACATGTTAGAAGCGGTATCCTTATGTACCAGTAAATGAACCTGAAAACTTGTATCATCGAACGACACATAGTTTAGGACACGTGACGTCATTAATATTGATATTTGTGAAAAACTAGCTTTTCTAATAGTGGAGCGCAAATCACCCGGACTATACTCACCAAGTGTTTGATAATGAGAGCACTTAGCGACTTCCAACAAACTTTATACGTAATCTGAAGTTGTTTTGTGTATGGGAGTTCGAATGTTTAAAGATTCAGAGTTGGCGGATGGAGAGGGGGGAAGGGGGGGGGTAGGAGTTGCTGGTTGCTCCAAAGCCATCAAGACGCTAACAGTTTCTGTAGATTCTGTGTGTCTTAAACATCCGTAAAGGCGTTCTCCTCTGTCTCACAATTATGGTTAGCTGGTTATGTAGGCTAAGCGCTCATTAGACGATTTACTCCTCATTCATGATGAACGTTTACTGTATCAAAAAACTTGGAACAAGGACACAGAGGGGCAGATTTAGCTGTGGCCAGATCTGTGCCCAATCCCGACTACCATCGGCGAAGGACAACACCATCACCACCGTTACATTCGTGAGATCTATTGGAACGCATGAACGTGGATTTTAAAAGTCAGTTTATACATTGTTGCATTGGTACATTGTATGAATGATTCAACACGCTGACTATAAATATTTTTAAAGCCCTTAATGTCAGGTTATTTCAGCTAATGTCGCAGTCAGAAGTAACAATAGGAAACGAATGTTTCCCAGTGTTTCATTTGCCAACAAGGGGACGGATAGGACCTACATTAATCATATGTACTTTCGGCGTTTCAGAAGACGACGCAAAACAACTAAAGACATATAAAGAAACGACACATATCAGTGGATAGAGTATTTCTCCAAGTTTGTAACTCACATTACAGGTGCACGACGTGGGATCGTTTGTGATGTGAGAAACGCCAATACGTGCATGCTGTCAGTTGACACAACGTGTCATGGAAGGCGCGACGGCAGTCCGCTTTGCAAATCTGATAATTAGGTTGCCTGTCTGTAGGCGCGAACTAATGCGATGCGACAACACGGAAACGAGACTGACAAACATGAGGGCAGCGCAGTCTACAGACCTAATCTGTAACTATAGGAATTCTGCAAAATATTCGCAGAATCCATTTACCAGTGGGACATTGATATACAGAAGATTCCCACTGCTATCTGATAACCTTTCGTGGGACGATGGTAGTGAGGGGGTAAGTCTATTTTCTCCATGTGAGGCAAATATCATTCTCCTTTGCACAAGGCCTCGGCGCATGTTCTTGCACTAAGAACTGCCACAGTATTATCCTAATTCTGGCGTCATACATTTACGACCTTCTGTGGTTGGCAACAATCTTGATTACTTTCCACCCAAAAGCCTACAGTGGGAGGAAAGTGTAAATTTGTGGTAAGTTCCTATGAGACCAAACTGCTGAGGTCGTCGGTCCCTAAGCTTACGTACTACTTAAACTAACTTACGCTAAGAACAACACACACACACCCATGGTTGAGGGAGGACACGAACCTCCAACGGGGGGGGGGGGGGGGAGGGGCAAGGCGCCTCAGACCGCTCGGCTATCCCACGCAGCCAGTGGGAAGAGATCGGCTGAAAAAACTACGTTGGCCGGGGGTGACGACAGTTCTCTCCATCCTCTTTCAGAATGTCCAGTAGCCACCTCAGCTACTGCTGTTTGCTTGATTTCCGAAACTAGACGTCAATGCTTGTTAGCAGGCATACCTGACAATATCGTTTAATGTGTTTCTTAAAGTTTTCCCGGCGGGTCGAATATTCCATCATTTTTCGGCCGTGCACTCGGGAAAGAAATGTAAAATATACGGCCTTTATATCGTATGTAGGCAATATTTATTCAAATATTTGCAAGAACAATAAAGAAGCATAAAGTGGATGTGATCTTCCTTCCATTGGAAATGATGGCAGCTCTTCTTGTACAACAAAGAAGCATAAAGTGGATGTAATCTTCCTTCCATTGTAAAAGATGACAGCTCTTCTTGTATCTGTGTAGGATTATCTGCTCCTATGATAGGCGGTTATGTATGAAATTCCTTGTGACTGTGGTAAATGGCACATAGGACCAACAATACGCCGTGTATAAGAAGTCCGCAGCTCGTGGTCTAGTGGCTAACGTTGGTGCCTCTGGATCAAGGGGTCCGGGTTCGATTCCCGGCCAGGTCGGGGATTTTTTTCCGCCCGATGACTTGTGTTGTCCTCATCATCCCGTCATCTTTCAGAAGTGCCGAGAATGGAAATGGAAAGATTTGGAACTTGTTCAAATGGCTCTGAGCACTATGGGACTTAACATCTATGGTCATCAGTCCCCTAGAACTTAGAACTACTTAATCCTAACTAGCCTAAGGGCAGCACACAACACCCAGTCATCACGAGGCAGAGAAAATCCCTGACCCCGCCGGGAATCGAATCCGGGAACCCGGGCGTGGGAAGCGAGAACGCTACCGCACGACCACGAGCTGCGGACTTGGAACTTGTACGGGCGCTGATGCCCAAGATGTTGAGCGCCCCAAAAACCAACATCATCATAATCATCAGTATACAAGAACGCTTCACTGCACGCATGAGACAATACCGCTTTCTACAGTCCAATAAATCGACAGTAGCTAAACACTGTGTTGCCATTTCGTGGATTAGGGGAAAGTTAAGATACTGCTCACAGCCTCATACTACTGGCATTGAGTGATCGTAGAAGCTATAGTAGACAGCCTGCTCAAGTGTTTCCAGTTCGATAAATCACGAAAACCCCTCATTCACGTCTGTGCTCTCAATGGAAATATTGTTCTGGGTCTTCACTGTGATCCGTAATAATCAACCACGTACTGTGGATTTGTTCATTCTGCAATTGCTTTGTTTCACTCTTCAAACGCATAAAATGTATGACTGACGCTCTTGTTACATACAGGTTACCTCTTAAGCATCCACGTTTGTACAACAGCATGTTGTAAAGTGATTACAAAGTCTTGAGAATGGCTGAAAGCTTGTCAGCCGAAATATCGGAACAAGAATTAAATAACATCCCGTATTCACGCTGAAAAATCATGAAATGTCGTTTAATATCTGAACTATCTTCAGATTTCAGGGTACTGCGAGTATTACGGTTCCTGTAGTATCCGCCTCGATTCTCTGAATTCCAGCGAACCCGATTCTGGCCTTTATTCTCAGCTGTACATTCTTGAGTAAATTTTCCGATACTTCTCGGCGGCCAGATCTTGAGCTGAAAACCATTTAATTCATTATACTATTTCATTTATCGTGTTGATTTAATCAGCTGTAGCCACATCTTCACCTGATCCCAGACATTGCCACCGGTTCACATCAACATCACTTTAACAATGTGCATAGGACTGCATGTATACAGATTTCACTTTAACAATGCGCATAGGACTGCATGTATACAGATTTCGACGACCCTGTTTTTGCAGTGAACAGAGTGTCTCAGATTTTCGTAAAAATCGAATATGATTATTGTCCACCTTGAAACTAGGTTTTCCAGTCTTCCAAGGTAAATTAGTTCCTTGCTGCATTTTTACATAAACTACCAGGTGTCAGCATGTATGATAAAAATGCAAGTGCAGTCTCATCATTGCAACGGAAAACGTTTTACGGGTGGCCTACCATAGAAGGAAGCACGGAAAGCAAGGAAGTCAAGCAAGTGTTTTTGCCATCTGTACATTTTCCACTCTTCACAAGTGTCAGAATGAATATTTTTTTGATCTTTATTAGACAATAAGCCACATATGTTACCTTTAAGAATCTAGTGGTTGCTGGCTACAAACACGTAACGGTATCCACAATCCGTGCAAAGCAAAAGTTTATTGCGATTACTAGCCGATAAAAGGCACGACGTCATCGTCCAAATACGTCACTAGTTATTTAGCTAATGAAATGTTGAGATTAATGTCCCGTAAATGACTGGAAGTCTATAGAACAGTCTGTGATCGGACATTAATGAAGAAATTACTAACTTGACGAGTTAAAATTCTACGGCAAGACGCATTTCTAAAGCTAAGAGATTTGTGAGTTCCGAGAGCGACTGAAGCAACAGGTGGCAATCCTCAGCGGGCAGATCACTGAAGTTCGACGTTGAGTTGTAGCTAGTTTTCCCAAACCAATTGGAGCTATCACCATATAATAAAATCCACGATAACTGGTTTCGTAATAGTGTCGTCTTAACGTTGTTGGATTAGAAATATCATCACACCCACCAGGTCGCATTAATGAAATCGTCGAAACAGTTCAGAGGCATGTTTCTAGATTTGTCGACGGCAGATCTTGTCAGCACGAGAGTATTACGGAAATGCCTGGTGAAGCCAAACTGACTTCCTTGGAGGGAAGAAGATGTTCTTTTCGCGAAAGTGTTGGGAAAATTTAGAGAACCGGCACTTGCAGCGGACAGCAAAACTGATCTACTGCCGCCAGTGCACATTTCGCGTAAGAACTTTAAGGCAAGATAAGAGAGATTAGGGCTTTTACGGAGGCATATGACAGTCACTTTAACAGCCGCTTTTCCCTCACTCTGCTTGCGAACGGAGGAAAGGGAATGACCAGAAATGGTACAAGGTATCCTCCACCATGCACCGTATAGTGCTTTTCGCGGTATGTACGTACGCGTTGATATGGAATGTGCTCCCTTCGAATAGACTCATAGCATTTCAAGAGCGTAAGTATTTTGGTGTGACTGGTTTAAACATAGACGAAATACACTCCTGGAAATGGAAAAAAGAACACATTGACACCGGTGTGTCAGACCCACCATACTTGCTCCGGACACTGCGAGAGGGCTGTACAAGCAATGATCACACGCACGGCACAGCGGACACACCAGGAACCGCGGTGTGTGTGTGTGTGTGTGTGTTGGGGTTTATGGGCGCTCAACATCGAGGTCATCAGCGCCCTGACACACATTAAAAGGAACGAATGTGGAGAGACCTAATAAAACTGAGAAACACATTCAAAGAAAGCAGGAAAAGAGAGAAATTACTACATAAGAAAGTAAAAGCTAAGGGAAGGGAAAACATAGCAACAAGAATGACACAGGAAAGCGTCATTGGCTGGCCACTTACATAAAAGGTGGGCGAGCTTGGCACACAGTGAGCAAATTAATATCCTCTCCCTAAAATCTTTGTAAAAACATTTGACAAGGCACAGAACTTTAAAACTTTAACCACATTCGTCCGAGTGTTGCCTAAAAGAGTTGGCAGGTCCGCTGGCAAATCAGCCGAGGCCCGCTGGTCAGAAAATAAAACACAATCCAGTAAAATGTGGCTCACAGTGACCTGGACGCCGCAAGCACCACACAATGGAGGGTCTTCTCGCCGGAGCAGGAAGCCATGCGTCAAAGGGCTGTGGCCTATTCGAAGCCGAGTGAGGAGAACCTCGTCCCGTCGACGGGGCTGAAAGGAAGTACACCACACACGCGTTGTGGGCTTGACTAGACGGAGCTTATTGTCAGTCACTTCCAGCCACTCATCCTCCCACCGACACATGACTCGGGAGCTCAACAGCGAGGTGAGTGCGTGCAACGGGATAGCACACTGAGATACGTGTGGATCAAGACACGCCTCCTTGGCTGCGAGATCTGCCCTTTCATTCCCAGCAATGCCGACATGCCCCGGAACCCAGCAGAAAGCTACAACCTTCCCCAGTCGCTGTAGCCGGAGGAGGGCATCCTGGATGGTCTGGACTACTTTATCCGCCGGATACAAATGGTGCAATGATTGAAGGGCACTGAGTGAATCGGAACAGACAAGAAATTTAAGAGAGGAAGAAAGTCTCATCGGCTCCAGTGCCCGCAAGATCGCAGACAATTCTGCATCAAAGACAGTAAAAGGCTGAGGCAGGCGGACCTTGAGGACACGATCCGGAAAAACAACTGAGCAACCCACGAAATCCCCTTGTTTACCCATCCGTAAAAACAGCTACATAGTCGTGGTGCTCAGATAAAATAGCAGAAAATGCTGCAGTAAAAACGGTGGCAGGAGTGCAATCTCTCTTGTACTGCAATAAATCTAAAATCACACGTGACCTCATTAGTAACCAGGGTGGCAGGCGGTTAAAACCCAGGATTTGGGGTTGGACAGACTCCACACCGAGGGACTCAAGCACACGGTGCACTCTGATCCCAAACGGCAACGTAGCCCGGGGACGGCGGGAAAAAAGGCGATCCAGAGGTGGAAGGGCAACAAGATGGTGAGCAGGCGAGCTGGGAGCTGCAAGAAACTTACAAGCTTGGCGCACCAGCAGGAGCTGCCGCCGGATGGTAAGTGGCGGTTCGCCAGCCTCAGCACAGAGGCTGGTTACGGGACTGGTCCGATAAGCACCCGTAGCCAGTCGAATCCCAGCATGGTGAACAGCGTCAAGGATCCGCAAATAAGACGGCCTCGCTGACCCATATACTGTGCAGCCATAGTCCAGCCGTGAGCGCACGAAAGCTCGATAAAACTGAAGGAGACGCGCCCTGTCCGCTCCCCAAGACCTGTGGCTGAGGCACTTGAGGATGTTCAGTGCCTTCAGCGTTCTGACTTTCAAGTCACGTAGGTGTGGCAACCATGACAACCTGGAGTCAAAAATGAGGCCCAGAAACCGCACTGTGTCTCCAAACTGTAGGACAGTATCCCCCATATGCAAGGCAGGCAACGTAAAAAGACGACGAGAACAATTAAAATGAACACAAACACACTTATCGGCAGAAAACCTAAAACCCGTCATTGCAGCCCACTCCTCTAACCGCCGCACCGTTAGTTGCAATTGACGGCTCGCGGATGCAACACTAGAGGAGGAACAGAAAACAGCAAAGTCGTCCACAAACAAGGAGCACTGTACTGGACTCCTCACTGTAGACGTTATACTGTTGATTGCTATGGCAAAGAGGGTAACGCTTAAAACACTGCCCTGGGGGACACCGTTCTCTTGCTCAAAGCGATCAGACAGTGTGTTACCAACGCGGGTCCGAAAAAACCGCTGAGACAGGAAAGACCGAATGAAAATAGGGAGGCGGCCACGAAAGCCCCATTGATGCAGTTGTGCAAGAATACAGTGTCTCCAAGTAGTACCATATGCCTTACCGATATCAAAGAAGATACCGATACAGTGATGCTGACGGAGGAAAGCCTGCTGAATAGCCGCCTCGAGGAGGGTCAGGTTGTCGACTGTGGATCGAAATTTTCGGAATCCACACTGAAAGCGGCTAAGGAGCTGTCTGGTCTCTAGCAGCCAGACCAGACGACGGTTAACCATCCGTTCCAGAGTCTTTCCGACACAGCTTGTCAAGGCGATACTACGATAACTACTGGGACATGTGCGGTCCTTACCTGGTTTGAGGAGAGGGATGAGGATTGCCTCCCTCCACGAGGTTGGGAACACTCCTGTGTGCCATATGAGATTAAAACATTCAAGGAGGATTTCCTTTGACGCCGCTGGCAGATGTCTAAGCATGGAGTACCGGATGCGGTCGTAACCTGGTGCAGTGTCAGAAGCCTCAGTAAGAGCCGACTCAAGTTCCCACATGGAGAAAGGGGAGTTGTAGGCCTCAGAAGCGTTCGACCGAAAGTTCAAATTCGCTCTTTCGACAGTCGCACGGTAGCGACGAAACGCTGGATCCTGGGTTGCAGTGGCAGTACTTTGTGCAAAATGCTCTGCCAGCGACTGGGCTACGGCGCTGGGTGTCGTTTGGAGGCATCCCTGGTTCAGGACTGCAGCTATTGGTAAACGGCTGTGTTTACTGGAAATCCTCCGGATGGCTTCCCATACCTTTGTGGAACAAGTGGAACGATTGATGGAGTCCAGAAACTTATGCCATGACCTTTTCTTGCTCTCTTTAATGACACGGCGTGCCCTGGCTCTTGCGATACGAAAAGCGGTAAGATTGACCGCTGTTGGGCGGCATTTAAATCGGCGAAGAGCCGCACGCCTGTCACGGATGGCTGAACGGCACTCTTCTGTCCACCAAGGCACAAGGCGCCGCTTAAGAGTGCCAGAAGACTGTGGTATGGACAGGTCAGCAGCATGGTGGATCACAAGTGTGATGTGATCCACCCATTCCTGTACGCTGTTGTGGCGGTCAAAGACAGCCAACCGAGTGAACAGTGGCCAGTTAGCCCTGCCAATCATCCACGATGGTGGCCGCTGCTCCAGCAATACACCATCCAGGAGATGAATGCGGATAGGGAAGTGATCGCTGGAATGTAGGTCGTCAATGACCTCCCAGTGAACGGAGTCAGTGAGGGTTGGAGAGCAGAAAGATAGGTCAATGGCTGAGAATGACCCTGTAGCACTAGAGAAATGAGTCGGAGTACCTGTGTTGAGGATGCACAACACTTGAGATGTGAGGAGGCTCTCTAAAATTCGACCTCGAGCGCAAATAGAAGTGGAGCCCCACAGGACATGATGGGCATTGAAGTCTCCCAGGAGGAGAAACGGGCGGGGGAGTTGGTCGATAAGATTTGTGAGAGCCTCTAAGTTCACTGCATCCAGAGGGGGTAAATAAAGGGAGCAAACGGTATGCCTCCGACCGGAATAAATTGCAACTGCAACTGCTTGCAGGTCAGTATCCAGGGGGAAAGCAGAGGAGTGGTGGTCATTATCGACAAACACGGCGACTCCGCCTTTGGCCCTGTCTCCAGTCAGGTCATCTTTGCGATACAACCTATAGCCCCTGAGTACAGGAGCATCAGATTGTTTTAGATGTGTTTCCTGTAAACACAAGCACAGGGGGCGTTGCCGTGCTAGGAGGTGCAGTTCCTCCACATGTGCCCGGAATCCATTCATGTTCCACTGAATAATGGGAGCCATCTATCGGGGCGGGAGTACCTTCAGTCGCACTTTCTGTCGGGGAGGAGAACCCACAACAGGTGGAGGCTCAGTTTGGGGGCGAGACGATTGCCCCAGTCTGGCATCTACCTCCATCGCCTCAGAAGAGGAGTCGAGAGAGACGTCAGAGAGAATGACGTCCACATCAGCAGACTGTACAACTTCAGTCTCCTTTAGCGGGCGAGTCTTCACCTTTGGCTTGTGCTTCGATTTTCTGGCCTGAGGTGGCATTGGAGCCAAAACCTCAGAAGCAGTAGGGGGTGTAGAAGCGCTAGGCATGGCACAAGACTGGACCTGGGAAGGGGCAGGAAGTTCCATGACGTCAGCTACCACGGCCTGGTCAGAAGGCCGGAGAGGAGCAGCAGGCTTCACAGGAACAGCAGCAGCACATGTACATTGACAAACACAGGTGCTAGTGCTGACAGTAGCAACCTCCGTTTGTGTAGCGGCATCAGTTTTCAAGACTGGCTGTTTCAGAACGGAAGAAAAGGAAGCAGCGAACGTGGGCGGCTGCAGGGACTGGTAAATTTTCTTTGCCTCACCGTACGGGATGCGTTTGGTGGTTTTAAGTTCCTGGATCTTCCGTTCCTCAAGGAAAACTCTACATTCCCTACTCCACACAGGGTGATCCCCAGAGCAGTTGACACACTTGGGAGGAGAGGAGCAATCAAATCCCTCATGAGCGGCTTTACCACATTTCCCGCAAGTGGCTTCCCCTTTACAGCCGAGAATAGTGTGGCCAAAGTGTTGGCATTGAAAACACCGCATGGGATTGGGGTAATAAGGCCGTACACTGAGACGTAGGAAACCTGCCTTCACATGCTCTGGCAATTTGGTGCTGTTAAACGTAAGAATAAATGAGTCAGTTTTTATGAGAGCACCATCCACCCGTTTCATAACGTGTTGCACGTCGACAATTCCTTCCCGGGACCATTCAGACTTCAGTTCGTCTTGGGGGATGTCGACAAGATCTCTGCAAGTCACAACACCCTTGCTGTAGTTCAAGGTGTTGTGAAATTCAGTCTCTATCGCAAACTCCCCAAGAAATTGTGCCTTCTGAAGGTTCTGGACTTGCTGGAAGCTAGATGTTTCAACCAGCAAGGTGCCATTGCGCAAGCGCTTTACAGACTTTAACGTGCCAGCAATACCCTCTAAGCCCTTCTGTATATAAAATGGCGAAACTTTTTCAAAACTCCCATCTTTTCTTTTAATTATCAGAAACACATTCGGAGAAGCAGAATGCGTTCTGTTACTAGTACCTGAATTAGGAGGACTGGCTACACGAGCCCTCTTGTTAGATTGGGTGTTAGAACCTACCAGCGGCCCACCCTTTCCGCTGGGAGGAAAAGAAGAAAAGTTCGAGGGTTCCATCTCGATCCCACGAGCAGCTAGGGAACTAAAGGTCCACTCCGACAGAGCCCCGCATGCCTGAGTAAGCCCTATACAACTGGGGTGTGGCAGGTGCCCCAGAGGTTGCCCGCTTGCGACTGTTCCACCTCGACAGCCATGCATCTCATAGGCGCGGAGCACACCGGAAGATTGAGGGTTTTTTTGTAGAGGTTTGTTCCATCCTCGCGATCCGGGCGGTCAAGCCAAGATCCCCATTCCCTGAGACACACAACGTTCCACCGCCGCGCCGCACGGTGGTCGCTGAAGTGTACTCAGAGCTTACGGTGACGGGGGACAGGTGGCGCTTACCAGTCCCCAGCTCAGGAACCCCGGGGTCGCCAAGCCCGTACCCAGCAAACGAATGCTGAGCCCCTGGGGGCGGAACCGCGGTGTTGGCCGTCGAATGGCGCTAGCTGCGCAGCATTTGTGCACCGCCGCCGTCAGTGTCAGCCAGTTTGCCGTGGCATACGGAGCTCCATCGCAGTCTTTAACACTGGTAGCATGCCGCGACAGCGTGGACGTGAACCGTATGTGCAGTTGACGGACTTTGAGCGAGGGCGTATAGTGGGCATCCGGGAGGCCGGGTGGACGTACCGCCGAATTGCTCAACACGTGGGGCGTGAGGTCTCCACAGTACATCGATGTTGTCGCCAGTGGTCGGCGGAAGGTGCACGTGCCCGTCGACCTGGGACCGGACCGCAGCGACGCACGGATGCACGCCAAGACCGTAGGATCCTACGCAGTGCCGTAGGGGACCGCACCGCCACTTCCCAGCAAATTAGGGACACTGTTGCTCCTGGGGTATCGGCAAGGACCATTCGCAACCGTCTCCACGAAGCTGGGCTACGGTCCCGCACACCGTTAGGCCATCTTCCGCTCACCCCCCAACATCGTGCAGCCCGCCTCCAGTGGTGTCGCGACAGGCGTGAATGGAGGGACGAATGGAGACGTGTCGTCTTCAGCGATGAGAGTCGCTTCTGCCTTGGTGCCAATGATGGTCGTATGCGTGTTTGGCGCCGTGCAGGTGAGCGCCACAATCAGGACTGCATACGACCGAGGCACACAGGGCCAACACCCGGCATCATGGTGTGGTGAGCGATCTCCTACACTGGCCGTACACCACTGGTGATCGTCGAGGGGACACTGAATAGTGCACGGTACATCCAAACCGTCATCGAACCCATCGTTCTACCATTCCTAGACCGGCAAGGGAACTTGCTGTTCCAACAGGACAATGCACGTCCGCATGTATCCCGTGCCACCCAACGTGCTCTAGAAGGTGTAAGTCAACTACCCTGGCCAGCAAGATCTCCGGATCTGTCCCCCATTGAGCATGTTTGGGACTGGATGAAGCGTCGTCTCACGCGGTCTGCACGTCCAGCACGAACGCTGGTCCAACTGAGGCGCCAGGTGGAAATGGCATGGCAGGACTACATCCAGCATCTCTACGATCGTCTCCATGGGAGAATAGCAGCCTGCATTGCTGCGAAAGGTGGATATACACTGTACTAGTGCCGACATTGTGCATGCTCTGTTGCCTGTGTCTATGTGCCTGTGGTTGTGTCAGTGTGATCATGTGATGTATCTGACCCCAGGAATGTGTCAATAAAGTTTCCCCTTCCTGGGACAATGAATTCACGGTGTTCTTATTTCAATTTCCAGGAGTGTACGTTATCCACTTGGACTTTCGCTGCATTGTGTTGTAATGATCTCCTGCCCGAAGACTGGTCTGACATGTACGTCCACGCTAGTCTGTCCCGTACAACCTTCATCATCTCTCTGTAACTACTGCAACCTAGGTGCATTTAAACTTGCTTATTGTACCACCCATCACACATTCTACTATCCCCAAACTAACAATTTCTTAATGGCTCCGGTTGTGTACTATCAACCGACCACTTCTTTTAGTTAAGTTATGCCATTAATTTCATTCTTCGTAATTCGATTCAGCAGCTCTTCAGTAGTTATCCTTTTTATCTACCCAAACTTAAGTATTCTTCCACTTCTGTAGCATCTGTTTCGTAAAGCTCCTCTTCTTTTCTCAACTGTTTAACGTCAACACTCCATACAATCTTCAGAACAGGCTACCCAAAGCTTAAGTTTATATTCGGTGTTAACAAATTTCTCGTTTTCAGTAACACTTTCTTGCCATTGGCAGTCTACAGTTTATGCCCTTCCTACTTTGTTCACCGACAGATTTTTGCTGCCCCAATAGCAAATATTACTCACTATCTTCCATGTCTCATTTCATGATGTGATTCCATAAGTATTTTGGACGTGGCAGTGATCTTCTGCCTCACTGACCACAGACATTTCCTATTTATTAAGCTCCTTAACTAAGACAGATAGATAGAAAACGCATCGTGATCCGATCTTTGGATCGCGAGATGTTCAAACAAATTTTAATTAAGCTCAGGAATCTGAATTCACTGCGTCTGGAGCGGTCGCTAACTTGTAAGTCACTGTGGGGAGGAGAGGTGTGGCTGGTGGGGTGTTAATGGGTTGGCGCACGGAACTGGGAAGTTCTGTAGTCTTGGCACAAGGATCTGACGACAAAGAACGCAGTCTGCAGGCGCTAACATCTGTGTTGCTAACACCTGTCCCTGGCTCTGAAGACACGGAAAATAAAAATAGTCTATTCAAATAATATGTTCCTATGAAGATAGCATGAGGGTAAAATTAATTCAAAAAGTGTTCCAAAAAAGTTACCACTGGATGAAGCAGTGTGGGACAAAATATAGAAATCAGTAAAGTGGTCTCTCTGACATGACAGCAGGCATAAAAGTTATAAATAGGAGTGGACGACCATAATGGGGATAGAAAGCTTCGGATGTTGGATGAAACAGGAACTGTCAAGTGGCAGTTGCACCTCCGTTGCGCAGTTAGCTTTTTAATTGTTCATTTTATGATGACAAGGTTTTAATACGTTCAGTCGCATAGGGAGTGCTTTTAACTGATGTTTTGACGTTATCTTCTGCGTGTCTACAGACTTCTATTTTGGTACTGTAAATGAACAAAGTTTATGTCACGTCACTACATTATCTCTCTTGCTACTGTCGGACGATATATACTTTCTCAGTTTTGTAATTACGTCGTCGCTGATGATCATCTGATCGCCATAATGCGGTGGTAAATTGTTTCTCGACTTGGAGAATATTGTGCGTCTTGTTGCGAAAGAGATCTAGAACTATCCTCGAGTTTTGTTTCCAAGTATCACGTGGCAGCAGCAGTATTATTGTAATGTTATACGATAGTCGCTATATCTTGCCAATTGGAAGTAGCGTCGATCGTGTAGGCAGCGTCAGTTCTGATTAGTGTCACTTGTAGCTTTGGATATGTATTGAAACTAATGTACACCATACAAGTTGGACGACATCGGGCCTCAGTAATATAATATGATTTTACCAGATTAGCTTATTTATTTTATTGTGTAAGAACCTCTCCTGAAATTGTGTTGTGTTACTGCAAAGCTTAATCAGGTTACAAGAATGCGTGCTCAGGGAATGAACGACTGCATAACAGGTACGAGCAGGAAAGGTTAATAGGTCTAGTATGTGCAGACTGACTTTGAATGCACAGCACAGAAAGGTAGCTGTGAGTTATCACCCACTCACAAACATCTGATAGTCTTCCGCTTACTGTGCCATGCACTTTGTTCTGTCCTACACCGTAAGAATGGTTTTGAGGCATTTTACTTTTTCTCCAGAAAAAGATGATAACGGTAAGTCTTAATCTGAGCATCATGTGTAATGATATGTCCACCGATGGCATACAAAATATCCAGCTAGCAACGGCTGAATAAGTTTATTTATCAAAAATTAATAGTGTGTCTACTCTGACATGAATGGTAACAAAATGTAAAATAAGTCACTTCTAGAAATAGAAAAATAATACTTCTAGCAATGAAGGGTTGATTAGATTGGTACTAAGTTCATTAAGTCCCACTTCTTAAAAATAAAAGTTCTATGGGATGCTCAGAGGTAAAGTACAAACTGAGTGAACAATTGTAAGTCCCACAGCAGACAAAATTGTGTTAGTCCTGCTTGTAACAGTTCGTTAATTAAACATAAATATGTATACAGGGCTGCAAGTCAGCCAAGATGGCAGAATCTCCATCTTTCTCGGCGAGGAGGCCACAGACACTGTTAAGTACGCAGCTGGCATCTTCCAGGGTCGCCTATCAGATGTGAATGGCAGCGACGTCGTGGAGGTGGCTCTCGAGGGACAGCTCTGATTGATGGAATCCTTGCGGAATCGGAGCCTGGCACAGGAAAACTCACTCACAGTAAACTGGTCTTTTCGGGTTCGAGCGCTGCCCTAAATACTACTCGGAGCTAGGTTACAGCCAATACAGCCAAGCTTATTTTCGATCTTGTGTCTTGCGGAAGAGAATAGGTGCGCTTGGCCCACGGCTTCCAGCGGCGCTTGGGTCACCTCTTCGTGGACAGTCGGGAAATTGTTTCTTCCCGGAAATTGTCCACTGTGTGTTAAGCGTCTTTGAAGCACTGATGTGATGTTGGTTGCTGACACCGCAGTAGTTAAGCCTTGGTACAGCATATAAATGGTAATAAATTCACAGATTGGATTTAAAATGTTGCGGTGGTATAATTTCGTTCAACTACAGTCCTCTACCCTTGTTTTTCTTTTGTCGAGGTTCACCTTATTACCTCTTTTCAAGAGATTACCCACTGTGCTGAACTGCTCTACCAAGGCCCTTGCTGTATATGGCAGAATTATAATGCCATTGGCAAACAACAAAGTTTTTATTTCTTCTCACTGAACTTTAATTCACTTTCGAAATATCTCGTTGATTTGTTTTACTGCTTGCTTAATTTACAGATGGAATAACATGGGGAGTAGCCTACAGCACTGTCTCCCTCCGCCTGCAGATTGTACTTCCATTTCATGTCTTATGATGGTTGTAAATGCAACCTGGTTGCTGTACAAGTTGTAGATAGTATTTCCCTTCGTGTACTTTATTCTTCCAACCTTCATAATTTCTAAGAGTGTATTCCAATCAATCCAATCAACATTGACAGAAGTCTGAGCCAAAAATTGGTTAAATTGTAGAAGAAACAACCTCTAAAGCTTTAACGTCGTCGATGTACTGGAAACGCTTGATCCCATTACTCAAATAATTATTGTAAACCAGTGATGTAAGAAATGGACAGAAATGGCAGTAGTACTTCGTGAAAGTGATTTTTGGTGTATAGTTGCATGCTGTAATATATAGATAAAACATAGGTGCTGAAACTTGGGAAAAATATGAATGGAAAACGGCAATCAGATGTAATCAAAAGTTTGAAGCTACTTTATACAGGGAAGTTCGATTGCTTCAAGAATCCTGTTTGCTGGTTACTTACTACCTCGAACAATCACTGTCGGGTTAAGGACTGCCTATATCCCATAGGAATGAGGATGGAAATGAGTGTCATTGAAACACAGCTCAGGAACATCTGGAGCAATTCCAACCAAATTTGTTAGGTACATGACTCATTATTTGTATAAAAATACTGTGGTTGTTCTTCCTCAATCTCTGAATGGTTCACCATCAACTATATTTTGGAAACAGATATATTTAGATCCAAGTGACGTAATTTTGTTTCTAATGTCGCCTGTTGGGAAGACATAGTGTACAGTTGAGGACAGCGTAGAACTTGAGAACGGTTCCAGTTACAAACCTGCAGAGACAGTGAAATTGTGATACCCTAGTAAAATAAAAGGCAAAAAAGAGGATTACTGGAATGGGATATGTGCAGGGGCTTCGCAAAAACTCTAAAATCAATAAGTATTTTCTATGTGGTGCTACGTGTGATCTGATGTATACATTTGAGAAGCACTGTGAACTGGAAAACAGGGCATTTGCCATCGTATCACTTATTATTTATTTATTTATGCATTTATTTTACCTGGCAAGATTAGGGCCTTCAGGACCTCTCTTACACCTAACCAGGCATACTCAGATTCAACAAATTTCAGTTTCTACAGAATATTAAGGACATATAACATGTTATACAGTATTAATGTTACAGAAAAAAATAGAGATTATAAAAGTAGTACAATGATAATCATAACAATCAAAAAATAATTATAACAATCAAGAATAACAATAATAGTGATGACTATGTATATGAAAGTAAACATATTTTTTCTTTTATGAATGTCAGTCCTATTGCTAGTTGGGAATTTTCTCGTTATATTCTTGCAGCTTGTGAGTTATTCTCATCAAGCAGAGACATAAGACGATAGAATGGGGTGAAAGAGATATAGAAGAGGTAGATAGGTTAGAGAAAGAGAAATAGAATGGTAAAATTCGAAGCTATGATGGAGAGGAGAAAGAAAAAGATGAGAGGGTCACAACAATGGTGGCTATACCGTCCCTAATATGTAAGTCTTGAGTTCCCTCTTGAATGTCAAGTGGTTCTGGATAAGACGCAGATGACAGGGGAGCGCGTTCCATAGTCGTATGGCTGAGATGGCGAATGACACGGAGAAAGATTTTGTGTTATGTAAAGGTACAGCCAAGATGCTAGACGTACCCGATCTGGTATTGCGGTTGTGGAATGATGATAGGTGTTAAATGTGAGAAGATAAGTATTGGGGGCACCAGTGGCTAAGAAATCGATGAAGTAAGCACATCGTGTGGAGATCGCGTGCCTTATGTGGGCGTATCCAACCTAGCTGGGAGTATGAAGGACTGATATGATCATACAACCGTATATTGCATACGTATCTGACGCAAGCATTCATCACTAGCTCGAGGCATCTCGAATTTTCACTATTTGTGCCGTGTTGAACTACATCACAGTAGTAAAGATTAGGCAAGACTAGTGTTTGGACTAATTTTTGTTTAACATGGGTTGGAAATATTTTTCTAAATTTTATTAGGGCTTCTTCCTGTTCCATTCTAACATGGAGCGCAGAAATGATGAGTTCTGAAATGCTTCTGTGTACACTGTAAATAGTCTGATCTTACCATTGTGGTACCTACTGGAGCGATACACTGAATATTGTAGTATATTCTCAGATACCTCACTTAATTTATTACGATTTGATAAACACGTTTTCGCCGTGTAGTTGACGCCTACCGCCATGCGTCTACCAGTACAAGTTTCTAAGCACGCTCTCCTGTGGTCCAGAGAAATACCTGACAATTTACACAGCCCTTCTTGTTATGTGTTCAGTACCCGTAGTTCTCTGTGTGGTTTCAGTTTCACGCACTAGAGCAATATTCTAGGACTGGCTGCACAAATGTTTCGTAAGCAATCTTATTTGTAGACTGATGAATTTCCACAGTATTTTACCGATGCACCGTAGTTTGCGACCTTTTTTAACTGAGAGTGGGCCATTTAACGCCCCTAAAAACTGTTATGCCTTGACTGAATTCAGTTGAGAACTAATTCTTACTGTTGTCGCACTATATCATACTTTTCATTATGCGGGGTGCACAGTTCTATATTTCTGAAAGTTTAAGGCAATTTACCTATCTTTGGACCAGTTCGAAATCTTATTAAGTTCTGCCTTAATATCTGTATAGCTCGTATTAGCTGTAATGGACTACTTTATAGTAGAAGTTGTTCAAAAAAAAAATGGTTCAAATGGCTCTGAGCACTATGGGACTCAACATCTTAGGTCATAAGTCCCCTAGAACTTAGAACTACTTAAACCTAACTAACCTAAGGACATCACACACACCCATGCCCGAGGCAGGATTCGAACCTGCGACCGTAGCAGTCCCGCGGTTCCGGACTGCAGCGCCAGAACCGCACGGCCACCGCGACCGGCGTAGAAGTTGTTACAAGAAACCAGTATATACAGGCTGTTTCAAAAATGACCGGTATATTTGAAACGGCAATACAAACTAAACGAGCAGCGATAGAAATACACGGTTTGTTGCAATATGCTTGGGACAACAGTACATTTTCAGGCAGACAAACTTTCGAAATTACAGTAGTTACAATTTTCAACAACAGATGGCGCTGCGGTCTGGGAAACTCTATAGTACGATATTTTCCACATATCCACCGTGCGTAGCAATAATATGGCGTAGTCTCTGAATGAAATTACCCGAAACCTTTGACAACGTGTCTGGCGGAATGGCTTCACATGCAGATGAGATGTACTGCTTCAGCTGTTCAATTGTTTCTGGATTCTGGCGGTACACCTGGTCTTTCAAGTGTCCCCACAGAAAGAAGTCACAGGGGTTCATGTCTGGCGAATAGGGAGGCCAATCCACGCCGCCTCCTGTATGTTTCGGATAGTCCAAAGCAATCACACGATCATCGAAATATTCATTCAGGAAATTAAAGACGTCGGCCGTGCGATGTGGCCGGGCACCATCTTGCATAAACCACGAGGTGTTCGCAGTGTCGTCTAAGGCAGTTTGTACCGCCACAAATTCACGAAGAATGTCCAGATAGCGTGATGCAGTAATCGTTTCGGATCTGAAAAATGGGCCAATGATTCCTTTGGAAGAAATGGCGGCCCAGACCAGTACTTTTTGAGGATGCAGGGACGATGGGACTGCAACATGGGGCTTTTCGGTTCCCCATATGCGCCAGTTCTGTTTATTGACGAAGCCGTCCAGGTAAAACTACGCTTCGTCAGTAAACCAAATGCTGCCCACATGCATATCGCCGTCATCAATCCTGTGCACTATATCGTTAGCGAATGTCTCTCGTGCAGCAATGGTAGCGGCGCTGAGGGGTTGCCGCGTTTGAATTTTGTATGGATAGAGGTGTAAACTCTGGCGCATGAGACGATACGTGGACGTTGGCGTCATTTGGACCGCAGCTGCAACACGGCGAACGGAAACCCGAGGCCGCTGTTGGATCACCTGCTGCACTAGCTGCGCATTGCCCTCTGTGGTTGCCGTACGCGGTCGCCCTACCTTTCCAGCACGTTCATCCGTCACGTTCCCAGTCCGTTGAAATTTTTCAAATAGATCCTTTATTGTATCGCTTTTCGGTCCTTTGGTTACATTAAACCTCCGTTGAAAACTTCGTCTTGTTGCAACAACACTGTGTTCTAGGTGGTGGAATTCCAACACCAGAAAAATCCTTTGTTCTAAGGAATAAACCATGTTGCCTACAGCACACTTGCACGTTGTGAACAGCACACGCTTACAGCAGAAAGACGTACAGAATGGCGCACACACAGACTGCGTTGTCTTCTATATCTTTCACATCACTTGCAGCGCCATCTGTTGTTGAAAATTGTAACTACTGTAATTTCGAAAGTTTGTCCGCCTGAAAATGTACTGTTGTCCCAAGCATATTGCAACAAACGGTGTATTTCTATCGCTGCTCGTTTAGTTTTTATTGCCGTTTCAAATATACCGGTCATTTTTGAAACACCCTGTACATTCGGCTGAAGAATTTAGGCTATTCCTTATCAGAATCTTCTGTTGTCTCTATCAAAATATTTCAGGCAACTTTTGCTTTTTATTTTTCGATTAAGCGTAACACCATCGCCTGCCACGTAACTAGTGGCTTCTACAAGACGAACGGAGAACAAATAGTGCGAGCTGGCACGGCCGACAGAACGCTTTCGGAGTTTGGCGAGCACAGTGGCGCGCGTAACGCGATCAAGCTTTTCGAGACTCCAGACGTTAGCACCTCCGAAGCTCTCCAGCCGGCCTCAGAGTGCTTATCCCATTACTGGGTGGGCACTCCATTAGTCCGCCTCTGTCCACTGAGTGCTCCAGTCCAGGAGACCGGATAAGAGAGCCCGGTTGGTTCTCTACTTACCGTTCCCAGGGTGCAACTGCAGTCTCAAGTACCGGGGTGCTTACACTCATCCTTACTCGTTCTCCTAAGTGCTCCTCTGCGACTTCTTCCATTAGTGGTTTGAGTCGTCACTTGAAGTCATTTTTCCGTTTCAGGCTGGTTATGTCAGGACAAAAGTAATATCATACGCAAGGCGCTGTTTCGAAGCCTGGTTGTGGATGGTGCAAGAACTCAAAAGCCATACAATTACGGTAGTCAAAAGGAGGTATATGTGCGCTCACTGAGCATCCGCAGTAGTTAAATATACTGCATAGTCACACGCATATCACGAGCGTGGGACACTTGCTTATGTTCTGATTAGCAACACCTTGCAAGATTAATTAGAAGATAATAAATTCCAAGTATTCGCAAAAGTAAATGCCTTACTTTAATTCCAACCCTCCTTGTACACGTAACGAAATGACATCGACGAGACATAACACTCATATTTTTCTTTCTCAGCTACAACGAAAGATTATTTTACCTTCACGTTACACTAACCTTCAATATTGTAGCCTGTTAGCAAGTTTGGAGGTCATATTCCATCACTGTCAGTTTATTTCTTTATTGTAGTTTTTTCTCTAATCTCTACGATCTTTACCTCTGCCGTGTTTTTTTTTTTCATTTTTCTTTCTTCATCCAGTTTTCTCCATTGAGCGTACTTCACCGGTCGTCTTCTCTTAATGTACCTTACTAAGTGTTTATTGTGCTGTTCCATGTATTTCAACTCTAAATAACAGAGGGTTTCCTTGAAAGTCTGCCGATGACCTCGCTGTTTGGTCTCTTCCCCCAAACAACCCAACCCCCAAACCTAAAATCAACTCGATTCGATATTTAAGCGATCCAACTGTTCGCCATCTTCAAGAGGCTGCTGCTTCTGCTGATGAGTCCCGCTGAGATGGCGCTCCTGAAGATGACGAACAGTTGGATCTCCGAAATATCGAATCGAGTTGATTTTAGGATCCGGCAGCAAACCCAAACAGGTTTTCAAGACTCATTACGCCGGGAAAGCCTACGAAGTCTTAGTATACTACTAATCAGCTCGGAGCTATATTCAGATAATGGAACTGATTTGAGGCAATGCCCAGCAGAGCGGAGACCTGCATGTTTGCGGTTTTGTGGGTATTGGGAGCTTGCAGGGATTACACTAGAGTGTATTGTTACTTGTCTGTATATGTTAAGTAAGTGTTTCTATTTGTAAAGTCTGCATTAACGTCCAAGAAATTTATAATTCAGAAATGTCTAATTTATTAGACTGACATACATAAAACGTGCTCATTTTCTTATGGACCACTTCCTAAGTCTATGCACATTATATGTGTGTGGTGTCTGTTCTTTCGGACATGTCCGAGAAACAGGTACCATGCGGAATCCGCAACTGTGGTACATATAATATAAATTTACATACTATGCACATTCTACAAAACAAAGAGTTTTGCCCCTGAAAAATGGATTCTATATTCGCTCACAGCGTTTTCAATTACGGGAACAAGACGAAAAATGTAAAATACCTGCAGGTAAAATCTCTAGGTTGTTACGCCACGTCACGTCCCCCTTAAACTTCTTCTACACGATCTCCATTTCGACCCGTGTGCTGCGGTCTTCCTCAGGCTCTTCTAGTGCAAGGTTAGCTGAGCTCTGGCGAAGACTAATGTCGAATTCATTTGTAAAAGAGGGATTACCTCCGCTTATGCTCAAACAGTAGGTTTATTGGGAAAAAATATTCCCACTAATATTGGCAGGCCATCGTCATCCGATAGAAAGCGAAATAGCCAGAGGGGGAATTTTTATAAAAACAATGGTCTCGTGTCGCAGGGGTTGCTTGTATTTTTCGAGCGCAGTGGGTGCGTATTTACTTTCTCAATGGCGGGAAGCTACGAAGCTGGAAGTTAATAGCCGTCATTTCTACTGAAATTACAGTCGTTCGTGGAAATCTCAATTGCTTTTCGGACTTTGATTCTACAACTATTGGCTTCCTTTGTTAACATACGTCCGTTGTCTAAATCAATGTGATGGCTGAAGTTTCCCTGAGATCCTGCTTCCACAGATTTCACACATTATTTAGCTGCGAATGGCGTTCGTGCTTCTCAGTACGTTCTTTTACAGTCACTCCCGTTTCGTCTGTACTCTGCGACTGCCACACGTCACTTTCGAAAACACGTTAAAAATGTTACACACGTTAGTACATACACGACGCGTTGTAGCCAGTCATAGTGACGCACAGCTATAGTGTGCGGGTACCAACGCACACACGATTGCCCACCTTTCTCCTCACGTACTAAGACCTGCATGTCTAAGTTCAAGAGCGTCGCATGCATATTCCTGGGCAATCTCTACAATTCCCAAACATTTCTTGACATGTCAACATACAACATTAGCTGCCGTCTGCGTCATCGGAAATTTTTTATGGAAGTTACTATATAAAGAGAAGTGTTAGTTAAATATCGAAAAGTTCTCGGACAATTTACTTCAGAGTTTTACACGATACTCTAATACACGTTTTGGCGGACATGGGCTACACTTTTTTAATTCACAACACGTAAAAATATGTGTATACTTTATAAATGGGGAAAATTGTTAGCAAAAGTCTCCAAACGTTCTCGACCGATTTACTTCAAATTTTACACTATAGCCTACTCTAAGAAACATACGGACGGACATACGCTACATATTTCTTAATATATATGGCATATAAAGACTCATCTATATTATGTAAGAGAGAAATGTTGTTAGCAAAAATCTCCAAAAGTTCTTCGCCAATTTACTTCAAGTTTTTTACACAACACTCTTAATAAATGTTTTGACGAACATAGGCTACATATTTTTAATGACACTGAAGCGCCAAAGAAACTAGTGTAGGCATGCGTATTCAGATACAGAATTATGTAAACAAGCAGGATACGGCGTTGCGGTCGGTAACGCCTACATAAGTCAAGTGTGTCGCGCAGTTGTTAGATCGGTTACTGTTGCTACAATGGCAGGTTATCAACATTTAAGTGAGTTTGAACGTGGTGTTACAGTCGGCGCACGACCGATTGGACACAGCATCTCCGAGGTAGCGATGAAGTGAGGATTATTCCGTATGACCATCTGACATGTGTACCGCAAGTATCAGGAATCTGGTGAAACGTCATATCTCCGACATCGCTGCGGCCGGAAAAAGATCCTGCAAGAACGGGACCAACGACGACAGAAGAGAGTCGTTCAACGTGACAGACGTGCAACTCTTCCGCAAATTACTGCAGAATTCAATGCTGGGCCATCAACAAGTGTCAGTATGCGATACATTCAACGGAACATCAATATGGGCTTCTGGAGCCAAAGGCCCACTTATGTATTCTTGAAGACTGCACGATACGAAGCTTTGAGCTTCGCGTGGGTCCGTCAACACCGACATTAGACTGTTGATGAATGGTAACATGTTGCCTGGTCGGACGAGTCTTGTTTCAAATTGTATCGAGCGGATGGGCTTGTACCGGTATGGAGACAATCTCATGAGTCTATGGACCCTGCATGTTAGCACGGGACTGTTCAATCTGGTAATGGTGTGGAGCGTATACAATTGGAGTGATATGGACCGCTGATACATCTGGATACGACTCTGACAGTTGACACGTACGTAAGCATCCTTGTCTGATCATCTCCATCCATTCATGTCCATTGAGCATTTAGACGGACTTGGGCAATTCCAACAGGACAATGCGACACCCCACACATCCAGAATTGCTACAGAGTGGCTCCAGGAATACTCTTCTGAGGCCGGCCGGAGTGACCGAGTGGTTCTAGGCGCTACAGTCTGGAACCGCGCGACCGCTATGGTCGCAGGTTCGAATCCTGCCTCGGGCATGGATGTGTGTGATGTCCTTAGGTTAGTTAGGTTTAAGTAGTTCTAAGTTCTAGGGGACTGATGACCTCAGATGTTAAGTCTCATAGTGCTCAGAGCCATTTGAACCATTTTGAACTCCTGAGTTTAACACTTCCGCTGACCACCTAACTCCCAAGGCATGTACATTATTGAGCATATCTGGGATGCCCTGCAACGTGCTGTTCAGAAAAGATCTCCACCCGTCGAACACTTACGGCTTTATGGACAGCCCTGCGGGATTTATGGTGTCAGTTCCATCCAGCTCTACTTGAGACATTAGTCGAGTCCACGCCATGTCGTGCTGCGGCACTTCTGGGTGCTCCCGGGGGCCCTGTCCACGATATTGGGCAGGTGTACCATCTTCAGTGTACATTTAGTACACAAATAAATGTAGAGTGTACACGAAAAGGAGTAATCAAAAGCTCGAAATGTTCCTGACCAGTTTACTTCATATTTCACCACAATACTCTAATAAACATTCGGGCTAATACAGTCTACATATCTTTTAATACGTGTGGTATATAAATATCTATATACTCCTTAAAAGCAAAAAGTTATTCGGCATTGTACAGATATTCTGTTAAAACTGACTGCGACAAGAAAATATTGTGCGTTGCTGTGCACACAAAATCTGTATACACGACAATGTACCGATTCGTTTTACTTCTCACAGTCAGCTTTAACAGAAAACAGCAAAGTCGTATTTCTGACTTATCGGCTTATGAATAGAATACTACTATGGTATCTGAATCGCCCAACATGTTTATTCATAGCGAATCGCATATTAAAACCATGCGAAATGTTGTCACTGAAGTTACTGTCCTCACAGATCCAGCAGCTAGGGAGGTCTCTCTCATACCCTTTATACCAATGATTCCAATAGAGTTACCCATTAATTTTAAGCGATTTCAACTTCCGACGTGGCCGTGCGGTTCTAGGCGCTTGAGTGTGGAACCGCGTGACCGCTACGGTCGCAGGTTCGAATCCTGCCTCGGGCATGGATGTGTGTGATGTCCTTAGGTTAATTAGGTTTAAGTAGTTCTAAGTTCTAGGGGACTGATGACCACAGATGTTAAGTCCGATAGTGCTCAGAGCCATTTGAACCATTTTGAACCAACTTCCGATGTTTTCCTTTGCAACACCAATAAACAAGGCTTCAAGTCATATAGAGTAGGGAAGAGGAGGTGGACAGAGAGGGGAGAGGAAATAAACAGCAAAGGGGGAAGGAGAGGTGGACACACAGAGGGAGCGGAGGACACGGACAGAGTGAGTGGGGGGGGGGGGAGAGGGGATGGAGATTCAGACCTACATCCCTACATCCGACTGGCACTGCGAAGCATTGCCGAGTTCGCTAGTTTTATATAATGTCATGCTTTTTTCTCAAGTGCGCTCCCGGCAATATCTCGGAAGCAGGCCTGAAATATGATGGAATATAATGATCTTGTTTCTCCCTCCGAATCTTACCTATCTGCTTGAGCAATATGCAGTATTTCCAGATTAAGCTATACAATCGATAAACACGTAACACAAGTGACTATAAAAGTCAGTGATCACTTCCGGATACATATGGGCTTTCCATGTGGTTTTCCTCGACTTTTTTGACAAATATCGGAATGTCTCTATCGGATAGAGAGAGAGAGAACTGTCCGCCGTGTCTTCATAATAAATATTCCAAGTTTAAATGTACTGTAAACGTGCTCGTCTATCGTTTCACGAAAACTTTTGCCGAGCAAATAGTCGTGAGCGTGTTTCCTTTTAGAGAGGAGGAATAAAGTGATACAACAAGAGAAAGAGTTTCGCAGAGCCATTCAGAAATGTAAATGAGGTCTCAACTCGTACTGCATCAGCATGCCACGGAAATTCTTTTATATTGTGAACTCATACAACTTTTAATTAAAAACGATGGTTCCATTAAAGTCACAACAATTTTACAGTTAAAACAACATTTTATTTCTTAAGAACTATTCTATCAATATTTATTACAAGCACGAGCAACACTTTTCTGACAAACTTTTGAGCGAAGTATCACGCAGCGAAGTTAATCATTCTCCTGAAGCACGGTACTTGAACAGTGGATGTTTCTCGTAGGAGCCATTGTTTTATCTGTCTGTAATATCTACATCTACATCTACATCTATACTCCGCGAGCCACCTTACGGTGTGTGGCGGAGGGTACTTATTGTACCACTATCTGATCCCCCCTTCCCTGTTCCATTCACGAATTGTGCGTGGGAAGAACGACTGCTTGTAAGTCTCCGTATTTGCTCTAATTTCTCGGATCTTTTCGTTGTGATCATTACGCATTTTAGTTTGCTAGCTGATAATTTGCAGTTTGTCATTGTCGTAATGGAACATCAAGTTAAGGCACAAATCTTGAGAATGCGTAAATACGTACCATGGTAACAGACCCTTGAAATTTTTCTCAGTGTGTAGGCTTGTTGTTTCCTTTTTATTTATCAGCCCTTTTTAAATCATCACTCTTCTGACTGGTCCGATGTGGATCGCCACGACTTCGTCTCCTGTGTTAACTTCTTCTCAACAATAGAAATGGTATATTACGGTTTCTTGTGACAATTCAGAGTAGGCATTAGTGTAAGTCGTACCATGGTGTAAGTTACATAGGCTCAACAAAGGACTGATTCTTACGTAAAACAACTCTTACAAATAACACAGTATAAGGAAACGAGTAAAAGATAATAGTTGTATCCAACGTCCTCAATTATTTATTGGATGTATTCCAATCTGCAGGTTTTACCATCTACGACTCCTTCCGGTACCATGAAGAGTTCATCCCTCATATATTAACATACGTTGCCCTTCTGCTTGTCAGTGTATTTCTTATATTCCTACCCTACTCATTCCTGATCAATCCACTCAGTTATTAGCATCTTTCTGCAAAACCACGTCTCAAAAGTTTCCATTCATCTTTTCTCCAGTTCTCCCACAATCCACGACTCACTTCCATTCAGTGCCGTGCTCCAGACGTGCCTCAGAAATTTCTTCCTCAGATTATGGTCTGAAGTTACTACTATCATCGATGACTCTCCATCCAAGGTAACATGCGCCGTTCATCGAACTAGTCACAAAATTCTTTTGATACCGCATATGACCGAACTTTGATTAACAAGCGTTGGAGTGGCAATGATTCAAATGCTTTTCGGAAGTCACGAAACACTGGATCTATGCGAACTGCCTTAAACCGTGGCTTTCAGGATGCCACGTGAGAAAAGCACGAGTTGAGCACCACATGAACGATGTTCCAGTGTTTTCCAGATCCAGGCTGGCTGACATGGAATAGCACATTCTCATTGAGATACCTCATTAAGTCTGAGCTTAGAAAATATTCTGTTATTCCCCGTCCGTTACATAAGTTCCTGAAATGTATTATTAAAACACTATATACATAGTATAATTACTGACGCTTCCCTCGCTTTCGGACAGCTCTTTTGGAACTATAAACTTGTACCGTTTTCAGTAGCTTTAACCACTAACGTTTTACTACACTCTGAGTCACAAGTTAACAGAACATGTAAAATTCATCATTTGTTTCATTATCTTCCAATTATTTACTATTACCTGTCAGCAACCGTCTCTCCTTAGTGGTGTACCAGAATATTTCCAAATTCAGCAAGTTTCTTACTTTGTCGATACGTTACAGGATTCATTTCTTTCACAGTCTACCATTATGCTTAGTATTGAATACTACTCAAGTGATTTTAAGCATCAGTGATGAAGTAGTTGTATCAGTGGAGGAAAAGCTTTATTTACAGTTCCAGAATTCGAGATTTTCCCCAAAAAGTAGATAACTACTTCAAAATCTTAAAACATTACCACCTAGATAAGCTTCCCAAATCCAGCTACCTGCTCTATGACCAGTCATCTACCATATCGTCAAATTTCGTTTTTTACTCCATACAGAACACCTGTACTATTTCTCCATATTACTCTGCTGAATTTCCTATCAAAATACTAATTTTTAGGCCGCTGGTCTCTAGAAGTTTGCCGCACCTTCACTGATACCTTCCTGTAATCCACAACTCCACAATTCCTTACCGCTTTTCCAGCACTATTTTAACGTATTTTCAGTGGCTGGCCTTGAGACAAACGCAGTCATCTACTCGTCCTGTCACTTGTAATCGAAATTGCTTCACTCCCTCTCTTCTTTTCGGTCGACTTTCCTTCCTGTTCACATTCCTTCCTTTCCTGCTAGTTGCCTGCTACCTTCCTCCTCCCTCAATTTCCCTTTCCTTCCCTACTACTTTGTTTTGTTTAATAACGTAATTCTGAAATCAATTATAGCCTATAATTAGCATTATGAGAGAGAAAGCGCGTTGTGTATCGGTATGCATGTGTCAGCATGCTTACCAATTTTTTCTTAAATGCCGCACATAAAAGCGGAATTTTCCGGCGCTCATACATCGGGTTCTGCTACTGATAAAAAGGTAAGGTCAAGTGTCTTTGGTTAGCCCTTGGGGTACGGTCCATTTGTATACCCAACAGAAGTTTCACTATCCTACAGTAAAGGGTGAAGGTATGAGTATTACACACTTCCTCCTGCTTAGGCAGAGGGGGCAAACCGTTTGGTTCTTTTTGCGATTGATGGGGTCTACGATGGGCCTGATGGAAATTATGGAGATAGCATTAGATCATGGATGGTTCCCAGGAACACCCCCAAAAAACGTTTTTTACTATATTATATCCGCCGTCACTAGTAGACCAAAACCCAGCCGAGGATTCCAAGATGGCTACGAACAGCAAATGGTTGAAGCTTTTAGTATTATTTCTAAGATTGAGATTTCGAGCAACCTTGAAAATTTTCTTCATACCTTTCTCCCATTCACAGATACAGAGGTTCAAAGTCACTCTACTCGTACTCGTAAAATATGCACGTAAAAATTAAATAAACTGTTTGATGACGGGTGCACCTGTCAAAATCCCGTGATTCAATTACACTGACTGGTATATCGGTAAATAAATGAATGAATGAGAGAATGAATGATGCATTTGCGTATATTCACCGGCAGTTCCTGAGAAAACTACAAAAAACGCGTCATTCACCATTTTTTCGCCAAACCCCAGTCGCGGATTCCAAGAACGCTATGCACAGCCATGGCTGAAATTTTCACGATATATACCTCAGATTCCGATCTCGAACTACCTTGAAAATTTTCTTAACGTGTTTATCCAAGATGCAGAGTGTCGCAATTACACTACTCATTTAAGTAAAATACACAGGGAAAACATTAAATAAATTGATTGATGACTGATGATGACGGCTGTACCGTGATTTTCGCTGGGTTAAAATGACCGGTATTCCCATGGTGAATGAATGAATGAATGATGCATCGGCGTAAATTTTGCGGGTAGAATTCGTCAAAATCGTATTACTTCTTACCTGAAGGCTTAAAAATTGTTGAAAACATGATATTTTGATGCCAAATTGCAGCCGCCAATGCCAATACTGCTATGAACAGAAAATGGCTGAACTTTTTATGATATATTCTTAGATCCCGATCTCGAATAGCCTTGAAAATTTTCTTGATATCTTTATCCTCTTCCGAGGTACGGAGGTTCAAAGTTACCATACTCGCACACGTAAAATGTGCATGTAAAAATTAAATATAGTGACTGATGCGTATACCCATGATTTAATTGCTGGCGGGTATACCCAACGATAAATGACTGAGTGATGCATTTGGGCGATTCCTGAGGAACCCCCCCCCCCCCCCCCAAAAAAAGCGTTTCTGACCATTTTTTCGCCGTCAGCAGCGAGCCAAACCACAGACAGCTGTACACAGAAAATGGCTGTAATTTTTACGATATATTCGTAAGATTCTGGTGTCGAATAAAACATGTAAATTTTATAGGTACCCTTATCCGCTTCCTAGATACAGAGATTCAAAGTGACATTATTTGTGTGTGTAAAGTGCGGTGTGATGCGAAAAAGTAGAGTACAAAGTGAGATAGAAGGGAGAAATTTGATGTAAGGTGTCTCTGTTACCATCAGAAGGGTTCTGGGAACTCCATGTTGTAGTAATGAAACAGATGCAGAGTTGTTGTGCACCTAAACTCGGGACTGAGGTGTAAAATTAGTTTGACGTTATTTCAGTTTCACATGAGTAAACTATCAAAATTGTACTGACCCATTAAGTTCTTTTCATATGAGTAACATAATCTGCTGTGGCGGGGAAAAGAAGGGATGCAGCAGTAAAATGTTCCTATCGGAGCATAAAAAACGCCAATATGCTCCTCTTTATTAAAAAATTCTGACTGAAAAGTGGGTGTACCAGCCGTCTCATTCTACCTTCCTTAGCACTTTTAAAATTTTTCACAAAATTATTGGCGCTTTTTTATGCTGAGACAGAAGGAGACAAAGACAGCGGGAAAGAGACGGAGAAGTAAACCTAGTGGCAAATAGCAGACGATGACTGTGGTATAGAAAGAGCGAAGAAGACAATGGTGGTATGACAGACAGAGAGGGACACAGTGGCACTGAAGAATGATGGGTAGTGAGAGTACAGTGCAGTAGACAGTGCCAGTGGAAGAGGAATAAATAGAAGGAGAAAATGGAAATGGCTGAGAGCCAGTGATAATGAGAGACAGAGTCTACAACAGAGGTAGCAGCAGTGGGAAGGAATGAATTAGATAGCAGCAGTAAGAGAGAGCCAGAGAGACACAGTGACAGCGAGGTGAGACAATGGGAGTAAGGCAGAACGAAGGCTGTGAGACAGGGGACAGCGACTTCTGGAGGGAGAGCCGCAAAGAGATAATGACAATGAGTTGGCCGAATGCACGAGTGAGAATGGGCAACACTGAGATTGGATGGGCACGAGAGACTTACAGCGACGGGCTAGTGGGTGTGAGCGAATTACAGTTAGGGCAATTTGTGGGGGTGAGGGGTGAGCTGCATGTTAAAAAGTGTGCTAATATGTTCACATGCCAATATTTTTGCGAAAATTTTTAAAGGTGCTGAGAAAGATAGACCGAGCCAACTGGTACACCTATTTTCAGTCTTTTAATAAAGAGGAGTATATTCGTCTCTTTTGTGCTCCGAAAGGAGGATTTTCCCGCTGGTTGTTAAAAAGTTTTGTAAAATTAGGACTGAACTAGAATACTCACTTTAGCTAAGACGAAACAAACAGTGATCCTCTTTTGTTCACTACAGAGAAACTCTATAATATTGACTGGTTATGAGACTTAACTGTTTGAGGTTAACGTTTCCTTGCGCATTTCATTTGTTGTAATGTGGTAGTGTTCTCGCCTACATCCCTGTCTTTTTTATAACTCACACGTACTGGCTCTAGCAGATTCAGGGAAATCTCGCTGCACAGGGAAAGAACGTTCTGGCATTGCGAGCACTCGCGTTTAATCCCGCTGCTTCATCCGCTCTGAATCCCAGTCGTACCAAGATAATTACGTGACGCCGTTTGATGCGGTACACCGTTCCCTGTTTGTCACTGGATTGACAGTGCTGAGTAATCTCTGTTGGAAACAGCTTCCTTGCCAAAGATGGCTCGAAAATTTAAAATTCTTCAACGAAAATCTCGAGAATATTTCACACTTTTGGATACAGTTTTTATTTTATGATCATTTTTACGTTTAACTTTTTACATGCTGACTGCGATTCTGTGAGGGTTCATTTTTAAACGTATTCGGACTCTTGAGAACGTGTGCGGTCCGCTTACATGTTGTTGACTAACGTGGGCAATTTTCCATATTCAAATACTTATGTTTTGTCTAAGTTAATGTTGTTCCTGTTTACCCTGAACAATTTAATTATTTTTCTAGACTGCCGTCCTTTTACTCAAATCAAATGGCTCTGAGAAGTATGCGACTTAACTTCTAAGGTCATCAGTCCCTTAGAACTTAGAACTACTTAGACCTAACTCACCTAAGGACATCACACTCATCCTTGCCCGAGGCAGGTTCGAGCCTGCGACCGTAACGGTCGCGCGGTTCCGGACTGTAGCGCCTAGAACTGCTCGGCCACCGCGGCAGGCCCTTTTCCTCAGTGCTGTCGGTATTCACTAAGGATTAGTTAGGCTTATTGTGTTCAAGGCTGTATAGAGTGTTACTTTTTTCTAAAACACACGTATAATGATAACAGAGCACTTTTAGTGGCAGAACTGACAAGACAGGCCTCCCATTTTCGTTCACATGGCTAGATTCTTGGACATTCAGAATTGCGACTCTTCGCTATTTTTGTTCTGTCTTTTGTTCACCTGTGTAACTGAAATGTCGAACGTGCAATGCACTGGATCATTTAATGTTATCTGACTGTTAATTTGTGAATGATTAAAATAAATAGATGTCTAGTCTTGTGTTAGCAATCACGAATTGTGAAACAAATACATTTGCATAAGCACTGATCACATGAGGTAACATATTCTTGTATGAGTACGCATTAACTGCGCATTAACTGGAGACGGGGTTACTAATATTTAGTCCTATACCACAAGTAAGTAGGACAACGTTGTAGCACTAGTTACCATTGTGTTAATCGACGTCAGTACTTGTAGATATAGCCTTCTGTAAGGTGTCAGTGTGACAAACCGCTTCAATTCGTGCAGCCGTCCTCATATGAGTTTGTCATAGCTTTCCGAAATCGTTCAAGGCGAAAACTAACTTCACTTCTACAGACAAGCTATGATCAATGCGACAACGGTTCATTGCCCGTTAATAATCTTGTTCAAATTAAGTACATTCATGTGATGAATAGCTGCCGTTATGTTATTACTGTTACTACTGCCATTGATATTCTCCATTCGGCAACTTATATTTTGAGGTTTTTATGTTTCTGAAGTTTCGTTTATAAATTTATATGTAACGAAATATTCTATGGTATTGTATCATAGACAAACAGGTCCAGTGAACCTGAAAATAAATAATAAAAAAAGCCCTTCCGTGCCTTCACTTGAACGTAATATTGTTCTCGTGGCGCAGTCATTGGCTACGTTAACTGTCTAAAATTTCCACATGTTTAGTTTGCGGGATAGGACCAGTTACTACTGAAACTGAGTTAATATTACGATGTGAGAAGTAGCTTGTTAAGGGCTTATAGCAGCCATTACAATTCTCTTTTTGGAAGGAAAGCTTCTTACCAGACGGCCACGGGACACTCGACGTCTGCCTTCCGCAGAGACTCAGGGCGCAGGTGGCGCCTGTCCGCTGGCGTGCCGTAATGTGGTCGCAGCTGGCGCCAGACACGCCTCGTCTGCGCTACTGAATCGACACCGCCGCCACCGCCGTTGCCACCTTCTGGCGGAGCTCGCACTGCGCATGCGCACAGTAATCCGGCGGTCAGGTACGTTACCAGCAGCGGCTGTCCGCTGGCTGTCGCAGGGGCGACGGTCTGCATCGTGTTACACAGTGCGCCATACGTTCACAAAATTTTGGGCCTTATAATGGATCTGATGAGTGACAAATTTTAATTTTTAGTATGCAACAACATACATAATTATAATAAAACACTAGCTGATCCATTGACACAACACTGAACTTTAAGGGGCTCCGGAAAGGCTCAAAATCATGAAAAGTTCAATTTTTACTTTTTTGCGTTTTCTGAATCTGCAGACTTACCTTTTAATAGATATATAATTTATTCAATTCCGAAGACTACAACTATTTTTAAATTTTTTTTTGAAATGTGTACTACATGGGCGTGACCCACTGTGCCGCTGTTAAACTGCTGTCAAATGGTGTTATTATTAACGTCCGTGTTCATCAGGTACATTTTAGTGATGTGAGATAAAGTATGTGTTGTGGCTAACCTGTGATGGTTCAATATATATCGCTGGTGTGATTGTCGATTGTTTCATGTTTATTTACTCTGTCGATATCTCAAAAATATTCGTAATTAATTCTGTTTCTTGAGTCTCTGTTTTGTTGAAGTACAATAATGAGTAAAAGTAAAGTTATTAGAAATCCTCTGAAGGCTTTTAAGAAAAGGAGAAATGTTGGAAAGCCAAAGGTATGTGTTATTACTGTAAATAATAACATTCTAACATGGTACGAGCGATGCTTGCTTTAGACAAGGAACGCCTTCGGGCTGCAGACAGGGCTGTAAAGAGTCTAGAAATACAAGCAAGAGTAAACAGGAGGAGGAACAAGAGGAAGTTGGAGGAGGAGTTTGCAGAGGATGAAGATAATCCATCCTATGGACCTGGAATGCACTAAAAAGTTAATCCAATCTTTGTCGCTCGATTCCCAAAACTTTTATTTTCTCATACTAATTACATGTTTTCTAAGGATCTTCCAAACATATTTGTTTCAAACTTTCAGTAAATGTTACACAGTACCTTCTGCATAATTTAACACAGCCTTTTTCCAAAAAACTGTATATTTTTGAATATATAAATAAAAAATTGCAAAAAAATGTTGTGAATTTTCATTACAATTGAAAAAAATCATCTTTAATAACTGAACTAAAATTTTGTAAAATCCCTGTGTTAAGTTGTAGCCCATATTCCAATAAATAATCTGTAAAAAGTTCAACTTCCTACCTCAAATACTTTGTGAGGAAAGATGTAATTTATAAGCGTTATTTTAACATTGCAAGTATAGGGCGTTCCGGAGCCCCTTAATTTTCATTTGCCTTTAAACAGATGGTGAGATATAATTTATTTACATTCAAATGTAAAAATATGTAACGAAAAGTTGTTTCAGAGAGAAGGTTGTAATACTAAAAATTTGTCAAACACACGAGAGGTTGCTAAATGTAATGCCCCCGAATATTTTTTAAATAAATTTTATTTTATTTAATAAAATTGCAGCCAATTAAAAGAAACGTTATTAACATCCCACATCTTATTCTTCATGTCTACATATTTGCAGCTCCTAACTGCAGCGTGTAACATGGCGGCGTATAATGTAACTATAACGGTGCGTGAGAAACATCGTTTCCAAGAGTTCGTCCACTCTTGGAGCACCTAGTCCTTCAGTACGACAGTCCCAGATCACACACGAGCTCTGCAACAGCTGCAGCGATCCGACACATTGAGTTCACTGTCACAGACTATACTGCACATTATCCCGAATTGTCGGCATCCGATTTTCTACTGTTTCTAAAACTTCTTCATGGACTTGACTCTGGCAGTGACGAAGCGGTGCAAGAAGACATGAGGTTCTGGCTCCGTCAACAAAGTCACACATTCTAAAGTGACGGTATCAACAAACAGTTTCTCGTTAAGAGAAATGTATTCGTCACCAACGGTGACTACTTTCAGATATAATTATGTAGACATGAAGAACAGAGATGCAGAATGGTTATAGATATACTCGTATATGAGGACGATGTGACGTGATGAGTCGATGTGATGTTAAGTGGGACATTTTACTGAAAAGGTTTTGTAATTAAAGAGTTTGTGCTTTATCATGTATCCTTCAAAACGAAACATTAAGAGATGGAAATAAAAACAGGAAAGTTTCGCAACAAAATCATTTACGAAGACAATACATATCAACAATCACAATTTTGGAAATGTCCCCTTCAAACAGGACACATACTTCTAGACATACAGTGCCACTGAGATACAACGAGGCAACCACACAGAAAAGTAACAAACAGTTTTTAAAATTTTGTGAATTATTATACCAGACAACATTAATTCACTGTTTCTTCTGTTTTCAAGATATTTAGAATTTTCCTGAAGACCGCACCAGTGAGGTTCGCTGAACTTTTCTTTTTAGATATGATTGTATCCCTTTCCAAAGGAATAAGTTAGAAACTGAGCCTCTAATTTACCTGGTGTAACTTCAGAACTTCTTCCTCCTGTTTCTGCCCAGCTTTCAACTCATGTCGGCAAATGAGTGTTTGTGGCTGGAATTTTTAATATACATTTCTTTCAATTCTTTTTACCCGATTATACAGAAATTTTGTACGCGTAAATTAAGTTTATAAAACGCCATAGTACACTCTCATACTGCATACAGTTCGAGCAGGCGGCTCCAAAATGTTAGACGAACTCTTAATATTTCCAATCTGGTGTACGTTGATCGATTTCAGAATATCCGCGAAGCAGCGGGTAGCGAATTTATGAGCAGTAGAAATTCTCTACTACGAACCTGGCTTTTGATCAATAATAGACGATTGATAAGTTGTGAGTAAAGCTTAAATTGTAGACCTTTTTTGGATCATCTCTCTCCCATCAAGATTTATGCCCCCAACGATCCAATTCACAATTATTTGTTCGATATTTTCTAATTTCAGCTCTGAGACTGCAGATGTGTGTGCAAGTTGCGTTTACGTGAGTGTGTGTGTGTGTGTGTGTGTGTGTGTGTGTGTGTGTGTGTGTGCATGTGTGTCTACTGTTGACAAAGGCCTTAATTGCCGAAAGCTTCAATTATGTGAATCTTTTTGTTGTGCCTATTGCGACTCAGCATCTCCGCTATATGGTGAATAGCAACTTTCCTTCTCTGGTATTGTTTTATAATCTCTGTTTACTCACATAATATTTTCCCTCCATGGCTCTCTCTGGTAGCGCAGACTTATTCTCGTGTTCTGTTTCTCCCTATTTTCGTTTCCTCGCCGATTCTATGAAGAACTTCATGATTTCTTATCATTCCTTTCATTTTCGGCACACGTCTGTGTACCACAACATCTCAAATGCCCACTATTCACTTCCATACATTGCTGTACTCCACAAACATCCTCAGAAGTTTCTTTCTCAAATTAAGACCTACGTTTGATACTGTTAGACTTCTTTTAGTGAGGAATTCTTTCTTTGCCTGGGCTAGTCTGCTTCTTATATCCACTTTGGTTCGCTCACCGTGCTTATTTTGCATCCAGAATTCCTTCACTAAATCAACTACATGGTCACCAATTTACGTTTGTCGCTAATTCCATATCTGCTACACATTAATAATAGGTTGGTGCATAAGTCCATAGCGTTTTTGTTTTGCGTGTTGATAATCCGTTTGATATGGGTTTATTTACTGATGGTCATTTTTTATTTATAGTTCACTGTTGCTATTTGAGTTTACACATCGTAATTTTGTCATCTGGAGATAGTGAGTAGAACGGAGGAGCCTAGAAAGTGGAATACCAAGTGGAGAAACCGCAACATTTCCGACATATTCTTGTGTCTGAATGTTATAGAGGGGTGATAGCAGCGTGGCCAGCCAGAAACATTTGTGCCGTGTATGGAGATCAAGCCACTGGACAGAGCATGGCAAGAACGGTTTTCTCCTTTTAAGGAGGATCATTTTGACATTACTGACCCTCCACGTTCAGGAAGAACCTCGGGGGTTTGATGAACATAGATACAGGCTCCCAGGTAGATGCCAATATTCCTTGACTTCCGGAAGGCGTTCGATACAGTTCCGCACTGTCGCCTGATAAACAAAGTAAGAGCCTACGGAATGTCGGACCAGCTGTGTGGCTGGATTGAAGAGTTTTTAGCAAACAGAACATAGCATGTTGTTCTCAATGGAGAAACGTCTACAGACGTTAAAGCAACCTCTGGCGTGCCACAGGGGAGTGTTACGGGACCATTGCTTTTCACAATATATATAAATGACCTAGTAGATAGTGTCGGAAGTTCCATGCGGCTTTTCGCGGATGATGGTGTAGTATACAGAGAAGTTGCAGCATTAGAAAAATGCTGAGAAATGCAGGAAGATCTGCAGCGGATAGGCACTTGGTGCACGGAGTGGCAACTGACCTTTAACATAGACAAATGTAATGTTTTACGAATACATACAAAGAAGGATTCTTTATTGTATGATTATATGATAGCGGAACAAACACTGGTAGCAGTTACTTCTATAAAATATCTGGGAGTATGCGTACGGAACGATTTGAAGTGGAATGATCATATAAAATTAATTGTTGGTAAGGCGGGTGCCAGGTTGAGATTAATTGGGAGAGTCCTTAGAAAATGTAGTCCATCAACAAAGGCTTACAAAACACTCGTTCGACCTATACTTGAGTATTGCTCATCAGTGTGGGATCGGTAACAGATCGGGTTGACAGAGGAGATAGAGAAGATGCAAAGAAGAGCGGCGCGTTTCGTCACAGGGTTATTTGGTAACCGTGATATTACTACGGAGATGTTTAGCAAACTCAAGTGGCAGACTCTGCAAGAGAGGCGCTGAGCATCGCGGTGTAGTTTGCTGTCCAGGTTTCGAGAGGGTGCGTTTCTGGATGTGGTATCGAAGATATTGCTTCCCCCTACTTATACCTCCCGAGGAGATCACGAATGTAAAATTAGAGAGATTAGAGTGCGCACGGAGGCTTTCAGACAGTCGTTCTTCCCGCGAGCCATACGCGACTAGAACAGGAAAGGGAGGTAATGACAGTGGCATGTAAAGTGCCCTCCGCCACACACCGTTGGGTGGCTTGCGGAGTATAAATGTAGATGTGAACATTGTTTAAATGCGTTGATCCACAATGATTAATGTCAGTGTACTCGAGAACCGGAAAATGTGACGAACTTCGATCATTCCACCATATTGCGACTTCTGTATGCTGGAGAAGGTACAAAAATCGGGTGTATGGATACCGCACGGTCTAAGCCAAAATCACAAAAATCCGTCTGTGGCCATATGTGCGTCTCTGCTTTCTCATCATCAATTGGCTCGCGAACGACACCGACCATTCCTATGGTATATCGTTAGTGATGTCGAGAAATTGTGTCTTTATGCTAAAATAAAGAAAAGAAGGGAGTGGTTGAGCTCAAAGCAACAACTACCCGTACAATGACCTGTGTGCATACACAAAAGATAATGTTATCCATCTGGTGGAACAGCGACGGTTTGGTGCATTACGAATTACTTTCCCGAGACGTAAGCATCACTGCTGATATTTGTTATCATCAACTAAGACGTCTTGCAGATGCAGTCCGTGAACAACGACAAGGAAGGTAGCGTGTAGTGTTAGTACTCCACGATAACGACCACCCGCATTCTGCTACTTCGACAAAACACACTCTGCAGGAGTTACTTTGGGAAGTCATTCCGCACCCACCTTATTCAGCTTATCTTGCGCTCCCGAGTTTTCAGCTTTTCCTCTCTCTATCGAAGAACCTTCAAGGAACTTCTTTTCTGCTTGAAACTGCGCTCCGAACATGGCTCGACAAGTTCTTCGCCACAAAACCACGTGATATCTAAAGTAGCAGAATCGAAACGTTATCCCGGCGTTGTCATGCTTCTGAATAGAGAAGGAGACTATATTACTGATGACTTAAGTCCCTGTTATACGGATGTGTTGGTTTATTAAATTCATGAGAAAACGCTACGAATTTATGCACCAACCCAATACTTTCTCTATTCATCGTTTTCTCTTGTGGCGGCTGGGACATGGTTGTGTCTCGCAGTCAATGGTTGGTAGCGCGTACGCGAAGATATTAGTGGTTTTGCTGTGTGAAGATGGACTCAGCTGAGTTAATATCAATGAAAAAGAGTAATGGGAAATGGATCCGCGAAAGAAAAGGTAAGAAGTATTTAAGCAGCTATATCGAGAAGTATATTATTATTATTATTAATATAAATATTAGTCTGGAGACGTGAACTGGCGAATCTTTCGCTTTGAGCGAAAGTAAATACAACACTGGCCATTAAAATTGCTGCACCACGAAGGTGACGTGCTACTGACGCGAAATTTAACCGACAGGAAGAAGATGCTGTGATATGCAAATGATTAGCTTTTCAGAGCATTCACACTAGGTTGGCGGCGGTGGCGACACCTACAACGTGCTGACATGTGGAAAGTTTCTAACCGATTTCTCATACACAAACAGCAGTTGACCGGCGTTGCCTGGTGAAACGTTGTTATGATGCCCTGTGTAAGGAGGGGAAATGCGTACCATCACGTTTCCGACTTTGATAAAGGTCGAATTGTAGCTCATCGCGATATCGGTTTATAGTATAGCGACATTGCTGCTCGCGTTGGTCGAGATACAATGACTGTTAGCAGAATATGGAATCGGTGGGTTCAGGAGGGTAATACGGAACGCCGTGCTGGATCCCAACGGCCTCGTATCACTAGCAGTCGAGATGGCAGGCATGTCATCCACATGGCTGTAACGGATCGTGCAGACGCGCTTCGATCCCTGAGTCAACAGATCGGGACGTGAGCAAGACAACAACCATCTTCACGAACAGTTCGACGACGTTTGCAGCAGCGTGGACTATCAGCTCGGAGACCATGGCTGCGGTTACCCTTGACGCTTCATCACAGACAGGAGCGCCTGCGATGGTGTACTCAACGACGAACCTGGGTGCACGAATGGCAAAAAGTCATTTTTTCGGATGAATCCAGGTTCTGTTTACCATCATGATGGTCGCATCCGTGTTTGGCGACATCGCGGTGAACGCACATTGGAAGCGTGTATTCGTCATCGCCATACAGACGTATAACCCGGCGTGATGATATGGGATGCCATTGGTTACACGTCTCGGTCACCTCTTGTTCCCATTGACGGCACGTTGAACAGTGGACGTTACATTTCAGATGTGCTACGACCCGTGGCTCTACCCTTCATTCGATCCCTACGAAACCCTACATTTAAGTAGGATAATGCACGACCGCGTGTTGCAGGTCCTGTGTGGGCCTTTCTGGATACAGAAAATGTTCGACTGCTGCCCTGGCCAGCACATTCTGCAGATCTCTCACCGATTGAAAACGCCTGGTCAATGGTGGGCGAGCAAGTGGGTCGTCACAATACGCCAGTCACTACTCTTGATGAGCTGTGGTATCGTGTTGAAGCTGCATGGGCAGCTGTACCTGTACACGCCATCCAAGCGCGGTGACTCAATGCCCAGGCGTATCAAGGCCGTTATTACGGCCAGAGGTGGTTGAGTACTGATTTCTCGGGATCTATGCACCCAAATTGCTTGAAAATGTAATCAAATGTCAATTCTAGTACAATATATTTGTCCAATTTCTAACTGTTTATCATCTACATTTCTTCTTGGTGTAGCAATTTTAATGGCCAGTAGTGTATATGGTCCCAGATATCAGCTTACCCGATCCGTCAGAATGCTCGTTATTAATGCGGACACCGACACACGAAATAATTTACAGGACTACATTTGTATTCAGGTTCGTACTGAACCATTATGAACAAACTGTGGGTTCCCTGCAATATACGTATTTTGATTCGTGAATTGTATCTGTGTGAACGAGAAAACATACCTACGCGTCTTCGTTTGCTTAAAGATCCATAAACCAAGTCAGTGTACACCGCTTTTTTGTTGTAGCGGATCCTTATCATCGCAAGTTATTACTTTTGTAGGGCCGTTAATTACAGGCACATCGCGGGCAGTAGGCATACGGTTTCATCTTTGGTCAGGCGTGCTCTCTTTGTGAGCTGCCTCCCTTCGAACATCCGATTGCCTTAAAATAAAATTAATTGCAGTACGAGGAACAGCTTATAGAAGTCATCAACTTTGAGTGTGGGGGAGAGTGCACATTGCACTACACTTGTTGCTCCCCCTCCCACTTCCGCCCCCCCCCCTCCCGCTGATCCGAACACACCTGACTCCAGTCACCCATCAGTGAATTCAAGTTCTCACCATAGTCTCCCCATTCAGTAGAGGCTCCCCCATTTACTTGCGCCGGCTTAACAAACGGTTTTTCCGCTTCGAGTGCTGGCCCTGTTAGGAGGTCTTTCTCTCCCTCTCATCGCCCTTTGTCTTCAGCTCACGCCCCGTCTCAGACGTCACACCAGCTGTTCTGTATTCTGCGTACGCCGGCGCCGGAGGCGCTAACGACAATCCGTACACATCGTTAGATCTCACTCTGCTGACTTCGTTTGTAGCCTACGCGATCAAACGACAACTGCGACAGGAATTCTGTGCTTTACACCTGCGACGAACAGAGTGTTGTTTCTTTGTGTTAACAAGAACGTGTAAGAAATTTAATGTTTCTCGGCGTAAGCAGTAACTGCAGTATTCAGACGGACGAAACGAAGAGCTTGAATCATCGAGAGCAGTTCAGGATTAGAACCGCAGTCTAGCTTAACGGGAGTCCAGTCATAGTTTACCCGTAACGCCACTTAAATTCGTGAACAGAGATAAAGACTGACTTACAACATCTGTTTGAGACTTGATGCGCCTCAAAGTTTGAATTCGTCAGGGAATTCGTTCCAGAGCGCATTCCACTACAGACTGGAACTTTCTTGCGTCAGGTTAAGCTTTTCGATTTACAAACGTGTCTTAATTTTTCTTATTCTTATTATTCATAAAACTTTAAGACTTCAAGACTTCTCTGTGGCAACAATTTTATTCCATTAGTGTGGAAACTTAGATATTGCTTTTTAAATGTTGTTTATCTTGTGTAGCTTCAACTACAATCTTGTGTCTCGCTATCTCTACTTTTTCAATCGTAGATCCTTTGATTGTTATAACACCGTCCTCGGTCTCCTCTATTTTGTAGCAGTCTTATTAATCTTATATGAATATTTATCTGATCTCAAACCTTATATTTGTTGCTTGTTCGAGTGTCTGGAGACAACCAAGATGTACCTTTAATCTCACCTTTCCCTTGAAAAGAATTTACGATGGACGTCTTTCCTTTCCCACTGTCTTACACTTATTTATTTTGGGCTACATCTGTTTGAAGGCTCCACGCCACACTAGACATTCAAGAACTTGATGTCTCTATAAAATATCTAGTGGATTCCACGAGAGAGAAAGAGAGTGGAGACGAGTTTATCGCGGAACCCTTTTATCACGCACACCTAGCTAATGAAAAGCGTTGTTCTGTTGAAGTGTTCAAGACAATATTCGTTTCATTACATCGGCGTTTAGACTGTCCGGAAAATTAGGACCGCGGTCAGGAGAAAAGTGAATGAAAAACAGAACGAGAAAAAAACTGAACGGTTACTCCTATTTTTCGGAAGTGATTTGAAAACAAATAGTACGACATACCTCTATCAACCCGAAAAGTTTTGAGACTAATTAATAAGAACTGGAGAAATGTGAAGATGATGATTTCAGTACCTCAGATGTTGTAAGTAGTCTCCTCTCACTTCGATACAAGCTACGGAAAGTTCATACAACCATGGAAAACTGTCAGGAAGATCCTTCTTTCGAATGTTGTTCTACCCGCCGCACCTCACATTGTCTTGAATGTGGCTTACGTGGTCAAAGTGTTGACCTTGGATGTGAATTTCGGAACTTCGTCTTTTTGTGGTAGGTAAGAACAAATCATGTCACCTTTGATAGTTTTTTCAACGAGAGAATTGTCCGCGTTTTGAAGTGCAAGTGGTTGCAGGCGTCCACAACGTGTAGGTTTTATTCGGGAATCAGGGTGTGCAACATAAAACGTGCACACATTTTCCTCTTCCTCGAAACATTCTTGAGAATGTACGGGAGATTTGCTCCACTGCTATTTGTGACACAACGTTGACACACTACACTGCCTGCTCACAACTGACTGTTCGCATGCGCATCTGCTGTTTACAGATGTTAGTTCACGCTGCACTAACGTCGCTCGCATGCCAGGAATAAAATCAGCCTCGGTACTTTTTCGATCGAAGGTGTTGAAGAGTGTTTGAAGAGGAGGTTGCCAACGTTTTGGCCAAAATAAGGCGGATCTTGACCGTTCAAACTGAACAGGCATAATAAAGCTTTTAACTTAAGACCGGTTTATTGCATCAACCTATCAAACATCTTCAAAACAATTAAAAACTGGAGGTCTACAGAGTTTTTTACTTCAGACTATATTGCTTACATTTTTCGCAACAGTCCGTCCGTATCCGCATCCGGTGACGCCTACGGGCTGAGGGTGGCACGGGGCCGTTCGGCAATGTTGGGTTTTCAAGGCTTGTTCGGACTTTAATACCTTTGGTATCTGCGTCAGTCAACTGTGCTACTGTCAATGGGAATTTCGGTACTTATTATATCTTTAAAGAACAAAATTCGTCATATAGTTTATGTCTATCTGAATAAGAATAAGCATATTCTAAATATCGTTAAAATTAACAGAATGCTTTAAGGACGGTGAAACCAAGGACCGAACTGTATCCCTGTCAGAAATGTTTTGCGTTGTCAGAAATATTTACGTTTTTTCCAGTGTAAGTATGAAAAGTATCGTAGAATTCAACGAGACTATTTTGAATCCTCTTCTGATTGACAGGATCTAATTTATTCAAAGCTTTGCGTGCACTGCTTCCAAAGAAAGAGTCATTTCTTCTTTGCAAAATTTTCTGATGAAAGATTCAGTAGCATTACAGGACTCCACTAGAGTTAAATCTAAAATCGCTAGAGACTTTGAGATTTCCAAAAGAATATTTACAACATAAAAAAGTTGAAGATTAGCTTCAAGAATTAAAAATGGCTCTGAGCACTGTGGGACTTAACATCTGAGGTCATCAGTCCCCTAGAACTTAGAACTACTTAAACCTAACTAACTTAAGGACATCACACACATCCATGCCCGAGGCAGGATTCGAACCTGCGACCGTACCGGTCTCGCGGTTCCAGACTGAAGCGCCTAGAACCGCTCGGCCACTGCGGCCGGCTTCAAGAATTAATATTTAACCCGCATCCTCATCACTAAAATGCAATTTCAATGGTTTAGGTTTTTCATTTATACTTTGACAATAACTTATAATTGTCTCCCAGTTCTTTATTAGCCTATCAACAGCTAGTGTGAGGGATAGCCACTTAGTAGGCATATCCCTTAAATTTCACAACACTCAGTACCAATAAAGATCTTAACCCTTCCTGCTTCTTGCGGACCCTGAAAAGTGGCCATAAATCTTAACAATTATCATGTCTATGTCTAGACGCTACACATTAGAAATGTATGTAGTGCCATGAATTTTAGAGATGTGAAATTTCCAGCATGCTCTAAATATTTTGTTATTATCCTCACCTAAGAATTTATCACGGATTTACTTTTGCCGTAATCGACGCTAGCATTATCTGCACTATAAGACAAGATGTTATATACATTTAATGATTGCGATTCAAGATTGTTTTGTATCAAAGCATGGATACTATTAGCACTCTCATCTGCTTGTTTCACAAAATGTAATAGTTTATATCTGATGCAAAAAAAAAAAGAAACTTAAAAGTAACTGATTACTACAGTAAATATTTTCCTGTTTTTGTAATTCGATAGGTCCTTCATCTGAAGCCACAGAAGAAGAGGTACTACATGGCTGTGGACCGTTAAGCAAATCTAGCATTTGACACGGTGCCCCATTGCAGGCTCTTAACGAAGGTACGAACATATGGAATAAATTCACAGACATGTGAGTGGCTCGAAGACTGCTTACATAATAGAACCCAGTATGTTGTCCTCGACGGCGAAAGTCCATCAGACACAGGGTTCTCGTCAGGAGTGCCCCAGGGTAGTGTGATAGGACCACTGTTGTTCTCTGCACACATAAATGATTTGGCGGACGGGGTGGGCGGGAATCTGCGGTAGTTGACTGATGATGTGGTGGTGTACGGTAAGGTGTCGAAATTGAGTGACAGTAAGGAGATACGGCTTAGACAAAATTTCCAGTTGGTGTGATGAATGGCAGCTAGCTCTAAAAGTGGATAAATGTAAGTTAATGTGGATACGTCGGAAGATACAGTACTAACAGTGCCCTCCTTGACACAGTCAAGTCGTTTAAATATCTGGGTGTAACGCTGCAAAGGGATATGAGCTGGAACGAGCATGAGAGTACTGTGGTAGGCAAGGCGAATGGTCGACTTCGATTAGTTGGGGGAGTTTTAGAAAAGAGTAGTTTACTTGCAAAGGAGGCAGCTATAGGACGCTGGTGTGACCTAATCTTGACTACTGCTCTAGTCTTTGGGATCAATACCAGGTCGGATTGAAGGAAGACATCGAAGCAGTTCGGAGGCAGGCAGCTAGATTTGTTACCAGTAGGTTCGAACAACGCGTAATTATTGTAGAGAAGCTTCGGGAACTCCCTCGAGGGAAATCGACAAGCTTTTCGAGAAACATTAATGAGAAAAATGTAGAGAACCCGGCATCTGTAGCTGACTGCCGAACGATTCTGCTGCCGCCAACATACATGGCGCGTAAGGACCAGGAAGATATGACACGAGAAATTAGGGCTCATACGGAGGCAAATACACTCCTGGAAATGGAAAAAAGAACACATTGACACCGGTGTATCAGACCCACCATACTTGCTCCGGACACTGCGAGAGGGCTGTACAAGCAATGATCACACGCACGGCACAGTGGACACACCAGGAACCGCGGTGTTAGCCGTCGAATGCGCTAGCTGCGCAGCATTTGTGCACCGCCGCCGTCAGTGTCAGCCAGTTTGCCGTGGCATACGGAGCTCCATCGCAGTCTTTAACACTGGTAGCATGCCGCGACAGCGTGGACGTGAACCGTATGTGCAGTTGACGGACTTTGAGCGAGGGCGTATAGTGGGCATGCGGGAGGCCGGGTGGACGTACCGCCGAATTGCTCAACACGTGGGGCGTGAGGTCTCCACAGTACATCGATGTTGTCGCCAGTGGTCGGCGGAAGGTGCACGTGCCCGTCGTCCTGGGACCGGACCGCAACGACGCACGGATGCACGCCAAGACCGTAGGATCCTACGCTGTGCCGTAGGGGACCGCACCGCCACTTCCCAGCAAATTAGGGACACTGTTGCTCCTGGGGTATCGGCGAGGACCATTCGCAACCGTCTCCATGAAGCTGGGCTACGGTCCCGCACACCGTTAGGCCGTCTTCCGCTCACGCCCCAACATCGTGCAGCCCGCCTCCAGTGGTGTCGCGACAGGCGTGAATGGAGGGACGAATGGAGACGTGTCGTCTTCAGCGATGAGAGTCGCTTCTGCCTTGGTGCCAATGATAGTCGTATGCGTGTTTGGCGCCGTGCAGGTGAGCGCCACAATCAGGACTGCATACGACCGAGGCACACACGGCCAACACCGGCATCATGGTGTGGGGAGCGATCTCCTACACTGGCCGTACACCACTGGTGATCGTCGAGGGGACACTGAATAGTGCACGGTACATCCAAACCGTCATCGAACCCATCGTTCTACCATTCCTAGACCGGCAAGGGAACTTGCTGTTCCAACAGGACAATGCACGTCCGCATGTATCCCGTGCCACCCAACGTGATCTAGAAGGTGTAAGTCAACTACCCTGGCCAGCAAGATCTCCGGATCTGTCCCCCATTGAGCATGTTTGGGACTGGATGAAGCGTCGTCTCACGCGGTCTGCACGTCCAGCACGAACGCTGGTCCAACTGAGGCGCCAGGTGGAAATGGCATGGCAAGCCGTTCCACAGGACTACATCCAGCATCTCTACGATCGTCTCCATGGGAGAATAGCAGCCTGCATTGCTGCGAAAGGTGGATATACACTGTACTAGTGCCGACATTGTGCATGCTCTGTTGCCTGTGTCTATGTGCCTGTGGTTCTGTCAGTGTGATCATGTGATGTATCTGACCCCAGGAATGTGTCAATAAAGTTTCCCCTTCCTGGGACAATGAATTCACGGTGTTCTTATTTCAATTTCCAGGAGTGTAGATAGTCGTTTTTCCATCGCTCTGTTCGCGAATGGAACAGGAAAGGAAATGACAAGTAGTGGTACAGAGTACCCTCCGCCACCCACCGTACGTTGGCTTTCGGAGTATCTCTGTAGATGTAGATGGAGATGTGGATATAGGAAATCACTTACACTTCTTGGCACTAACAGGTTTTTTAGCGGTAGACTCTGCTTTCGTCCTACCTCTTGCAAGTTTTTTGCAAAGTCCATGCTACTACAACTGAGGTGTTGTGTTTCACTGTATCATACACCCCCACTAACTCACTGCAGCTTTGCCCGATTCACCTTTAGGACTATCACCTGAGCACTGAAAATAGCTGGATATCTTAGAAATTGTATTAATTCCCTTAACATTACTTTTCTGTCCTTCGGTTTTGGCGAGCTGCTGACAGTCTGTAAGACCAGCACATGCTATACCAACCTCGTGCTTGCAGAAGAAGCAATATACTTTAAAATTGTTACCTTTTACCTGATAAACCCATGAATGAGTTTCGTCCCACTTCTTCCGATATGTAGGTAAATTATTTTCCTATCTTTTTAGGCGGAGATTTGGGCTCATCCACGTTGTTTGACTCTGCTTAGGCGGTACGGAAACTACGACGAACGTATTCTAACAAGAAACAACAAGAAAATGGCAACGTGGCTTGCGACGCGATGCCATGTTAAATATTGTTCTGTATTCACTGTATATCGATGTAGTCATAATATCGATGTTACTTCGGAATTTCGGTTAACAGATGTTGTTACGATCATCCAGAACGAGATTTGAAAAGTATGCTGCAGGTTTAGCTGTTAAACAGTGTTATTTTCTCAAAAGTGCAAGACGTAATCTCCCAAATAAAATAAAAATGGAAGATGGGGTTTTGGCTTAAAAATTCTGAATAATAATAATGAGGGAGAGTGTGAAACCATATTCTGTAGTAATGTGCTGAATAAGATCTCAGTTCCGGCGAGTAAAACGTACGTGATGCGTGGGCTTCCAAATGTGACCTGTAGCGTATTTTGTAAATATAGTTACTAGCAATTTGAATTGAAAACATATGTATTCTGTATTATATTTTTTTATCTTTGGAGTCTTGAGCTCACATTAAGCGGTACGGAAAAATGAGTATAATTAACACTAATTATTTCAGATGATTTCTTGTGACTTTCACAGAGGAATTTCTCAAACGGTACTAACGTAAAAGTGGGGGTTTAATCAGTAGTATTGGTGGTCTGAAATCATTTCTCTATATCGCAGCTTACCGCACGGTTGTAGCTTTGTCATTTGACACCATGTCGAAACGTCTCCGTTTGTTCTCTTTTACTGTTTTCATAACAAAGTCGCCAGCCGCGGTGGTCTAGCGGTTCTAGGCGCTCAGTCCGGAGCCGCGCGACTGCTACGGTCGCAGGTTCGAATCCTGCCTCGGGCATGGGTGTGTGTGATGTCCTTAGGTTAGTTAGGTTTAAGTAGTTCTAAGTTCTAGGGGACTGATGACCATAGATGTTAAGTCCCATAGTGCTCAGAGCCATTTGAGCCATAACAAAGTCCCATTAGATTTTTCACTTCTAACAGAGATTTTGCCTGATGGATTATACTTTTCTTCGCGTTAAATCTTCAAATAAGCGTGAGTGGTCAAAACCTATTCTATTAAGTTTTTGATTATAAGATCTGGAGCAATTTGGTGATAACTGAGCCTCCGAATTTAACGTTATCATTGAGACATTGCATATTGCATTCTGAGCAAATGAGGACGATCACAATAATGTTGATTTCTTAGAGCAGTTTCCTGCATTTACATCTGTTTATAAATGTCAATCGCAGCTATAAATAGAACATTTATCTAAAACAGATTAACCGTTATCAGTGGTGACCTGCGGTTTATCGAGGTGTTTAGTGATCATACGTTCGCTAAAGGAACATTGCTGACTGTATCTGTTGCCGCGACCAAAATTTCTAATATGAACATAGTAGCGATAACCTTTGACATGCTTCAGTTTGAAAAAAATCTCTCATCAGTTCGATTGTCAGTGAGTACGTGAGATGTTTTGGTGTTTCTCCTCGAAAGATTTCTGGCATGTATGAATTTTATGTTAACCACTCTGATAGATACCAAATAAATCAGTGAAATATGTATGAGAGCGTGTGATGAATTCTCAGTCAGATAAACGGGCTCTTCTCCTGACGAACTCGGGTTTCGTGTAAGGACTGACGTTTTTATTGTTTTGTCTCCCCGTCGCTAGCGCGCGCGAATATCCACACACATGAGAACTTACACACCAGCGAGGGTGGCAGAATTTTAATTTCATTGACATGTTTGACAACAGAAAAGACTTCAGAAAAGGTGTAGAATGAATCTTGCACTCTGCATCGGTGTGTGCACTGATATGGAACGTCCTGACTGATTAGAATTGTATGCTGGACCGGGCCTCGAATCCAGGACCTTTGCCTTTCACCGGTAAGTGCTCTAACAATTGAGCTACCCCAGCACATGCCTAAACTGTGCTACTTCCGCCAGTACCTTATTCTCTACCTTCCAAACTCCACAGAAGCAGGACTAGAACAGTTTTAATCTGCCAGGAAGTATCATTTTTTTTAAATTGTTGGTTTATTGGCACACTGGAATAAAGAATGCTGCGAGACAACGCTATTGTAAACCATTTTTCATGTTAAAGTTTTCACAGACGTACTGGAGATGATCTCCAGCATGAAGAGAGATTACCAGCGAATATTACGTGGAGCGCATATTCTGTTGGCAGCCGGCCATGTATACCACCGGGCAAAACGGAATCTTTACGTTCCGGCGCAAACGTTTATCTCAGAATTATTTCTGTAACAGCTTATTTATTTCGAATTTATGCCAGGCCCCGAGTTATATATATATATACGTATTTATGCATGGCTACTAATAGAGCTGTAGATTATTGCCATTTCGTGTCTCAGTTGCCAGACTGTAACACATCGGCTTGATTTTCCTTAGCAGTCAGGTGGTGAACTGTGATTCAGTTTGAGGAGTGATACATGAAACAGCTGCCGTGGCAAACAGTACTGACGCGTGTTTTCTTATAAGGAAGTATGTTCGTGCGCTACAATTTGAATGACAGTATTCTGCAACAACAGTTCTCTCAGTTACGATCCGTTCCAAGCGATAACAAAGAAGACCTGTAATTTAATTGCTAAGCAGACACAATACTGCCGGACTTCTAATACATTTTGACTTGCGAGCCTGATTTACATCTATAAAAGACTTCTTATAACTAACAAATAATGAAATGATAATGTTGTGTCGTAGTTATTAAATATGAAGTCACATTATGAAAAATTGTAAGGAGAATCTGTAGACAAAAATATGTAAATATTTAACACTTCGTGATTCAGACTCGTTTTAATTTCAACAGTAAGAGACATCCGTTTCAGGGCGACGTGCAATGCGAATACCTTAGAATCTGAGGCTAATTATTTGTATTATACGAATTTCCATTGAAACTTGTGCACGAATGCTGAACTACTGTTGCGCTATAGATACGTAGAAGTGATACCATCACTCGCGTTGGATGATGGTAGATCCTTCGTGAAATGCAGAGTAAATATGAGAATCACTCATATGTTAGTATTTTTCATCCGTTTTACTATTATTCATTTCATTACCTATTGTGTCTATGTTAATATATTATACGTAACAATAATCATTATTCACATTCAAACAAACACTGGAGGTGATCTGATAATATGTATTTTTTGGGAGCATACAGTCCTATTTACAGATTCTCCGGTACATGAGTTTAGCTCATTATACTTCCTCCCATTCATAACGCCTTAAATTCATCTAACGTAATGCACAGGTTGGTCAGAAACAATCTCAAAAACTAGTAAGGGTGTCGCAGGAAAGGTTGTGCTGAGAAACGATTGCTAAGAAAAAAATTCGATAAGTTGCGCCATTTCTGACTTAATTAGCACTGACGAAAGCCAATCACGTAGATCAGCGCAAAAGTCAAGCACTTCCACGCACTAGAATGTGGAAATGAATAGATGTCTGTCGGTCTGTGACGTATTTCTTGTTCTGGTGCTCATTAATAGAGATAAGCAGTACTGCAGAAGTGAAGTGAATGTGTACAGAGGAATACTCAAAGGGGGATACCCACTTTCTAACATGGAAAAAAAACGGAACTTCCCGTAAATGCCTCCATCCTCACAAAAGAAAAACTGCCTGATGTTGAGCGATTACTTAGGAAACATTTGGAGGTAGCTGGAGACAGAGTCCTTGGAGTATTACAGGAGTGTTGAGTGTTCTAACGTTCTGCGTGGTGTCTGTTTGTTCTAGGTCGTGTCTCCCTACCACTTTTGCGCAACGACGCTCTGAGCGTGTTTTTTAGGGAATTGACTAGTTTGAACCTGGGACCTGTTGCTGGTAAGGAGACGCCAGACCACACATGACATGTAGAGTTCAGAAGAGTTCAGTGGGACTAGCGATGATATAACCAAATACTTAATGATTTCAGTGTCATCTCCACTGCGCTCCCTGTAAAAGAATCTTAATACTAACTAAATTTAGTGGAAGGGATTCAAGGCTTTCCTATTTTTAGTTAGCTGGTAAAATAGCGTCGAAAAAGTAAAGTTTACCTTTGGAAATTTTATTCTACTCACAAAACATTGTTTATAAATTGCACTATTGCTAAAAGGAGATGTTTTAATACAGGATGATAAAAACCAACTGCGTTCAACAAAAAATGTGAACGAATATTCCCTGAATGGGTTTCCACGTTCTCCAGTGGATCGAAGGATGACCCATGCCATATCACATCTATAATCTAGCTTTAAATTAAGTTTCACAAAAGAGAAAACGATCAAAAGGTCTACAGTGACCCTCAATTATATTTAATTACTTATCTAACTTGTCGTAAATTACATTGGCTGACGTGGCTTCTCAATAATTATATAACAGAAAAATCCTCGCGTTTCAGATTTTTACTTCAAGTAGCAAATGTGAACACCATGAGATTTAATTGACGATCGACACTAGTATTACGTAAAAAGGGGGTGTAACAGATGAGACTTCCTTTATCGTAGGGCCTTCTTGCTTAACACGGTTCTGCTCTGGGCTTCTGTTCTCGTTTCTCCCCTCGGAACTGCCTCTGTTTCACGGTGGGAAGGTATGACATGCATTTAGGCATTCTTGTGTTAGTCTGTGGTATTCCATTTGCTCACTCATTAATCGTATTACTTTGGTTAATTTAATGTCACGATTTATTCGGAGCAATGTGACATACTGCTGGATTTGCTTATCATGTCAGGGTTTTCATGGAAGGTGTTGGATTTGCCTGACACCTTACAGTGTGACAGATCTTGTTTATGATGGTGGTGAGCAGGAGGAGGTGGAAAAGGAGGGGGAGCAAAATGTGCAACCAGATCCGGACTCTGTTATCTGCGAACCACAGGAAGACGAATATAATCTGAGCATATAAATATTGTCCAACATGTTATCAACTAATGAAAACATAAAACAGAGCCTAAATTGAGGAGACTAACATATTTTATTAAATGTTTTATGTCCATTTGAATAAATGAACATTCTTGACTAAAATAGGACATATGGCTTTATTATAAGTTTAAAAACGCAACATTTTTACTGTTGTAGGTTCCAAAAGGCCACATTTTCAATAATTATTTCCATAACACTAAATCTCCACATCTAATGACCCTTCGCGATTCCGTATTTTATACTTAGAGTTATTTTTAATGACAATATAATATAATTTCCATTTATATGAGCACTGTTAACTTTGGAATCAGTTTTTTTTATTTTTTAAGAATGAATTAGGAAGCAGGTGTTGACTTGTGAGTATATAAGTCATATCCTCGGTAAAGCGAAGCAGCTTAAATCACTTAATAAAGACAGCCAGACTGCATATCAGTTCGATTCCTGTCAGATTATGCTAGCACAGTAGCTCCATAATTAGGAACGATGTACAACCGCTCGTTCGACGAAAGATCCTTACCAAAGGACTGTAAAACTGAACAGGTCACACAAATACTCAATAAAGGAAATATGGGCAATCCGATGAATTACAGACTCATATCACTGACGTCGATTTCCAGTAGGGGTTTGTAACATATACTCTGTTCGGACATTTTTAAAGTACCTCGAAGCAACGGTCTATTGACACACAGTTAGCTAGGATTCGTAATATCTCGGTGAAGTGAAACACACTGACCCTCTATGACACGAAGTAGTGAGCGTTATCGACAGGGGATGTGAAGTTTATTTCATATTTCTAGATTTCCTGGAGTAGAGGGCGTTTCATTCTTCCGAAGCGAACATCAGGTACCACTTCTGTTTCACTCGACTACCTTCAGTCGAACACTACATATCGCGACCTTTCTGACGGGAAACTATTTCGGTGGCAATCTGAGCAGCCCTCTTAGATTGTTTGTAGATGATTCTGTCATTTAGCTTGCAGTAAAGACCAAAACTAATTGCAAAATGCTTTAGGTACGATATCTGTAAGGTGCGAAAAGTGGCAGTCGACTCTAAATAAGGAAAAGTATGAGGACATCGACGTGAGTACTAAGAAAACCTGTTGGATTTCGGTTACATGATAAATCACACAAATCTAAAGGCTGTCAATTCTAATACGTATCTACCAATTGCAGTTACGAACAAATTGGATCATTCACATAGATAATGTACTGGGAAAAGCAAAGCAAAGACTACGATTTATTGGCAGAACATTTAGAAGATACTACAGGCATGGAAAAGAAACTGACTACACTACACTTGTCCGTCCTCTGTTAGAATGCTGATGTGCCGGGTGGAATCCTTACCAGATGAGGGTGGCGAAGGATATCGAAAATGCTCAAAGAAGGGCAGCTCGTATTGTATTATCACGAAATAAGGGAGAGAGTATCACGGATACTGTAAGCGAGTTGGAGTGGCAGAACATTAAAACAAAAGCGTTTTTCTTAGCGGCGTTATATTTTCACGAACTTTCAATCGTCAACTTTTTGATCTTTCTTTCATTTCTTTCTTTTGCTTGTGCCGTTGTTCCCGCGGAGACGCAGGGTCGGCATGGTTAATCGGATTGGGCAATGCTAGTTGCCCTTCCTGCCACCAGCCCGTACCCCCCCCCCCCCCCCCCCGGGAGAATTAAATTAGTGTACCCCAACTGTCTGAGACTAGTGGAATCCATGGAATAGTGCGAAAGTGTTCAGATGTCTGTGAGCCGTGTAACGGAGGCGGGACATGGGGACTAGCCCAGTATTCACCTAGGGGGATGTGGAAAACCGCCTAAAAACCACATCCAGGCTGGCCAGCACGCCGGTCCTCGTCGTTAATCCGGGGCCGGCGCGCCTACCCGAGTCCAGAAAGCAGCGCTTTAGCGCTCTCGGCTAACCTGGCAGGTAATCGTCAACTTTTTGATATGAAAGTGAAAATATTTAATTGGCACCAACCTACTTGAGATGATCATCATAATAAAATAAGAGAACTCAGAGCTCGTACGGAAAGATTTAAACATCAATTTCTCCCATGCACTGTCAGAGTGTGATAGAAAAATGGTCTGAAGGTGGTTCGATTAACCCTGTGCCGGGCACTTACGTGTGAATTGTAGAGTTGTCATATAGACGTATAGGATACATATATTCACTAATGATATTCGTCATAAATAATCCATCATAATTTGAAAACAGCAATGATGTTCATACCAACAACACTAGAGGTAAAAATGATCAATATTACCCATTATTAAAGCTGTTGGTGGCTGAGAAAGGAGTGCAATAAGCAGCAACAAAACTTTTTGATCGCCCGCCGAATCACTTAAAATTTCTGACAGGTAGCAATTCAAGTTTTTAATCTAACATGAAATAAATTCTCCTGGACTGCTCCTCCTGCTCCATGGGAGAATTTGTATTTAAAAACTGGTAGCCTTCATGAAATATCTTGTTTTTAAGTGTAGTTGCATACATAGGACTAAAAGAGAAGTGTTCATTAATGTTAACACCGATCATGTGCACAAATCCTATAAACTGGCTCGTTCCACATTATTTCGATAAAGTACCGTTGACATGATGGATGGAACATGTAATAACTGACTACTATCTGTCCACACAGTTCTGTGTTACTTACATGCTTGTCGAAAGAACAAACACTTTTACGATCTACAGCTGTACGAAATACTTCTTTTGACATAAGGTATAGGTGTAGGTGTACTACCCGACAGTGAGATATGACAATTTGTGCCGCAATATTTATATGATACAGACAGTGTGGCATGTGGAAGTTTGGGTCAGTCCGGGAACCGTGCACGTATAGCCGCGAAGTGTTTAAGGCAACTGCTTGCGATAAGCGGATACTCCGGGTTCGAGGCCCGGTCCGGCATAAATTTTCATATGTCACTGTTGGGTACTAGATCTATGTCTTACCCAATTGATGTCAAGTAGTTCACAGTCAGCGAACAAATTTCAATATTTCTTTATCACCACGTCTCAGACACTTAGATTCTTTGCTGTCCCAGTATTTCCACACTCCGACATTCAGTTCCATGTAATTTTGCGCATCCTTCTGTAACACCACATGTCAAACGCTTTGATTCTCTTCTTTTCCGGTTTTCTCACAGTCTGTAATAGGATTCCATACTACGCTGTTCTTCAAACACAAATTCTCTGAGATGGCTCCTTCAAATTAAAGCTGATGTTTAAAATAAGTGAGGGAATGTCTGTGCTAGTCGATTTTTGTTCTCCTTGCTTCGTCCGTCATGTGTTATTTTGCTTTCAAGGCAGTAGAATCCTTTGTCTTCGTCTACCTCTTTGACGCCAACATGAGGTTACGCTTATGGCAAATCGCTTTTGTGTTACTCCTCGTTAATTTTGTATTTATTCAGTATATTCTCGATCCCTATTCTGTATTCATTAGGCTGTTCATCGATTCAACAATGTCTCTAATTCTTTTTCATTTTCGGTGAGTATAGCAGTGTCATCAACAAATCTTATCATTCATATCATTTCACTTTGTATTTCAATCCCACTCTTGAATTTTTTTTATTTCTCTTATTGCTTCTACGATGTATAGATTGAACAGTAGGGTCGAATAACTACATTCTTGTCTTACACCGATTGTAGTCCGAACACTCCGTTGTTGCTTTTCTGTTCTTGTTGCCTGTCTGTAAATATTGCATATTACTCGTGCAGGGCCGGTTCAACCCCAAAGTGACACAAGCGGCCACTTCCAGCGTCCAACTGAGAGGGGCATTGGAGACGCCCGACTGCAGAATTGTTTTTGCGTGAAGTAAAAATGTAATACATACCTCTGTTATCACCCTGCAGGTCATCATGTATTCCATTTCCAGTGTATTATATTTATGACGAAAGTAAAATGATTGTGACTAGGTATTAGTGACCTCAGGGAATTTTGGTTAATAAATGGCAACAACTCTTCACATAAAAATGCAGAGCACCTCGCCAGTGCTTAGTGATGAGGAATACACTCTCCACGGACATAGGACCACGCGTCCATCCAGCTGCGGAGTTTTCCTCTTCTCCACACTCACTGCGTGGCCAACAATGGCATCCAAAAAATGGGTAGCAACATTGGATTCCAGACCGCAGTGTTGAATTGGCCTGCTAGAGTGCTATTGTTCCGTGCTTGTACGTTGCCCTGTGTCCGCTTGTCCAGTACTTTTGTGAAGTTACTTTATCTTACAGGTCCGTCTTGATCACATAAATTTTTACATTTCACTATGACTGGTTTCGGCTACTGCCATCTTCAGATCATAAAATATTCTGATGTAGTATCAACGTCAAACTAAACTTGTAGGTACAAGTATTGCTGTTTTTTAAACAATGCAGTAGATTTGTCCAGGGTCCGCTTGGGATCAGCAGTGTAGAGTCATACTGGCCGTAACATCTGCAGCTCGTGAGCGATCGTAGTATGTCCCAGACAATGTTTACAGGAAACCGTTTAAACATTTCTTTTCTCTCGACAAGGCTAATCTCTATAAAGCAAACAGTTCTGAGACATCATATCCTCATTACAAGGAAAAATACATTGATGTGCCAAAGAAACTGGTATAGGCATGAGTATTCAAATACAGATATATAAACAGGCAGAATATGGCACTGTGGTCGGCAATGCCACATAAGACAAGTGTCCGGCGCTGTTGTTAGATCGGCTACTGCTGCTACCATGGCAGGTTATCAAAATTTAAGTGAGTTTGGTGTTATAGTCGGCGCACGAGCGATGGGACACAGCATCTCCGAGGCTCTGATGAAGGGCTTTTTCCTTACGACCATTTCACGAGTGTACCTTGAATGTCAGGAATCCGGCAAAACATCAAATCTCCGATATCGCTGCGACTGGAAAAAGATCCGGCAAGGACGCGACCAACGACGACTGAAGTGAATCGTTCAACGTGACAGAAGTGCAACCCTTCCGCAAATTGCCATAGATTTCAATGCTGGTCCATCAAAATGTGTCAGCATGGGAACCATTCAACGAAACATCGTCGATATGGGCTTTCGGAACCGAAGGACTACTCGTGTACCCTTGATGACTGCACGACACATAGCTTTATGCCATGCATGGGCCCGTCAACACCAACATTGGACTGTTGATGACTGGAAACGTGTTGGCTGGTCGGACGAGTCTTGTTTCAAATTGTTTCGAGCGGGTGGACCTATGTGGGTATGGAGACAACCTTACGAATCCATGGACCCTGCATGTCAGCAGGGGACATTCCAAGCTGCTGGAGGCTCTGTAATGGTGTGGGGCGTGTGCAGTTGGAATGATATGAGACCCCAGACACGTCTAGATACGACTCTGACACGTGACACGTACATAAGCATTCTGTCTGATCACCAGCATCCATTCATGTCAATTGTGCATTCCGAAAGACTCGGGCAATTTCAGCAGGACAATGCGACACCCCACACGTCCAGAATTGCTACGGAGTGGCTCCAGAAACACCCTTTAAACACGTCCGCTGGCCACGAAACTCCCCATTATTCAGCTTATCTGGGATGCCTAGCAACGCGCTGTTCAAAAAAGATCTCCACCCCCTCGTACACTTACATATTTATGGACAGCGCTGCAGGATTCAAGGTGCTAGTTCCCTCCATCACTAGTTCAGGCTCTAGTCGAGTCCATGCCACGTCCCGTTGCTGCACTTCCGCGTGTTCGAGGGGGCCTTACACGATAATAGGCAGGTGAACCGGTTTGTTTGGCTCTTCAGTGTAATTGAACACATCGTTACGTTTGATGACTTGAAAGAGCATTTGTGAATAGGTTCATGCATCCAGTCCAGAAGGGGTGCAACATCTTACTGACATGTGAGGCTCATACTACCAAGTTCTTTGTATATTGGTCACTATTTTGTAATCACTGCAATATTATCACATAGCTTCTCATCCCGTGATGTTTCGTTCCATTTCCTCCTCCCTTCTAGATAGAGTAATTTCACAGAAGGTTTTTTTGATTCTTCTACATGCTGAATCAATACTTTTGACGACTATTTCTTTTTTGATTTCTTCACGTGTTTCCTGCAGTCTATTCACCTTGGCATCCTAGCACTTCCTATTTATTTCATTTCTAATTCACTTGTATTATTTCATTCCTGAGTCGCGGGTATTTACTTCATTTCTGACTCACTTATATTCTTGCATTTTTATCTTTCCATAAATATATCTATGTTTCCTTCTCTCGTCCACCAGTTGACGTATTTTTTTCTGTTACCCAAGGTTTCTTTTCATTTGCGTTCCTGGTACCCATATTTATTACTGGTCTTTTTAGAAATGTCCAGTCCGCTTCAGCTGAGCTGCCTAATGCGCTATTCATTATGGCAGTATCTGCAGCCTTAGAAAACTTCAAACGTATCTAATTAACCCTCAGTACTTCTGGCGATATTCTTAATCTATAGTCTACTCTTCATTACTGTGTTGTGTGCTATATTTGCTCCTGGGTGCGCCTTACATTACAGTACCAGATTTCGGAATTTCTGCATCTACATCAACATGGATACTCTGCAAATCACACTTATGTGACTGGCAGATGGTCCATCTGGTTCATCGAACCACCTTCAAAATAATTCTCTGTTATTCCAGTCTCGAACAGCGCGCGGAATAAACGAAAGCTGGTATCTTTCCGTGCGAGCTCTGATTTCCCTTATTTTGTTACGATGATCGTTTCTCCCTATGTAGATCGGCGTCAACAAAGTATTTTCAAAAATAGTTCAAATGGCTCTGAGCACTATGGGAGTTAACATCAGAGTCATCAGTCCCCTAGGCTTAGAACTACTTAAGCCATAAAACCTAAGGCCATCACACACGTCCATGACCGAGGCAGGATTCGAACCTGCGACCGTAGCAGCAGCGCGGTTCCGGACGGAAGCGCCTAGAACCGCTCGGCCGGCTAAAATATTTTCGCATTCGGAGGAGAAAGTTGGTGACTGAAATTTGGTGAGAAGATTCCGCAGCAACGACAAATGCCTTTGTTTTAATGATGTCCACCTCAAATTCTGTATCATGTCAGTGACCCTCTCTCCCCTATTTCGCGATAATACAAAACGTGCTGCCCTTCATTGACCTTTCTCGATGTACTCCGTTAATCGTATCTGATAAGGGTCCCACACGGCGCAGCAGTACTCCAAAAGAGCACGGACAAGCGTAGTATAGGCAGTCTCTTTGCTAAATCTGTTACATTTTCAAAGCGTTTTGCCAATAAAACGCAGTCTTTGGTTTGCCTTCCCCACAACATTTTCTATGTGTTCTTTCGAATTTAAGTTGTTCGTAATTGTAATTCCTAACTATTTAGTTCGTGTGATTTATAGTGTAACCGAAGTTTAATGGACTCCTTTTAACACTTACGTGGTTGCTGTCACACTTTTCGTTACTTAGGATCAATTGCCAATATTTACGCCACACAGATATCTTTTCTAAATCGTTCTGCAATTTGTTTTGGTCTTCTGGTGACTTTATTAGCGATAAACGACAGCATCATCTGCAAACAACCTAAGACGGCTCCTCAGATTATCTCCTAAATGGTTTATATTGATAAGGAACAGCAGAGGTCCTGTAACACTACCTTGGGAAACGCCAGAAATCACTTCTGTTTCACTCGAAGACTTTCCGTCAGTAACTACGAACTGTAAACTCTCAGATACGAAATTGAATCCATAACTGAGACGATACTCCATAAGCACGAATTTTCACTAGAAATCGCTCGTGTGGTACAGCGTCGGATGCCTTCTGGAAACCTAGAAATGCGAAATCAATTTGAAATCCATTGCTAACACTTCGTTTGTTTAAAAAGTTACTTGTGTTTCACAAGAACGATGTTCTCTTCGAACTAATTCATAATGTTCGGACACAATATATGTTTTAAAATCCTACTGCATATCGACGTTAATGATATGGGCCCGTAATTTAGTGGATTACTTCTATTGCCTTTCTTGAATACTGGCGTGACCTGTGCAACTTTTCAGTCTATGGGTACTGATTTTTCGTCTAGCGAGCCGTTGTATACGATAGTTAAGTATGGAGCTATTGTATAAGCATACCAGAAGACTTCCTTTTATTAACTGATTTAAGTTGTTTCACTACACCGAGTATATCTACTTCTAAGTTATTCATGTTGGCAGCTGTTCTTGATTCAAATTTCTTTAATATTTACTTTGTCTTCTTTGGTGAAGGAATTTCAGCAGGGTGTGTTCAGTAATTCTGCATTGGCAGCACCGTCATCGATAATATTTCCATTGCTATCGCGCAGAGACGGCATTGATTGTGTCTTGTCGCTGCCATACTTTACATAAAACCAGAATGTCTTTGGATTTTCTGCCAGATTTCGAGACAAAGTTTCGTTGTGGAAATTACTGTAAGCATCTCGCATTGAAGTACGTGCTAAATTTCGAGCTTCTGTAAAAAATCACCAACCTTGTAGATTTTGTGTTCGTTTAAATTTGGAAAGCTTTTTTCTTTGTTTCTGCAACGGTGTTCTGACCCTTTTTGTGTACCAAGGAGGATCAGCTCCGTAGATTGTTAAATTATTTGGTATAAATCTCTCAATTGCTGTCGACACAATTTCTTTGCATTCAAACCACTTCTGGTCTGCACTTATATTGTTGATCTGGATGGAGTGGAGAATTTCTCTCAGGAAGACAAGTGAATTTTTATCTGCTTGTCTGAATAGGTATATTTTTCGTTTATTTTTGAGGGATTTAGGGGTTAAAATATTAAATCTCGCTACAACCACCCTGTGTTCACTAATCCCTGTATCCGTTCCAGAATTATTTGTTGCTGAGATGTCAAGTGTGTATTCACAAACGGTTATTATTCGCGTGGGCTCATTAACTTAGTGCTTGAAATAATTTTCAGAGAATGCGTTTAGCATAATTTCGGATGATGTTTAAGCCCTATCTCCTGATTTAAGGATTTATTTTTGTCAACTTATCGAGGGCAAATTAGTTACCACCAATTACAATTGTCAGTCGGGTACGTGTATGAAATTTCACTCAAGTAATCTTTGAACCCTTCAGCTATTATATCATATGAGCTGGGACGTCGGTAAAAGGATCCAATTATTATTTTATATGGAGATGGTATCTGTTCTTTCTGAACAGATACCATCTCCATAGTTAAGGCTAACCGGCCATGACCTTCTTCTTCTGTGCGGATGCACACGCCTCTTACTTGACTCGATCAGATTGTCTGAGTAATGAGTGTCATGAGCAGGGGCACTAGGAATGTAGTGTGTGGACAGTAAGATGGGAATGAGGGTCTCACGGGGAGCGTGCCCGGGATAAGTCCTGCAGTCGCACTATCCTCTGTGCTCTCGGTGGCTCAGATGGATAGAGCGTCTGCCATGTAAGCAGGAAATTCCGGGTGCGAGTCCCGGTCGGGGCACACATTTTCATCTCTCCAAATGGTTCAAATGGCTCTGAGCACTATGGGACTCAACTGCTGTGGTCATAAGTCCCCTAGAACTTAGAACTACTTAAACCTAAGGAGATCACACACATCCATGCCCGAGGCAGGATTCGAACCTGCGACCGTAGCGGTCGCGCGGTTCCAGCCTGTAGCGCCTTTAACCGCGCGGCCACTCCGGCCGGCTTTCATCTCTCCCCGTTGATGTATATCAACGCCTGTCGGCAGCGTAGGGTCTTGATTTAAGTATCAATTATTATTTTATTCCGGTTGCCGAGAATGACCTACGCCAATACTAACTCACAGGAACTACCTACTTCAAATTCGCGACATGATAAACTACTTCGAACAGCAACAAACAGGCCACCGCGAACTGTGTTTAGCCTGTCCTTTCGGCTGAACGTATCTCCGGTTTCATCCAGCTTTCAATGCCTATAACAAATTGAGCATCAGTGTGCTTTTTGTTAGCGCCTGGAGCTCTGGTACTTTCTCAACACAGCTACTCCATATTCTGCTGATCAGAAAACTTTATCTTCTTTCCAGTTCACTTTAATGACGGCCATTATAGCTACATTGAGATTTCGAATATCCGTTTTACGATTTTGTAGCTTCCTTACCACATTCAAACTTTCGATAATTCACGTTTCGACATACAGAATGTTAACCTTTTTTTTTTATTCCATCATTTTTCTCACGGTTACATCCTCTTTTGCAATCCCCTCCAGCAGGTCCGAATGGCGGACTATTCCAGAATAGTTTGTTCATCACGACTGTTTCTCAATTGGTGGCCACACGTCCTGCGAATAAACATTACGTTTTCATAACAGGTTTATTTGTCTGCTTAAATTGCTATAACCTGCAAGTTCGGTGTGTCCTGGTTGTAACGCAACACCAGTAGACGCGGAAACGCAAGAAATACAAGATGTGGAGGTAGAACATTCGATATTGTAAAGCGATGGTTTACTCGTTGCGCGGTTATGCAAATCTGCTGAAGTGTCTGTCGCCATCGTAGATGTGAAGCGTTCTGCAGCGTTGCGACCCCGTGTCGGTGTAGGGAATGAGGGTGAAACACGAAAAACAGAAGCCAGTTGCAACATATTATATCATTGTGCACTGGTGTTTCGACTGCGCTGACATCTCAATGAATATGTGGTACGTCTACAATCTGTTAAACTCATTGTGTCGTCACAACCTACGAGAAGAAAGAAACATGGACAGTCTAAAATAGTAGTTTAAAGAAGTAGTGTTTAGCCTACACCTTCTACGTAAGCAAGCACGCCGTCGTCTGCAGAGGTATTTTAAGCTGAGGAGGTAACTCTGCCCGTATCATCGTCCTTCATTCCATCTACCGCTGTCATAGAAGAAGACGTTGATGAAAGTAATGCTAATGCAGTGTTTGCAACAGGTGTACCGCTTTCACTGTTAGAACATATTTACTGATAAGATGCCTAGTTATGAGCTACCTACTCAATATGTACTTGGGAGAGGCGTCTAGACGCTGGATACTAATTTGCGCAGGTAACTGTTGCGCAGAAGACCCAGAAGTCACATTCTATTTCATGAATTGCAGAGGACTCGATGGACATTGCAAGGGACAGCGTGGGTCATTTCATAACAACCACGCTGGATGCAATATTTAACAAAAGCATTCGTCTTGGAGAACAACAGGAGACTGCCGGAAGCTGCGCGGACACTGTCACCGACGTTATCGACAAGAAAGGTAGTAAAAAGTTCGTTGCTGTTACAACAGACAATGTTCGAAACATGCTGACCGCAAGCCACTTTTGACACCAACAGTATCTGTATGTCGTCAGCTTTGGCTACGCAGTCTACAGCATTAACCTACTGACAAAAGACTAGAAGTACTTCATGAATTTAATCGTGTTGCCAAAAAGATAATCAAATATTCACAGTTCTGCCATATCATGTGTATCAATCAAACTTCCATCTCGAACGCGATGGGCTGATGTAGCAATAGGTTTTGATAGCTTGTTAAAGAACAAGGAAGCTAAACTGGACGCAACAGAGTTTGTCCTAACGTGTAGTTCGCCAAGGCCGTGAAGATCGCCGTGTTACAGGAGGAGAAATGACACGAACTAGACGGCGCTTGGTGCTTTCTGAGACTCATGCATGACGCTATAACAGGGGCACAAGCAGAAAACAACGTTTTGTTGGACGTACGTAATTTCAGCAAACGTGGAGGCAGTGCCGAAGGAGAGAAAATGTTTTCTGCAGAAGGCCATTCAGTTACAAAAGCTGCCGCGAATGGCAGGATCCAGCAACAAACCTGGACCCACGGAATAAAATAGGAGCTGCTACTGCACATCAGCTTAGTCAAGCAGTGGAACTCTAGGGGAATTTTGAGGCAAACCTAGAGGAATTTCGAACTGGTGGTGTTTTAATGTTTTTAACATGGCTGTGCTCAGCAACCGTAATTAATTACAATGTTACAAACATCCAGCCAACCGGTTGCAAACAGAATTTAAAATTCTTTAACTAGTTTTCATCGCCAACTAGGGGCGCCTTCTTCAGAAGAAACGGTTACCTTACATGTGGATAAAAGGAAAATATGAGCGACATCGCTCTAGTCAAGACGTTAAAACCAGGTGGAAAACCTTTTTAGTTGTGGTTTTAACGGCTTGACTAGAGCGATGTCGCTCATATTTTCCTTTTATCCACATGTAAGGTAACAGTTTCTTCTGAAGAAGGCGCCCCTAGTTGGCGTTGAAAACTAGTTAAAGAATTTTACATTCTGTTTGCAACGGGTTGGCTGGAAGTTTGTAACAATGTTGTGTTGTTTTCTTTCCGAAAGATTGCCTCTGAGCTGCTGCTTGTCATGTGTCTCCAATGAGCTGGTGGCGAAGTCTGTACACTAAGCAATCTGTCTGTACCTAGTTATCCAGCATTTAAAATGTACCACGAGCAACAGCTGCGGAAGAACGCAACTGGTCTGCTCATGGTCGGCGTCACACAGTCTGAAACACGCACTGATGACCTCGCTGTAAAGAGCCCATAAACCCTAAATCGAAACGGGTTGGCTCCAGTTCTGACGTGACTGTGTTTATTCAATAAGTTATAAAATTAATAGATCGCAATTTTTCCTGGAACAATTTGCAAAAAGAATTAATGGTTTCGAAATTAAAGCAATACAGTAACTGAACTGAGCTTGAAATACAGAATTTTTGTAATGACATTTTGCTTTACTCAGTCCATCCAACTGCACTGTTTAAGCCTGTCATGAAACGGCTTTAAACCAATCAGACCGAAACGTTTTAAGCCGTCGCCGCTTCTCAAATTATTTGTGGTTATCTAGCAGCATCTGCCTTGATGTTCAATTCATAACTCCGAAACCCATCACTGTGTTACTGTCTATTGTGTTTTCCAAAGGGAATAAAGTACTTAGCGGTGAAAGAAGGAAACTGCTCGACAGTCTTGAATCCACGTGAACTCGTTTCAAACCGCTAAATGATATTTTTCCTTAACTTTTCGGAGCAAGGTTCTGTAACGATTTTGAAGTGTTTCTGCGGATAATATATATTTCATTCGCCAGCTCAAAGAGGACCATCTCTCCCAATATTTATTTTGGAAGTTCGTCTCTTAAGTACAAAAATATCGTCCTACGACTGCAGTGACAAACTGGGGTAAAGTAATTAAAATTTTTCTGACGATCGTTTAAGCATTTTCGCAATCGAGAAATTGGAATTTATATTTCAGTACCGTCCATTTTAATTTGTACTTTGATTACTTTCGTTTCGTTGGCTTATAAAGTACTGCCTGTACGCTGAGTAAAGAGAAATTGCGCTGCGCCATTCCTATTGCTTCGTTATTTCGGAATATGAGTGTAGTCAACGGCGTAATGAAAGCTTTAATGATGTGCTCGTATATGGAAGTAAATGAATAAATGCGTTTTGTTTCCGTTTTTATCTGACTGTTAATTTTATCAGTTTGTCCGCTACTGTGGGTTCGGACAGGCTCTCTTCTTTGATTTTTAGCTGCATATTCAAGCAGTATTTTAATTACTATGTCCTTTGGTTATTCAACGCCCTTTGTTGTTTCCAGAAAGCGGCTATACATCAGGTTGACAGGAGACAGTCACCTGACGTTGTGTTAGCGTTTAATGTGTCTTAAAGAGAAAAAAAAACACTTGAAAATGCAAGGCATAAGAGGGAAACAACACAAAAAACAGAGGACTAGAAAGTATGAACATTCCTCCCTTTCTAGCAAACAGATGTAGAAACAAAGGAGGTTTTGTTTACATTACAATTATTAGCCAATGTAATTTGTGCTCTAAATAATCATATTTCATAAAGTGGTTGGAAATTTGTGTAAAATAGATAATGACATATCGTTCATAGTAAAAATAGTATTGTAACTGATCAACATGGAACATATAATGCCGCCTAATAACATACGACTATAAGAATATATGTATATACTTACTCTGAAACTGATTGTTATTAATTATAGGTATGGAAAGAATTCTATAATTCCAAATAATGAAAATAACCATTCTGCTTCCCATACTTGTTCAGAGACAGGGACTCCTATCTGTGTGGTACTACATAAAAAACAGATGGCTTTATCTAACAATGTGTCGGGTCCTACCGTGCGGTACAATATCTACTATACTGTGCTTCATGTTCCACATAATCCATCACGATTAACGTTTTCTTTCAGTTTTTACCTTGAAATGGTTCAGGGATATGTTAGGATGGTCTCTGTGGCTGGATTACTTTGGGTGTGGAGTTTGGCTAATGGATATTTGAGCGAGAACTCTTAATAAAAGGTGGTTCAAATGGCTCTGAGCACTATGGGACTGAACATCTGAGGTCATCAGTCCCATACAACTTAGAACTACTTTAACCTAACTAACCTAAGAACATCACACACATCCGTGACCGAGGCAGGATTCGAACCTGCGACCGTAGCAGTTGCGAGGTTTCGGACTGAAGCGCCTAGAACCGCTCGGCCACAGCGGCCGGCAACTCTTAACAAAACGCAAATTAATATTATTAACAGTATCTACCGTGCAGTAAGAAAACTGCATGCATCAGAAAGCACAACCAATAAATAAATGATATTGACACCTGCTACTTACCGGTACTAATGTCTTGTGCTAAATAAGATCCCTGAGACGAGATTAAGCATTAGACACAGCTGGGCGATGCATGGCTCTATTTAGATCTGTTGCTCGATATAGTTATAGGGTCGAGCCATACATGTCTACTTTCATGCCCATTAGCTAAACACACTTTAGATATAATTGTAAAAAGTGATCCTTCAGTCTAATCGTTCAACCATAGGCATGTAATACGAATTTTTAAGTAAAAACAAGCTACAATGAAATAATAATAATAATAATAATATCACCAGAGGCTATATATAGAAGTGAAACTCTTTTCAACGTAACCCAGAAAAACAGAATCGAGAAAATACTAAAAGTAGACTGAATAATAGCTAGAACATGCATGAATTAGAAAAATTAAGAACATGGACAATGGCGAATAGAGCCAAATGATGTAGTATACAGCGAACTGGAGCCTATTACAGATTCTATACGGAAGGACACCTGAAACCAGAAAAGAAAAATTACAGAGAAACTTTGGAACAGAAGCAACAAGAAGGACGGATAAATGAAATCAGTGCGCATTTGTAAGAGCTAGAATTAACCCTGGCCGATTTGCAAAACAAAACAGAAAATTTAAAGAAACTGAAAAACAAAATAAGACTTAAACCAAAAATAAACAAATGATGCATTCGAAAAGAAAACCTATTGAAGAAGGTAATTAGAAAATGATTGACTGAAGTGATCCAGTGAGGCCGTAAAAGCAGAGGCAGAAGAAGAAGAAGAAAATGATGACGATGATGAAAAAAAGGGCTATTTTTTACTGAACAACGGATGTAGATGAAGCTATAAGGTTTGAGCTGAATGAATTAATTTACTCAGTCAATCACAGGAATTGTTAAGACTGATGGGCCTACAACATTTCAGCATGACGTAAAATAATAAAAAATCTCAGGTGCAGTTAATCTTGCGTAAATGCGTAAGGAGAATGGTAGCAGATTCCCCAAATGCAAGCTGCCCATCACTGGTCTTCGAAAAAAACCTTAAACTATGCAGAAAATATTCGACAGCTCATAAATGTATAAAGACCATTACGACAATCATGAGCAGGTTCTTGCACTTTATCCTTTATCAATCCCAATGCAACGGAAATATATTAAAGTTCAAAGCTGCATATAGCTCTTGCAAAATGTTCAAATTCCAGCCTAATTTCATACGCAAAGTCCTCTTTGACTGAGAATATTTCTAAGTACAAAAGAAGGTTTATGTATTCGTAAGGCAGCATTCTGCTATAATTCTATTAATCTCTACTTCCCAAACACTTTACTTCAAGACCGATCAGTACAAGTCGAGCGACAGGCACAGGAAGACCTAAAGTGACTGCTCACTCACACTTTTGAGATCTCGCTTATCCCACCAATGTGCGTTACATAATTAAAATACAGAATATATACTTGACTTACAAATATGTCATGTACGTCAAATTAAAGGTCTTTCTCCCCATACCCCTTCAGCCCATTCACATTATTCTGTGTGTAAACTTTTAAGCATAATCAGTTCAAACACGAATTTTGAGCATCTGTGCTTGTGACAAGTAACAGAGAAAAGTTGTTAAAGCATGTAAAACAATAAAGTTGGCCTACTAAACTGATGCGTCTTTTTACGCTGTACACAATGACGGTATCACGTCATATATGTAAATTACCATTTTAAACTGACGAGTGTGTCTGATATAAGCTGAATTAATATTTAATTAAATAAACTAGAAATCGAGTAATAATCGAGACATGCTACATGGTTACGTAGAGAGAGTTATGGGAAGTTACATGATGCGTTCATTTGTCATGTAATTGTCAAGAAAATGATAATGTGACATATTTACAAAATTAAAAAGATATAAAATACGTAGTAAAACACTAAGTAAAGTATGTGCAAAAGTGTGGCTTTCAGGGGTTATATCTGGTGTCCTAAGTTATCATCCAGTATGTTGTTCAAATAACTAACGGGAATTCAGCCGGGTGACGTCGAGGACAACCGCCGATATTTCGGCGGGTGACCACCCTGTCATATTCAAGACAAAACTGCAGCCGGTAAGCGTTGTGACAGTGGTTTTAAAACCTAGTTTTGCAGAGCAATTCCGGGAACATAATACACACACACACACACACACACACACACAGACACACACACACACACACACTGTCAACACTAGCGTCACCACACAACCTAAAGATGACTGACACCAGAAGTTACAGATAGCGAAAATTACTAAATAACGAGTGAAGCAGCGTTAACTCTGTCCGTATGTATTGTGACACGGAGGAGAACAGGATTCCACGCAGAATTTAAGCAGAAACCTCGACCTTTATTTATATGGTTACTTGCTAATTTCCTTATTTGCACCATCCCAATAGCTGGAAGTACATTCCAGAATCTCCATGTTGTTATACTCCATATGATGACCGCTGTTCAGCAGCAGCCGATTTGCTCGGCCGTTGTTAGCGTGTGTGACGCTCAGTGTTAAGTACATTGGTCCTCGACTGTCCTGATGGTCGGAAAAATATACCGCAAGCATTACAAATAGACAGCCTACTTACTCAAACCCGGAACATCCTTAAGGGAGTCTAAATAGACCCTAACCTTAGATGGAGGTGGAAAACACATTTCATATCATATTTCGGCAAAATAGGACCAATCGTATTTGAGATGCTCGCTGCGCCAGGCAGAAAAGCCGTAGACCTAGGCGTTTACGCAGACTCTCAAGGTCTGAAATGGTGTGGACGCTGTGAACCAAAGTACGAAGTGCCCCTTCGCGCTGTGCCGGAGATAGCAACTAATAGCCTGTAGATACAAATCAGTGTGAGTAGGTTTCCTATTAACAGCATGTCCCAACGTACCATCAAATTCCCTCTTGACCAACACATCAAGCAATGGAGGGCAGCTATTAAATTCAGATGTTCTAAAACGTCGTTCCAATACTCACTGCCATGAGGCCATGACGTCTTAAAGGTGTCGACTCTTTCATGAACGAATTTGCTGTCAACAGGTGACAACGTGCTTCCCATTACAACTCCAGCTGACTGCTCATAGTACTGGTCATTGAATGAAAAGTGAGTCTAAGTCAACACATGTCGAAATAGGTTCGTTAATTCAAGACCAAACTTAACCTCAATTAACCATAATGAATCATGCAGAGGAACACAAATATAGAGATTCCACATCAGATCTTACTGGAACATCAGAGTTATTCAAACGGATTTCCCCTCATCGACGTCATAAATCCAGAGAATTCTTAAACTGATGCTTACAGCGACCAACTTGTGGACTTAACAGCGTAGCAAGGCGTTTTGCTACGTGATTTGTCTGTGGACCAATGTTACTGACAATCAGAAGAGGAACCTTTTCTTTGTGGATCTTCGGAAGGTCTATAGCCTAGAGGAAACAGTAATGGTTCAAATGGCTCTGAGCACTATGGGACTTAACATCTGAGGTCATCAGTCCCCCAGAACTTAGAACTATTTAAACCTAACTAACCTAAGGACATCATACACATCCATGCCCGAGGCAGGATTCGAACATGCGGCCGTAGCGGTCGCGCGGTTCTAGATTGACGCGCCTAGAACCACTCGGGCACTGCGGCCGGCGAGGAAACAGTACACTAAGACACGATAGTCTCCTCCGACATAGAGATTTTCTTCAATAGGCCTTAGTCTTTCTCTCATCTCTTTTTGTGGAGCCAGCACCGATCTTGCCATACCCAGAATCAGATAGTAAATATCGCATCTTTCGAATTTAGTCTGCTTATCCAGAAAAATTATAGAACTGCCCTTGTACACAGGTAAAATAAGAATATCCGGTTCAGCTCTAAGTGAAGGTGAAGCAGCCCTCTCCGCTGCTTTTATATTACTCTTGGATGGTCGTACCCCAGTCAACGCACGACTTGCTTCCCGTCTAACTTTCACTGCATCCTCAGAAGGTAGTTATAAAGCAGCCTGTTCGATAAAACTAATAAAATCAACCACTAGCGCTATTGCAAAACTCTCATCTAATATGTCTTTTGTAAAGATCGCATGTATTCAATAGTTATTAATTTTTAATGGGTTTTGTAAAATGATTCACGGCTACTTCTGGGTTTTTGTGCTACTCGTAATATTAGTGTCTCATTACTTGGACCTCAATGCTGTGAATTTGATGATGTAAATGGTTTTGCTCTACAATGAAGTTGTGAAGTACTACTGAATCTCGAGGTAGCTGTATTCTGTCATGCTGTGAAACGCCATCGTGTTTGGAGCCACATACACACAGAAATCGTGCTTTCAGATGGCTAAATGCCTTCCCCAAAAGCGGCTGCCTGGGGAAAGCCGCCAATTTCCGGCCTCTGGGTGCCTGCTTTCTGGCGACCGCGGGGCTTATCGTGATTGTCCCTTTGCCTCTCTTCACTCTGGCCCCTCACCAGCTGGACCAACAGCTATAACTCCGTGGCTCAATAACTTTTACTTGGCTGATAACTGACTAGTACAAGCATTATGTTACATACCTGGTACAACAGAATAACGTCCAGTAAAATGAACCCTTGCCTCACAACACAAATCTTTGGAGGGGAACAAATGAATACACAATAAGTAAACTTTAAGCCAACACATTGCACCCAGTGTAATGATGGACCCCTAGTGATCAACGCTGCAAAGCGAAAGAAATAATACCCGGCAGTAGAAACAAGCTCAAGGACACCCAACAAAACCTATCACGTTAAGCCAGTATCATAAAGACAACATAGACAGACATAAACATAGACAGACATATGCAATCTACAGGGTCATGATATTACAGAAGAAGACACACAGAAAGCCAGTTCAGTTACAAGAATGTTTATCCCTAAAACACAATTCCTCAAATAAATCACTTCTTTGCAAAATACCGACCCCATTGCGGTCTCGCCATGTTTCTCCGAACTTCAATTCAGTCATATAACGCATTCCTCCAACCACCCTCGGCCTGGTTCATCCATTAGAACCTTGACAATTCAAGAATGCCAACAAAATTCAGCAGCGAGAGTACAAAATGGCGCTACGTACTACCGTCCTACTGCCTTACCGGATAGCACTTTTTCGCTCCCTCTTGCCATACCTTCTGGATATATGGACCCAAACACCGTCCACTGCTCCAGCCAGACGATGCCTGGCGTTGTCACCACGCCATACACGGTCTTGGGCGTCCACTGCCTTGCTGCGATTCGACGCTACCTGCTCTGTTCCCTCGAGTTCCTTTCCGGTGTTTTTACTTTCACTCACAGGTCCCATCTTCTGTTTGTTCCACTACAGCTTAACACTGAACGGTAGTCTCTGTCACATGTATCTGTACAGACTATGGCACATCCTAGGCTGACCCTGCCAGCACTAAACTAACTCGGCCATTCTACCAATGCCTGGCCCAGGGCGACAAAGCACAAACCTGTCACCGCATTCCATGGTGAGCCTGTGCTAGGTGCCATAAGATGTGACTGATTCCATACTGGTTGTCCAACTCTTCTACAATTAACTGTATTCACGTGGCAATTCCATGGGGTCGGCTGGAGTAGCCGAGCGGTTCTAGGCGCTACAGTCTGGAACCGCGCGGCCGCTACGGTCGCAGGTTCGGATCCTGCTTCGGGCATGGCTGTGTGTGATGTCCTTAGGTTAGTTCTAGGGGACTGATGATCTCGGAAGTTAAGTCCCCTAGTGCTCAGAGCCAATTCCATGGGCCAGATACACAAAAATGGTTCAAAAGGCTCTGAGCACTATGGGACTTAACATCTGTGGTCATCAGTCCCCTAGAACTTAGAACTTCTTAAACCTAACTAACCTAAGGACATCACACACATCCATGCCCGAGGCAGGACTCGAACCTGCGACCGGCCAGATACACCAATACAAAACAACTTCAGCCGGTGCGCCATGTAAGGTCCCTGGCGTCGTACTGAGAGTTGTCAGCTGCTGCCACTGAGACCCAGTGCAAGTTTCCAGTCGATGTTGCTGCTCCTGTTCTGTACTTCCGACCGCCTTGTGCTGTCCCGCACCACTACAGCTAACATCGGCCGTGGCGCTGCGTCTATCTGTTTGCTGATACTCATACCCTCTGGTGTATCTGGAGTGCACGAACCGAGCTGATGCGAATTGCTGTATGAGGCGGAAATGCAAGAATGGCATGAAATAGCTTATTCATGCCCCATCTCTTTGATCACAGCCGTCTGATTTTCCAACCTTCTGCATCAGGCAGTTTTCCTTCTGTGGCGATCTTAATGTCAATAGAATTTTAGTACTGTTTTGCTTTCTTTCTTCGTTACATTTTAATGCTTAACCTGTACCAGTTATGAAATTCATTTCGCTGCCAGAATTCCAGGAATATTGAGGAGGCTTCTACAAGACGTTGACTATCAACTCTACTAAGCATTCGGTCCCACGACTTTATAAAAGTATAGAAGAATCAACATCTACATCTACATGGTTACTCTCTTAAGCGCCTGGCAGAGGCACCATTTTCATACTACTTCTGAAAATGGTTCAAATGGCTCTGAGTACTATGGGACTTAACTTCTGAGGTGATCTGTCCCCTAGAACTTACAACTACTTAAACCTAACTAACCCAAGGACATCACACACATCCATGCCCGAGGTAGGATTCGAACCTGCGACCGTAGCGGTCGTGCGGTTCCAGACTGTAGCGCCTAGAACCGCTCGGCCAAACAGGACGGCTCATACTACTCCTCTACCTTTCCACTCTCGAATGGCGCGTGGAAAAAAGGAACACTTAAATCTTTCCGTTCGAGCTCTGATTTCTCTTATTTTATTATGATGATCATTACTCCCTACGTGGGTGGGTGTCAACAAAATATTTTCGCATTCGGAAGAGGGAGTTAGTAACTGAAATTTCGTAACTACGTCTCGCAGCAAGGAAAACCGCCTTTGTTTCAGTGACTGCCACACCTACTCGCGTATCATATCGATGACACTCTCACACCTATTGCGCGATAGCAAGAAACGAGCTGCCCTTCTTTCCACTTTTTCAATGTCCTACTTCAATGCTACCTGGTAAGGATCCCATACCGCGCAGCAATATTCCAGCAGAGGACGGACAAGTGTAATGTAGGCTCAAAATTGTTAAGGCTTTCGTGGCCACTTGTTGACAAACTGCCTATTGGCTTCTGTCTCGGGTTCTTCTTCCGACGTTCATCTAATGATTTTTCTGACGTTTCGCCAGCACGAGTGGCTAGCATTGTCAAAGCTTCACCCTCTATTGCTGGTGGTGAACTGGAGTCGAGCTCGCGGCCGCAGACTATATGTACCTGGCGCGCCAACGTCCGAGGGCTTCTCCGCGGTCTTTTCCGGTGCGGTTCTCCTCTTGCTACCTGCGACGATCGTTCGCTGCAGTATGGGAAGCCAGGATCCGTTTACCTTAAGGCTTTCCTCATTCTTGTTCAAACTGTTCACGTGCTTTTGTATTTCTACAGCTTCTCTGAACAAGCGCGTGTGATAGTGCTTCTCTACAGCCAGAACTTCCGTGTCGGCGAATTTTATTACGTGGTCGGTCTCATTCAGTGCGTGCTCTGCCACGGCCGATTTCTCCACCTGCCCCAAACTGCCATGTCGCTTATGCTCTTTGATCCTGGTGTTAATTGATCGTCCAGTTATTCCGACATAAACTTTTCCGCATGTGCATGGTATACGATATATTCCCGACATTTCAAGTGGGTCTCTTTTCTCCTTCGCCGATCTAAGACACACTTTGATCTTCCTTGTCGGTTTGAAAATCGTCTTTACGCCATGTTTGTGCAATATACGGCCGATTCTGTCCGTCACTCTGGGAATGTATGGCAGCAACGCCGTACCCGACATTTCTTTTTCTGGTTCCTTACTTCGCCGAGTGTTTGGCTCTGTTACACTTCTAATATAATTTGTGGAGTACCCATTGCTCCTCAGGACAGTTTCCAGGTGTTGCATTTCTCGTTTGAGGTGTTGCGGCTCACATATTCGTCCTGCTCTCGTTACGAGCGTACTAATCATGCCTCTTTTTTGGCTCGGTTGGTGGTTTGACAATTTGTGCCATTCGGACCCTTCCTTGTGAAAGGGCAGAGGAAATACGCACTGAAACAGCCAGGATACTGCGCCGAGCAAAACCACCAGCTTGCAACCTGAGGAAAAAAGAGGTACAAGCCATTAAGAATTTCAACGCCGACAAGAGTATATTGGTACTGCCTGCCGATAAGGGGAATGCGACCGTCGTAATGAAGACCGAAGATTATGAGCATAAGATCCGAGACCTATTAGATCCGACGACGTACCGAAAACTAAGCGCAGATCCGACGCAGCGTATCATACGGAATACTAATCGATTAATCAAGGCGTCTTCTCTGCCGGTGGACATACAGAGAAACCTGCGCAACACAGAAGCCCTACCACCTCGGCTGTATGGATTACCCAAGACCCATAAGAACAACGTTCCACTGAGATCGATCATTAGCGCTCCTGGCTCACCGACGTATAAACTGGCAAAACACTTGGCCTCTCTGCTCCAGCCACACGTGGGGAAGACCGACACATACATTAAGGACTCAGGACATTTCATTGAGGAGCTGAAGAAACTGAAACTTGCACCAAACGACATCCTGGTCACCTTTGATGTTGTTTCGTTATTTACGAAAGTGCCACTCAGTGACGCTCTGGAGCACATCGGTTCCATTTTCCCGCAAGACATCAGAAAGCTCTTCCATGCATGTCTCACCACGAGCTATTTCACGTGGAATGGCGATATCTACGAACAGCTGGAAGGCGTCGCCATGGGTAGTCCTCTCAGTCCAGTGGTGGCCAACTTCTTCATGGAACAATTCGAAGCACAGGCACTGGACTCGGCGACTTGCAAACCTAAGGTGTGGTACAGGTACGTCGATGATACCTTCGTGGTGTGGAGCCATAGTGAAGAACAGCTCGGTGACTTCCTAAGACACTTGAACAGCCTCCATGCCAACATAACATTTACCATGGAAGTAGAAAAGAACAAGAAACTGCCATTTCTAGATGTGCTGGTCACAAGGGACGGCGAAAACCTGGGACACAGCGTGTATCGAAAACCGACACACACGGACCGATACCTGCGCAAACTGTCAGACCACCACCCGAGCCAAAAAAGAGGCATGATTAGTACGCTCGTAACGAGAGCAGGACGAATATGTGAGCCGCAACACCTCAAACGAGAAATGCAACACCTGGAAACTGTCCTGAGGAGCAATGGGTACTCCACAAATTATACTAGAAGTGTAACAGAGCCAAACACTCGGCGAAGTAAGGAACCAGAAAAAGAAATGTCGGGTACGGCGCTTCTGCCATACATTCCCAGAGTGACGGACAGAATTGGCCGTATATTGTGCAAACATGGCGTAAAGACGATTTTCAAACCGACAAGGAAGATCAAAGTGTGTCTTAGATCGGCGAAGGAGAAAAGAGACCCACTTGCAATGTCGGGAATATATCGTATACCATGCACATGCGGAAAAGTTTATGTCGGAATGACTGGACGATCAATTAACACCAGGATCAAAGAGCATAAGCGACATGGCAGGTTGGGGCAGGTGGAGAAATCGACCGTGGCAGAGCACGCACTGAATGAGACCGACCACGTAATAAAATTCGCCGACACGGAAGTTCTGGCTGTAGAGAAGCACTATCACACGCGCTTGTTCAGAGAAGCTGTAGAAATACAAAAGCACGCGAACAGTTTGAACAAAAAAGAGGAAAGCCTTAAGTTAAACGGATCCTGGCTTCCCGTACTGCAGCGAACGACCGTCGCAGGTAGCAAGAGGAGAACCGCACCGGAAATGACCGCGGAGAAGCCCTCGGACGTTGGCGCGCCAGGTCACAGAGTAACATATTTGTCTGTGGCCAGGTACAATATAGTCTGCGGCCGCGAGCTCGGCTCCAGTTCACCACCGGCAATGGAGGGTGAAGCTTTGACAATGCCAGCCACTCGTGCTGGCGAAACGTCAGAAAAATCATTAGATGAACGTCGGCCGAAGAACCCGAGACAGAAGCCAATAGGCAGTTTGTAATGTAGGCTGTCTCTTTAGTGGGTTTGTCGCATCTTCTAAGTGTTCTGCCATCAAAGCACAGTCTTTATTTCAACTTCTCCACAATATTATGTATGTGGTATTTCCAATTTAATTCCTAGGTATTTAGTCGAATTGACAGTCCTTAAATTTGTGCGGTTTATCGTATACCCATAATTTAATGGATTTCTTTTAGTACTCATGTGGGTGACCTCGCACTTATTCTTTGTTTGGTGCCAATAGCCACTTTTCACACCATACAGAAATTCTCTCTCCATCATTTTGTAATTGGAATTGATCGTATGATGATTTTACTAGACGGTAAATTACAGCGTCATCTGCAAACAATCTCAGGGGGCTGCTCAGATTATCACCCAGATCATTTACGTAAATCAGCAACAGCAGAGGGCCTGTGACACTACCTTGAGGAACGCCAGATATCACTTCTGTTCTACTCGATGATTTACCGTCTATCACTACGAACTGTGACCTCTCTGTGAGGAAATCACGAATCCAGTCACACATCTGAGATGATGCTCCATATATTCGGAATTTGATAAATAGTCGCTTGTGGGGAACGGTATCAGAAGCCTTCTGGAAATCTAGGAATACTGAATCGATCTGAGATCCCTTGTCGACAGCACACATTACTTCATAGGAATAAAGAGCTATTTGTGTTGCGCAAGAACGATATTTTCCGAATCCGTGAAGGCTGTACTATTATAACAGCTGTTAGTAGTAGAATGTACTGGCATGTACCTGGTTATCTGAGTCGTCTGCATTGATCTTCATCTGCTGGTGGTCTTTACCGACTGTCTAACTTAAACTTTTTCCTGTTGGCTTGCTGGATTTGGATGTTGAGACAGAGCACATACCAGTAGATTTGATGGTTTCTAGACAGTGATGGGTGACAGTATAAAGCTTAGCTGGTACTGGTAAAGCAGTCAACGATACCTATCCGCCCCACGACGAGCCATCTGCGATACCTTTTCCCCAGAGCTTACGACAGCTTCTCATTCCAAACTAGATGAACATTCTGTAAAATGTTTATCGTCACACGCCACTAAACTGAGGCACCCACATAGAGTAATTAACTCAAACTAATCTTCCATTCAGGCCAAAAATTTCGAGATATTCCGAGCAATGTATTGATCATCTTGCTTGATTATAAACGCAAATTAATAATGTCATAACGTGTTTATTTGCTTTAATGTATATGGTTTTCTCAGTAGTTAAGAAACGGCTACTTAAGAGAGAGGAATTCCACTACAAGGCCGTCTCCCAGCGATAAGTTAACAAGAGTAGTGCACTGCGTAATTGTTTTTCTTGTTTGTGGCTGCCAAGTATCACTGTAGACTGCTAGAAAGTTTCGTGACACTCCATACTGTGTTCCAGAGAAAGATCCATTTTGTAATCATGTGTCTGGGTTCTAATACATATGTCTGTGTTGTTACGTAACTTTGAATAAAATGTCTTAAACTATGGTTTATAATGACGCCAAATGTACGAACCGTTTTCATAGATACAGAAAGACCTTCAAATCTTCTGAGACATTAAAAATGTGAGTCGGACGTAAAACAGTGGTAACGATGCAACTAAAATTGTGAAGATGGCTTGCGATACATGTTTGGATAGCTCATTCAGAAAGAGCAATGTCCACGACAGGAAAGGGTTCGTGTTCTTGTCCGTGCGCCAGTCTGGCACTCCGCTTTGATCTTTCAAGAAGATTTATAACAATGAACACTTTGCGGCAGAGGGAAATATTTATTTTAGAAAGTCTCCATCTAGCATATCCGTGCAACTGATTAAATTTGGACAAGCTAATTAACGGCAAATTATGTAACTATTTGATGCACGTTTAAATGGTTCTTTATCACAAACTATTGCGGTTGATGAATATAAAGGAATGTTTAATTATCTTGCCTCTTGTATCAACCGAGATATGGTATGTATTGTATTGTACTGTATGTTAACCGGGGACCTAGAAACGACGGAGAGGCTCCGTCCCCGCCGCAGCCGCAGTGGTCCAGTCCACGTCACCCCTCTGCCGCCCCACACCGAACCCAGGGTTATTGTGCGGTTCGGCCCCCGGTGGACACCCCAGGGAGCGTCTCACACCAGACGAGTGTACCCCCTATGTTTGCATGGTGAGAATAATGGTGGTGTACGCGTACGTGGAGAACTTGTTTGCGCAGCAATCGCCGACATAGTGTAACTGAGGAGGAATAAGGGGAACCAGCCCGCATTCGCCGAGGTAGAGGAAAAGCGCCTAAAATCCATCGACTTATTGGCCGGTTCACAGGACCTCGACACAAATCCGCCGGGCGGATTCGTGCCGGGGACCAGGCGCTCCTTCCCGCCCGGAAAGCCGTGCGTTGGACCGCATCTACATCTTCATGACTGCTCTGCAGTTCAGACTTAAATGCCTGGTAGAGGGTTTATCGGACCACTTTATTTCCCTTCCATTCCACTGCCGAACAGCGCGCGGGAAACACAAACACTCAAATCGTTCCGTGCGGTGTCTGATTTCTCTTACTTTATTATAACCATAAATTCTGGGTGTCAACAGATTATTTCCACTTTCAGAGGAGAACGTTATAGATTGAAAATTCGTGAAAAGTTGTTGCCGCAACGAAAAACGCCCTTATTTAATGACTTCTAGTGCAATTTGCGTATCATATCCGTGACACTCTCTCCCCCATTTCGCGATAATACAAAACGAGCTGCCCTTTTTTGGACATTTCGATGTCCTCCGCAATTCCTTTCTGGTAAGGATCCAATACCGCACAAAATACTCTACCAGAGGGCGAACAAGCATAGTGCAGGCAGTCACTTTAGTAGACCAGTTGCACCTTCTAAGTGTTATGAAAATAAAATGCAGTCTTTGGTTTGCCTTCCCCACAACATTACCTATATGATCGCTTCAGTTTAAGTTGTAAATCCTAGGTATTTAGTTGAATTTACAGCCTTCAGATTTGTGTAATTTAGGCTATCGTGTAACCGAAATTTAATGAATTCCAACTGAAATTTAATGGGTTCCTTTTAGTTCTCATGTGAATGATCTCACACTTTTCATTATTTAAGGCCAACTGACACGTTTCGCCCCATACAGATCTCTTGCTTACCTCATTTTCCAATTGGTTTTGATCTTCTGACGACGTAACTAGCTGGCTAATGACAGAATAATCTGAAAACAATTAAAGATGGCTGTTTATATCGTCTCCTAAATGATTTATTTAGGTTCTAAGTGTTGGCGTTGAAGTTTCAAGTACGCAAGAAATGTGCTAAAACTGAAAAGAAAAGTGGTCGGGATTGATTATAGCAGGGTTAAGGCCGCCAGGTACGGCCCTCATACCGTACTCTGTCGTTGTATCCACCCCTTCCACCGTTTACTTGTTTCTGCCCTCTTAAGCACTGTCCCCTTAAACACTGGAAAATATTTCAAGTAGTTTTTCAAAGCTCCCAAGACCCGCCAGAAGTTAGAGTATAGTTACATTTACAACAGTCGTAGCTGACCGCTTATGTATGTCATATGAGGAATTATAATTCATCTGAGCAGCGTAAGCCTACCTTCGTACTGCGTAAGCGGCGGAGCACGGCTGTAGAGCGCCACTCGACGGTATTTACACCGCAGCACCAGCTCCTTTCAGTTTCAGCACAGTTCTCAGATACCTTTCCCACTAGAGTCAATGACGACGTAACAACCGTTATATCACTGTACTCCTCTTTTCAAGTACTTTCGGATGTCGTTAAGTATATCGTTACGTTTTAAAAAACCGCAGTTCCTTCAACATCTCACTTGACACAAAAATTGGGGGTATTGCCCATGAAAAAAACTACATGCCGTTGTACGTACTATCAGTTGCCGAAAACTTCATTTTCATATCTTCAACCGTTAACTAAATGTAATAGGTGTTGCCTCTTACGTAGCTGTTCTGCTGTATTCGCACGATTTTCATAATAAGAGGTTATCATCTGTTTAAGAATTGCTGTTATTAGTCAATTTTTATAACTTTTCAAATAACTAAAAGTTATTAGAATCTGATGTTTTCGTCTTAGCAACATATATTTTCTCATTTGATAATTACTTCGGTTAGGGTATCAATCTTTTGCAGTAAAAATTCGATAATCCTCTACGAATTCAAAAAGAAGACAGCATTGGTTTTTTAACATTTGCAGTACTCAGTAGCCAATGGCCTATTGCAAATTATATATCCACTTTCCCTCTTCCGACCAGGTAGCAACCACTTGTAACGAGCCGGCCGTTGCGGCAGATCGGTTCTAGGCGCTTCAGTCCGCAACTGCGCTGCTGCTACGGTCGCAGGTTCGAATCCTGCCTCGGGCATGGATGTGTGTGCTGTCCTTACGTTAGTTAGGTTTAAGTAGTTCTAAGTCTAGGGGACTGATGACCTCAGATGTTAAGTCCCATAGTGCTCAGAGCCATTTGAACCATTTTGAACTTATATCGAATTGTAAGACGAGGAAGTAGGAGAAGATGAGGTGGGAGATACGTTACTACGAGAAGAATATGACAGAACCCTGAAAGGCGTAAGTGGAAACAAGGCTCCTGCGATAGATGACATTCTCTCAGAGTTAGTGGATTCTTTGGAGAGCCATGCACGACAAAATTATCCGACATGATGTGTAAGATGAGATAGGCGAAATATCCTCAGACTATAGGAAGAACGTAGTAATTACATTTCCAAAGAAGTCAGACGTTGAGAGATGTGGATACTGCCGAGCCATTAGTTTAATAAATTGCGGCTGCAAAATAATGATACGAATTATGTATAGAAGAATGGGAAAAGTGGTAGAGTGTGACCTCGTGAAAGACCAGTTTGCATTCCGCAGAAATGTTGGAACAGGGAAGTCAATACTGACCCTAAGACTAACGTTAGACTGAAAACAGACAAAGCTGCGATTCTAGTTCCAGAGTAATCTTTTGAGAATGTTGAGTGGAATACACTCTCTGAAGCTCTGAAGTCATCTGTAATAAAATACAAGGGGTGAAAGGTTATATACAACTCATGCTGAAAGCCAGCAGATATAAGACACGAAGGGTATGAAAGGGACGCAAAGTGGTTAAGAAGGGAGTAAGACAGGGTTGTAGCCTGTGTCCGACGTTATTCGATCTGTACATGGAGCAAGCAGTAAAGAAAACCAAAGAAAAATTTGAAGATAGTATTAAAGTTCACGGAGAAGAAATAAAATCTTTGACGTTTGCAAATGGCTTTATAATTCATTCAGTAATAGTGAAGGAAGAATAGTTGACCGGAATAGATATTGTCTTGAAAAGAAATTATAAGATGAACATTAGGAAAAGCAAAACAAGGGTAAAGGAGTGTTATCGAATTAAATCAGTGGATGGTGAGGAAATTATATTGAGAAATGAGACTGAAAAGGAGGTAGATGGCTTTTTCTATCGACAGTAAAACAACTGCTGATTAACGAAGTAGAGAGTCACTGGCAATACAAGGCAAGTATGCCTAAAAATGGTTCAAATGGCTCTAAGCACTATGGTACTGAACATCTGAGGTCATCAGTCCCATAGACTTGGAACTACTTAAACCTAACTGACCTAAGAACAACACACACACCAATGTCCAAGGCAGGATTCGAACCTGCGACTGCAGCAGCAGCGCAGTTCCGGACTGAAGCGCCTAGAACCGTTCGGCCACAGCGGCCGGCGCAAGTGTGCCTAAAACAAAGAAATTTATTAACATCCAATGTACGCTCAGGTGACAGAAGTCATGGTATACTTTCAAATACCTTATGGGAGCTCCTTGTGACCGGCGTAGTGCAACATCTCGACGTGGCATGAAATCAACAAGTCGTTGGAAGTCTCTGCAAGAATGCTGAACCATGCTGCCTCTATAGCAGTCCATAATTGCGGAAATGTTTCTGGTGCAGAATGTTGTGCACGAACTGATCTCTCTATGTTCTATGTTCTATGGCATTTATGTTGGACCGTCAGAGTGGCCAAATCATCCGCTCGATTTTCCCAATATATTCTCGAAACAATCGCGAACAACTGTGGCCCGGTAATATAGTCCGCTGTCACCCATAAAAATTCCATCGCTGTTAGGGAACAAGAAATCTTTGAATGGCTATAATGGTCTCCAGGTAGCTGGACATAACCAGTTCCAGTCAATGATCGAGTCAGTTGGACCAGAGGACCAATTCCGCTCCATGTAAACACAGCTCACGCCATTGTGGAGCCACCAACAGCTTGCACTGTGTTTTATTGACAGCTTGGGCCGGTGGCTTCGTGGGCTCTGCGTCACACTCATACCGTATTAGCAGCTCTTGCTAATTGAAATCGGGTTTCATCTGACCAGGCCTACCAGTAGTCTAGGGTGCAACCGATGTGGTTACGAGCACAGGAGTGGCGATGCAGGCGATGTTGTACTGTTCGCGAAAGCATTCGCATCGTTCATCTACTGTCATAGACCATTAACACCAAAAGTTGCCGCACTGCCCTATCGGATACTTTCGCCGTACGTTTCATATTGATCTCTGCGGTTATTTCATGTAGTGTTGCTAGTCTGTTAGTACTGACAATTTTACGCAGACGCCGCTGCCGTCGGTCGTTATGTGAAGGCCATGGGTCACTGCATTGTCCGTGGTGAGAGGTAGTGCCTGAAATCTGATATTATCGGCACACTCTTGACACTGTGGATCTCAAAATACTGAATTCCCTAACGATTTCCGAAATGGAATATCCAATGCGTCTAGATTCAACTACAGTTCCGAGTTCAAAGTCTGGAACCTTCCGTCGTGCGGCCATAATCACGTCGGACACATTTTCACATGACTCACCTAAGTATAAATAACAGCTCCGCCAATGCACTGTCCTTTTATACCTTCTGTACGCGATACTAGAGATTTCTGTACACGTGCATACCGCTATCCCATGACTTTTATCACCTCAGTTTAAACTGTAATTTTAGGAAGTCAATCCTGAAAGGTTTTTCCTGGAATGTAAACTTATAAGGAAGTGAAGTGAGGATGATAAGCATTTCGGACAAGAAAAGAATAGTAACTTTTGAAACGTAGTGCTATACAAGAATACTGAAGTTTAGATGGATAGGTAGATAGATAGATAGATAGAACGGTAAATGAAGCGCTATGCAATTGAATTATGGAAAAAGAGATTCATGGCACGAAATGAGTAAACAAGGGGTCAACTAACAGGATGCATCTTGAGGTATGAAGGATTAGTCCGTATGATAATGGAAGGAAGTTTGGGCCGTAAAAATTGTTGAGGAAGACCAAGGTTTGAATACACTAAGCAGGTACAAATGGCTGTCTGCTGAGTCATTTACAGCAAAGATGAGACTTGCACAGGTCAGACGAGTACAGAGAGCTGTATCAAACCAGTCTTCGGACTGAAGAGCACAACAAAAATATAGTTTCATGCGGAATCCGATCGACATGATAACTGTATTCACAATTTCTGGAGGTAAAAGTCAATGCCAGAAGGAATACACGCATAACAACGTCGATTATGTTGCTGCTTTCGCATTTCAGGAAGCAAATTTGTGTATGTATCCTCTACTGAAAAATCCAAGATAACCGTAAGGGCCGATAAGTTGGACTTTCTTCAAGTCAATAAAACGCAATGAAATACCCATGATATGAAAGGTTGCCCAATCTAAAGTTTCCTTAAAGAATGGTCTTGATACTGAAGGAAAGCAGTCTTCTTTGCTAAACGTTCCTTGCCATACGAGAGCATTCGGTCGTTTCGTCCGATTGTGAGTAGACAGTCCTCAGTGTCTGGTCTCAACTTTGGCCGGGCTCTTGCAGGACTAGTTGGAGGCGTGTCCGCTTGCGGCGCTGCGTGACTTCCTGTGCTGCCGGTCTGCGGTCTTGTTAACGGCTATTCACATGCAACGATTGTTAGGCGCCACCTATTTACGCGCGGGCTCCATAAGCTGGTCGTTGGTCTGGACTCACCATCCTGTGCACGTTCGAGCCATGGCACAATCAACACAGAGCTTTAAAACGGTGTCATCTGAACATATTATAGGATATAGTATGAGTCAAGACAAAAGTTGCAGTGAGTAGCAGTATGAGGAAATTTCATTTTCTTCGATGTGAGTAGGGACACAGAATCCGCACGGTGCTTTGAAAAAAAGGAATCTTCTTTGTTCTTGATAAAATACTGTAGATTCAGTATCCAGGTTACTTTCTACCTACAGTCTGCTTCCATAGTTCAGTGGGCATCGTGTCTGGCTGCTATGGAGAGGACCTAGGTTCGATTACTGGTACTGCCAGGGATTTTTCCTCGGTGGAAGAACTGGAGTGGGGTGCACTCAGCTTCGTGAGGTCAAATGAGTAGCTACGTGAGTCAGCAGTAGCGGCCCCAAGGTAAAAAAAAGCCGGCAACGGCCGGAAATGTGATGTGCTGACACCATGCCCTTCTACGCCACATGCACTTGATGCCGTAGGCAGACCGTGAAACGGCAGTCGGCCAGTCCCGATTGGCCAATCAGGGCGGGAAGCTTGTTTGCTTGCTTTCTCGTGTAGATCTTCTGCTGTACCCACGCTAAATAATAAATACTATGTTAACTAGTTAGTTTAAGGAAAGATACTTCATGTGGGCAGTCAGAAATTCACTTCGTGCATGGTGCATATAGATAGCTCTGCTTTCATTGTCAGGTGACAGACAAGCGAGAGAATGAGCTAATGTGAACAGTTCAGTGATAGGGCTTTTCTCATCTGAATCGTCAGCAAACCAACACCGACAATGATAGTTCAGTTGTACACGCTGTAATCTTATCCTCCCACACATCACTATTAAAATTCTCTGTCTCTGCACAAATTTTGAAAGCTTCGAGAGGCGTAAGATATACAAAAGAAAAACCTTTTACTTATCTTCATTTACTCGTATTGTAGGCTCCAGTTTTTGCCTCTAGAGGTACATTCTTGTGTCTGAAATTTTGATTTAACGTTGTGGGTTTCTGATGACTGAATAACTGATGAAGATTTGCCTTTACTACTCTTGAATTTTATTCTTTGTCACATTTTTCAGTATCACACCGTTTTTACAATTTCCACTTAATGTTCCAAGTTACATTGTTAGTGTTGATCATATAAATGCGTCTGTCTCCATTAGACGCATGCCCACTACTCCTTACATTCTGCAGCACTCACAATATTCCAAAGAGTTTACAAAGCGAAAGAGTTTACATACTCTCTTGACAAAAGAAAACTCATCACCAACATATAACATTATTTTGTAACTGAATCCAAAAATAAATGTAATAATTCGCATTAGATTGTGCTATAAATTATATGAATTTTCGGTATGCCAGATACTTCGTAGTTTCAAATATTTCTAAAAGAAGAGTAATTTTAACTGTACGTACATAGTACTACCAAATTAATTTATTTTTATACATTTAGGCCTGAAACGTAATACATCGTATACATAATCACATGAAATTCATTTAGTTAAACAACTAAGATAATTTTAACCTATAAAAGTTTCGAGATTAATCCTGGTATCGCCTACTTCCATAAAAAAACGTTATGTTAGGAAAGGGTGCCCCATTACAATGCCGACGTCGCAAGCTAAGTTGAAAAGGAAGAAAAAGTATATAAGGATATTGAACGGATAAATCAGTACCGTACATCAAGGGAGATGAAAATCTGATAGTCATGGAGGATTGGAATGCGGTCGTTGGGGAAGGAGTAGAAGAAAGCGTTACTTGACAATTCGATGTTGGTTCCAGGAATGAGTTCTGCAATGAATTTCAGCTAGTAATAGCAAATACTCTGTTCAAGAATCACAGGAGGAGGAGGTATACTAGGAAAAGGCTGGGAGATGCGGGAAGATTTCAGTTAGGTTACATCATGGTCAGGCAGAGACTCCGAAATCAGATATTGGACTGTAAGGCATGCCCAGGAGCAGATATAGACCCTGGTCACAATTTAATAGTGATGAGAAGTCGGCTGACGTTTAAGAGACTAGTCAGGAAAAATCGATGCGCAGAGAAGGGGGTACGGAATTACGAAGGAATGAAGAGGTGCGCTTGAAGTTCTCTGAGGCTTTAGATACTGTGATAAGATATATCTCAATAGGCAGTTCAATTGAAGAAGAATGGGCATATCTAAAAAGGGCAATCACATTACCTGGAAAGAAAAACGTATGTACAACGAAGGTAAAAGCAATCAAACTATGGGTAACAGAAGAATTACTTCAGTTGATCGATGAAAGAAGAAAGCACAAAAATAATCAGGGAAATTAAGGAGCACAGAGATACAAGTCACTTCGGAAAGAAAGAAATCGGAAATGCAGGTGAGCTAAGGCGAAATGGCTGCATGAGGAATCGAAAAGGAAATGATTGTCGGAAGGACTGAACCGGCATGTAGAAAAGTCAAGACAGATTTCGGTGAAATTAAAAGTAAAGGTGCTAACACTGAGAGTGGATTAGAAATTTCATTGTTAAATGCAGAGAAGAGAGCTAATAGATGGAAAGAGGCCTCTATTGGTCGGAGGACGTGCTGATGAGGTGATAAAGAAGAGACATGAGGCCATATAGAAGAGATAGGGGATCCAGTATTAGAATCAGAATTTAATGGAGCTGTGGAAGACTCACCATCGAAAAAATAAGGAAGAATGGATGAATAACATTCCATCACGACTTCTAAATTGAATTAGGGAAATGACAATAAAACGACTATTCACGCTGATATGTAGAATATATGAGCCTGGCGATATACCATCAAATTTTCGGAGAAACGTGATCCACACAATTCCGCAGATTACAAGAGCCGACATATAGGAGAGTTATCGCACAATCAATTTAACAGCTGATGCATCCAAGCTGCTGACATTAACAATATATAGAAGAACGGTAAAGAAAATCGAGGATATTTTAGATGACGATCAGCTTGGCTTTACAAAAGTTAAAGGCACCAGAAAGCCAGTTCTGGCGTTGCAGTTGATAATAGAAGCAAGACTAAAGAAAGAACAAGACCAGTTCAAAGGGTTTGTCGACCTGGGAAAAGCGTTCGGCTGTTTCAAATGGTGCAAGATGTTCGAAATTCTGAGAAAAATAGGTGTGAGTTATAGGGACAGACGCCTGATATACAGTAAGTACAAGAGCCAAGATGGAACAATAATAGTGGGAGATCAAGAACGAAGTGCTCGGATTAAAAATGGTGAAAGACGGGGAGGTGGTCTTTCCCCGCTTCTGTTCAATCTATACGTCGAAGAAGCAATGACGGAAATAAAAGAAAGTTCAAGAGTGGGATTAAAACTCAAGGTGAAAAGATTGGCTGATGACATTGCTATTCTGAATGAAAGTAAAGTAGAATTGCAGGGTCTGCGGAATCGAATGGACGGTCTAATGAATATAGAATATGGATTGAGAGTAAATCGGAAAAAGGCGAAAGTAATGGGAAGTAGCAGAAATGAGAACAGCAAGAAACTTAACATCAGGTTTGGTGATCATGAAGCAGATGAAGTTAAGAAATTCTGATACCTAGGCAGCAAAATACCCAATGACGGAGGCAGCAAGGAGGACATCAAAAGCAGACATGCACTGGCAAAAAGAGCCTTCTCGGTCAAGAGACGTCTGCCGGTACCAAACACAGGCCTTAATTTGAGGAAGAAATTTCTGACAAAGTACTTTTGGAGCACAGCATTGAGTGGCAGTGAAACATGGACTGCGGGAAAACAGGAAAAGAAGGGAATCGATACATTTGGAACGTGGCGCTACAGAACAATGTTGAAAACTTGGTGGACTGGTAAGGTAATGAACGTGTGGGTTCTCCGCAGAATCGGGAAGGAAAGAAATATATGGAAAACATTAACAAGAAGAAGGGGCACGATGGTAGGACATCTGGTAAGTCATCAGGAAATAACTTCTATGGTACAAGAGGGAGCTGTAGAGGGCAAAAACTGTAGAGAAGGACAGTGATTAGAATACATCCAGCAAATAGCTGAGGATGTAGGTTGCAAGTGCTACTCTTGAGATGAAAGAGATTGGCACAAGGGAGGAATTCATGGCGGGCCGCACCGGATCAAACCAGACAGACTGACGACTCAAAAAGAAAAAGTCCCAACCAATGGGGGTGAGAAGTTGGATGTTCGTGTTCTTTTTCTCCATTCCGGAACTACACTCATGGAAATGGAAAAAAGAACACATTGACACCGGTGTGTCAGACCCACCATACTTGCTCCGGACACTGCGAGAGGGCTGTACAAGCAATGATCACACGCACGGCACAGCGGACACACCAGGAACCGCGGTGTTGGCCGTCGAATGGCGCTAGCTGCGCAGCATTTGTGCACCGCCGCCGTCAGTGTCAGCCAGTTTGCCGTGGCATACGGAGCTCCATCGCAGTCTTTAACACTGGTAGCATGCCGCGACAGCGTGGACGTGAACCGTATGTGCAGTTGACGGACTTTGAGCGAGGGCGTATAGTGGGCATGCGGGAGGCCGGGTGGACGTACCGCCGAATTGCTCAACACGTGGGGCGTGAGGTCTCCACAGTACATCGATGTTGTCGCCAGTGGTCGGCGGAAGGTGCACGTGCCCGTAGACCTGGGACCGGACCGCAGCGACGCACGGATGCACGCCAAGACCGTAGGATCCTACGCAGTGCCGTAGGGGACCGCACCGCCACTTCCCAGCAAATTAGGGACACTGTTGCTCCTGGGGTATCGGCGAGGACCATTCGCAACCGTCTCCATGAAGCTGGGCTACGGTCCCGCACACCGTTAGGCCGTCTTCCGCTCACGCCCCAACATCGTGCAGCCCGCCTCCAGTGGTGTCGCGACAGGCGTGAATGGAGGGACGAATGGAGACGTGTCGTCTTCAGCGATGAGAGTCGCTTCTGCCTTGGTGCCAATGATGGTCGTATGCGTGTTTGGCGCCGTGCAGGTGAGCGCCACAATCAGGACTGCATACGACCGAGGCAAACAGGGCCAACACCCGGCATCATGGTGTGGGGAGCGATCTCCTACACTGGCCGTACACCACTGGTGATCGTCGAGAGGACACTGAATAGTGCACGGTACATCCAAACCGTCATCGAACCCATCGTTCTACCATTCCTAGACCGGCAAGGGAACTTGCTGTTCCAACAGGACAATGCACGTCCGCATGTATCCCGTGCCACCCAACGTGCTCTAGAAGGTGTAAGTCAACTACCTTGGCCAGCAAGATCTCCGGATCTGTCCCCCATTGAGCATGTTTGGGACTGGATGAAGCGTCGTCTCACGCGGTCTGCACGTCCAGCACGAACGCTGGTCCAACTGAGGCGCCAGGTGGAAATGGCATGGCAAGCCGTTCCACAGGACTACATCCAGCATCTCTACGATCGTCTCCATGGGAGAATAGCAGCCTGCATTGCTGCGAAAGGTGGATATACACTGTACTAGTGCCGACATTGTGCATGCTCTGTTGCCTGTGTCTATGTGCCTGTGGTTCTGTCAGTGTGATCATGTGATGTATCTGACCCTAGGAATGTGTCAATAAAGTTTCCCCTTCCTGGGACAATGAATTCACGGTGTTCTTATTTCAATTTCCAGGAGTGTAGAAACAGAAAATTTTGATTCCCAACGAAATACACTGGATCATCCAGTCCTCGTTTTTTGTACCCAACTGAACATAAGAAAAGTTAATTATATTTATAATGCCGAAAAGAAAATACAACACTTTCAGAGTCTGTGTTCAGTGGGATCAGGGTGTAACATGCGGCTAACGAGGATCTGTAGTGATAGTGATTCATCGGCGATCAAACGGCACTCTGGAGGCCCGTCTGTACGCTCGCCGTTTTCAGTCTGCTGGCAGTAAGTATGTACAACATTCATTCTACGGTACAACCATGCGCAGTCGACAAGCACGTGCTCCTGTTGAACAATTTCAGCCATTTGAACAGGGCCGCACTGTGGCCTGCGCGAAGCTGGATACACGTGTCGACAGGTTGGTGCACATGTTGGACACAGTGTATCGGTGATGCGTCGCTACTTTCAGCAGTGATGTCTGGAATACCTCCGCACCCTTAGACCAGAGTCTGGATGTTCACGTGGTGCACAAGCAGATCAAGATTGACGCATTATGAGAGCAGCAGAGGGCGGCCGAACGTCACCAAGGGAAGAAATCTGGGGACATATTGCACCCGGATGTGTCACCAATGACCATTGGGACCGTCTGCTTGCAGGAGAAATATGATCAAGTGTGCCTGTGGCCAGGTTACCATTGACACCACGGTACTGTCTAGTGCGGCTGCTGTCGTGTCGTGCAAGTGCCGACTGCAGACTGGAGTGGCCTTCTATTGTCTTCAGTGATGAGGGTAGATTCTGTCTGTATGCAACTAATGGACCTACACGTCTCCGGTATAGACCTGGTCTACTCCTGTTCTGTATTCGTCCACAACACACAGGCCCTACCTCAGGCTTCATGGGGCGGTGGGAAGGGGGGGGGGATGAGGTGGGTTGGAGGGGAGGGCGTCAGTTACAACTCACTGTCGTATTTAGTGCTTCTGCAGGGTAAATTAGCCAGTGTCCGCTAATTGGACAGGTTATTATCCCCATTCTACTGCCGTTTCTTCGACATGTATGTTATGTGCTTTTCGACAGTATACATCCACATACGGCTCCTGCGACGCAACGTGCCATTTATGGTGTACAGCAACTGCCGTGGCCATCAAGACCACCAGATCTCTCGCCCAATGAACGCACATGGGACATGGTGAAGCGGGAAGTTACTCGTTCTCCGCAGCCTGCAAGAACCATGCCGAACTGTGACAAAAGATGCAAGGTGCTTGGGACAATGTACCGCAGGAAGGCATTCGGCATCTTTACTATCGTTTGCATGCGAGAATACACGCCCCTATTGCCGCCAGAGGGAGATACACTGTGTATTCATGCAACTTTTTGGCAATCGTTACTATGACAAGTGTGTTTCTTTTGGTCTCAATTGGTTATAGGCATTATGCTCCTACAATGATCAATTCACTTCCATATCGCTTGCCAATTAAATACCCTTTTCCTCGGGGATGTGCCATTTTGTTCTAACAGTCGTCAGGTGCATTTTCTATGATGTTTCGGCAATCTAGTTTTTGCAATGTGTAGCTGGATTTTTGCAATGTATAGTAGCAGCCCAGTGTTTCATGTGACACCCAGTGTCGACGGAAAGCGTCAGTTTTTTACCTGTAACAAACAAAGTGATTTTTAAGACGGAATTTTACGAATCGATTCGATAGAATAGTCTGAAATTAGTCTTCTGCCATATTTGGTTTATCGATATTTATTGACAGGGGCAGTAAAACAGGATGAATAACCAGTATTCGAGCAGCTACAGCACCGCCCTGGTCCGCGCCGAGTGCTACCGCCTCGCTGCAGTGCTGCTCAGTAGAGGCCTGTTCCCTCCTTCGAATGTACACAACATTCAGAGATGAAGGAAAGCAGCGCATTAGAACCATAATGTCTCAGACATGTTTGCACTTCCGCTGAGGGCAGAATGTAGTCTCTTGGTAAAATATACAAGAGCCACGAAGACGCCGTTTGGTTCTTTATTTTGCGGGACAGATTCTTCATACGTCTTGAAGCAATATACAGACCGCTCTCTCTGGGCATCGTCGGGTATCATAAAATGAGATCACTTCGACCTCTGAAGGATACCGGTTACTTTGATATCTAAGTAAACTGAATTAATCAGATCTTGAATAGAGCACTGACGCACAGGATGTTGATGACGATGATGTGACGATGATGATGGGTGGTTTGTGGGGTGCTCAACTGCGCGGTCATCAGCGCTCGTACAAAGTTCTAATCTTTACACGGTCCAATTTAGCCACTTTGACGAATGATGATGATGATGATGAAATGATGAGGACAACACAAACACTCAGTCCCCGGTTAGAGAAAACCCCCACCCCGGCCGGGAATCGAACCCGGGATCCCGGGATCCAGAGGCAGCCTCTAGACCGCTAGCTGCAGACCACAGGATACGTACTTTACGATCTGATAATGGCTTTAAGGCCGAAATCGGTTATCTCTTCAAATAAATTAAAATGTGTCCAAGATGATAAATTCCTTACTTGAAACAGAATATCGTATAAGTCAAGAAGTGCCATTTCCGAGATTTCGCCATCTGTCCGAGAGGCTGTGAATGTACATCGTCGACCAGTACAAAACAAATCACGAACAACTATTACGCGACCGAACCGATATCTAAGTAAATGCACTACGAAATACAACAACGTTTGCAAGAAAATTGCATGCTTATCATACAGCTATCTCACAAGGCACATTGCCCGAGAAACTGTCCATCGGAGTCTCTGACATTCTGAGAAAAATGTTTCCTCAGAAACGAAGTTGCTTTCACGTAAACGCAAGGTCTAGCAAGTAGTGCGCAGTCTCGGCTGGAAATGATTGTTTTGATATAATGAATCCCAGCTTACGAGTTCTGAGAACACTAATGAGACGCACTCGCATTATGCTGTTATTCACATTATCGGCAAAAGTTAAGTATGTGGCTCGAGTCCAGGTCCAATAAGCAGATCGAGTTTATTACAAATGTTCACTAGTAGCACAACTGCTTAGACTCCCCCTGCCAGAGTCAGTTGACATAAAAGTTTTCTGGGTATGGTACAGCGTCATATTATAAACAAATATTACTGGTGAAATCAATGCATCGACCACGTTACAGTGACCTTCTTCCGGGTCAATTGTCTCTACCTTTTTCAAGTAAGGTGCGGCACCATATCCAGAAAATCTGTATTTTAGTTCAATAGTAATATTTTAAGCTCGAGACTTGCACATTCCTTCGTATCATGAACACGTGTTGTCTGGGGCAGGTAGAACATAAAAGATAAAGAGTTTTCATGAAGATTTACCTTTTGTTAGCACACTACAATCCCATTCTCTTTGCGCTTCTTTTGAGTAGATGTTATATTTTATGCACTGTCTCCTCCTTTTTTCCGCAATAAACTTTTATACAGATATTAAAGACAATAGTCAGCCTATATTATGACGTATAAGTTACTAATCTGTACATATTATTGGCAGTGAACAACTAAAAAGTACCACCCTGCTTCATTGCTGTAACACTCGCAGAGAACAGCCACGATTCCGTGTAACCGAGAAGCTACGTATATCCTGTGGTACTTCAAGGCACGACGGCAGTGCTATTGAGAGCTGCTGCTGCTTACTGCAGCGTTGGAGACGGGTGACATCCAGGCAGCGCCTCATTTCGTCGCATGCATCTGTTAGGCGTGGACCATATACCGTGACCTTTCACGCTACCTTTATATTTGACAGACAACACATGACATTCAACGCCACTTCATAGCACTCCCGTATCCGTTTGGGGAAAACTGACACACGTGGGCAGCATATCATAACTGATTAATTCGGCAGAAAACCTGAAGTTCGTGGAAGAACGGAGAAAAAAAAATCATCTTTCACAGCAGGCAGAAACAAAAGCCACAAAGCAAGACAAAAAATACGCAGGAAGTTTACCAAATAGAGATCACTCGAACAGGAAGACAGTTATTGTTATCGTAATGAATGAAAGTGATTTGTCGAGCTAGATTGTCGTAGACAGTTTGGAAAAAGCATAAAAAACACCGATCACATTGCACCTGTCGTATCCTTTCGAAGAATAGTGTTAAGAAACTTGATAATGCACTCAGTTTTTAGGAGTATTAACGTCACCCAATAATCTATTTGTAGAGTCAATGCTATTTTTGAGTGGTAACGATGACTATAATTTAATGCACAACAATCTCATTATCTACCCTTTCACTGTGTTTCTCGTTCTTGGGACCTGTTTCGAAGTTTTCACTCTGTGCTGTTCTACACCCTTTATCAAATGCTCTGGTTTTGATCTAGAGCTTAGTAGAAAACCAATCTTTTATTGAACATTATGTACGTAATACGACTGTCAAGAGAACACTCGATAGCCAATTCAAATCCTCCCACACTGTCTTTCTGAAATTCTATTCACTTTCACTGAATACTCTACTTCTTTGAACGACAAATTTCATACAATATGCTTCCTATTACGTGTAGCATCCGGTGAAAAAAAGATTAGCAGTTTGGTTTAAACGCTCAGAAATGTAAAATCGTGCACTTCACAAAATGAAAGAACGTAGCACTTTTGACTACAGTATCAGTGAGTCAAAATTGGAAACGATCAATTCATACAAATACTTGCGGGTAACATATCGCATGGATGTGAAACATTACGGTCATAGAGGCTCAGATATCTGTAAAGCTGGTGGCAGACTGCGGTTCATTCTTAGAGTAGTGAAAAGATGTAACTAGTCTACAAAGGAGATCGATTACAAATCACTCGTGCCGTCTGTTCTATAATATCGTTCATGTGTGCAGGATCCATAGCAAGTGTGACTAACAAATTGTTTTTTTTTGTTTTTTTTTTTTTTTTTTTTTTTTGCCACTAGGAGAGAGAACTTGAGATACTGTTAAAGGTGAAATACAAACAGTTGACGACAGTCACGCTCTATGCCATGAATGGTTCCTTACAAAGTTTCAAGAACCAATGTTAAGTGAGAAATGTAGCAACATATTGCAACCGCCTACGTATCGCTCCCGAAGAGACCTCAAAGACAGTATTAGACTGACTGCATGGCGGTCAGGAGCGTTGAGTAGAACGGAAAGAAAACTTTAAAACCGGTACAATGGTGAGCACACTGTGCAATGCCCTCCACAGCGGTTCTGAGAGTACAGATGTAGATTTAGATGTAGATGTAAAGCTGTTTGAACATTATGCGTGAAAGGAACTTCACGTGAATGATCCAGACGACATAACTTACTAGTCTGCAGCAATTTGTCATTAACGCACTCGTGTGAAACAATGTTTCATTCTGAGATAGCTAGTTCGAATTCCGGTGAGCAATGAGAAGAGAACTAGTGCCATAGAGATCCTCGTCATAAGAATCTATGGCGAAATCCTGGGTTAAATTCCGAATTTCCCGAAGTCTCTTAAGGGGCGGAGGGGGAGGGGGGGGGGTGAGGCTCTGTGACGTTTCTGATGGTAGTCATTCTCTGGGGGTGGGATGGAAGTTAAATTCAGAGCCCTCATTGATATTATTCGAGGGGAGTATACTACTTGCTGGCATCGAATTTAATCTACTTCCTTCTTTCAAAATCTTAGACAGCTCAAGCAAGGCACTAAACTACTTTTTTACCTTTCAACAAGTTTTCTCGGTCTATCCCCAATTTTCCTTCATCCATTTCGCTTTGGATTGACTTCCTGCTAATAACATTCCTAATGTTTAATCCCATCTTTTTCTGAACATTTTTATACTTACCGTTTTCGCCGATGAACTGGAAAATTTCTTGTGTTACCCAAGGTTCTAGCAGATTTTGTGATGTTCGCGATTGTAGTATCTAAAATCGTAGAGAACATCAAACGCATGTCATCTTTCCTTAGTTGTTCAGTAAACAGCTTCCTTCCAGAATGAGTCTTCCGTATACGATCCGCTTAAACTTCGGTCTACAGTCCATCTTTTCTGAATTATGATCTGAGTCTATATCTGATTTGGATACGTCTTATAATGCAATATCTGAGTATGACGTAAGGCAACTGGAAACATAACTTATCTCCTAGCCTTTTCCAAGTTTAATTCAACCTCTTATGGTTTTTACCATAACTGCCTGATATTAACAGGAAAACTCTGTTAGTGATTCTCCCATATCACTCGTAGTATCAAACCCATATTCTCTGTTTTCTATTCCTTCCCGTATAATAATATTCGAATAACCAATAATTATTAGGTTGTCATCTTCTTTTACCTACTGAATTACATATTCAGTATCTTGACATACTCTCTCTATCGCTTTATCTTCAGCTTGTGACTTCGGCATGTGTACCTGGACTGTTATTGTGGGCGTTGGTTTGCTGTCGATGAAAACAGTCCTACCACAAGACTGTGAACTGTTGACAGTAACTCATCTTCTGCGTGTCTTCCTATTCATCACGAACCGTATTTCTGTTACACCATTTCTAGTGTTGATATTACCCTATGTTACCTGACCAGAGTCCGCCCCCAGTAGCTGAGTGGTCAGCGCGACAGACTGTCAATCCTAGGGGCCCGGGTTCGATTTCCGGCTGGGTCGGAGACTTTCTCTACTCAGGGACTGGGTGTTGTGTTGTCCTAATCATCATCATTTCATCCCCATCGACACGCAAGTCGCTGAAGTGGCGTCCAATCGCAAGACTTGCACTAGGCGAGCGGTCTACCCGACGGGAGGCCCTCGTCACACGACATTTCATTTCATCTGACCAGAAACCCTTATCTTCCTTCCATTTCACTTCACTAACCCCACTGAGTCTTTTCACATCCCTTTCCAGATTTTCTAGCTTCCCTACGATATTCAGTCTTCCGACATTCCTCACTCCGATTCGTAAAATGTTACACTTCCGATTGTATATTCAATATTCTTCTCAATGTCACCTCCCCCTAGCAGTTCCTTCCCGGAGTTACCCATTGGGGGACTAATCCGGAACATTTTGTCAATAATGTGTAGCTGATCATGATCAATTACAGGTCAAATGTCCTATGGATACACTTTGTGTCTCTAATTCAGTGGTTTTCGTTTCCTTTTAGGGGCAGTTCTCCACCCACACAATCCCACCATCCTACCCCCCACCCTCCAAAGGGCAAAGGATGCCTCGACGTCATTTCGTTCCTCCACTCTTTTTGACAAGTACATTGACAGAACTAGAGCGAATGCTTATTTCGGAAGCATTCGGCCGTCATTGCTGATAGTTTCCTTTAAAATTTAAGCAGTACCTGTGTTGAAATCTGGGAGCTGGGACTGAGGACGTTTTCATTACTTGACGCTACCAGCGTTTACTTAAATTTATCCATGTTATATACCTGTTGTTTGAAGGCTGCGACTATAATGCAAGATTTTTACGAAATAATATGAACTGCAGCAGTCGGTTTCCTACAAAATATAAATGACTTTCAGAGCACACAACATCAACATCGCTTCACAGCGCATAACAAACTGTAACACACACTGAGACGCAATATTAACATACATACAGATAAACATTTCAAATCAGGCATTTATAAAATAGTACGTAGTTTCTGCAAAGCCTACTATGTAGACCGAATGAGGCGAAACTTCCAAAAATATGCAACGAACATATAAATGCCTACCACACTACAGTTATAATAAATCAGCAATAGCCATCCACCTAAAAAACGCAGGCCACCCATCTCATAAAAATGTGCATGGCCTTCGTATATTACATAAAATGGAAAAGGGACACCAAAGGGACCTATATGAAGAGCTGTCAATATTCACTTATGACACGGTACATGGATACATGTCACTAAATGATAAACGTAAAAGTATTAATATTAACGTCCTTAAAAACTTCTCCAATTTTGTATGCCTGTTTCACTGGAAAGACAGTATCTTTACCGACTACTCACCTAATGTCTGTCATGACATAAACACATTTAGATATAAATGTTTCATCTTCACTGTATTCTACCGTTTTAACAATAGAAACTAGTTTGTGTTAGCTTTTAAGACCCTTTGAATTGATGTGAACAAATTATTGTGGAGGTGTTCTTTTGATGCAATTGTTACAGTGCTCTGTGTGCAAGACGGCGAAATTACAAACAAAAATGTAAGGAAATGCGCTAAAAATGAGCTAATTATGCCTGTCACTTAATATACACGCTACAACATATTTATCGTCCTAAACAGGTGTCTTTTTCGACACACAAACTCACTGGCACACGTACTAAAGGAAACTAACCTCACCTCATTTTATTTACAATGTAAAAGTAACTGTAAAAACACCTGATGATAACAGAATGCTGCCGAAACGCTTCATGCTAATAAAATATTAGTAACAAATGGCTGTTACTATCTAAATATTTTTACATAGTATTTTATTTTTATTTTTCTGCACTACAATGAACTAAGTTTGTACACAACTTAACCATTATCAACAAATTTTTCAAAATATTTACATTACACAAGGAATTAACATGGAAAAGGAAAGGAAAAGGAGACCATGCTTTGGACTACATACTCGGGGTTACCACTTACACACTTTTAAGTCACCTGCACAACTACACTTCAGACACCCGATACTCAGCTTGCCTGAATGGAGTCAACTAGAAGGGGTGTCGTAATGGAGTGAGCCGTGCGAGACGAGTTCATTCGCAACAATTAAAATGTTCGAATCATTGTGGGCAGTGTACTTCTGAATTACCTTCGTAATAATACACGTACCTCTTTGCTGATGTACTCTATTAAAGTGGCGCTGTTCTTAGAGAAGTTACTAATTCGTTTGCTAGACTGCATTTTCCTCTGCAGACAGAGTATCATTTATCCATATCGACAAAAATCTAAAGCAATACAGCAGTAAACAATATACAACTAAAAAGGAACTAACACCCAAGAACTTGTGTATAGACTTCCTGACTTGTATTAAATTACATGATTACGTAGAGGTACCAAAGGATTCAATGACTCACGAACGTTTATTGCTTTTTGTTTCAGCATTTGATTCTTCATATTTTAACACATCCGGCCTACCTTCTAACTATATATATATACGTCTATAAATATACGTTGTGATTGCTTCTATGAATTTGCGTTGCAATGCATATTTCAAATTTTTGTCAGCTGTGGCTTAATTTATGTACCGGTCACTTTTGTGTCCTGGTTATCTTTAGTATTCAGCGAATATCGAGATCTGCCCGTTGATTTGTGGTCTGACCTCCATTTCACTCATCCTGACTAATTTCCGATAAAAATAAACCTTGCATTCAGATGCAAAGGTTAGCGCGAATACACAGTGAAAATTTGTGCGGATGCATAGAAGTCTGCAAGTGGTTGCACGTAACCACTTTCAGTCAATGATCGGTTCAGTTGGACAAGAGCAGCCAGTCCAATCCACGTAAACACAGCTTAATCATTATGCAACCACCACCAACTTGCACAATACCTTGTTGAGAACCTGGGTCCAAAGGTTGGTGGAATCTGTGTCACACTCGAACTCTACCATCAGTTCTTACCAAATGAAGTCGGCATTCATCTGACCAGGCCAAGGTTTTCCAGTTGGCTGGCGTCCAAACATGGTCACGAGCCCAGGAGAAAAGCTGCAGGCGATAGCGATATCGAGCTGTTAGCAACATCTGCCATACCCCATAAAGCCCAAATTTCGCCGCTCTGTCCTAGCAGATACATGCGTCGTACGCTCCCCACTGATTTCTGCTGTTATTTCATGTATTGTTGCTTGTCTGTTAGCACTAACAGCTCTGAGAAAATACCACTGCTCTAGGTCGTTAAGCGAAGCCGTCGGGCACTGCTTTGTCCACGGCGACAGGTAATGCCTGCAATTTGGTATTCTCGGCACACTCTTCACACTGTGGATCTCGGAATATTGAATTCTCTAACGATTTCCGAAATGGAATGTCTCATGCGTCTAGCTCCAAATACGCGTTCCAAGTCTGTTAATTCCCATCGATCGGCCGAGATCATGTCGTAAACCTTTTCACACGAATCACCTTAGTACGAATGACAGCTCCACCAATGGATTGCTCTTTTGCACGTACCGCCATCCTATTTGTGCATATCGCCATCCCCTGACTTTTATTGCCGGCCGTAGTGGCCGAGCGGTTCTAGGCGCTACTGTCTGGAACCGCGCTACCGCTACGGTCGCAGGTTCGAATCCTGCCTTGGGCATGAATGTGTGTAATGTCCTTAGGTTGGTTAGGTTTAAGTAGTTCTAAGTTCTAGGGGACTGATGACCTCAGAGGTTGTCCCGTATTGCTCAGAGCCATTTTTTGACTTTTATCACCTTAGTGTATAGTTAGATAGAGTTGAGTGTTAGATTTACTTTTGAAGACAGATACAGTCATAAAGCTTTAAAATTGTCGTCCTGGAAAAAAATTAATTCCTTAATTATTTGTTTTTTCGCACTTAAATGTCAGTAGTTCTGGCACACACTGAAATACCAGCGCCACAGTACCTTAGCGCGTCACTACAGGAGGCAACACTAAATAACGCAGTCTACTGAAAAACTGGAGATCTTACGGTAATGCTTTTCCAGCAGCGGCGGAAACGTTGCAGCCGCGTCAGGCTAATCCATGTGACATCTGTGGACGTGTAAACTGGACTGAGGCAGCTGCAGCATTTCCACTGCAGCCGTAGACCAATTGCCATACGATACTCCACTCTATCAATGGTCTGTATTTTTTAGTTTCGCCTCTTGCAGCGACGTATTACGGCAGGGCCTGCCAGAAATTGTACACACGTGCGGAGCTGCTGCGCAGGTGCAACTTCCTGATCAAAGCGTGCACGCTTACCAGACCAAGTTAGGTACCTGCATACCATTCACGGTAAGGGTATCAAAGAGTCCTTCAATAATTAAAGGATAATTTTTGAGCATGTGGAGTATACCTTGAACAGCCGATTTAATACCAAATTATTCAGATATCAGTGTTTGACCATGTAACATGGAGCAGGATGAGGCACAGTTAGTAAACAACAGTTTTAAATTAGAAAATGAAAGACAATCGAAACATGTTTATCTTTGCTGATGAGAAACGTAATGTTTATGTCGGGCACAGAGGCACGACGCATTGATAAACGCAATCCGCTGGGAAGATGTTCGTCACTAATACCCGATCCAACACTGATTTATTCGTTTTCATTATGCAGAAAAATCTTTCACAACATAAGTAAATCAGAAGACCGACATAACTTTCCCAGCTACGTGATGCAGGCGTGGAAATTCTATATGTGGAAAGTTTCCGTACTTATTTCCCTAAATCGCTTGAGGCAAATGCCGGAATGGTTCCTTTGAATGGGCACGGCCGATTTCCTGCCCCATCCTTCCCTCATCCGACGGGACCTATGACCTCGCTGTTTAGTCCCTTCTTCTAAATCAACCAACCAATCAACCAAAGTTGTCGTAGAATTCTTTTGGGCTTCGCAATGCAATGAACTTGTCCTTCAGCCATGTATTGCAATGACGTTCGATCAGTTCCATCTATACGTGATTCGGAGCATCTTCAACCGATGCTGAAAAACGCCGTTCAAAGCAACGAATGAGAGGAGTCACACTCGTAATGTCTACAAATCGTACTCGAAATTGCTCCTTAATTTTCACAGTTATTGACATGTATTCTTGAAATCTAGCACTTTCGTGGCCCAATTAGGATAGGGAAATGTTCAGTGTTTACAGAGAATAGTTGGTTCTACCAAAGAAAAAGGATCTTTTTAAAAGCATTTTCATTTTCCAGCATGTCAGAAATTGAATTACTTTCAGTTTGCAAACTGACGTTAAGGCAGATCACGTGAGACGTAATGTCCACGTGAAATGCAAGTTCTAATATCCAGATAGGAGTAATTTCGGTTCACTCTTTCCCTTCTCATGTAAGAAATGTCCTACGGCCAAACGTAAATCTAAAAATGTTTTCAGCAATTTACATCAAGTGAGCCAACGTACTTTGGAGTAGTAAGGTATTTCGCTATACTCCTCTCCTAATTCCTCCAAGAACTGTCAAACTGGTGATGCGTAATCCCCTGTGTTTTAAGACAGTTTACAGTACGCACAACAATTTGCGTGACGTTTTCTAACGTTACTGGTTTTTCACAAAGCGTCTCTCAATGTAGAATGCACTGAATTCCATACAACGTCTCTTCTGTGTGTCCTAGGCTTTTGCGCATCACTGTGTGGGGCGGTGGGTGGAATAATAGAATAATGTTCCTATTATTTATTTAATGCTGTTCTTAACACTGGCTCTCTAACTACAATATTGGCAACCAGAAAGTGATTAGCAAAACGTGAAGCCTGTAATTAGAATTCCTAGTGCCCACTTCATCTGAGAAATACATTTATAGCTACAGCTTATAGCTCTGAGGAATTAGGAGATTGTCTGGGATTCATAATCAAAAACCATTCTCTCTAAAATGTTCACTATATTCTGAAAGTCACAGACCAAAAAAATCCACACAATCCAACTACCAGAGCAGTTCAGAGTCTAATGCGCTGATGCAACTATAACTGTTCAAATTAAATGTTTAAGTGAATGCTCGCCATAATTTGATGATAATGTTCATCAAACACCACGCTAATAGTGGTAGAATGTCTGTCCTGCGGCGGCACGTGAAAATACGACATACGCAAACTAAAGACAGATCATTAACGTCATCCCAAAATTAACACTTCACTCGAAAACGATTTCATGGCTACGCGTATCCCGAGTAACTTATTACTGCATCCGAGGCTGTTTATATCAACGATACCGACGCGACGCGACTCCCGGCACAGGTGGTGCGCTAATCAGCGTCTGGAGAGAACTGGGGCCTTCTTTCTGTCGCGCAGCGTTCTTACATATAAAGCCGCGGTGCGGATGGCTAAGGGAACGCCTGATCAAATCTGGTCTCCCGACTAGCAGCTGGGCTAGTAATGCACCACTTGAATAAATCATTGCTTCCTTTGCTGATGGACGATGAAGCTTTTAATTGTGCAATAAGCACACAAGTAAGTAATGATAATAAAATTCTGACGTGGCTAAGCCAATTATTTTGGGCGAGAGAATTAATTTAATTACACTACACGCAGTAGACGACCTCGGAACTTGCTCTTTGGAGATACGCTATAGCTATAGGTTTATAGTTATTCTGTTGAAACTTCTCACATTTTTATGATTATAGCGGATCTCCCTTCTACTTAAATTTAAACATCCTAGCTTTATTTATTCGCCTACTTAATCTATCTTTCTTCCTTAATTTCTAAGACAAAAACCAGAAAATCATGAATTTCAACAAAAATTTTAATTTGTGAGATCCAGAATACTGTTTCTACTAAATTATTATGCAAAAGGAATCTAAATATAAATTTTTAAGTTTCTAGCTCTTTTCTGTTGATTTTTACAGAAAAACATCCAAATTTCGAAAATGGTTAAAGTTACTGGACTGATATCCAACACATATTGATTTTGTATTACTCCTGACATGCTAGAAACGTTTCAGGCTATTTACTTCATTTTAAAGTATTGCGCAATATTTATGACGTCAGAGCTAGTTACAGCGGACTAGGCTGGCACACAATGGAAAGACTGATGTGAATTTTATAAGGCGTGAGTATGCTGCTTCCCTACAACTGCTATGAGTCCTCTCTGATGGCCTCGCATTGCTGGTGCTCCATCCGTGGTCACTGAGTTTAATCGATTCCAATCCATTCCGACACCATCAATCTTTTGCTCGACAACTTGTAATAAGGCAACACCGGTCGTACTACCTTTCAAAGGCTTTAACTCCAAAATGTCCTCTGTTACAAGCAGAGTGCTATCGACACTACGTTCAACACATCGTATGTGTGTCACTATCCGAGTCGTATCTCTAAGATCTGTTGCTTCATCCAACATCACAGAGAAGGCAACAAAGTCTTTACTCTTATTTATTAACTACCTGTGCATGTCGTCGGTCATAACACTTATACGTCGTATCGCTGTTTGTTTAGGAAACGCCGATTTCTTGAAACCTGCTAACGTTCGTGGGACACAAGAAAAAGTTCTGCAGTATCAATGATAGTGTCCTTTAGAAACTCCCCTTCGTGGAACGGTTCCCCCGATTTTGAAGTTCTTAATACAGTTTTGAAATCTGCTCGCAGTGCAGATGTACTGTGTGTGCCATTATAGAAAATTGAAAACAGTACGTCGTACAGTAAAACAGATATCCTACATAAAAACCTTTTCATGTGCCTCATCCATTTTCTTAAGCGCACTTAATTTGGCTTGCCGTTCTTCGCTGTTCAGTACACTACACTCGTCTTTATCAAACGAGTTGCAGTGTCTAGCAATTGTGAACTTGTGCTGGCCGCTTATTATTCTGCGGTGCAGCAAACACTGTGTTTTCACCCACGACTGTAAAGAAGAATTGCAGTTCCCAGTCGTGTTTAAATGAGTGAGAAGACAGATCCCAGGTTCTTTGCGTTTTCGCAATACACGCCATTTCTCAGTAAGTCTTACGTAAGGTGACTATCGCAAGACTGGGCGTTCCTCGGTCCTCCTGGCACCGTTTAAGCAAGGAGTCGGAATCGTAGCCGCTTATTTGGCGTACATGTCTAGTAACGAATATCGCTACTCCCCTTTGTCCACTGACTGAGATGTGGGCACCTGTGCTGCACTTCCGCCCTTTTGCACAGAGTGCAGCATTTGGTCGGCCCAGTATTACGGTACTGTGGCGCTGGTATTTCCGTGTGTACACGGACTATAGGCATGTAGATACAAACAAATAAATAATTACATAAATTTATATTTTTTTGAGACAGTAAACAAAATTTTATGAAAGCAGCTTGCATTATCTATACTGGTTGGAATACAAATTGGAGTCCCGCATATTCGGTTAGATTCCTCAAACACTCAGAAATATGAACGTGCCATCTACCCATGTTTGAAGAAGAAGTACTCTTCTGGTGATGACAGAGTGAAAAAATATTGCTGTTTATGCTAAGCATTTATACTTAGTGTAAGTCACTCATCTACGTTGTGGTGGGCGTGAAAACTGCACCCAAGCGGCTTAAAACACAGGGATCAAAGAGATCAACTAGGCTCGAGTATTTCATTACGGGAAGACATGCTAATGCTCAAAAATAAAAGAAATGTAACGAGTGTGTGATTTCTTTTTGCGCCGGGTTTGTGTGCGTAACATAAAAATGGAAAGACAATCAAGAAAGGCAAGCACGTAATTCTCTGTGCCACATGTCCAGAGAGAAAGCTCATCAGCTTTTGTGGAAAGCTCGGAAAAATATTTAAGGGCCCTGTTCACACGAGTTCTAAATATACACCATAAAACAAAAATGGAAGCTGTCTGATTATGTCCATTATAAATGTTTTTTTTGAAAGCCTGCGACTGTGAAAAAACTGGGTTCGTTTGTAAACAACTTTCTGCTACCAGTCACGATTTTCTTTTATTTATGTGCTACAAGAAGCGTTTCGGGAATGATTCCCATTTTCTAGTGTGTATTTCTTTGCACTATGCCATTTTTTCGTAATGTTTTCGATGAGTAAGGTACTGCTTTGTTTTGTTGACTTTATTGCATTATGTAAAAATGAGCATGTAAATATCGATAACTAACTAAAATTTCGCGTTTTTTATATATTGCAGTAAAACCAAAAAAACAAAGCAGAAAGTCAGACAATACGCGTAAATAAAAACGGATAACTTACTAAAATTGCGAGTGTTTTATATATTAAAGTAAATTCAACAAAACAAAGCAGAACCTCACACATCGAAAACATTGCGAAGAAATGGCACAGCACAAATAAATGCACACATGAAAATGGGAATCATTTCCTGAAACGCGTCGTGTAAAACATAAATAAAAGAAAATAGTGACTTGTAGCAGAAAGTTGTGTATAAACAAACCCAAAAATGAAGCTTCTGTGGGGTTTTTCACAATGATTGGTTTGAATGAGCGGCTCATCATAACGGTTAATGAGTCTTTCTACGAGTGATGGAGGAAAGTATGTAAATCTTAAATTCTAGCTGAAATTGTAATTTGAGGGAAAGTTAAACGTTCCAGCCACTGTATGAAATAAAGAAGATCCATAAATATATTACACCGATCCATTGCTTTAGAGGTAGGTGCTCCCCTGAAGTAATACGATTTGCTGATATTTATAGGCAAGTGCTCATGCTACGTTCACAACGTCCTACACACATCAAAAAAAGTTTTGCATCACCTCGGTTCCGAGAGTTCCGGAACCTGTACAGAAAACTGGAATAGAGATCAACATAAACATCACTTCCGCACTTTTTATTGCTAATCAAAACCACACATTGCATGTTGTTCCGCGATATAAAGAGACATTCAGAGGTGGTGGTCCAGACTGCTGTACAAACCGGTACCTCTAATACCCAGTAGCACGTCCTCTTGCATTGATGCATGTCTGTATTCGTCTTGGCATACTATCCACAAGTTCATCAAGGCACTGTTAGTCCAGATTGTCCCACTTCTCAACGGCGATTCAGCGTAGATCCGTCAGAGTGGTTGGTGGGTCACATTGTCCACAAATAGCCCTTTTCAATCTATCCAAGGCATTTTTGATAGTGTTATTGTCTGGAGAACATTCTGGCCACTAGTCAAGCGATGTCGTTATCCGGAAGAATGTCATTCACAAGATGTGCTCAATGGGGGCGCAAATTATCGTCCATGAAGACGAATGCCTCGCCAATATGCTGCCGATATGGTTGCACTATCGGTCGGAGGATGGCATTCACGTATCGTACAGCCGCTACGGCGCCTTCCATGACCATCAGAGGCGTACGTCGGCCCCACATAATGCCACCCCAAAACAGCAGGGAACCTCCATCTGGCTGCATTCGCTGGACAGTGTGTGTAAGGCGTTCAGCCTGACCAGGTTGCCTCCAAACACGTCTCCGACGATTGCCGCTTTGAAGGCATATGCGACACTCATTGGTGAAGAGAACTCGATACCAATCCTGAGTGGTCCATTTGGAATGTTGTTGGATCCATCTGTACCACGCTGCATGGCTGCGTGGTTGCAAAGATCTAGCTCGCCATGGACGTTGGGAGTGAATTTGCGCATCATGCAGCCTACTCCGACACATTTTGAGTGGTAACACGACGTCCTGTGGCTGCACGAAGAGCATTTTTCAACATGATGGAGTTGCTGTCAGGGTAACTCCGAGCCATAATCCGTAGGCAGCAGTCATCCACTGCAGTAGTAGCTCTTGGACGGCGTGAGCGAGGCTTGTCATCGACAGTTACTGTCTCTCTGTACCTCCTCCATGTCCGAACAACATCACTTTGGTTTACTCCGAGATGCCTGGACACTTCCCTTGTTGAGAGCTCCACCTGGCGCAAAGTAACAATGCGAACGCGATCGAACCGCGGTATGGACCATCTAGGCACGGTTGAACTACAGACAACACGAGCAGTGTACCTCCTTCCTGGTGGAATGACTGGAGCTGATCGGCTGTCGGACCCCCTCCGTCTAATAGGCGCTGCTCATGCATGCTTGTTTACATCTTTGAGCGGGTTTAGTGACATCCCTGAACAGTCAAAGGGCCTGTGTCTGTGGTACAATATCCACAGTCAACGTCTATCTTCAGGAGTTCTGGGAACCAGGGTGATGCAAAACTTTTTTTGATGTGTATCTATTTATGTGCGTCTCTTAGAGCCGAAAAATAGCGGTTTGTTATTTGCAGGAATTCGTCTCTCGTCTCTGTAACCGTTCACCCCCCCCCCCCCCCCCCACACACACACACACGCACATACATCCCAGCATACACAAATACTATACTGCACCATTACCCTAGAAGCCAACTTTCTTAAAAAATACCAACGCAAGGACAGCGCAACACCCAGTGCCCGACGGGAGAAAAACTCCGACCCTCGTGGAATTCGAACCCAGGCCCCCTCTGTTTCTGCACAACCGTGACTATCAGTATACCGCGTGCAACGCATTCTGATACTACCCGGACAGCACTACGGTTCTGCAGGAAATCCAATTAGACAAGCGGTTCTCTGCGTATTTCACAATCAGGAAGAATTATTTTTCCATCCCCACCTGCTGGAGGTAAGGGTTATTAACGTTACAGAGCTGTGAGATATGTGAACCAAGTTTGGTTGAAATCGATCCAGTTGTTTAGGAGGAGAGGTAGAAAGTACATGATAACAGTGAAATAAGTTGGAAAAACTTAACAATCTGTTTTATTTCTAGTACATCAATAAAGCAAAATTTACTCTCAACAATTTTTCCCGTAGTTATTATTATATGAAAGAGCCATTTGTCACTACACCATTGCAACTTGGTAGCCTAAGCTGGAACCGCACGTGTACTGCACACGTCTGCTTTCATTTTCATTCGGCTTTTCAAGAACACTTTTTTGGTAATTTGAAATGGTTTTCTAGCCCTCCACCCTTTCTTAGTCTAAAATTGTATGCTATTCGTACCTTACGAAAGTGCTGTGTGGATATTTATGCTTTGCAGACAATGATGAGTTTTCTTTTCATTTGTGTTCCTCTGTTTTGGTGGTAGTGTCAATGACAGCATTCTTGAAAGAAATCTTTTTAAGTCTATAATGAGCGAAGATGTGTTACCTGCTCATAATGTTTACACAATGAGCATTAGGAAGTGAATCGTACCTGCAAAATGAACTTTTCGGTTTACAGCACATTTCAGGCATAAAAACGAAAATGACTGCGACAGTGATTGATTTATAATGCTTAGTTTATAGTCGCTCCATCCGAATATTATTAGTATCTGAGCTCTAGCGCCAAAGTCTAGTTATAGAAATGTGAGTAAAACTCTTTGGCTAATGCTTGTGGTACTTCTACTCCTGCTTTCAGTGGCCGTACCTTTGAGACATAAGCAGTACTCTTCACCTATAAGCACACTGAAGAAACACTTCAGCTGTGGAAACTTATTTTTCCAGCTGCTTGTATCTTTGACTTAACTGCAATGGGGAATATATAGTTGTATCTGGTGTGAGCTCATAATGTCGTTGAATTTTTGAAATGACTTCACATTCACTATTAATGTTAAATAAACTGTGCTTTCAGCTCTTGTAACCTCTTGCGAGTGAACTGAATTCAACATGTAGTAGTATATATTATAATAAATAGTACAGTCAAAGAGAAATGTGAAGTCATTTAGAAAATGTGGAATATGTCTGGCTATTCTGTGATTGTCGGATTACCTCTTGGGTAGTACAGAATTTTCTTGTAGTTTTCATTGCGTAATCTGCGAGATTTTCCCGTAAGGTATGACTTCGGTTGATCAATTTATGGATTTCAGTCCAAGAAAACCGTTCCAGGCAGGAAAACAACTTATTTCGTCTTTTAGACTGCGAATTAGTTCTGTTAGTCTCCACAGGGAGCTATGAGGAAGAGAGAAATGTCACAGTTATTCGCTTATAGTGAGGTAACGTTCTCACACTGTAAGACAAAAGCCTTGTATTAGCTCTCGGTTCCAGTCCTGATGGACACAAGCTTTTTACCTCTTCTGTAACAAAGCCAGATCGAAAATCAATAAGATTATCTTAAGAAAACTTCATCATAAACCTACTCTCTACTCTCAGTATGTCATTGTCTAATGGCCTTTCTGTGCTTCCTCTGACATAATTTAAAATTTTTGTCAATATACAATTTTATTTATGATATTGTGGCATTGAATCTGTTTCTTTATTATCTACTCCAGTTGCCACATTTCGAACCTACTTGAGTATGACACAGCACGGCACGTAAACACAGATTGTTTTGCAAACCAAAGTTTGTAATATCTTATTAATTCGTGTCGATTTAGGCATGCTTGTATTACGGATATTGTGTTTTATTGAAACAGACTTTTGTAATAAGGTTATTGTGGTAAATTTTGATTAATATATATTAGTTCAGTGCATATTTTTATGGCGTTTTTCCATTAGTTTATTCAATACAACAGTCAACATAAGCGAGAAATTAATGATACGAAAGACAGGTCTCTTCCCTTACCTAACATAATCTGACAAGGCTTACATAATTTACGAATTACATGCTTGTAGAAACCGACTGGTTTGGAATTAACAACGTCGTCATGCCAAATTCGAAGTGCATTTGCGTCTAGAAAGGAATTTTCTTGATGGTTTCTTTTGTGAAATCAGCAGAGTACATGTGGGCGTTATCGTGTATTGTCAATAATCCATGCAGTATTTTAGACCTTTTACTTACACTGCGACCGAAAGTCGACGCAGTTATTTTCAACAAATACCATCTGCAATGGGTGGACTCCTAGAGAGCAGATCGTAGTGGGAAACAACCTTTTCGTGCCTCAACTGCCAAATTTGATCTGTCCATTCTGTCCTTTGTTTGAGAAGACGTTTGTAGCTAAAGCGCAGCTATTAAATTGAGGACGTTCAGATAAACATGAAAATATAGTCACCTTTTTGAATTATGTTGCCTTGAATTAGGGCACACAGTATTCCTAGACCCGACCTCCGAACGTTGCCCATTGAATCAAAATGTGGCACTAAGGGTAAATGGCAGCAGATCATCACATTTGGCATATATTGGAGCTTCTTTAATGTGGAAAATCATTCATACCAAAAAGATCCTTCTTGAATCGATAAAACCATTTTCTTATGTGTTTTCTCTGGTAATTCTCACGACACAAATTGGAGAAATGCTCGAGCGGCCTCCAGTGCCTTCAAGCCTTTATTAAACCCAAAACGAACATATGTTGGAAGTTTTACACTATCTTCCACATGAGATTACTTTTTGTCGTTTAGACAACATTTAAAAAAGTTATGTACGCAAAATCCAATAAATAACTGCAATTTCAATACCTCTTTTTTGTATGATGCAGTTCAAAACAGAACAGCACACATAGTCGAAAGTCGCATTGTTTTTACGGTATTGTTAACTGTTAGTGGTTATTGCCAATCAATACAAAGCCTTGACAAACAAAACAAGAAAAACAAAACTCTGTACACTTTCCATACCTTGGATCATGTGGCCCAGGGAAGCGGGTCCATCTAGTAACCGAAAACAAGAAACATGGGGGTCCATACCAGGAAAAGTAATTCCTATTGAACTATTGTCCAGCACCAGCTATTCTGAATCTCGTAACGATTAACTTCATACATCTCTTCCTTCTTCACGTTTTGGTGCACTCCAACACTTTCCTTTCTTATTCTTAGCGTGAAAGGCACACGCTGTGACTGCCATACCCTAGTTACCTCGCTGGAGCTGGGTAAAAGAAGTAAATGATTCGCATACGTTTATCTCTGAAGGATTACCTTTGATCATTTAACCACAGCGAAAAACTTAACTTGATTGATCAATCTTCCGTTTCACTTGTTTACCTATTATTTTACTTACGTTCGTAACTGCAGCTTGGCCACTTGTCCTGTCAGATCCCGGGGCATAGCCCCAGGTCCCCCAGCATTGTCAAGCACTGGTATTACCGCTACGTAGTTTCCTTAATCATTCGGGGATTATTTTCCTCGTATCAGTGATATGTAGGTGAGTGCGAATGATTACTTCAGGAAGTGTAGATATTCACAGCGAAGAGTGAAGAGGACGGCAGTAAAATGTCACGGTGGTATTAATGGACAAGGCTGATGTGACTTTCAGGAGGAACAGATGATTCACCGTACTTACACATGTTTACAGTTACGAGTACTTTCACGAGAACTGCACCAAATTATTCTCAGTGGAAGTACATTAGCGAGATGAAATAGAGAGAACACATACAGTCAGTTGTATAAGAGGCTGTCAAATGAAAACTAGACAGATGGAAAAAATAATGCCACTGTCATACAAGACGGTCAATGCCTTCATAGAAAAATGGTTGCGGTTGACTGCGGAACAATTATTGTTCCAGGTGTGCACCTATTCGTCCGAAGCAAATCCACGGTCACGAATGTCCTCATACTTCTTCAGGGCTCCAAAAGCATGCAGATGGCAAAGGGAGAGATCGGGAGTTTATGGGGATGTGTAAGGACTTATGAGCGAAACTTGTGCAGCGTTATCGAAACGACCTTGTGAACATGTCGGCGGGCATTACCCTGCAAGAGAATGATACCGTCCGTCAACATTCCTGGCCGTTTGGACTTATGGCGCCGCGTTCCAGAAAGTCAATGAGCAGTGCACCCTTGCAGTCAAAGGAAAAGCCCTTCATCACTTTCCCGGAGCTGGCGTCCATGGCTCTAGATTTTTTCGATGGAGGTGAACCCATGTGCTTTCAGTGATAGCTATGACGGTTGCTATTCGTTTCAAAATGATGACTCCATGTTTCATCTCCCACGACTGTATTGGACACGAAACGATAATATTCATCGGGCTATGGTTTTAGGCGCTGCATTGAAATCGACAGTCTGTTCAGCTTCTGCTTCTCTGTCAGGATGTGGGGAACTCACGGCGCACTGATCTCCCGGAACTTCACATGCTCTGTCGTAATGGCGTGGGAGGTACTAATGACTCATGCCCAACATGAGCCGAATGACTTTCCGCCGTCCGCCGTTGGTTATTTTGACGGCAGCATCCACAGCAAAATGACAGAAGGGGTAATGACACAATGAGCCTTCCGTGGCCACTGCTGTTTTTCAGTGACACTCGGCCTTCTTGAAATTATTTATTCCACGCAAACAGACGCACGCCTGACATGATGTGTATGCCATACACAGCAGACATTCGGATGTGAATTTCAGTTCCATTCAAAAACCGCACTACAAATAACAGTTCCTGTTTCCTGGCCTCGTTAGTGAAGTCCTTCCTGATTCCCAATGGAGGACACTCCTATACACGTCTACTCATATGTACATTGCCAGCTTCAACACCATGCCCGTCATATAGTCTGTCTCGTTTCTATCTGACTGGCTTTCCACGTACAACAAATGTCAAGCTATGACTTGTTGCTAGAATACTACGAACGTGCATTTTGTCTACAAAATAAATTACATTCTAAACACAACATAATAATATCCTGTAATAGTAAACAACAAATCACAACGAGATGAAGTTTTCAACAATGGAATGGTCCTAGCAGCGGCCCACGCCGTTGCTGAGCAACAGTGAGGCGAGATGACTGGCGAACTGCATGAATGTGTCGGTGATTAGTCAGCACAGTCTTCACAACACCGTGAAATATTGTCATAGTCCAGAGAAGTGATAGCAGTCAGAAGGTAAGCTAGCAAAGAACTTAAAGTTCTGCCGTTCCGTGGCATCCCAAACACAAGCTTCAAATAAATAAGTGGAGATCTTCGACACGTTGGTTACATTCAAATTAGGTAATTTCCAAGAATGTTTGCCTATCGAAGCCGCAGGGTGGAAACGATGTGTATGGAACGTGCGATTCTAAATCAATCACGCGACTGTGGTGGCGGGCGTTAATATAAATAATTTGTGAGATGCTAGGAAACTCCAAACGATTTGTGACGGTAGTGAGTGGGATGTCTGCTATTGTAGACGTTTCTTCGGACGATTGCCTTACGCAATGCAGAAAATTGTTTGAATTCTTGTCGGAAATGTGACACTCTACCCATATTTTTGCGTGACTCTGGCAGGGTCTACCCACGTTACAGCAAAAAGCGAATACTTCCTGTAACATACCCATCAAATGGATTTTCTCATGACGACAACGTCGACGTGTGAGGTAAGTCGTTTCCTTCGTAATTACAACAATTTTACTAACGCTCTTTCGTCGTTGCTATAGTGACCACAAAAAATGCTCATAACGCCTGCCACCACAGTCGCGTGATCGATTTAGAATGACACATTAGATATATATCGTTTTCACCCTGCGGCTTCGGTAGGCAAACAATCTTGGAAATTACCAATAAATCAGTGGAGATCTTCTACACGTTGGTTATCTTCAAATTAATTTAATTTTGCAAAAGCCAATCATCGAGTCTATTTATCACGGCTTGTACGATGCATTTTGTGTTTCAGAAACCCGAATTTTATTAATCTTGTAATTACAAAAAAATCGAAATAGTATAAACAATTAATTCTTGTACGAAGTTTCTGTGCCGAGCGCACCTCTGGTTCACTAGTACCGGAATTTCTGGGGAAGTCAGGTACAACACATGTCTTGAAAAACATGTTTGCCATACACATACACTCCTGGAAATGGAAAAAAGAACACATTGACACCGGTGTGTCAGACCCACCATACTTGCTCCGGACACTGCGAGAGGGCTGTACAAGCAATGATCCCACGCACGGCACAGCGGACACACCAGGATCCGCGGTGTCGGCGGTCGAATGGCGCCAGCTGCGCAGCATTTGTGCACCGCCGTCAGTGTCAGCCAGTTTGCCGTGGCATACGGAGCTCCATCGCAGTCTTTAACACTGGTAGCATGCCGCGACAGCGTGGACGTGAACCGTATGTGCAGTTGACGGACTTTGAGCGAGGGCGTATAGTGGGCATGCGGGAGGCCGGGTGGACGTACCGCCGAATTGCTCAACACGTGGGGCGTGAGGTCTCCACAGTACATCGATGTTGTCGCCATTGGTCGGCGGAAGGTGCACGTGCCCGTCGACCTGGGACCGGACCGCAGCGACGCACGGATGCACGCCAAGACCGTAGGATCCTACGCAATGCCGTAGGGGACCGCACCGCCACTTCCCAGCAAATTAGGGACACTGTTGCTCCTGGGGTATCAGCGAGGACCATTCGCAACCGTCTGCATGAAGCTGGGCTACGGTCCCGCACACCGTTAGGCCGTCTTCCGCTCACGCCCCAACATCGTGCAGCCCGCCTCCAGTGGTGTCGCGACAGGCGTGAATGGAGGGACGAATGGAGACGTGTCGTCTTCAGCGATGAGAGTCGCTTCTGCCTTGGTGCCAATGATGGTCGTATGCGTGTTTGGCGCCGTGCAGGTGAGCGCCACAATCAGGACTGCATACGACCGAGGCACACAGGGCCAACACCCAGCATCATGGTGTGGGGAGCGATCTCCTACACTGGCCGTACACCACTGGTGATCGTCGAGGGGACACTGAATAGTGCACGGTACATCCAAACCGTCATCGAACCCATCGTTCTACCATTCCTAGACCGGCAAGGGAACTTGCTTTTCCAACAGGACAATGCACGTCCGCATGTATCCCGTGCCACCCAACGTGCTCTAGAAGGTGTAAGTCAACTACCCTGGCCAGCAAGATCTCCGGATCTGTCCCCCATTGAGCATGTTTGGGACTGGATGAAGCGTCGTCTCACGCGGTCTGCACATCCAGCACGAACGCTGGTCCAACTGAGGCGCCAGGTGGAAATGGCATGGCAAGCCGTTCCACAGGACTACATCCAGCATCTCTACGATCGTCTCCATGGGAGAATAGCAGCCTGCATTGCTGCGAAAGGTGGATATACACTGTACTAGTGCCGACATTGTGCATGCTCTGTTGCCTGTGTCTATGTGCCTGTGGTTCTGTCAGTGTGATCATGTGATGTATCTGACCCCAGGAATGTGTCAATAAAGTTTCCCCTTCCTGGGACAATGAATTCACGGTGTTCTTATTTCAATTTCCAGGAGTGTATTTAAGAAATATATTTTAATACGAATTTTAATGCTTTATAGACGGACTTAATGCACTATGTATTTTTTGTCAGAAATATAATTAGACGTTTCAGTGGCAAGAGTCTTTAAATATGAACGGAATGAAATTCGATTTGAAACTATTATTTCAGCTGTCGTATAGTTAAATAAGATCGATCCGCTTTATAGTCTTCGTGCCAGTACAATTTGTGTACTTAGCTCCGTATTTACTCGCCTGCGTGCATTCAGATTCTTGATGTCAAGCGAGTGGTCGCTTGAGTGGGAAGCAGCGGCTCCAAGGTCTGGGAAGCTGACAACAGCCGGGAGAGCGGTGTGCTGATGCCACGGCCACGCATACCGTATTCGAATGACGTCACTGGCAGAGGATGACACAGCGGCCGGTCGGCAGTGAAAGGCCCGAGAGGACCAGCAGCCGCAGCGTTAGCTCTTAACTGTAGCATACTATAGGCAAGAATTGACATATCCTGTCAGATGTTTCGAAACAAAGAGACCTTTTTTGATTAGCTTCACAGACCACTGGAGAACAAAATTTAAATTGTGGATTTTTTTTCTTTTTAGTTCTGTACACCACACTCCCGCCGCATTCCCCGTGATAGCCTTGTCCGTGACATCTGATGTCATCTAGGCCCTCTTGTTCTGCATATTGAATTGATGAGCTAATGCAGATTGATCTTTGACCTTGGTAAAGGAGGAAAATGATTAGCTTATCTTTACTTTGATTATTACAATCTAGCGAAAGGCTTCACCTAACTGATCGATTTCTCTGATTTTTTTCTTTCCATTTTAACTTTTTCAATCTTTTTTCTTTCTTCGCCTCTGCACTAAGGGTCCCTTTGCCGCAGGGGCCGCTTGTCATTCCAGCCTAGTTATACCTCTGATTTCATTGGATACGTGGTGATGATATTTTGATAAATAATTAAATTTCCCAGAAATACGCCATTACTTAGAATTCTCATTCTTTTAAGAGCATCAACAAGAAGAAATGCTACCAACCATTCAAAAAATCAGAACACCAATCTAAGAAAATGACTTAGCCAGTGTGGAAGATTTAATAACAGCATAACCTCTGAAGTGACCACAAACAAAAATTATTAAATATTTGCAGATGGTATTTCAAAAAATGTCGAAAACATAAAACACTGGAAGAACGAAAAATGTCTCTAATACATCAGCTTCATAAGTAAGATGACAAAAGAAGACGTCGTTAACTACAGTAGAGTATCTCTCCTAAAAGTTGCCTACAAAATATTAAAAAAAAATTTCTAGAATGAGATTTTCACTCTGCAGCGGAGTGTGCGCTGATATGAAACTTCCTGGCAGATTAAAACTGTGTGCCCGACCGAGACTCGAACTCGGGACCTTTGCCTTTCGCGGGCAAGCGCTCTACCATCTGAGCTACCGAAGCACGACTCACGAAAGGCAGAAGTAAAGCTGTGAGGACCGGGCGTGAGTCGTGCTTCGGTAGCTCAGATGGTAGAGCGCTTGCCCGCGAAAGGCAAAGGTCCCGAGTTCGAGTCTCGGTCGGGCACACAGTTTTAATCTGCCAGGAAGTTTCATATCAGCGCACACTCCGCTGCAGAGTGAAAATCTCATTCTGGAAACATCCCCCAGGCTGTGGCTAAGCCATGTCTCCGCAATATCCTTTCTTTCAGGAGTGCTAGTTCTGCAAGGTTCGCAGGAGAGCTTCTGTAAAGTTTGGAAGGTAGGAGACGAGATACTGGCAGAAGTAAAGCTGTGAGGACCGGGCGTGAGTCGTGCTTCGGTAGCTCAGATGGTAGAGCGCTTGCCCGCGAAAGGCAAAGGTCCCGAGTTCGAGTCTCGGTCGGGCACACGGTTTTAATCTGCCAGGAAGTTTCAAAAAATTTCTACTGGAAAGAATTATCCACTGACAGTTAAATAAGTATCAAGGCAGATTGGAAAAAGAAGATCTTTCTCAGAAAAGATACTCAAACTGAACACTATATTCCGTCACAAAAGAATGAACTCAAGGCACAGTTGTAACATTTTTAGATTTTGAGAAGGAATTTGACAACGTAATCTGAGAATTTGACGTTAAAACAAAACTAATAAATCTTGTCCGTGAAACGCTTACAGAAGCAACCTCAAATATAATTTTAATGGGTGAAATTTCTAAGCTCTGTGAATTAACTACAAGTATCAGGCAGTTTTGACTTAACTTCTGTCCTCTTCAACCGTGTGTCAGAGGAAAAAAAGTAAGATTCTTGAAAGAAAAGAACGTCAGGTATCGTCAGCAAAACTGATAAGAAGGAAACAGCGTACCATCTGCAGACTATGTTGCTCAAATGTACGGAATTCTTGCACTTTTTGAAATAACAAGTCTGTCCCTTGGAAAAGTTCAACAGTAGAATAGGATCGAGAATTTCTGTAAAGAAAATCAAGTTTTTCACTAAAACAGAAGCTGCACCAAAACTTTTCATAGTTATCGGTAAAACAGAATAAAAAGGACAAGAATCTATGAAAGATAATTCTAGAAAATGAGTTAGATAAGTGTCACAAATGAAAGGATACACAAAATGAAATGTCATAATTATCTAATAGCAAAAAATATTTAATAAAATATGCATACAAACAAAACGAAGATAAAGCAACAGAACAAATTAGTGAAGGCGAAATGCCGCAGCGAAGGCCCAAAATTATAAATTAGACAAACTATAAGTTTAAGGAGTGGAGAATAATATGGAAAATTTTAAGTCCAATAAGGTGCAAAGAAACCTGCAAATTGTGGAGCAATGATAAATCACATCAAACACGGGAAAAAAACCACATATTTTTTGAAATTTTTACAGGATGAACGAAATGAGCTGTCAAAACCGATCTTCAAGTGTCTTTGGGGAAAGGAACTAACAACAAGCTGGATCCTAAGTTACTGTGTAGCTGCATTTACAAATAAGAATCGGTGTCACTCTCCTACATCGATTCAGACATTACTTCGTTTACAAGTAAGGCTGTTATTTTTAGAGGCTTTCGGTGATGATATCATTGCGAGCCGAATCACGCGAGCCATCAACGTAACCAGCGTTAATTTCCGCTTAGGAGATGGGCTTGTTCACCGCTACTGCGCCGCAGCCGGTGATATATATTCCACTCAGTTGTCGCTAGTCGATGCCCACAATCTAAACATGATCGCTCACTTTCTGCTTCGCTGAAAATGCGTGAGTCAATTCACGATTAGCTTTGGAACTAAAAATGTTGATTAATGTCTGCGCTTCTGACACTATCTTAAGTGTAAAGTTAATTTTACGCTTCTCATAAATCGCGAAATGCTTGTCAGGTGCCAGAATAGGAAAATATAAAAATAAATCTGTTCTTGTCATATAGTGGCCTGCAATACATGTTTGTTTTCTATATAACTGTGTACTGTAATAATTACAGATTTGTTACTACATTACAGTTTTTTCTTATTCTCTTGTTGATAGCTGAGAAACAACTTTTTCTAGTACAAGTTTTATGAGGTTAAATTACTATTGCCTTGTTAGTGCATATGTGCCGTCCTGAAGTTGTTCTTAGTTGGTATGGGTACGCAGGATGTCTGATTTTCGACGTTTGTCAAACACATTTCGACTTAACATCTCACTAGGTTTCGGTATGATGTGTTTACTGTAAGCAGCGTTGCCAACTACCACTTTATGCTTGTATTTGCTCTTTTGTTGGTGTTTTGGTGTCAGTATGTGGTTTTAATAGTCTTTTGTTTTCTGTGCTTGCGTCCATTGGTGTGTGTGTTTTTTGAATAGCGTGTTACTATTTATTCTGGGTGTGTTCTACACTTGTTTGTTATTGTTTTAGCGGGCTAACATGATCAATGAGTTGTTACTTATATTAATTTAGTCCTTTAGTACTTTCTTGTTCTTTAGAAGGGCTCTTCGCATTTGAAAGTTTTCCGGCAATTTTAAGAGTTCTCCGTTTGACTGGTCATCGTAACAATTTTCCTATCCTATTATGTGTTAGATGGTACATGTTCATGCTCTGTTAGGTGTTCAGAAAAGGTAAAATAGCTCTTTTCATATTTTCAGCTTCTTATGTGTTCTCATTATCCAGTTATGAAATAAATTTCTGGCTGTCATGCCAAGATTCACCAATCTGCTATCTTGACATTGTAACATATATACCAGCTTCCTTTTTTTTTGTTTCTTTTTCTATAGGTGTCTGCAAATGTGACTGGACTGTGTCTCTTGTTCTGTATGCTATGTGTAATCCTTGTTTCTTCAGTGTATTTGCTGTCTGTGTTTTGGTTTGTGTTTGTTAAAGTATACCATTCCTTTTTATTAGTCAAGTCATTTGTGTTAATGTTCTGTATGTGTATATGTGCGCCGTAGTGTCTGTGCTATTTGTGGAGGTTTATGTATACTGTTTATGTCTTCGTTTATTTTATCAATTGGTTCATCTACCATACTGATTGTATCATCCACAAATCTGTATCAGCAAACAATTGTTGTTTGGAGAAGCTAATAGTAATATAACCCCATGAAACTTGTGGTACAAATGTGGTTTCTCACCTAACAAAATGGTTCAAATGGCTCTGAGCACTATGGGACTTAACTGCAGTGGTCATCAGTTCCCTAGAACTTAGAACTACTTAAACCTAACTATTCTAAGGACATCACACACTCCATGCCCGAGGCAGGATTCGAACCTGCGACCGTACCGGTCGCGCGGTTCCAGACTGTAGCGCCTAGAACCGCTCGGCCACCTCGGCCGGCCTCACCTAACAACAGGATAATAACAAAACACTTTACTATAGTAACAAATCCGTAATTATTAAATAACAATTATTATATGCAAAAACAGCCATGTCTTACAGGCCATTGAAGATACTACACAAACAAAACAATGTGAAATGTGTACGGCAAAATTCAAACCACCTTTCATTTGGATGGATTAGTTGAATTACATTTCTAAAAAATCTACCTTGTCAACAGATAAAGCGTTAACGGTGACCATGGCTGTATGCTATGTTAAAGAATTAGTGTGGCAGTTATCAGTCGCTAAGCAAATGCACCATTATAATATATCTATCACCATGATTGGTTTCTAAATGTGACAATGGATCATCAAATGAGCGAACTACTTTTCCGAGTATCTCGTCTCCAATATACCATCTATATATACATACATATTCCTCAAGCCATTGTATGGCGCAAGGCGGAAGGTACGTTGTTTCCCTACTAGACATTTTCTTCGCTTTTCCACTCACAAATAGAGCGAAGGCAAAACGACTGTCTATACTCCCATCTGAGCCCTAATTTCCCTAAATCTACATGAAATATATGTTGGCAGAAGTAGAGTCGTTCTGCATTCAGCTTCAAATGATGGTTCTCTAAATTTTCTCAATAGTCTTCCTCGAGAAAAATGGCTCTGAGCACTATGGGGCTTAACTTCTGAGGTCATCAGAACCTGCGACCGTAGCGGTCGCGCGGTTCCAGACTATAGCGCCTAGAGTCGCTCGGCTTCTTAATCCGTCCTGAATGGGGTTCCAAACACTTCAGCATCACTCAAGAATGATGCACATGGATGTTTTACATGCGTTCTCCTCTACAGACGAGTCACGCTTTTCTAAAATTCCCAATAAACCAAGTCGACCATTTGTCTTCCTACTAGAATCCTTACACGTACGTTCCATTTCGTACAACTTTTGCGACGTTATGCCTAGATATTTAATCACCCTGACTGTGTCAAGCAGCACATTACTTATGCTGTATTCGAACATTATGGCGTTGTTATTCCTACTCATGTGTCTTTTAGCCACTCACATGTCTGGAAAGCTATTCAGTATGCTCGTATCTTCGTTAACAGTCTACAATGGGACACCGTATCAAATTCTATTTGGAAGTCTTGGAATAAGGAATCTGCCTGTTGCTCTTCATCAATAGCTCTCAGGGGTTTCATACGAGCGTTGTTTCTATAAACGTGCTGATTTGTGGAGAAAAGCTTTTCTGACTCAAGGAACTTTATTATATTGTAACTCAGAATATGTTCAAGAATTCTGCAGGAAACCGACGTTAGGGACATTGGCCTATAATTTTGTGGATCAGTTCTCTTACCCATCTTATACGCAGGAATCACCTGCACTTTTTTTCAGTCACTTGGAAGTTTGCGCTGGGCAAGAGATTCACGTTAAAGGCAAGTTATCTAAGGGGAAATGCTGTAGAGTACTTTTTGTAAAACCGAGTTGGGATTCCATCAGGACCTGGCGACTGATTTGTTTTCAAGTCTTCCAGTTGCTTCCCTACGCCAGGGATGCCTGTTACTATGTCCTCCATATGGGAGTCTGTGTGCTGATCAAACGACGGTATGTCAATATGGTCCCCCTGCGTGAATGATATCTTAAATGCGAAATTCAAAACTTTAGCTTTTCTTTTGCTGTCTCCTGTTGCTACACCAGACTGGCCAAAGAGTGACAGAATACATGTCTTCGACCTACTTAGTAATTTCCTGGGTTCTCAGCGTTATATTTTGCTAAGGTAAACATATTAGTAACATGAAACAAGTTCTACAGCATTGTATACCTAATGAACTGCTAAATACTCAAGATTTCACTTAGCGTTTTCCAACAACATCATTGCTTCAACGTTGCTATCAACTTTATGAATATAAACTGTTTTAAGTACAATACCATAACGTGCATACATATTGTCAAATTATTGGCTAAAACTACATAAATGTTTTATCCATATCAAAAATAATACCTCTTTGTACATCATCGTATGTCATTACTTAACAATGTCAGTCTGTTCTGACATTTACTTCTTTACTTGCAGCTTGTTAACTGATGAAGTGTATTCACAAAAATTAACTATCACAAAGACAGGATCACTAACTGTTACTGATCATATATGTCATATAATGCCTCTCATATTCTCCTTTAGTACTGCATTACTAGGTGTTTTTCGTTATATTTCATACCTTATTATATATACGTTATTGTATCTTGTCAGTTTATCACTATATCACCACTGCACCGTTGTATACTTCCCCATACACCATTATTACACATCAAATCCCAGCTTTGCCTTGTTCACGAAAATGACTCTAAAGAATTACATCTCACAGGACAAATAGCAATAATACTGACTTTTACATACTTTCTTTTACATAACAGACAAAATGTCAGTTTATTTAAGCATTACTTAACTTCAGACCACATATTTCCCTTAACTTTAGCCTGAATGGCTGTACTATGATATACTTCTCTCGTTATGCATATTAACGTAGGCAAATTTTTTTTATTTCACATTAACGTAGGCATCTGAACTTACATTCAATTTAGGTTCAACAGATGATGTTAATACTATGGCACTGAATTTAATATGTCAAAGATCTTTTCCTCCTGTTTTTGTAGCATACAAACTTCAAAATTACTGCACACTTCAAGTTCTCTTTAGTTTGTCAATCATATTTTTAGATACATTCCACATTTTCGGCTTACCACAGTATTTGAATTGTTTTTAGTGAAAGAAATTGGTTATTTACATAATATTTCATTTTTCTGGGGTGAATGATAAAATAATGCACTTTTCACAAGTTTTAATCTACATTTACTTGTCTTACCTCATCTTACACACTTGATACGCAAAAATTCAATTTTGAAATAAACATTTGCTAATAGTTCAGAACTGAGTATAATGGATGATGATTACATTTCTTCTTAGCACTTATAGACTGGTTAGCTGAATGAAGGGAATAATGGAGTCACCTGTATTCAATGAAGATCAGTGAATTCTCGGACTTTTCACTCATTCGTAAGTACTATGACTCTCTACTCTCCATCTAGTCTTACAGTGTTGTGTGAAATCCTTCTTTTATCAGTCAAGCCATTTGTGAGTACAACAAAATATACATAAAAAACTCTTAACATTTCACCCTCTAAAAATATAATTCATTAAACATTATATTAACACTAAAAACTACCTTTTACAAACTGTTTAGTTCGTTGTCAATTTCGAATATTTTGGATAATTTTAATACTGGATATTTAACAACAGTCTTATTTTAATATCAACCTTAATCTTTACGAGCTTTCCTTACCTTAACTGAATACGCTCTGTCTCAATTATGTTTACTTCAGTTTTAACTGCTTATAGTTCCTTTGTTTAACAGCAAAAGTTTTACAGTCCTCTTAATAACAAAATCGATTTCGCCTGCTTTTCAGTAACTATCTGCTTACCTTCTATCACAATATGGTGAGAGGCGTCTGTGATTGCATTAACTTTCCTTCAACCTCTGATTCTTAACATGACAATTAAGTCTTTGTTCTGTCTTAGAAGTCAAATTATTACCATTCCTACCCTGCCCTGCTTCTATTAGTGCAACCTGACAAGAGTTAATAAATTAAATCTGCTTGTTACAGCTCTTTTCAATTTCTTTTTCTCTGTATATCATATCATAAATGAAAGCTTCTAACTTTGGTAGCAAATCCAGTTTTACTTCTTCCACTTTCTTTTTTAAGCAAACATACATTGAATCTTGTTCATTGCACAAATCTAACTTTACATTATGAATGTAACTTCTGAACTCATTAATATTTTTTCCGGTTCCTGGTTAGTTATTCCACACATACATGTACTAACTCCTCTTTTAGTGTCATTCCTACTTTTGCTCAATGTAGGACCTAATTCCATAAGTGCTTTCAGATGAGGTATATTGTTACATTTAGAATTATTTATTAGTTCACTCAAAGTTTGCCTCCACATGTTAATACCAATCCTCAGATTAAGAATATGTGCTCATAAAATTATTTTTAAGTATATCAGTCAGGTTATCAGCTTCAGTAATCTGAAAATTACACAGAGAATAATTAAACTTTAAAAACCCCTGCTTGAAAAAGTACGTAATTTGTGTAACAGTCGTATGTGTGTCATTCATAAAACATCAAATAAAGAAAAACAAATTCTAATTGCACTCAGGAATGCTATAAGACTAGTTGTTACTTGCTGCGCAACAAAGCGTTGTCTTCTTACGGTATCTCTTTGAAACGTTGCTGTTTTTGTACCATCGTTTTATATTTATAAAGGTAGAGAAAAAACTACTTTGCAAGTTTTCAGTGATAGTATGTCGGTAATAAATATAAATAAAATAATAAAATCTGAGTTGGTAAATAGATAGCTTTTCTGTAGAGAGCTGAATGCTAGAGTAGTTACACTGAGCGTACCGTTTAGTGTGAAATGCGAGAAACTGTATAGGTCTTTAATACTCAGTTCTTCACTCGGTCCCACCCCGGTAGCTGAGTGGTCAGCACGACAGACTGTCAATCCTAAGGGCCCGGGTTCGATTCCCGGCTGGGTCGGAGATTTTTCTCCGCTCAGGGACTGGGTGTTGTGTTGTCCTAATCATCATAATTTCATCCCCATCGACGTGCAAGTCGCCGAAGTGGCGTCAAATCGAAAGACTTGCACTAGGCGAGCGGTCTACCCGACGGGAGGCCCTCGTCACACGACATTTCATTACAGCGATTAGACGAATGATGATGTTGGTGGACAGCCAAGAAATCCTCCTCTTCCGGTCCACCTATTACCGAATGTTGAAGCCATACAGACCTCAATGATGTTGCTGAAATGGGCTGAAGCTTCATCATGATGAAACTGAATGCCTGAGTGTATGTGATAAGCGGTAACGTTTGTAATTATTTAGTTACTCTCAGTTTATCGTAGTTGTTAACAGAAGACGTGAGGGGAAGAGATATAAGTAACCCACATGCGCAGAGGAGATCAGTTCATCAGCGCTCCTGATGATGGCGGCAGATTTGCTCGCATAAATTTTGTGTTTGTTGGACATTTACGATAATCACGAACAAGCATTCTGCGACATGATTGTTGACCAAATTGACTTGTGATGAGGAAACCTTTGTAGCTGCACTTGTAGATGACAAGGACATAACTTTCACTCTGTCTGTCGAGGTTGAGATGATGTTGAAACAGATCACTTGTTGGAGTTCTCAGTGATTTGTCTAGTCTGTACCTTCTGCCTGTGTCGTATGTAACAACGTCTGGTATGGAAATAGATATTTTCTTGCAACCTCCTGTCTTCCACAGCAAATACTGAACGTTTCAGGATCATCCTACCCGGAAACGTGTTTTACTGAGAATTATTCCTTGCAGCACGATGACATACAGTTTGCGTCTGTCATAACGCTTAGCAAACAAATTGCTTGCAATGACTACAGGCCTTCTTAGGTAATAGTACAGGATGAGTCACGAATGAGGGAAAATAGTTCATGTAATATTTTCCATAACAGTTAGACTTCTTTGCGTTAATTGGTTGTCGGAAATAGCACAGAGACCATGACGTCTCAGGTACTCAGTTCTCCGACATCTCTTTGTTTATAAAACGTTTAGTTATAACAATGGCCAGCTAACATAGGCTCAGAACTGCTGTACCGAAACAGACACACACACACACACACACACACACACACACACACACACACACACACAGAGAGAGAGAGAGAGAGAGAGAGAGAGAGAGAGAGAGAACAAAACTCGTACCGAACCGTACCATACTATAGCGTTAGTTCATCACATAAATTGTTTACCATTGCTTCCGCACGAAGTCTCATACACTCCTGGAAATGGAAAAAAGAACACATTGACACCGGTGTGTCAGACCCACCATACTTGCTCCGGACACTGCGAGAGGGCTGTACAAGCAATGATCACATGCACGGCACAGCGGACACACCAGGAACCGCGGTGTTGGCCGCCGAATGGCGCTAGCTGCGCAGCATTTGTGCACCGCCGCCGTCAGTGTCAGCCAGTTTGCCGTGGCATACGGAGCTCCATCGCAGTCTTTAACACTGGTAGCATGCCGCGACAGCGTGGACGTGAACCGTATGTGCAGTTGACGGACTTTGAGCGAGGGCGTATAGTGGGCATGCGGGAGGCCGGGTGGACGTACCGCCGAATTGCTCAACACGTGGGGCGTGAGGTCTCCACAGTACATCGATGTTGTCGCCAGTGGTCGGCGGAAGGTGCACGTGCCCGTCGACCTGGGACCGGACCGCAGCGACGCACGGATGCACGCCAAGACCGTAGGATCCTACGCAGTGCCGTAGGGGACCGCACCGCCACTTCCCAGCAAATTAGGGACACTGTTGCTCCTGGGGTATCGGCGAGGACCATTCGCAACCGTCTCCATGAAGCTGGGCTACGGTCCCGCACACCGTTAGGCCGTCTTCCGCTCACGCCCCAACATCGTGCAGCCCGCCTCCAGTGGTGTCGCGACAGGCGTGAATGGAGGGACGAATGGAGACGTGTCGTCTTCAGCGATGAGAGTCGCTTCTGCCTTGGTGCCAATGATGGTCGTATGCGTGTTTGGCGCCGTGCAGGTGAGCGCCACAATTAGGACTGAATACGACCGAGGCACACAGGGCCAACACCCGGCATCATGGTGTGGGGAGCGATCTCCTACAGTGGCCGTACACCACTGGTGATCGTCGAGGGGACACTGAATAGTGCACGGTACATCCAAACCGTCATCGAACCCATCGTTCTACCATTCGTAGACCGGCAAGGGAACTTGCTGTTCCAACAGGACAATGCACGTCCGCATGTATCCCGTGCCACCCAACGTGCTCTAGAAGGTGTAAGTCAACTACCCTGGCCAGCAAGATCTCCGGATCTGTCCCCCATTGAGCATGTTTGGGACTGGATGAAGCGTCGTCTCACGCGGTCTGCACGTCCAGCACGAACGCTGGTCCAACTGAGGCGCCAGGTGGAAATGGCATGGCAAGCCGTTCCACAGGACTACATCCAGCATCTCTACGATCGTCTCCATGGGAGAATAGCAGCCTGCATTGCTGCGAAAGGTGGATATACACTGTACTAGTGCCGACATTGTGCATGCTCTGTTGTCTGTGTCTATGTGCTTGTGGTTCTGTCAGTGTGATCATGTGATGTATCTGACCCCAGGAATGTGTCAATAAAGTTTCCCCTTCCTGGGACAATGAATTCACGGTGTTCTTATTTCAATTTCCAGGAGTGTAGATTCCAATGGTATAATAGGAATGCGCGCTCTGGATTTCCTATTTCGCTTTTGCGGGAGTCCATTTCTGTGCTGGTATTGCCAACCTCGAGTAGTGTTTGACATTTTGTTCATTCATTACCCCTCGTTCCTTATCTCTTACTGTGTGGGGAACTTGTGACTTCACAACGTATAAAGACAAAATTGTGTTTCCGAAGTTTCTGTGTGAAGTACCGCCAACTGAGTTCCACAAGAGCAAGAAATATGATGGGAGTCTAGAATTTTTCCGTGCGCCACCGAAGAATAGGACAAATGGCAAGACGACATAATCGACGCACACCGGAGCAGCCTACGCCGCAGATTATTGTGCAAGAAATGCGGTATCGTGTGATGGACTGTCCGTTCTATCTGAGTTGTCTCTTTTTTTTCCTAATTTGATATTGAACCTCGGGTACAGATGGCATGGGAAACGGAAATTAAGAAGAAACGGTATTAACGTGTACTTTTCGTATATGTAGTCCACCATGTCCGTGTCTCTTTTTCATAAGTCATGGGCATGCTGTGTTCTCCGGTGTACTGGCTACGTCAGGAACTTATTTTCCATAAATGAGAGATTTATAACGCCCATAGCAGTAAATTAAGAGAATTACGTTTGATAGGCTTGTCAGTTACATAACTGCATGTTTCACGAATCTTATGAGATTTCTATTGAAAGGATGTGTGAGAACTCAGTTTAGAGCTATGTACAGAATCTGTTTGTTTTTACAGCCGCTAAATGGCCATTTACAGATTCAAAGACAGCACAGTGGCGTGGACTAAATAAAACTGAACACGCTATTCTTTGTCTTTACTCACGTTATAAAGGTAAGACAAATGTAACAGTAAAGATAGGATGTATCATTACTATATTATATGTTATTGCGTTTTCACATTCGTCTACAGAATAGGTATTATCCAAATGGAATGAATTCAGATAAATTTAAAATTTACTTTGCTGTCTGTCAGTGTTAATCGATAAATGCCAAGGGCATTGTCACGTTAGTAACATCGGTTCCCTCCTGATCACCGAAGTTAACATTGGACTCGATTAGTGCTTGGGTGGGTGACGATCCGGGGAAATCCGGGTGCCGTTGGCTGACGGACAAGCAAGTCGCCGAAGTGGCGTCCAATTGAAAGACTTGCCCAGGCTGGTGTGCCACACGACATTATTCACTCAACTCAACAAGCGATATGGTTACTGCATACCGGACTCCTATTTGAGCCTCTGATACGTTTAGTAGTTACGAAAGAAAGCAATATTTCCTTTTAATCTAAACGTTATAATTATTATCAGGTCTGCTCGATTGTTTACGACGAATATCACTAAAGGGTGAATATACACCACGTGAGACAAAATTCGATCATTTGTCTACTAACAATGAAAACAAAATGTATGTAACCAAATTTCCTCCCATGTATATGTGTATGGACGTCAAACTACAGCTGTGTGTTAACACTGAAATCACACGTATGATAAGTACCACACATTCTGTGTGGTGTAAAACTGTAGTCCGGTTACTAGAGGGGGTAGAATTTAAGTTATAATACTCGAGAAGAAGATACCGATTCCATGTCCAGGTGCAATTTCTCTTTAAATCTCGTAATCTTTATCCTATAATTATTGCAGGTCTTATGCAAAATATCTACTTAATACTAACAATGAAGTGACAGTACAAACGTCTTTACTGTTCCACTGTAAACGACGGTTGTTCTCTTTCCATTTACTACATCTCTCCATACTTCCTGGTCCGTTGCCAATATTGCTGCACCCTTATTCAGCTACACCTCTTACGTCAAAGTAAAGAAAAATGACGCTGCCCATTTCATTTATGGTCTGTCCCTGGTTCTCTTAAAATACACTACTGAACTCATACACTGAAGAGCCAAAGAAACTGGCACACGTGCCTAATAACGTGTATGGCCACCGCGAGCTCGCAGAAGTGCGCAACACGACGTGGCATGGACTCAACTAATGTCTGTCCGCCCCCGGTAGGTGAGTGGTCAGCGTGACAGACTGTCAATCCTAAGTGCTCGGGTGCTGGGTCGGAGATTTTTCTCCGTTCAGGGACTGGGTGTTGTGTTGTCCTAATCATCATCATTTCATCCCCATCGACTCGCAGGTCGCCGAAGTGGCGTCAAATCGAAAGACCTGCACCAGGCGAACGGTCTACCCGACGGGAGGCCCTAGCCACACGACATTTCATTTCAACTAATGTCTGAGGTACTGCTGGTGGGAATTGACACCATGAATTCTGCAGGGCTGTCCATAAGTCTGTAAGAGAACAAGGGGCCGGAGATCTCTTCTGAACAGCACGTTTAAAGGCACACAGGTATGCTTAATAATGTTCCTGTCTGGGGAGTTCGATGACCAGCGGAAGTGTTTAAACTCAGAAGTGTGTTCCAGAAGCCACTTTGTTGCAATTCTGCACGTGTGGGGTGTCGCATTGTCTTGTTGGGATTGCCATAGTCCGTCTGAATGCACAAAGGACATGAATGGATGCAGGTGATCAGACAGGAGCTTACGTACGTGTCACCTGTCAGAGTCAACTCTGGACATATCAAGGGTCCCATTGAGACTTCCCCTTGAATGTAAAGAATGACTGTGCTGGCAAACTTCTACGTTATTTGATACAGGAACAGCTGAGTAAAACTGAATGTACTCAGGCAGTTTTCTCTTTACTCACCTCCAACTGTCCAACGCTACGCGCTGTTCACATCCAACTGCCCAACACTACAGTAGCGAATAATCCAACAATGCGTCCAACCAACCACAGACTGCACATAGCGCAGTCAGCTATTTTAATACAGAGTGCTACGTGGCGTCACCAACATTAAAACCTAAACGGTGTCATAAAAACCTTAACAGTCTACTTACACCTTAACACTCCAACTGCACACGCCCCACACCATTTCAGAACCTCCAGCTTGAACAGTCCCCTGCTGACATGCAGGGTCCATGGATACATGAGGTTGTGTTCATACCCGTACACGTCCATACACTCGATACAAATTGAAACGAGACTCGACCGACCAGGCACCATGTTTCTAGTCATCAACAGTCCAATGTCCGTGTTGACGGGCCCACGCGAGGCGTAAAGCTTTGTGTTGTGCAGTCATCAAGGATACACGAGTGGGACGTCGGCTCCAAAAGGCCATAACGATGATGTTACGTTGAATGGTTCGCACGCTGACACTTTTTGATGGCCCAGCACTGAAAAATGCAACAGTTTGCTGAAGGGTTACAATTCTGTCACTTGAACGATTCTCTTCAGTCGTCGTTGGTCCCGTTCTTGCAGGATCTTGTTCCGGCCGCAGCGAAGCCGGAGATTTGATGTTCTATCGGATTCCTGATATTCACGGTACTCTCGGGAAGTGATCGTACACGGAAATATCCCCTTTTCATCGCTACTTCGGAGATGCTGTGTCCCACAGCTCGAGTGCTGACTACAACACCACGTTCAAACTCATTTCAGTCTTGCTAACCTGCCATTGTAAGAGCAGTAACCGATCTAACAACTACGCCAGGCACATGTCTTATAGGCGTTGCCTACCAAAGCGCCATATTCTTCCGGTTTACATGTCTCTGTATTTGAATACGCATGACTGAACCAGCTTCTTTCGCGTTAAATGTGTATTTTACTATGACTTATATTTCGTCACAATAATTCAAATTAGGCGTATCGTCTTGTAACGTTCTGCTAAAAAGAAATAAACTTTGTAGGACTACGTTGTTCGAATGTCTGATCTGTAGAATGGACACAAAACTCAAATTATCGTGTAGCGTGTTGTAACTCCCAGTGGTGTACTTACGCTTTGTTATTGTTAGCAAAATTTAATACGAATCGATTGTGCAATGCAACTCCCAGTACCAATTAAGAAATACAGTCACTGCTTAATGTTTTGCCGGCCGCTGTGGCCGAACAGTTCTAGGCGCTTCAGTTCGGAACCACACTGCTGCTACAGTCGCAGGTTCGAATCCTGCCTCAGGCATGGATGTGTGTGGTGTCCTTAGGTTAGTTAGGTTTACGTAGTTGTACGTCTAGGGGACTGATGACCTCAGATGTTAAGTCCCATGGTGCTTAGAGTCATTTGTACGATTCGAGTAAAATGTTTTCAGCCCCGTAGGCGCTGAATCATCTGACCCTGTTCAAAACTGATAACTTTACTCCCTGTACACACAACAAATAAATTAAATAATCTTACCTCTAAAGCAGCAACGGAGTAACGCGATATATTCTGTTCTCTCATGAGAAACAAAAATATGCCAGCTACAGGCACAGCAGTGCGCAATGCTGGCCATAATACTTTGAAATGCACTTGAAATTCTTTTGAATGATCAACGAAAACATTTAAGAAAATACAACTTCTTTAAAAAATATATGACCTGGACAGGGAGGCGGTACTGCTTGTGGTGAATTACTAATACTAAGATTGTTTTAAGAAAATTATGTTGCAAGTTAAGTTTGTCTTTCCGAAAACATCTGAAAATTTAAGTTACATGACTCACAATTGATTCCAAAACAAGGAGATTTAGTCAGGAAGTATTATCTAACCTCACTAATCCAACATAAATGTAGATCATCAAATTACATATAGCTCTGTTAACAAATCTCAGTAACGTTACAAAACTGTAATATCTAACTAGCCTTTTTATCAAATCACTTTACGTGTATTCTGGGATTACTCAACAATTACAAATTATCAGCCAGATCATCTATACTAACGAGCTGGCAAAACAAAAATCATAATTATTTAACATCTTTACCTTCCTTGCAGGAAGACTTCTGCTTCCATATTCAACAGTATTGCGGTACCTGCATTAATCTAACACTTGGTAGCGTCACAGAGCACATACCAAAAACTGCCTACTCCATCGTCTTTTGCTCTCCGACAGCTATCTACAACTGTGCACCAAGCGCTCTCTTACTCCAGAAACAGTATCTTTGGCTCTGTGGTCGTGCATAGTCAGCGATCCGCTTTATAAAGCCTATAAAAGGGATACATCGTTTATATTATCATAGTTTCGGTTTAATTTACATTAATATTCTTATCTTATTCTGGTGCCACATACAATTGTGCCCCAGTAGACTCCTATGGGCCTTTAGGCTTTATGACGTAATTTTAACCTCCACAGAGGATAGTGCGATAAATAAATTGGCGAAAAGTTAAATCAGGTCTAGACTAATGAAGTGGCGTCTCTATGCTTTATTTCTCATTAACATGTTTTTCCAGATCACGGCATACACATCCAGTTTTATTTTGAATTTGTGTTACTTTAATTATTGGTATAATTTTAGTTGTAATACAGAAGTAAAGAACTCTTTTTCTGAGATTAAAGGAGACTCCATTTAGAGAGGACCACGTATGAATACTTAGAAATCATTAACAACTCCGTTTTCACTGTATCTATAACTGTAATAATTGTAACTCTTGTCAGAAAGTTCCATCTTATCTTCGTACATGTTAAGTGGAGGAAATTTCATATACAGGGTGTCCCAGCTATCTTGTCCACCCAAAATATCTCTGGAACAATAACAGCTATTGGAAAACGACTTTAACCGGTATCAATGTACGGCTGGGGCCCATGAATGTACATATTTGGAAACATTCTAAAACGAAAGCATATGTGTTTTTTAACAGAAACTTATGTTTTTTTCAAATGGACCTCCTATATTTTTTCTTCAGCAATCCATAGCATGACAAAGCACATACATAATGGCGTTGATTGTATCGCAATATTCCCATTACATCCCGAGATATTAAGACGCGAAGTTGACGCTTGAAACACGCGACATGCGCTGCTAGCGCACGTCCTGAGGCTCAGGCGTGAGCCCCATGCTGCCCGTAATCTCGATCTGATTGACATGCGTAATCACACTTCCATACTTAACAAGAGGTCCGAAACGAATAATACGGTCTGCTGCCATCCTGCTGCGATTACGGGCAGCATGGGGTTCACGCCTGAGCCTCAGGACGTGCGCTAGCAGCGCATGTCGGGTGTTTCAAGCGTCAACTTCGCGTCTCAATATCTCCGGATGTAATGGGAATACTGCGATGCAATCAACACCATTGTGTATGCGCTTTGTCATGCTATGGATTGCTGAAGACAAAATATTGGAGGTCCATTTAATAAAACATAAGTTTGTGTTAAAAAACACATATGCTTTCGTTTTAGAATGTTTCCAAATATGTACATTCATGGGCCCCAGCCCTACAATGATACCGGTGAAAGTCGTTTTCCAATAGCTGTTATTAATCCAGAGATATTTTGGGTGGACAAGATAGCTGGGACACCCTGTATATAAGGAATAAGAATGAGCTCCGAATTGATCCCTGTGGGACTCCATCTATGACTTTTTTCCATAGTATTGCTTTTTTTATTCTTTTTGTTAAATATGATACACTACTACTAGTTCGAATCGTCACTTTTCTGTAAGTTTTCTTGAATAATGTCATTGTCTTCAAACAAAAACCCTTGAAAAGATCCTGAAAAATGACATGCTTCGTTAAACATCCATTTTGAAATATAAGCTGTGGTGTACGAAGTAAATTATTTCTACTTTAGTATGCAACTAGCCTTGAATAATTACTTCAGGAATATTTCAGAAAACGAAGTCTATAAGAAAACTGGACGATACTTGGTTCAAATGGCTCTGAGCACTATGGGACTTAACTTCCAAGGTCATCAGTCCCCTAGAACTTAGAACCACTTAAACCTAACTAACCTAAGGACATCACATACATCCATGCCCGAGGCAGGATTCGAACCTGCGACCGTAGCGGCCGCGCGGTTCCGGGCTGTAGCGCCTTTAACCGCTTGGCCACCACGGCCGGCGACGATACTTGGTTTGAATTTTTGTTTCGTTCTTGTTGTAAGGATATTTTAATCATTCTTGGAAAAAGTTTTCATGTGTTAGACTTGGTGATATTAGAAGTAGAGTTATTAAAGAACAATAATAAATGATGCTTCAGGTTAAGGTATTGTATTTCAACGAAAATAGTTTTTCTCGACATGCCAAAAGTTTGTTTTTAGTGTTCTAAACCAGTGCATCGTAACATTCTGGCTGCAGTGCTTGGACCCGGCCGGTGTGGCCGACCGGTTCTATGCGCTTCAGTCTGGAACCGCGCGACTGCTACAGTCGCAGGTTCGACTTCTGCCTCGGGCATGGATGTGTGTGATGTCCTTAGGTTAGTTAGCTTAAAGTAGTACTAAGTTCTAGGGGATTGATGACCTCAGATGTTAAGTCCCATAGTGCTCAGGGCAATTTGATCCATTTTTTTTTGCAGTGCTTGGAGCCTAGTGCTAATTATTCCAGTGTTTGTGAGAGTTTCCAGCAAATGGAAAAGGTCATCAAGAGCTACTGAACCTTAGAGGTTAGTCAGTTGGTTAGATTTATGTTCCTTACGTCATTTCAGCGATTCCAATATTGAAGTGATATGGAACTAGTCAGTTTACAGGATATGTATAAATGATTAGGGCTAACATTAATGAACACATCATTTAATTCCTACTCATGTAACTACACATAAAAACGAATTGTTCTTTTTAGATGGCATTCCCTAGGGTGTCTGAATTGAATGTTTTTGCCAAAGGGTTTGGTTTGGTATTGTTTTGCTTTAGGAAACATCTGTAGAAGTCGCCAGAGAAGTAACAGTATAAAGCTTTTTTTAGTGGCTATTTCCATGGCGTCCGCCTTTTCTGTTTTTAGCTTATAATATAAGTAAGATGCGACTGCACACACTGTCAGTACCGGCAATACGTAGTGAAGAAGTTCTTACACCGATTCTCTAAAATAGGGTCAGCTTTCTTCCCACGCACAATTCGTGAATGGAACAGGGAAGGGGGGATCAGATAGTGGTACAATAAGTACCCTCCGCCACACACCGTAAGGTGGCTCGCGGAGTATAGATGTAGATGTAGATGTAGAAATCTAAATAGCGATGTTGATGTGAGTCAGTGCATGGGTATGTCATTACACTGTGGCCACGACTAAAAGCTCTTTGTTGTCGCATTCAATAGGAAGAATTTTTCTCTGTTTTGTAAAGACCAAGTCACCAAAATATAGAACAATTGAAAGGTTACACTGGTGGGACTATTTAATTGACTGAGAATGTAGGCAAAATTTAGTGTACTATAGGCAATAAATGTCCCCTCCCACATGACACCACAAACTCATGTCGAACCAGGGCATGAGTTAACAAACCTGCATCTCTAAAAAAAGGAAACCGCCAGTTACTGGCTTCTTTTAAGTTTTCGCAGAAGGGGAAGAGATGATTTTTTCTGATGTCGTGTCTCTTCTCAACAAGCAAACTGATACATCAGAAAGATCTTTACCTAAAGCGCCTGTTCCTTGGAGCTTGTTAGTCCTAGCTATGAGGTGAAATAAAATATCTGTAAACTTTTCTCAGACACCGGAGTTTTCTTATACCACCGAGGCGGCAGAGTGAAGTGGTTCACTGGCCTATTTGCACTCTTGGAGGACTCAAAAACATGTATATTTTTATTATGCGTGGCTCTGCACATAATGCCCGGTTTATGACTCCACTGTGTATATGTATTCCTTTAGACCATTACCCCAGCCCAGGCTTCTGCTGGCGCCATGGCAGGTATCATGGCATTGTTCTGCTGGGGCCCTGTCTTTACAAGGTGCTGCCCTGTCTGCCATGTACAGCTGTGGACCTGTCTGGCTAGATTTACTAAGTGATGGGTTCGCCAAAAATTGCTTTCAACGCCCAACAAGCCCTTTCTATGAGCTACGAACCATAAAAATATCTCATGCTTTTAGCGCCCTACCAGGCTCCATCAGCGTCTACTCAGGCTACTAACTCAGGGCATTAACTTTCTAGAGTGTCACTCAAGGTTTGTCAGGTTGTAATAAAATCTTTAATAATTTTCTGTATGCGAGAAATAGGTGAGAAAATAACTTGTCCTCTCTCACAGTAGCAATAGTTCTTTATTACACTGAATTTGCACAACAGTCCAAAGTGCACTGATGTGATAACACTGCAGCATACCACATAGGCAGACAACAGTGCGATCTAGCATCTGGTGAACACACAAAGCCGTAGAGCTAATGTAAGGACAATTACTGCAAAATTTCAGATACCTATTGAGTTACCCGCATATTATAATAAATAAATGCTAACAGATGAGTCGTTCTTTTACCTACTCTCCAATAATATACCGTCCGGTCACATTAATGTGGCCACCTGCCAAAAGCTTGAATAGCCACATTTTGCAGTGCAGACTGCTGCGAGACGTGCAAGAACAGAGTCAATGAGGTTCAGGGAGATACCGATTCCAGTGCCATGGCCAGCAGCTCTAGGTTTCTGGTTTATTGATCCATGATGATATTCCCCATTATGTTTAAATGTGGGAGTCTTGTAGTCAGGGGAGTATGGCAAACTCATCCTAATGCTCTTCGAGCTACTCAGGTACTTTGCGACCAGTGTGACAGGTTGCATTGTCCTGCTGGCTGATGCTATCGTGCCAGGGAAAGACATACAGCATGTAGGGGAGGCCATGGTCACTACGGGATATATGTATACTTATGTTGATCCACTGTGCCTTGCCGGCCGCGGTGGTCTACCGGTTCTAGGCGCTCAGTCCGGAGCCGCGCGACTGCTACGGTCGCAGGTTCGAATCCTGCCTCGGGCATGGATGTGTGTGATGTCCTTAGATTAGTTAGGTTTAAGTAGTTCTAAGTTCTAGGGGACTGATGACCATAGATGTTAAGTCCCATAGTGCTCAGAGCCATTTGAACCATTTGAACCACTGTGCCTTCCAGAATGACGAGGTCATCCAAGAAATGCCACGAAAACGTTTCCCCCAGACCGTAACACTATCTCCTCTGGCCTGGGCTCTTCGTAAGATTGTTGTAGGATGTCTGCTTTCAGGCGTTTGACGTCATACATGCCAAGGCCATTTGTCCAGTGGAGCATAAATCGTGGTTCATCTGAATAGGCCACCTGTCGTCAATCAGTAGACGTTCAGTTGCGATACTGGCGTGCAAATTACAGCCTTTGCCGCCGTTGAACAGCAGTCAGCACGGGTGCATGAACCAGGCGTCTGCTGTGGAGGCCCCTACACAGGAACGTTGGCTGAACTGTCGTTAAGGAGACACTGTTGGTAGTCCCTCGGTTCATCTGGGCAGTCAGCTGCTCAACAGTTGCACGTCTATTCGCCCGTCCACGTCTCCATAGCCGTCGTTTACCCCTCTTATCTAAGGTCCATTCCGGCATGCCCGATATACTTTAACGACGGCGAAACGTGAACTTAGCCGTTTCGGAAATGCTTCGACCCTTGGCCCGAAAGCCAATAATCGTGCCCTTTACTACGTCAGAGAAATCGTCCGCTTCAGCATTACGACAATGACTACACTGTTTTCCGCATCCTCAACATGCCTTATATATTAGAATTATATATTAATACCTTCAGCTGCTGACGGGACAGGTAAAAATGTGTGCCCCGACCGGGACTCGAACACGGGATTTCCTGCTTACATGGCAGACGCTCTATCCATCTGAGCCACCGAAGGCACAGAGGACTATCTCGCGCACGTCTCCCCTGAGACCCACATTCTCACCTTATATGTCGACACACTACATTCATAGTGTTCCTACCCAACATACTCATTACTCATTACTCGTGGAAGACATTCTTACCAAGTCCCGTAAGAGTTCGGGTAGTATGTGTGCATCCGCACAGAAGAGGAAGGTCATAGCCGGTATTGTCAGAAATATATACTTATATGGATATGGTGTCTGTTCTTTCGGACATATGCATATAAGTACACGCTTTATGTATGTTCCACTGATAGTGCTACCACCTGCCATCTATGAGTGGTTACTGCATATTGACATAGAACATAGCGGGTGGTTACATTAATGTGACTGGACCGTGTGGTTGGGCAAAGCAGCGTAAGTGCTCGATTACGTTTTCCTCATACACGATTCATTTAGTAACTATTTCTGCACAGAATTTGAAATCAAAAAGCAAAAAGCATCCTCTGTTCTTAAGTAAGCTATGAGAATCACATCAGAGTAAAAAAAAAAAAAAATATTTCCTTGCGATTGTGACATCAAGTGGCTTGTGCTTCGCTAAAAAATCGATGAAATTATTCAGAATAAATACGAAACAGTGAATATTACATTCTGCCGTTTCTATTACCGTATCATCAAGAGAAAGAATACAATAGAACGACTAACAAAGAAACCCTGGCAACACAGTAGCACGCGTAATTTCTCAGTAAAACGATGTTTTGTAACTGCCTTTCAGGATCTGTCCTGTAAATGTGCCTTTCTTTCTGCCTTACCAACTTCGAAGAAGTGAACATTTCCGAGACATACTACACTCCTGGAAATTGAAATAAGAACACCGTGAATTCATTGTCCCAGGAAGGGGAAACTTTATTGACACGTTCCTGGGGTCAGATACATCACATGATCACACTGACAGAACCACAGGCACATAGACACAGGCAACAGAGAATGCACAATGTCGGCACTAGTACAGTGTATATCCACCTTTCGCAGCAATGCAGGCTGCTATTCTCCCATGGAGACGATCGTAGAGATGCTGGATGTAGTCCTGTGGAACAGCTTGCCATGCCATTTCCACCTGGCGCCTCAGTTGGACCAGCGTTCGTGCTGGACGTGCAGACCGCGTGAGACGACGCTTCATCCAGTCCCAAACATGCTCAATGGGGGACAGATCCGGAGATCTTGTTGGCCAGGGTAGTTGACTTACACCTTCTAGAGCACGTTGGGTGGCACGGGATACATGCGGACGTGCATTGTCCTGTTGGAACAGCAAGTTCCCTTGCCGGTCTAGGAATGGTAGAACGATGGGTTCCATGACGGTTTGGATGTACCGTGCACTATTCAGTGTCCCCTCGACGATCACCAGTGGTGTACGGCCAGTGTAGGAGATCGCTCCCCACACCATGATGCCGGGTGTTGGCCCTGTGTGCCTCGGTCGTATGCAGTCCTAATTGTGGCGCTCACCTGCACGGCGCCAAACACGCATACGACCATCATTGGCACCAAGGCAGAAGCAACTCTCATCGCTGAAGACGACACGTCTCCATTCGTCCCTCCATTCACGCCTGTCGCGACACCACTGGAGGCGGGCTGCACGATGTTGGGGCGTGAGCGGAAGACGGCCTAACGGTGTGCGGGACCGTAGCCCAGCTTCATGGAGACGGTTGCGAATGGTCCTCGCCGATACTCCAGGAGCAACAGTGTCCCTAATTTGCTGGGAAGTGGCGGTGCGGTCCCCTACGGCACTGCGTAGGATCCTACGGTCTTGGCGTGCATCCGTGCGTCGCTGCGGTCCGGTCCCAGGTCGACGGGCACATGCACCTTCCGCCGACCACTGGCGACAACATCGATGTACTGTGGAGACCTCACGCCCCACGTGTTGAGCAGTTCGGCGGTACGTCCACCCGGCCTCCCGCATGCCCACTATACGCCCTCGCTCAAAGTCCGTCAACTGCACATACGGTTCACGTCCACACTGTCGCGGCATGCTACCAGTGTTAAAGACTGCGATGGAGCTCCGTATGCCACGGCAAACTGGCTGACACTGACGGCGGCGGTGCACAAATGCTGCGCAGCTAGCGCCATTCGACGGCCAACACCGCGGTTCCTGGTGTGTCCGCTGTGCTGTGCGTGTGATCATTGCTTGTACAGCCCTCTCGCAGTGTCCGGAGCAAGTATGGTGGGTCTGACACACCGGTGTCAATGTGTTCTTTTTTCCATTTCCAGGAGTGTATTTTCCCTTAAGTCATATTCATTTACTCTCTCATCCATCGAAGTCTGAAAGTAGTTATTCCATTCAGTAAGGTGAACAGACAACTGTTAAATGAAACAACAATTTTACAACTGTGTCATGTATTTACTGTGAAACCATCTGACAAGCTCAAGGTTAGTTTCCTACTTGCTAGATATCAGTTACGTCACCATCTCCGTTAGTGTTGAGGGTCTGCGTATAATCAACACACATTCCTTCTTCTTCTAAAAACATTTATTTAATGTCAAGAACTCTCGTCTGCCTTGCTACACAACTCTCAAAAAGTTGGCGTCAGGTTTACAAATTTACAACGGATGCAGAGAGAAAGTACACTCACACATGATGTCTGTTAACACTAGTGCCTCAGAAAATACTTCTATTCCCTAGGCATTAGAAGTGCAGCAGTTTTATGCCTTCGATAAGAAGGTATAAACGTCTCGATGAATCTAAACAAAAGTGATTTTTCGTAACATTAATCAACATCATTGTATTATGACAGCTGCGTGTACGTTTTATGATGCATAATTGTTTTGAAATTATGTCCTTTTCTAAAATTTAATTTAACTGGTTTTTAGATTATACCAAAATTACAAGTTGTAAACGTTATATTTTTTTGTACGGAAGATACAATTTACGTTTATTTTCCCGATTTACCAATACATACAGTTACAGATCCTGTAGGCAAGGTACATGTTATTTAAGAACAGATATCAATGTAATCTACTTGCCTTTCGTGAAGGACTTAGGTATTAAAATTACAATTAAGATAATTAATCATTACCTTGTGCATGAATGTGTTCAATATTTTCAAATGAATTCAACAGGACAATGCCTACTGAAGCAGTATTGTTGTAACGTAACGTGTAGGTAAGCGAGTTAACTGGCCACCTAGAACTGGTACGAGGTGAGGGGAATTTTTTTGTGAAGCTATACGGCACCAAGGCCGAGAGCGCACCGTGGCCGGTCCAGCTAGCGACCAGTAGGGGCCACCCGGATACGAATACGAACAGCGTGCCCAGAAATGGGGGAAAAACCCAGAAGAGAGGAGCTGGACAGTGGTCGCTCACCTAGCAGAATGCAGAGTGAACCACTAACGACAGACCTCGAGACAGTCTGAAAGATAACTAAGTTATGAAACTAACAAAATCTGTAGCAATTCACAGTCGAATATTAAAGCAAATCTGAATGCATCTGCAATCTCAGAAAAATAAGGTGCATTCAATGAGAACAAAATTTTCCAAAATATTTAATGCAATAGAAGAAAACATTTTACAGTGATTAACCATTTTCACATTTAACCTCTGAATCAACAACTTTTAAATGTTTCATGCGATTTCGACAAACGATATTTCAGATGATAGCATTGCACTATAGGTATCATCCCTGAAAGCTATGTATTTATATTTCATTTCTTGATTTATTATATTCTTATACCTTTTCATTACACAAATATTTGTCAGAACGTATTCTCCACAATAACACAGCAAATAAATGCAGATCTTGTACTTACGTATTTATTTAATGAACACGTTGCTATTTTTGCCACATATTTAAGTAATTGTTTGTAACACAACTATTGGTTATAATACAAAATCATGGTTATTCTATAAGCGGTCAGTGGCATGTGTTAGCTGACACGAGCTTTGAAAACAGGGCCAAAACATGCTTCTGTAAGCAAGTTTAAATAATTTTTTTAACAACATTTAACGACAATCTGTTGTCACTTAACGCGAGCGCACTTGTGCAAGAATACTGATGATGTGCCGACTACTGCGGGATTCAGCACCGACACAAACGAGGAAGGAAAGAAATTGCGATGGCCGACAGCAAGAATCTAAAATAAGTTTTTCAAATCAGTCTGGTGCAGTCTCTTGCACTTGACCGTGAATGTAAATAAATGTAACATGGGAAAGAAAACCACTACTGTACATCTACGATATTGATGACAAATTGCTGGAAACAATATCTACCAAAAATATCTAGGAAACTATACAGAGTGACCATAAATGTAGTGACCGTGAGTCACAAGTGCGACCGTGGCGAGCCCCCGGCCGCGTCCAGACTTCCGTTCTGCACTCCGAGGGGAACACCGGTCAGAAAGCACCCGGAAAGGAGCCCGCCCGCTTCGTGATCCGCTCCGACGAAAAACGGAGAGAGTGGCGATGACGACGGCGACGGTGCCGTGTTTACGGCAGGCACCGGGACGAGCAGTGGGGCGTCAATTTCCCACGGCTGCGGCGGCGAGGCGATGGGGTCCAGGTCCATCGGTTCCTCAGGCGGGCCCGCCGGCCACAAAAACTCCGGAGCATGGGCATCGGGGGACAGAAAATCTCCGAAAGAATCTCGCAATCTACAAGCTCGACTCTGGCTCTGATGGCGGCGCCGCAACCGAGCAGGACCTTGAATTAAATACACTCCTGGAAATGGAAAAAAGAACACATTGACACCGGTGTGTCAGACCCACCATACTTGCTCCGGACACTGCGAGAGGGCTGTACAAGCAATGATCACACGCACGGCACAGCGGACACACCAGGAACCGCGGTGTTGGCCGTCGAATGGCGCTAGCTGCGCAGCATTTGTGCACCACCGCCGTCAATGTCAGCCAGTTTGCCGTGGCATACGGAGCTCCATCGCAGTCTTTAACACTGGTAGCATGCCGCGACAGCGTGGACGTGAACCGTATGTGCAGTTGACGGACTTTGAGCGAGGGCGTATAGTGCGCATGCGGGAGGCCGGGTGGACGTACCGCCGAATTGCTCAACACGTGGGGCGTGAGTCTCCATAGTACATCGATGTTGTCGCCAGTGGTCGGCGGAAGGTGCACGTGCCCGTCGACCTGGGACCGGACCGCAGCGACGCACGGATGCACGCCAAGACCGTAGCATCCTACGCAGTGCCGTAGGGGACCGCACCGCCACTTCCCAGCAAATTAGGGACACTGTTGCTCCTGGGGTATCGGCGAGGACCATTCGCAACCGTCTCCATGAAGCTGGGCTACGGTCCCGCACACCGTTAGGCCGTCTTCCGCTCACGCCCCAACATCGTGCAGCCCGCCTCCAGTGGTGTCGCGACAGGCGTGAATGGAGGGACGAATGGAGACGTGTCGTCTTCAGCGATGAGAGTCGCTTCTGCCTTGGTGCCAATGATGGTCGTATGCGTGTTTGGCGCCGTGCAGGTGAGCGCCACAATCAGGACTGCATACGACCGAGGCACACAGGGCCAACACGCGGCATCATGGTGTGGGGAGCGATCTCCTACACTGGCCGTACACCACTGGTGATCGTCGAGGGGACACTGAATAGTGCACGGTACATCCAAACCGTCATCGAACCCATCGTTCTACCATTCCTAGACCGGCAAGGGAACTTGCTGTTCCAACAGGACAATGCACGTCCGCATGTATCCCGTGCCACCCAACGTGCTCTAGAAGGTGTAAGTCAACTACCCTGGCCAGCAAGATCTCCGGATCTGTCCCCCATTGAGCATGTTTGGGACTGGATGAAGCGTCGTCTGACGCGGTCTGCACGTCCAGCACGAACGCTGGTCCAACAGAGGCGCCAGGTGGAAATGGCATGGCAAGCCGTTCCACAGGACTACATCCAGCATCTCTACGATCGTCTCCATGGGAGAATAGCAGCCTGCATTGCTGCGAAAGGTGGATATACACTGTAGGAGTGTACATGCTAGCGCCCAAATTTTGAACAATCGTTCCCCTCTCCCAGCGCCTGGTGCGACCAAAAGCTGTGAAAAGAATAGAAGCGTTAGGCGCAAAGCGATACTTGCGAGCGTGGGAGGCGCCGTGCGCTGCAGCGGGTGTAGCAACTGGAGCTGCGTGCATTGGCGCCAGCTATGTAGAAGTTCTGCAGGTGACGGACCGTCGCGAGGCTGGGAGCGGTACATTGCGAGGAGGAGCAGTAGCGCTTGCTCCTGTGTGTGGTGGGCACTTAGTTTGGTCATCTGTTGCTTGAACGTACGCACAAATCATTTGCCTTCTCCATTCGACTGAGGATGAAACGGAGCACTGGTAACGTGAGTGATACCACTGGCTGTACGAAACTGTTCAAGAGCCGTGAGCCGTAAACTGTGGTCCGTTGTCTGTAACCAACACTTTGGGAAAACCTTCCAAGCAAAAAATAGATGACAAAGTCTGAGTGGTACTACGCAAGGTAGTCGAGTTCATGGGCACTGCAAATGGATACTTGCTAAAAGAGTCCACAACAATAAGCCAACGAGTGTTCCAAAAGGGACCAGCAAAGTCAATATGCACTCGTTGCCATGGCAGTTGAGACTCTGGCCAAGCTGAAAACGTCTGTGCCGATAGATTCCCAGCACAGGCGGGACACTGACGTCATCTATTCAATGCAGGCGTCCATGCCCGGCCAAGTACAGTGCCGATGCGCTAACTGTTTCGTACGTACAATTCCCCAATTTCCTTGGTGGAGCAATCGCAACGCATCTTTTTGCAACGCTTTAGAAACAAGGACATGTGATTGTCCTGAATCATTTTGCAATAAAATCGCACTGTGCAAGACGATGAGTCTATACCGATGACCAAAATATCGGCGCCCGAAAGAATTCTGTATCCAGAATGAGATTTTCGCTCTGCAGCGGAGTGTGCGTTGATATGAAACTTCCTGGCAAATTAAAACTGTATGCCGGACCGAGACTCGAATTCGGGACCTTTGCCTTTCGCGGGCAAGTGCTCTACCAACTGAGCTACCCAAGCACGACTCACGCCCCGTCCTCACAGATTTACTTCTGCCAGGAGTGCTAGTTCCGCAAGGTTCGCAGGAGAGCATCTGTAAAGTTTGGAAGGTAGGAGACGAGGTACTGGCAGAAGTAAATCTGTGAGGACGGGGCGTGAGTCATGCTTGGGTAGCTCAGATGGTGGAGCACTTGCCTGCGAAAGGCAAAGGTCCCGACTTCGAATCTCGGTCCGGCACACAGTTTTAATTTGCCAGGAACTTTCAGAATTCTGAATGTGTTTCACTAAACGAGGCCAAGCAGTACGGATCTAGTGCAGTAAAAGGTTCAAGTCAATGTCGGTTTCTGTGGCCTGTGCAATTTTACCATAGTTCAGCGGAAACATCTAAAAGTTCAGTGTCCTCCTCATCGATCTGCCAACAAGATACGACAGTAACGTCGAGTTCAGAGCCAGGACCAACAGGAAGGCGAGATAGAGCGTCAGCATTTGCGTGCTTCGACTTGGGCCGGTACAATATTTTGCAGTGACACTGTAACAAGAACAAAGCCCAACGTTGCAGCTTCTGAGCCGTGCGTGGCGGAGCAGCTTTGGACGGATCAAACAAAGACTGAAGTGGCTTATGGCCCGTCACTAGGTAAAACTTCCGACCAAACAATAAACATGAAACTGTGTCACCTCTTTGATAATAGTGAGTGCTTCCTACTCGATGTGGAAATAGTTACGTTGAGACTTGGCCAGTAACTTGGAAGTGAAAGCAATAGATCTGTCCAGTGAACCAACTCTATGCAAGAGCACAGCTCCAATTCTGTACGAAAAATCATCCACTGCCGAAACCACAGGCTTTGCGCGATCGACATGAACAACGCGTCTGTCACTCAAGAAGGAATTTTTAAGTTTCTGGAATGCATCCAGACACTCTTTTGTCCAAAGAAAAGTCACGTTATACCGGCGCAAAGAATGCAACGGAATCTCTATCTGGGCTGGGATGGGTATAAATCGGATATAATGTGTGTACTTCGCGAGCACTGACTGCAATTTCGTCACATATCGCGGAACAGGGAGGTTTCGTAAGGACAGCAAATTTGACTGAAGGGGATCAACAACTTGACTATTAAGAATATGGCCCAAGTACTGAATTACAGACTGACAAGAGGCGCATTTCTCCAGGGGACACTTCAAACCTGCTGCTGAAAGCACTTGGAAAAGCGTACGAAGGTTACTTGCATGTTCCTCCGGTATACGTCTTGACACCACGATATCGCCCAAGTAGTTTGAACAGAATGGAACTTTTGCAGTAAACTGCTCTAAGTAGCGGTGGGGCATGGCAGGTGCGGAAGCGCACCTAAAGGGCAAGCGCAATATTGTGAACCACCCTACACGTTTGTTGACTACAAACACTTTCTGAGGCTCCTCATTGAGCAGAATTTGCAAATACGCATCGCATAAGTCAATTTTTGAAAACTGCGGCCTGCTCCAAGCCTGTCTATTAATTCCTCAGAGCGAGGCAACGGATAAGTATCAATTATTCTTTGTGGATTCACAGTGGATTTAAAGTCAACAGTAAGACGAACTCTTCCAGAATGTTTTGGTAAGATTACTATGGGAGAAGCCCATTGACTAGCCTGGATAGGAGCAATATCACCATTGTTTCGCCATTCGTTCAGTTCACTTGCAACTTTGTCTCTAAGTGCATTATGGACGGGACGTGCCTGAAAAAATTTAGAACATTGTCCTTCATTGTAACGTGCGCCACAGAATTATTTGCTCTGCCAAGGCCTTCAGAAAATAAATCAGGAATGTCTGCAATCAATTGAGTAACACTGACTTTTGGATTGAAAGCAGAAACAGAAAATACATTGTCCTGAATACGAAGACCAAACGAATCAAATTAATGCAACCCAAAAATATTTTCACAATTTCTCAAACACAAAATTGTAAATGTCACCGTTCTGGTATGAGAATGGAATGTTGTAGGCAAATTACATCTACCAAGCACTGGAATATCCTGACCGTTACATGTAGTAAATTGTGTGCAAGATTTTGTCAAATGGACAAGCCCAAATGTTCGTAAGTGGCACGATTAAGCAATGTACCGGAAGCGCCAGTACCGCACACAATGTCCGGAAATGACTATATTCACAAACACAGCACTTGGGTGGGGTGAAGGCACTTCTCACATTTGGTCATTGCCAGTACCGGTAGCCATTTTAGAAGAATGTACATTCACTGAGTGAGAAGGTGTGCCGCGCTTACGAAGGATAATGCGAGTAGAATTCTTTTTCTGTTCCAAGCACACTGTACATTACCTGGCTTTCCACAAGCAAATCAAGTCGCTTTCTACGAATGGCAGTGTTGTAGTTGATGCGTGGAAAAGCAGAAGGGACATTTTTTCACAGCACACACATGCATTGATACTTACACTACTGGCCATTAAAATTGCTACACCAAGAAGAAACGCAGATGATAAACGGGTATTCATTGGACAAATATATTAAACTAGAAATGACATGTGATTACGTTTTCACGCAATTTGGGTGCACAGATCGTGAGAAATCAGTACCCTGAACAACCACCTCTGGCCGTAATAACGGCCTTGATACGCCTGGGCATTGAGTCAAACACAGCTTGGATGGCGTGTACAGGTACAGCTGCCCATGCAGCTTCCACACGATACGACAGTTCATCAAGAGTAGTGACTGGCGTATTGTGACGAGCCACTTGCTCGGCCACCATTGACCAGACGTTTTCAATTGGTGAGAGATCTGGAGAATGTGCTGGCCAGGGCAGCAGTAGAACATGTTCTGTATCCAGAAAGGCCCGTACAGGACCTGCAACATGCGGTCGTGAATTGTCCTGCTGAAATGTAGGGTTTCGAAGGGATCGAATGAAAAGTAGAGCCACGGGTCGTAACACATCTGAAATGTAACGTCCACTGTTCAAAGTGGCCTCAATGTGAACAAGAGGTGACCGAGACGTGTAACCAATGGCACCCCACACCATCACGCCAAGTGATACGCCAGTATGGCGATGACGAATACACGCTTCCACTGGGCGTTCACCCATGCGGATAAGATGCCTGTCATCTGGACTGCTAGTGATACGAGGCCGTTGGGATCCAGCACGGCGTTCCGTATTACCCTCCTGAACCCACCGATTCCATATTCTGCTAACAGTCATTGGATCTCGGCCAACGCGAGCAGCAATGTCGTGATACGATAAACCGCAATCGCGATAGGCTACAATCCGACCTTCATCAAAGTCGGAAACGTGATGGTACGGATTTCCCTTCCTTACTCGAGGCATCACAACAACGTTTCACCAGGCAACGCCGGTCAACTGCTGTTTGTATATGAGAAATCGGTTGGAAACTTTCCTCATGTCAGCAAGTTGTAGGTGTCGCCACCGCCGCCAACCTTGTGTGAATGCTCTGAAAAGCTAATCATTTGCATATCACAGCATCTTCTTACTGTCGGTTAAATTTCGCGTCTGTAGCACGTCATGTTCGTGGTGTAGCAATTTTAATGGCCAGTAGTGTATTTACTCTTGCTGCGGTGCGCCAGCCCGTTTGCGCGCAGCGTTCGGTTGCGAGGTCCTACCTATTCGTCACTTTGCGTTACACAGCAAATGAGAGGTACCTCACGGCACTATCACACGAGTCCTAACGTTCAATAATTTTTAACCCTTGTTTCAAAGTAAGATCAGAGTGTTTGAGAGCACATTGCAGATAATAGCATCACGAGACATTGGGTCACTCTAGTATCGTCAACAGCTACATTGAAAACGAACCTGTCGTGTCATACCCTAACAATCAGTATCGCTATGTCTGTTCTGGCTTTTTCTGCTGTCGAAAGAAATTGTAACGATATGCAGCTACTTGTACCTGATCCCTGTAACGCTTAAAACGTTCAAAAACCAAATCTTCAAAAATTAGCAATTCCTATCTGTGGTGTCACCGCCAGACATCACACTTGCTAGGTGGTAGCCTTTAAATCGGCCGCGGTCCGTTAGTATACGACGGACCCGCGTGTCGCCACTGTCAGTGATTGCAGACCGAGCGTCGCCACACGGCAGGTCTAGAGACACTTCCTAGCACTCGCCCCAGTTGTACAGCCGACTTTGCTAGTGATGGTTCACTGACAAATTACGCTCTCATTTGCCGAGACGATAGTTAGCATAGCCTTCAGCTACGTCATTTGCTACGACCTAGCAAGGCGCCATTATCATTTGCTATTTATCTTGTGATGCATGTACCGTCAGACCGATGTTCACCAATTATGGATTAAAGTTAAGTATTCCAGAAGCTACGTACTTATATTTACTAGACTCAATTCCCTTAACTGTTCCAGACCTCACGCCAGCCTGCGTGAGCTTAACGCGTGCCTTTCGGCTACCAATCATAGTGGCTTGGCTGTCTTGCCAAGTCACAACACTATCTACTAGTCAGGAATAACTTCTGTGGGAGGCTATAAACTCCTGAGCCGGCCGTTAAAAAGTAATAAGAATGTTTTACAGTATCTTGCACCTGATGAGCGTTGAACTGGGTACAGTACCCGTTCCGTTCCTCTTGCTGTTCCTCGAAAGCTCGGAAAGGCGGAATGCACGGAGCGGGTGCGTCCCCTGTCGACGCTGATTTAACTAGGCACCCATCGCTGGTCGACCTAGTTCGGCCTCAGACTTCGAGAATATTAGCCCTTAGTAATAGGAACACGATACTTATCCTGCGTTCTGGATGTTGTGGCAGAGTTGTCAGAGCATCGTCGTGTGCACAAATGAGCTGCAGGGCCGCCGTCATCAACTGCGACATTTGGTGGTTCTGAAACTGAATTAACTACATTAGATCAAAGCTAGCTGCAGCCAGAGGCGTAGGGGCAGGTGGTGTAGGAGGCGGGTTAGAGAGCAAGCTAATGAGAGGGGTTCCGCAACAAATTACAAGCAGAAGCAAGGCAAAAGAAAGACAATTAGTAGCAATGCGCCTCTGAAAGAAAAGGGAAAAGTATTAGTGACGCGCTGTCAGGCAGCGGCGAAGAGCGAAGGCAGCGTTGTTTCTCGAACTCTCGTCGCCAGTTGTTGTGTCGGCTACTATGGGAGTCAGCACCGACACAAACAAGGAAGGAGGGAAGATGCGATGGCCAGCTCAGGAATACAAACTGATCTGTACAAAATGTGGATTAAGGGGCTCCGGAAAGGCTCAAAATCATGAAAAGTTCAATTTTTACTTTTTTGCGTTGTCTGAATCTGCAGACTATTACCTTTTAATAGATATATAATTTATTCAATTCCGAAGACTACAACTATTTTTAATTTTTTTTTGAAATGTGTTCTACATGGGCGTGGCCCACTGTGGCGCTGTTAAACTGCTGTCAAATGGTGTTATTGTTAACGTCCGTGTTCATCAGGTACATTTTAGTGATGTGAGATAAAGTATGTGTTGTGGCTACACCTATTTTCAGAGACTTAGCAGCACTTGAACTGTTGAAAAAGTGTATTCACGGAAAAACTCAAAACCCCAATGAAAGTGTAAATAGTGTTATATGGTCGAGAATCCCCAAGACTGTATTTGTTGGAATAGAAACACTTCACTTTGGTGTGTATGATGCTGTTGCGACTTTCAATGATGGCAACATTGTAAGGTGCAAGGTATTTAGAAATATGGGAATGAAGATAGGTTCTAACATGGTACGAGCGATGCTTGCTTTAGACAAGGAACGTCTTCGGGATGCAGACAGGGCTGTAAAGAGTCTAGAAATACAAGCAAGAGTAAAGAGGAGGAGGAACAAGAGGAAGCTGGAGGAGGAGTTTGCAGAGGATGAAGATAATCCATCCTATGGACCTGGAATGCACTAAAAAGTTAATCCAATCTTTGTCGCTCGATTCCCAAAACTTTTATTTTCTCATACTAATTACATGTTTTCTAAGGATCTTCGAAACATATTTGTTTCAAACTTTCAGTAAATGTTACACAGTACCTTCTGCATAATTTAACACAGCCTTTTTCCAAAAAACTGTATATTTTTGAATATATAAATAAAAAATTGCAAAAAAATTTTGCGAATTTTCATTACAATTGAAAAAAAAATCATCTTTAATAACTGAACTAAAATTTTGTAAAATCCCTGTGTTAAGTTGTAGCCCATATTCCAATAAATAACCTGTAAAAAGTTCAACTTCCTACGTCAAATACTTTGTGAGGAAAGATGTAATTTATAAGCGTTATTTTAACATTGCAAGTATAGGGCGTTCCGGAGCCCCTTAATTCAACACTTTATTTCCATAAAGAAGAGAACCATTACTTAACTTGCTGACTGTGCCTCTGCGCCTCCTACGTGCAGTTATTGATACAGAATATTTCTACTTCCAGAACGCAAGCTAAGTATCGTCTTCCTATTACTCAGGACCAATGCTCTCGAAGTGTGAGACCGAACCAGGTCAACCAGGGACGGGTGTTTGGTTAAATCAGCATTGACAGGGGGCGCTTAACTTTGTCTTCCTGGAGGTGCGGCGATGCCCGCTCTTTTCATTGGCGCGCGGGTCAGCGTCCTCCTGATGCGTTTTGCAGCAGTGCACTGTTCGGTGTGGGGTCGACGCTTTAGGTCTGCACATCTGGCTTATTGTGAACAAATCTTTATATATAGATTTGTTCACAATAAGCCAGATGTGCAGACTTATATGTATATATAATGCATGTCTGAGTGTGACCGAATGTTTATAACATTTATTTATTTAAATATTATTGTAATATGTTAGTTTAGTCCGGGAAGTGATAACGTCTGTTGAACGAAGTATTTTTGGTGGGGATGGTCTTCAGCCAGTGGAAAATCAGACAGTGGCGGAACACTGCCGAAGTTTAGTGGAGACAGACATTTTTCGAGTGGAGTGTTCAAGGGAACGATTGTGCACCATTTCCGTTTAGATATTGGAGATTGGCTCTTGAAGGAGACAGACCTGTCTGTGATATAGTGCGTCTTTCTTTCGAGTGGGTGTTGGATCCTTGGTGGTTAATGGCTGCTATGAGGGCTTCAGTTTGGATCCTGAAGAAGACATTTTATGTCGATTTCTTGAAGAAGGCAGGCATGCTTGTGTTATAGAGTGGTATTTGACCATGTAGATGATTGATTCTAGGCGGTGATCTGCTGCTACAATAAAATTTTCTGATTGAATTACGGAATTGAGAACAGACTACCAGGCTCTACTCGTTATGACATGTTTATTTGTAAATCGTCATGTTGAACTCTGAACTATTTTGAGATGGTGACTATTTCGTGTATTCTGATCACGAAATGGACTTAGTTTTCGTATGTCTTGGACGACTACTTAGGTTTTGCAACTTTACTGCATTTGATAAGGTCATTTCTGTCTGTATTTTAACTGGATGTCTTAAGACCACTATCCTTTTAGCTGAGGTACACTTTCATAAATAAACATTGTTCAACATAATTCTCTATTTCTGCAGCAATTACAGACGATAGAATGAACCTCTTCTTATTACGTCATTCATTTATCTTTTGTTTTATCTTTCTATGTATGTTATTAATTCGCGATTCTAACCAATGCATAGGCTATTTGGCTGCAGGATCACAGTTTCGGATTATTATTTGCAGCAAATTAGTTGCTGGGCATAAAGGCAGAAGTGCACTGAGCCGTGCGTAGCCCAGTTACCTAATGTGCAAACAACACAGATATAACGCGACTGATTTGTTAACTGCCAGTTAGAGAGCAGCTACGTAACACAAAACCATTAAATAACGTCACTTGGTGTTCACACCAATCTTGGGGTTGGTGACGGCGCCGCTTTACCAGGGCTCGTTGGTCATGTGCTTGAACTGCAGTAGCAATTACGCTCCTAAATTTCAGTTCAAAAGATTTGATGAAACTTTCTGAAACGTAGTTGTGTTTCTATGATGATGAATCATTGTTTAAGAAACCGTCGCTAATGATGCCTTCTTTTCTAGTGTTCCTTCTGTCTTATTGCCTCATTCTTTTATAACGTAAAATTTTATTTTTTGCAAGATATTTAGTATGAAATATCATAATACAAAGCAGCATATGCATTTCAAATTGGAGGGCTGCAGCCTGTAATGTACAGTACTGTATATGTTGGTATGTTTCTGATTGAGATTGGAGGGGTAGGAGGGGAATTTTTCTGTGGTATCCACACATAGTGACTGGACAAAATAATATGACCAGCTGTGTAATAATAGGACACGAAGGAAAGTCTTGTTTTGAAGTAAACCACTTATGAGGTGAAAATGTACACACACATGCGCGTTATTAGCAACTACAGCGTTCCAGTCCGAATTATGCTGCGATATTATAAAGCACCCCACACCCACCCCTCTCTCCCACATGAACTATGGACGGTGCTGTTGGTGGGGAGGCTTGCGTGCCTCAGTGATACAGATAGCCGTACCGTAGGTGCAACCACAACGGAGTGATATTTGTAAACAAGCCAGACAAACGCTTGCTCATTGAAGAGGGCAGCAACTTTTTCAGTAGTTGCAGGGACAACGTCCCGGACGATTGACTGATCTGGCTTTGCAACATCAACAAAAACGGCCTTGCAACATCGACCAAAAGTCTTGCTGTGCTGGTACTGCGAACGGCTGAAAGCAAGTGGAAACTACAGCTGTAATTCTTCCGAGGGCATGCAGCTCTACTTTATGGTTAAATGATGATGCCATCCTATTGGATAAAATATTCTGGAGGTAAAATAGTCGCCCATTCGGCTCTCCGGGCGTGGACTGCTCAGGAGAACGTCGTTGTAACTGCCGTCTGCTTCACGTCTGCTGTGCAGCGAGCTACCTTAATTTAAGTATTAACTGTATTTTTCTTACTTGTCACTTCTTCTTCCGTGTGTATTTGCTTTTAGGAAGCTTTAATTGTCGGGTGCTATTAATAGTGTTCCATAGATTTCGTGTTTGTTTTGAATACAGTCAGAGAGAGTGCCTTTAGTCAGCCATAGAGCCAGTAGAGTCAGTGTCGTCGTAACTGCCGTCTGCTTCACGTCTGCTGTGCAGCGAGCTACCATAATTTAAGTATTAACTGTATTTTTCTTACTTGTCACTTCTTCTTCCGTGTGTATTTGCTTTTAGGAAGCATTAATTGTCGGGTGCTATTAATAGTGTTCCATAGATTTCGTGTTTGTTTTGAATACAGTCAGAGTCCCTTTAGTCAACCATAGTGCCAGTAGTGCTAGTGTTTGTTTTCAATACAGTCCAGAGACAGGTACTGCTATTTTCATTGTTTTTTACAAGAAGTGGCTAGCAACCACAGTTTAGTGAATAAACAGCCGCCTTTAGTGAATTAGCTGTTTAGTTAAAGGTTGATTAACTCTCTTCAGTAAATTGATTCCTTAGGATGGATAGGATGTGTGACTGCTGTGTACGGACGCAGGAGGAGCTGGCCACTGTTCGCGAACAGCTGAGCGTGTTGATGGCCGCGGTCAGCCGTCTGCTGCCTCGGAGTGTAGCGGCAGTGGGGAGTACACCCCAGGTGTTACATGCTTCACCCACTCTCCCTGCTGTCGAGACATCTTCGCGGGTACCGGGCGCGGTTGGGCCACCCTCTCCCCAAGGGGTGTGGCGGGTTCAGCGGCGTTCGCGGCGCACGAGGCGGAGGGTCAATGTGGAGGCTGGCCGTGTGGCATCGCCCGCTCTGCCTGTGAGTGGACATGTGGCTGCTCCTTCAGCAAGGTCCGAGCAGGCACACGGGGGGAGGGGTTTATTAGTTATTTGGAGCTCCAACGTTAGGCGGGTGATGGAGCCCCTTAGGGAAATAGCGGGAAGGTCGGGGAAGAAGGCCAGTGTTCACTCTGTCTGCTTGCCGGGGGGTCTCATCCGAGATGTGGAGGAGGCCCTACCGGCGGCGATAGAGAGCACTGGGTGCACCCGACTGCAAATTGTTGCTCATGTCGGCACCAATGACTCCTGCCGTCTGGGTTCAGAGGTCATCCTCAGTTCGTACAGGCGGTTGGCGGAATTGGTGAAGGCGGAAAGCCTCGCTCGCGGGGTAGAATCAGAGCTAACTATTTGTAGTATCGTTCCCAGAACCGATCGCGGTCCTCTGGTTTGGAGCCGAGTGGAAGGCTTAAACCAGAGGCTCAGACGATTCTGCGGAGATCTGGGGTGCAAATTTCTCGACCTCCGCTATCGCGTGGAGAAATGTAGGGTCCCCCTGAATAGGTCAGGCGTGCACTACACGCCGGAAGCGGCTACAAGGGTAGCGGAGTACGTGTGGAGTGCACATGGGGTTTTATTAGGTTAGAGAATCCCCTCCCTAGGCCCGACAAGACGCCTCCTGAGACGCGGCAAGGTAGGAGTAGGCAAAATGCAACAGGGAATAACAATATTAATGTGCTAATAGTAAACTGCAGGAGCGTCTAAAGAAAGGTCCCAGAACTGCTCTCATTAATAAACGGTCACAACGCCCATATAGTACTAGGGACAGAAAGTTGGCTGAAACGAGACGTAAACAGTAATGAAATCCTAAACTCAGATTGGAATGTATACGGCAGAGACAGGCTGGACAGTGAAGGGGGGCGTGTTTATAGCGATAAGAAGTGCAATAGTATCAAAGGAAATTGACGGAGATCCGAAATGTGAAATGATTTGGGTGAAGGTCACGGTTAAAGCAGGCTCAGACATGGTAATTGGATGTCTCTATAGGCCCCCTGGCTCAGCAGCTGTTGTGGCTAAGCACCTGAAGGATAATTTGGAAAATATTTCGAGTAGATTTCCCCACCATGTTATAGTTCTGGGTGGAGATTTTAATTTGTCGGATATAGACTGGGAGACTGAATCGTTCATAACGGGTGGCAGGGACAAAGAATCCAGTGAAATTTTTTTAAGTGCTTTATCTGAAAACTACCTTGAGCAGTTAAACAGAGAACCGACTCGGGGCGATAACATATTAGACCTTCTTGTGACAAACAGACCCGAACTATTTGAAAAAGTTAACGCAGAACAGGGAATCAGCGATCATAAAGCGGTTACGGCATCGATGATTTCAGCCGGAAATAGGAATATTAAAAAGGGTAGGAAGATTTTTCTGTTTAGAAAAAGTGACAAAAAGCAGATTTCAGAGTACCTGTTGGCTCAACACAAAAGTTTTGTCTCAAGTACAGATAGTGTTGAGGATCAGTGGACAAAGTTCAAAACCGTCATACGTTATGCGTTAGATGAGTATGTGCCAAGCAAGATCGTAAGAGATGGAAAAGAGCCACCGTGGTACAACAACCGAGTTAGAAAACTGCTGCGGAAGCAAAGGGAACTTCACAGCAAACATAAACATAGCCAAAGCCTTGCAGACAAACAAAAATTACGCGAAGCGAAATGTAGTGTGAGGCGGGCTATGCGAGAGGCGTTCAATGAATTCGAAAGTAAAGTTCTATGTACTGACTTGGCAGAAAATCCTAAGAAATTTTGGTCTTATGTCAAAGCGGTAGGTGGATCAAAACAAAATGTCCAGACACTCTGTGACCAAAATGGTACTGAAACATAGGATGACAGACTAAAGGCCGAAATACTAAATGTCTTTTTCCAAAGTTGTTTCACAGAGGAAGATTGCACTGTAGTTCCTTCTCTAGATTGTCGCACAGATGACAAAATGGTAGATATCGAAATAGACGACAGAGGGATAGAGAAACAATTAAAATCGCTCAAAAGAGGAAAGGCCTCTGGACCTGATGGGATACCAGTTCAATTTTACACAGAGTACGCGAATGAACTTGCCCCCCTTCTTGCAGCGGTGTACCGTAGGTCTCTAGAAGAGAGTAGCGTTCCAAAGGATTGGAAAAGGGCACAAGTCATCCCCGTTTTCAAGAAGGGACGTCGAACAGATGTGCAGAACTATAGACCTATATCTCTAACGTCGAGCAGTTGTAGAATTTTGGAACACGTATTGTGTTCGAGTATAATGACTTTTCTGGAGACTAGAAATCTACTCTGTAGGAATCAGCATGGGTTTCGAAAAAGACGGTCATGTGAAACCCAGCTCGCGCTATTCGTCCACGAGACTCAGAGGGCCATAGACACGGGTTCACAGGTAGATGCCGTGTTTCTCGACTTCCGCAAGGCGTTCGATACAGTTCCCCACAGTCGTTTAACGAACAAAGTAAGAGCATATGGACTATCAGACCAATTGTGTGATTGGATTGAGGAGTTCCTAGATAACAGGACGCAGCATGTCATTCTCAATGGAGAGAAGTCTTCCGAAGTAAGAGTGATTTCAGGTGTGCCGCAGGGGAGTGTCATAGGACCGTTGCTATTCACAATATACATAAATGACCTGGTGGATGACATCGGAAGTTCACTGAGGCTTTTTGCAGATGATGCTGTGGTGTATCGAGAGGCTGTAACAATGGAAAATTGTACTGAAATGCAGGAGGATCTGCAGCGAATTGACGCATGGTGCAGGGAATGGCAATTGAATCTCAATGTAGACAAGTGTAATGTGCTGCGAGTACACAGAAAGATAGATCCTTTATCATTTAGCTACAAAATAGCAGGTCAGCAACTGGAAGCAGTTAATACCATAAATTATCTGGGAGTACGCATTAGGAGTGATTTAAAATGGAATGATCATATAATGTTGATCGTCGGTAAAGCAGATGCCAGACTGAGATTCATTGGAAGAATCTTAAGGAAATGCAATCCGAAAACAAAGGAAGTAGGTTACAGTACGCTTGTTCGCCCACTGCTTGAATACTGCTCAGCAGTGTGGGATCCGTACCAGATAGGGTTGATAGAAGATCTAGAGAAGATCCAACGGAGAGCAGCGCGCTTCGTTACAGGATCATTTAGTAATCGCGAAAGCGTTACGGAGATGACAGATAAACTCCAGTGGAAGACTCTGCAGGAGAGACGCTCAGTAGCTCGGTACGGGCTTTTGTCAAAGTTTCGAGAACATACCTTCACCGAAGAGTCAAGCAGTATATTGCTCCCTCCTACGTATATCTCGCGAAGAGACCATGAGGATAAAATCAGAGAGATTAGAGCCCACACAGAGGCATACCGACAATCCTTCTTTCCACGAACAATACGAGACTGGAATAGAAGGGAGAACCGATAGAGGTACTCAAGGTACCCTCCGCCACACATCGTCAGGTGGCTTGCGGAGTATGGATGTAGATGTAGATGTTGTCAGGAGAAACAAAACTGGCGTTCTACGGATTGGAGTGTAGAGTGTTAGATCCCTTAATCGGACAGGTAGGTTAGAAAACTTAAAAAGGAAAATGGAGAGGTTAAAGATAGATATAGTGGGAATTAGTGAAGTTCGGTGGCAGGAGGAACAGGACTCCTGGTCAGGTGAATACAATTTTATAAATACAAAATCAAATAGTAGTAATGCAGGAGTAGATTTAATACTGAATAAAGAAAATAGGAATGCGGATAAGCTACTATGCACAGAATAGTGAACGCATTATTGTAACACACCATACCTACCACAGTGGTACAAGTTTATATGCCAACTAGCTCCGCAGATCAGGAGGAGATTGAGGAAATATATGTTGACATAAAAGAAATTATTCAGATGGTTAACAGTCATGGGAGACTGAAATTCGATAGTAAGAAAAGAAAGAGAAGGAAAAATAGTAGGTGAATATGGAATGGGAGAAAGAAATGAAAGAGAAAGCTGCCTGCTGGAATTTGTACAGAGTATAATTTAATCATAGTTAACACTTGGCTTAAGAATCATGAGAGAAGGCTGTATACGTAGAAGAGACCTGCAGACACCAGAAGGTTCCAGACTGACTATATAATGGTTAGACAGAGATTTAGGAACCAGATTTTGAATTCTAAGGCATTTTCAGGGGAAGATGTGAACTCTGACTACAATTAATTTTTTATGAAACTGTACATTAAAACTGAAGAAAGTACAAAAAGGTAGGAATTTAAGGAGATAGGGCCTGGGTAAACTGAAAGTACCAGAGATTGTAGAGGGTTTCACTGGGAGCATTAGGGAACAATTGACAAGAACAGAGGAAAGGAATGCAATAGAAGAAGAATGGGTAACTTTCAGAGACGAAATAGTGAAGGCAGTAGAGGACCAAAGAGGTAAAAATACCAGGACTAGTAGAAATCCTTGGGTAACACATAAGATATTGAATTTAATCGGCGAAAGGAGAAAATATAAAAATGCAATAAATGAAGCAGGCCAAAGGGAATACAAACGTCTAAAAATGAGATCGAGAGGAAGTGCAAAATGGCTGAGCTGGAATGGCTAGAGGACAAATGTAAGGATGTAGAAGCATGTCACTTGAGGTAATATAGACACTGCCTACAGGAAAGTTAGAGAGATCTTTGGAGAAAAGAGAACCACCTGTATGAATATCAAGAGCTCAGATCGAAAACGAGTGTTAAGCAAAGAACGGAAAGCAGACAGACGGAAGGGATATATAGAAGGGCTATACAAGGGAGACGTACTTGCGGGCAATATTGTGGAAATGGAAGAGAACTTAGAGGAAGATGAGACTGGAGATATGACACTCCATGAAAAATTTGATTCCGGAGAACTGTAGGTACACGTGAGGCAATACTGACCCTACGACTTCTCGTAGAAGATAGATTAAGTGAAGGTAAACCTATGTTTATAGTATTTGCAGATTTAGAGAAAGCTTGTGACGATGTTGACTAGAATATTCTATTTCAAATTCTAAAGGTGGCAGGGGTAAAATACAGGGAGCGAAAGGCTATTTACAATCTACGTATTCGGTGTCTAAAATTGAGCACTCGTTAAGGTCGTCATGTGACGTCAGTACAATCAAGACAGGCGCCACCTGAGCGTCATACGGGAGACGTAATGGCGTGGCGGTCTGGTAGGCGTTGTTGGGTACGCCCAGTAGCGCGTGGCTGGAAGTTTTGATGAAATATGCTTCCAAAAGAAGTCGGCGCTGAAGGTATGAGCATTGTTTCGTCCACTTATTCTGCTACGGTGATGGGAAAAGTATCAATGGTGTTTTTAGAGTCCATCAATAAATAAATTTCCACACTAAAGTACTGTTTAGTCGCCGTGGCCCCAAGAAAATTCTGCGTTATCTTAGTGATATATCTGAGTAGAAATGAAGAAATGTTCATCAATATAAAATAAGAGAAATTAGGGCTCGCACAGAAAAATTTAAGTGCTCGTTTTTCCCGCGTGCCGTTCGAGAGTGGAACGGCGGAGAGAAGGTGGTTCATTGAACCCTCTGCCAGGCACTTTATTGTGAATAGCAGAGTAATCACGTAGATGACGATGTAGATGTAGAATACGGTGGTTCTCATGAAATCTCCCCCACTATGACGAAACTTTTTAACCATTAGTCAATGTTTCGTCAGAGCCACCTTTAAAGGGATTTCATTAGAGATCGAAATCCATGAATTCCTACTCCATAATAAGAGGAGCTACCCCTGGGAAGAATATAATAATTCCAATCCCAAAGAAAGCAGGTGTTCACAGATGTGAAAATTACCGAACAATCAGTTTAATAAGCCACAGCTGCAAAATACTAACACGAATTCTTTACAGACGAATGGAAAAACTGATAGAAGCCGACTTCGGGGAAGATCAGTTTGGATTCCGTAGAAATACTGGAACACGTGAGGCAATACTGACCTTACGACTTATTTTAGAAGAAAGATTAAGGAAAGGCAAACCTACGTTTCTAGCATTTGTAGACTTAGAGAAAGCTTTTGACAATGTTGATTGGAATACTCTCTTTCAAATTCTAAAGGTGGCAGGGGTAAAATACAGCGAGCGAAAGGCTATTTACAATTTGTACAGAAACCAGATGGCAGTTATAAGAGTCGAGGGACATGAAAGGGAAGCAGTGGTTGGGAAGGGAGTAAGACAGGGTTGTAGCCTCTCCCCGATGTTATTCAATCTGTATATTGAGCAAGCAGTAAAGGAAACAAAAGAAAAATTCGGAGTAGGTATTAAAATCCATGGAGAAGAAATAAAAACTTTGAGGTTCGCCGATGACATTGTAATTCTGTCAGAGACAGCAAAGGACTTGGAAGAGCAGTTGAACGGAATGGATGGTGTCTTGAAGGGAGGATATAAGATGAATATCAACAAAAGCAAAACGAGGATAATGGAATGTAGTCGAATTAAGTCGGGTGCTGTTGAGGGTATTAGATTAGGAAATGAGACACTTAAAGTAGTAAAGGAGTTTTGCTATTTGGGGAGCAAAATAACTGATGATGGTAGAAGTAGAGAGGATATAAAATGTAGACTGGCAATGACAAGGAAAGCGTTTCTGAAGAAGAGAAATTTGTTAACATCGAGTATAGATTTAAGTGTCAGGAAGTCATTTCTGAAAGTATTTGTATGGAGTGTAGCCATGTATGGAAGTGAAACATGGACGGTAAATAGTTTGGACAAGAAGAGAATAGAAGCTTTCGAAATGTGGTGCTACAGAAGAATGCTGAAGATAAGATGGGTGGACCACATAACTAATGAGGAAGTATTGAATAGGATTGGGGAGAAGAGGAGTTTGTGGCACAACTTGACCAGAAGAAGGGATCGGTTGGTAGGACATGTTCTGAGGCATCAAGGGATCACCAATTTAGTATTGGAGGGCAGCGTGGAGGGTAAAAATCGTAGGGGGAGACCAAGAGATGAATACACTAAGCAGATTCAGAAGGATGTAGGTTGCAGTAGGTACTGGGAGATGAAGAAGCTTGCACAGGATAGAGTAGCATGGAGAGCTGCATCAAACCAGTCTCAGGACTGAAGACCACAACAACAACACCCCTTGGAATGTTACGTCTACTCATAATCAAAGAGTCAGCTGTTTCTCTTCAGTGTACATAGGTACACAATAAAACATACACTCTGTATGTTATTACGGTGGAATATGACGTGTTGTGGGTAACTACCATCTTAAATATCCATTGCTGTACTCACTGTATATGATAACGACGACAGATGTAATATTTCCATTTATTATGATTCACAAGCTTTTCCACTAGTTCACCCTATAAAAAATTATGTACATATAAATATTTATATACAGTTTGAACTACTGGAACAATGTTATCTTTCTGATTAGAACAAAATACCCTCTTCAGTCCTGAGATCAAATTCACACGAAATTTTTCTGTTTGTATTTTGAGAAAAATTAATAGAAAATGCAAAATAATTTTTTTGATGAGGATATACTAGGCATAAATGTACTTATTATGGAAAAGTACTAGTCTTTGGTTGGTATTTTCTCTCCCTTGTCTTCAATAAAAACATTATTTTCAGAAAACATTTATTTTATTTGAAAAGGTCAACTGCATATGCTAATGTATACAGAAAATAGATAATTTAATATTATTTTTGAAATATATGGTTTCCAGTACATGGTTGTCGTTGATGCTCTGCAACAGCTTCGTAAATACGAAAAATCAAACAATAATGGTAATAATTTGCTACTGTCAGTAATTAAATCTTTATTTTTTATGATAACTTTCAGTCAATTACTTGTCACAAGACATAAATACAGGCACAGTTGTGATGCCACTCATGTCTTGGAATTTCAGTATTTTGAGGTGTTCTTTGTCTCGTCAGATTTTGGTAAGTGGCCAACTTTGCTAGACCTGACATGTACAACTGATAGTAACAGAAATTTTTTTGGCTTCTTTCACGTATTATATGTGCGCTACATCTTCACTGTCAGAGGAATTCAGTGTAGACGGGCACCTCTAATGCTGCCAACTGGCATGACATATCATCCCCCAACCACCAGTTCTATAAAATGATTGAGTATTTTTACTTTTATCTGACACATGTACCAACATCTCCTATGTTTCATTACAGCTTTTCTCTGATATTGCTTAAGCAAAATCAAAGTTCTTTTTCTCTTCTCTTGACCACCTCTTTCATGTTACAGGAGAGCGGTTCCAAAGCATGGTGAAAGTGGCAGTACACTTCTATTGTCTTTCGACTTAATAAATCAAATATTATTGTCTCCCCCAAATCTTTTTCTCCATTCTCCCTATTGAAATAGCATATTATTCTTAGTTTCTTCACCGTTAGAGCCTTGCTGTTCTTCACAACTGTACCTGTCTGATAAATTTTTTCTGTCCGCTAACATGTTTAAAGTTTTGTGTTTGTGAAAAACCTGTCAATCTCCACAACGCTGGTTATCTAGAGGAACGTTTCTTGTCACGTTAAAAACTGATGCACCAAGTTCATATTCTTTATTGCTTCTTTCAGCTGAATCAGCACATGCGCCAATATGAATTATGAAGTCTAACGCTAGACTGTCAGATGCAGCCAAAAAAGAGCATTATGACCTGAGGTCCACGTATAAGGACCTCCAGAAAATGTGTTATTCCATAGTAACCAACAAAATTTATGCAAATCTGAACACATTCTCAGTATATAGATTAGTGAACAAACTGTAGGTAAAATACAGACTTGCAGTCTAATATTTAGGCATCATAATTATATACACAACTTTCCGGTTTGTAGAAGCATACATTTTCAGTGTATGCCCAGGTGTAAACTAACATACGAACCGTTGCTTGCAAGGTCCTGCGCTTTGGTGTTAAGACTAGGAACTTGAAGGTCTACAATCGTAGATCGTAGGTCTATACACGAAAAAAATGCGAGTGTTGAAGGAGAAAAAAATACTGAACGAAGGTCCACATTTGTGGGCAGAGAGAGCGAATATAGTGTGACAATAACATACATACATACTATCACCTCAATGGTGGAATGTGAATGATAAGGGGGTGACAAGTAAAATTTTCGAACGGTGTGACCATTAACGTTGACATCACAGTCATTGGTGTCGCTGGTCCGTTAGGAGGCATTTCAGATGAATTTTAAGTCCAAGATCTTTATGTGTTTCCATAAACATTGAAATGAAATGTTTTCCCACGTCTTTTTTGTGACAAATCATCATCCCACCACACACAGCATTTATAAATGCAAACTGAAGGCACAGGGAGAACTCCGTGGGATGCAAAAGCCGGGGAGATGAGCAAGTGGTCAGCACCGGTTTTACAGCTAGTAATAACACAACGGTGACATTTTTCGTTGGGTAGCGACAGCTGAAATAGACTCGCGAACAAATCGAATACCATTAGTGAGTTTCTACAGCTATTATAGCTAAAATAACGTTAAGGCTTATATCGTATTATCACGATCTAGGCTTAGAACGTATAGTTATAATGCAAAGGCTTGATTTAGATATGGTAGGAGTCACTGAAGTGAAACGGAATGAAATAATTTCTAGTGGGACGAATATCGAGTAATAACAGCAGATTAGGAGAATGGTATCATAGAAGTAGGATAATTATGAATAGGAAAGTAAGCCAAAATGGCGTAACCTGAGCGGTTAAATTGTAGGATTATTTTCATCAGAGCGGAAATCAAACCAACGCTAATAACAAGATTTTTACACGAAGATATCACAAGCAGGAGATGAATCGACAGAGTATGTGAGGTCACAGAATGAACAATTCAGTGTGTAAAGATAGACGATAATCTAATAACCTTAGTGAATTCGATCCCTCCCGTAGAGAAAGGAATATAAGACACCATTAAGGAACTATACGGGATCGATAAAATGAATGAGAGCAATTACAACTAGTAATTGCAAACATAATGTTCAAGATTCACAAGACGAGGAGATATTCTTACAAAAGCCTTGAGTCACAAAAGGATACCAGGTGGATAATTTTATGCGAGACACATTTTCCAAAATCAGATAGTGGATAATAAGGCATGCCTAGGAACAGATATAGACATTAATAATGATGGATAGTAAGCTGAATTTAAGAATATCGTACAGAAGAATCATTGTGAAAAGAAGTGGGATAATGTGAGTCTGACGTTCTCGAAGGCAGTGATGAATACTACAGTAGGCAGCTCAGATGAGGATCAATGGGCGCACCAATAATGGTACAAGGAAGGGAACGGTGAGGAAACTGTAGATAACAAAATATTTAATCCAACTGAGCGTCGAAAGAAAGAAACAGAATTGTTCAGGAAAAGAAATAAGTACAATACAATGAGCTACAGAGAAGCTATTAGCGAAATGGCTCCAGGAAGACTGTGAAGAACTCGAAAAGAAAAACGTCGTCGGAAGAACAGATTCAACATGTAAAAAGTGGAAATAATTTTTGATGAAGTTGAAATCCAGGTGTCTGTATTAAGAGTGCAAAAGGAATGTCACTGAGAGAGAGCAGATAGGTGAAAAGAGTATAATGAGTGCACATACGAGAGTGATGGGGAGGGGCAGATTGCAGATGTGATAAAATATACGAGTGTTGCTTTGGAAGACGTAGGTGATCCAGTACTGGAGTCACAATTTTACAGAATATTGGAAGATTCGCGTTCAAACAAAGTGGACTGTATAGCTTACGTTCCTTAGGAGATTGTAAAATCGATGAGGAAGTGGCAAGCAAAGATTATTCTATCTAGCCTATAGAATCTAAAATGCTGCAGGCATCATCGGAAGAATATAATCCACAGAATCTTGGAAATAGTAATGACAGAAAAGCGTAAGAACTGTCGCAGAATCAGCTTAACAGCTTATGCATCCTAGTTGCTGACGAGAATAACATACAGAAGAATGGAAAAGAAAACTGTGGATCTGTTGGAACTTTTACATCTATCGCTCACTTTTGTATCCCCGTTAGTAGTGAAGTTTTTAATCGCCCACCGTTCCGCAGTAATAGTGGTTCACGAAGTAATAAAGTAACTTTACCTTTTAACATTTATACAGCCGAGTTACAGCAAGTTAAAGTATATAAAAATAATTACTTACCAAATACATCATGCCAATACTTTATGAAACCCTAAGAAAATATTTTTAATACTCCTACCGCCTGCCGTCCACCATGAATGCTGGACCGCCCACTTGTGAGCGGTAGAGGCCAGATTGAATAACACAGTATAAGATGTTAACGCTGACTCTGCAAAAAGGTAAAGACACCAGTGAGGCAGTTCAGATGTTGCTCTTGTGACTGGGGTAATAAATAAGAAAAACAAGGAAAGTTGCATCGGATTTGTCGACTAAGAAAAAGTTTCGAGATTTTAAAATGGTGCAAGGTGTTGTATTTGCCGTAAAAATGGGTGTTCGCCACAGGGAAAGATTAGTGATATGTACTATGTGATAAAACGTATCCGGACACCTGACTGAAAATGACTCACAAGTTCATGGCGCCCTCCATCGGTAATGCTGGAATTCAATATGGTGTTGGCCCACCCTTACCCTTCATGACAGCTTCCACTCTCGCAGACATACGTTATACGTTCAATCAGTCTCTGGAAGAGTTCTTGGGGAATGGCAACACATTCTTCACGGAGTGCTGCACTGAGGAGTGGCATCGATGTCGGTCGGTGAGGCCTGGCACGAAGGCGGCGTTCCAAAATATCCCAAAGGTGTTCTATAGGATTCAGGTCAGGTCTCTCAGCAGGGCAGTCCATTACAGGAATGTTATTGTCGTGTAACCACTCCGCCACATTCCGTGCATTATGAACAGGTGCTCGACCGTGTTAAAAGATGCAGTTGCCATCCCGAATTGCTCTTCAACAGTGGGAAGCAAGAAAGTGCTTAAAACACCATTGTAGGCCTTTTCTGTGATAGTGACAGCCGGCCGGTGTGGCCGTGCGGTTCTAAGCGCGTCAGTTTGGAACCGCGTGACCGCTACGGTCGCAGGTTCGAATCCTGCCTCGGGCATGGATGTGTGTGATGTCCTTAGGTTAGTTAGGTTTAAGTAGTTCTAAGTTCTAGGGGACTGATGACCTCAGTAGTTAAGTCCTATAGTGCTCAGAGCCATTTTTGATAGTGACACGCAAAACAACAAGGGGTGCAAGCCCCTTCCATGAAAAACACGACCACACCGTAACAACACCGCCTCCGAATTTTACTGTTGACACGGCACACGCTGGCAGATGACGTTCACTGGGCATTCGCCATACCCACACCCTGCCATCGGATCGCCAAATTGTGTATCGTGATTCGTCACTACACGTAACGTTTCTTCCACTGTTCAATCGTCCAATGTTAACGCTTTTTGCACCAAGCGAGGCGCCGTTTGGCATTTAGCGGCGTGATGTGTGGCTTATGAGCAGCTACTCAAACATGAAATCCAAGTTTTATCACCTCCCGCCTAAGTGTCATAGTACTTGCAGTGGATCCTGATGCAGTTTGGAATTCCTTTGTGATGGTCTGGATAGATGTCTGCCTATTGCACATTACAACTCTCTTCAATTGTCGGCGGTCTGTGTCAGTCAACAGACGAGGTCGGCCTGTACGATTTAGTGCTGTACGTGACCCGTCACGTTTCCACTTCACTATCACATCGGAAACAGTGGACCTATGTATGTTCAGGAGTGTGGAAATGTCGAACGCAGACGTATGTCACAAGTGACAGCCAATCCCCTGACCACGTTCGAAATCCGTCACTACCGCAGAGCGCCCCATTCTGCTCTCTCACGATGTCTAATGACTACTGAGGTCGCTGATAAGGAGTACCTGGCAGTAGGTGGCAGTACAATGCGCATAATATGAAAAACGTATGTTTTAGGGGGTGTCCGAATGCTTTTGATCACGTAGTGTACAATGTGTAAAAGAAGCAAGAGGGAACAGTAAGAATGAAAAACAAAGAGAGGAGTACTCGGATTAAAAATGGCGCAAGGAAGAGATGTAGTCTTTCTCTTCTACTGTTCAACCGATACATCATGGAAGAAATGAAAAAAAAAAAAAACAGAGGAATGGTCCAGAAGTAGGATTAAATTTAGGGTGACAGGATATTAATCAGAAGAGTCGCTGATGAAAAGTGGGAAGAGTTATAGTATGTTGCGAACGCAAGGAACAGTCCAGTTAACTCAAAATATAGTCTGAGAGTAAAACAAAGAAAGACGTAAGTAATGATGGAAAAATTGGAAATTTGTGGCAAGGCCTTATGGGACCAAACTGCTGAGGTCATCGGTCCCTAAGCTTACACACTACTTAATCTAACTTAAAGTAACTTACGCTAAGGACCACACACACACCCATGCCTGAGGGAAGACTGGACCTCCGACTGGAGGAGACGCGCTGACCGTGACAAGACGCTCGAGACCACGCGGCTACCCCGCGCGGCCAAGTAATGATGAGTGCCAGAAATGCACAAATGGTTCAAATGGCTCTGAGCACTATGGGACTTAACATCTGTGGTCATCAGTCCCCTAGAACTTAGAATTTCTTAAACCTAACTAACCTAAGGACATCACACACATCCATGCCCGAGGCAAGATTCGAACCTGCGACCGTAGCAGTCGCGCGGATCCAGACTGACGCGCCTAGAACCGCTCGGCCACACCGGCCGGCAGAAATGCACACTTCAAAAAAAGTTTTGCATCACCTCGGTTCCGAGAGTTCCGGAACCCGTACAGAAAATTGGGGTAGAGATCAACATAAGCCCTTTTTATTGCTCATGAAAATCACACCTTGCATTTTGTACCACCGTACAGTGAGACGTTGAGAGGTGGTGGTCCAGACTGCTGTACACACTGGTACCTCTAATACCCAGTAACAAGTCCTCATGCATTGATGCATGCCTGTATTCGTCGTGGCATACTATCCACAAGTTCATCAAGGTACTGTTGGTCCAGATTGTACCACTCCTCACCGGCGATTCGGCGTAGATCACTCAGAGTGGTTGGTAGGTCACATATCCATAAACAGCCCTTTTCAATCCATCCCAGGCATGTTCAGTAGGGTTAATTCCTGGAGAAAATGCTGGCCACTCTAGTCGAGCGATGTCGTTATCCTGAAGGAAGTGATTCACAAGTAATGCGCGATGGGGAATTGTCGTCCATGACGACGAATGCCTCGCCAATATACTGCCGATGTGGTTGCGTTATCGGTCGAAGGATGGCATTCACGTATCGTACAGCCGTTACGGCGTCTTCCATGACTACCAGCGGCGGACGTTGGCTCTACATAATGCCACCCCAAAAACCTTGCTGCACTCGCTAGACAGTGTGTCTAACGTGTTCACCCTGACCTGGTTGCCTCCAAACACATCTCCGACGATTGTCTGGTTGAAGACATATGCGAAACTCATCGGTGAAGAGAGCGTGATGCCAATCCAGAGCAGTTTATTCGGCATGCTGTTGGGCCCATCTGTACCGCTTTTTGGTGTCGTGGTTGCGAAGATGAACCTCACTTTGGACGTCGGGAGTGAAGTTGCGCATCATGCAGCCTATTGCCCCCAGTTTGAGCCATAACACGAAGTCCTGTGGCTGCAAGAAAAGCATTATTCAACATGGTGGTGTTGCTGCCAGGGTTCCTCCGAGCCATAGTCCGTAGGTAGCTGTCATCCATTGCAGTAGTAGCCCTTGGGCGGCCTCAGCGAGTCATGTCATCGACAGTTTCTGTCTCTCTCTGTATCTCCTCCACGGCTAAATAACATCGCTTTAGTTCACTCCGAGACGTCTGGACACTTTCCTTGTTGAAAGTCCTTCTTGGCACAAAGTAACAATGCGGAAGCGATCGAACCGCAGTATTGACCGTCTAGGCATGGTTGAGCTACAGACAACACGAGCCGTGTACCTCCTTCCTGGTGGAATGACTGGAACTGTCCTACTGTCGGACCCCCTCCGTCTAATGGGCGCTACTCATACATGGTAGTTTATATCTTTTGGCGGGTTTAATGACATCTCTGAACAGTCAAAGGGCTTGTGTCTGTGATGCAATACCCACAGTCAATGTCTATCTTCAGGAGATCGGGGCACCGGCGTGATGCAAAACTTTTTTCGATGTTTGTGTAAACAATAAAATCAGCATCGAAATTGGGGCCTACATAGCAAAGGAATTCAGCTGTCTTGGGAACTAACTAGCGCTTGATGCACGAGGAAGACATGAGCAAAGCAGAACAGGGAAATAGGGCATTCCCCGCCAAACAAAGTCTAATTGTGTGAAACTAGTAAATTTCGTATTCTTTAAAGTATCGAGCTCCCATGCATGAAGCAGCTTCAAACATCTAATTACAAATAATGTGATGTGTTGATCACGTAAGCGAGGAAAACTCTGGCCGAGGTTTGAAATTGCTCTTACATTTTGTTTGAAGTCGCTAAGTGTTCACATTATGAAACACTGAATGAATATAGCCTGAGTATTTTATGTTAAATTTTAAGTAAAAGCTAGTTTTTCACGCATGTCAGTGTTTATTTAGCATAGAAGATGCAACAAGTCAATCGAAGGGACTGCCTGCCCTACGCTTCTCCGCCCTGTTCGCAAGAACTGCTGTACAGCATAGAATCCATGACAACAGTGGTGAAGGTCATATAATACATGAACTAGGGTGGCAACCATTAAAACAAAGGTGCTTTTCGTTGCCGCTAGATCTTTTCACGAAATGTCGATTACCAGCTTTCAGCTTTGAATGTGAAAATATTTTGTTGGCGTGCGTCCTCCTACATACGGAAAAATCGTCTTCGAAACAAAACAAGTGAAATAAGAGTTCGCAAGGAAAGATTTAACTGTTTATTTTCAGCCAGCGCTTTTGTAACAGAGGAAAATAGAGAAATAACCAGAAGGTGATATGATGAATCCTCTGCCGAGCTGTTAATTGTGAATTGCAGACCGGGCATGTGCTCGTAGATGTAGATGTGAATGACGTCATATCTCTTGTGCTATGTGTAGTACAGTGACATAATTTTGCAAGCGCATTCAGTGATACTGGTATTACTGTCTTCAAAGTGTGTTGCTAATAGATTAAGCTGTAAGTAAGTAACAAATTAAAAGCGTCACACCTGATGTTGAAGCTGTACTGCGCGTCATTTTACGCAGAAGCTAGTTTTTCACGTAACTAAATGTCTGTGATGTCATATCTCCTGACCTACGAGCCATACGATGATGTAATTCAGCAGGTACATTCAGTGGTATATGTGGATACTGTCTGAGAAGCGTGTTGCGAATAGAATCGGTAGAAGTAATAAATAACGAGTACAACGTCTTGTCTGATGCTGAAGTTGTCCTGCAAGAGCAGCGAATGTAGTAAGCGATAAACATTTTTCATTTCATCAATTGAGACAATGTTTCAGAAACGTTTGAAGTTTTGCGTAAAGCATGTTAGAAGTCACTAAGTGCTCTCATTCTCAGATAATGGATGAAATAAATTCCGGGTATGGTCCAAATGGCTCTGAGCACTATGGGACTTAACTTCTGAGGTCATCAGTCCCCTAGAACTTAGAACTACTTAAACCTAAATAACCTAAGGACATCACAGACGTCCATGCCCGAGGCAGGATTCGAACCTGCGACCGTAGCGGTTCACGGTTCCAGACTGTAGCGCCTAGAACCGCTCGGCCACTCCGGCCGGCAATTCTGGGTATTTTCGCTCCGTCAGTTACACTGCCTCAAGACAAATACATTGTTTCCAGCTGAAATACGTGGCTTATTGTATCGAACGTTCAACAGAAGACTAACCTCTTAATGAATGGATTATTACAGTATTTTAAATTTTTAATTTCGGTTAAAAACTACGTGAAATACTGCAAACCAGATTTTTGTTGCCTCTGGAAGGCTGCCTGAAACTGTTAACGAGTTTCGGTATAATAGCTTGGTAATATAAATGTAGGCCTAGGCTTTAATTACAGGAAGAAATATCTGTGAATGCATGTCTCGAGCTCAGTATTATATTAAAATGATCCTTCTGTGGGTAATGGGAAACGGCTTTGCCGCAGTGGTAACACCGGTTCCCGTGATATCACCGAAGTTAAGCGCTGTCGGGTGTGGCCGGCGCTTGGATGGGTGACCATCCAGCCACCATGCGCTGTTGCCATTTTTCAGGGTGCTCTCAGTCTCGTGATGCCAATTGAGGAGCTACTCGACCGAACAGTAGCGGCTTCGGTCAAAGAAAACCCTCATAACGACCGGGAGAGCGGTGTGCTGACCACACGACCCTCCTATTCGCATCCTCAGCTGAGGATGATACGGCGGTCGGATGGTCCCGATGGGCCACTTGTGGCTTGACGACAGAGTGCTCTGTGGATAATCCGAAAAGAAAAGATAATTTGAGCTATGATGTGTATTAGCAAAAATACGATGAAAATTGGTTTGAATGATAAGAGAGGAAATAAGGAGTTTCAGCGCAGAGTTGGCAAGGTACTGTATTTTTCGGAAACACTGGTTATAAGGAAAGACAGAACGATAGAATACCTCTTAAAATAAAGGCATCAGGGTACAACTTCCACGGTGCCAGAAGCAAACGTAGAGGGCAAAACTTGCTCGGCAAGGCACGCATCGGAATGTATCGAATAAATAACTGAGGTCGTACGATGTAAGGAGGTGCTACTCCGAGATGAAGGGCTTAGCACAGGAGCCGAAGTCGTGGCGGTTTGCATCCACTTTTCAGTCTCAAATGCCATAAACCACAATGGCGAAATAAAAATAAGTTAACTGTTCAATGTAAACTTTAACCACTAATTTTGTATTGCATTAACATAAAACTTACCAGTGCTGATATTTCTCTGTGGATACGGCATAGCTATCTACAACACGCATTCAGTAACATATATAACACGTAACGATTAAAATCGAGACAAGCGAGAAACGTTATAAAAGAGTTACATAATTGCCCTCAGCATCAAATCCCGAATCACAACGTGGCTCGAATATGGCACGCGGCAGCTGCTTCAATTCCAAGCGACTGCCCCCCTCCACTGGTCCCCATTAAAAGCACGAATTCCTCTCCTGTGCTAACCTCTTCATCTGAGAGTAGCACTTGCAACCTACGTTCTCAATTATTTGCTGGGTGTATTCCAATCTGTGTCTTCCTCTACAGTTTTTGCCCTCTATAGCTCCCTCTAGTACCATGGAAGTCATTCTCTCATGTCTTAACAGATGTCCTCTCACCCTGTCCCTTCTCTTTATCAGTGTTTTATACATATTCCTTTGCTCTCGGATTCTGCGCAGAATCTCCTCATTCCTTACCTTATGAGTCCATCTAATTTTCAACATTCGTCCATAGCACCACATCTCTTCTGTTCCGGGTTCCCCACAGTCCATGTTTCACTACCATACAATACTGTACTCCACACGTACATCCTCTGAAACTTCTTCCTCAAATTACGGCCGATATTTAATGTTAACAGACTTCTCTTGGCCAGGAATGCGTTTTTGCCATTGCTAGTCTGCTTTTGTTGTCATCCTTGCTCCGTCCGTCATTGGTTATTTTACTGCCCAGGTAGCAGAATTCTAAAATGTCATTTATTTCGTGACCATCAACCCTGATGTTAAGTTTCTCATTGTTCTCATTTCTACTACGTCTAATTACCTTCGTCTTTCTTCGATTTACTCTCAATCCATACTCTGTACTCATTAGACTATTCATTCCGTTCAGCAGATCGTGTAATTATTCTTCACTTTCACTCAGCATAGCAATGTCGTCAGCAAATCGTGTCATTGATATCCTTTCACCTTGAATTTTAAATCCACTCCTGAACCTTTCTTTTATTTCCAGCATTGCTTCCTCGATGTACAGATTGAACTGTAGGGGCGGAAGTCTACATTATTGTCTTACACCCTTTTTAATACTAGCACTTCGTTCTTGGTCGTTCAGTCTTATTAGTCTTTCTTGGTTGTTGTACATGACCCGTCTCTCCGTATAGCTTACACCTACTTTCCTCAGAATTTCGAACATCTTGCACCATTTTACATTGTCAAACGCTTTTTCCAGGTCGACAGATCATATGAATGGGTCTTGATTTTATTAGTCTTGCTTCCATTATTAACCGCAACGTCAGAATTACCTCTCTCGTGCCTTTACCTTCCCTAACGCCAAACTGATCGTCATCTAGCGCATCCTCAATTTTCTTTTCTATTCTTCTGTATATCATTCTTGTAATCAACTTTGATGCATGAGCTGTTAAGCTGATTGTACGGTAATGCTCGCACTTGTCAGCCCTTCCGGTCTTCGGAGTTGTGTGGATGATGCTTTTCCGAAAGTAAGCTGGTATGTCGCCAGACTCATACATTCTACACACCAACGAGAATAGTCCTTAATTTTACTTCCCACAATGATTTTAGAAACTTTGATGGATTGTTATCTATTCCTTTTTCCTTATTTGGTCTTAAGTCCTCCAAAACTCTTTTAAATTCTGATTCTAATACTGGATCCCTTATCTCTTCTAAATACGCTCCTATTTATTCTTCTATCACATCAGACAATTCTTCCTCATAGAGGCTTTCAATGTATCCTTTCCACATATGCGCTCTCTCCTCTGCATTTAACAGTGGAATTCCCGGTGCACTCTTAATGTTATCACCCTTGGTTATTTTGACTCACAGTATGCTGAGTCTGTCCTTCCAACAATCATTTCTTTTTCAATGTCCTCACATTTTACCTACAGCCATTCCGTCTTAGCTTCCCTGCACTTCCTATTCATTTCATTCCTCAGCGACTTGTATTTCTGTATTTCTGAATATCTCGGAACATTTTTGTACTTCCTCCTTTCATCGATCAATTGAAATATTTTTTTTCTGTTACCCATGGTTTCTTCCGCAGTTATCTTCTTTGTACCTATGTTTTCCTTCCCAATTTCTGTGATGGCCCTTTTTAGAGATGTCCATTCCTCTTAAACCGTACTGCCTACTGGGCTATTGCTTATTGCTGTATATATAGCCTTAGAGAACTTCAACCGTATCTCGTCATTCCTTAGTACATCCGTATCCCACTTCTTTGCGTATTGATTCTTCCTGCCTAATGTCTTAAACTCTAGCCTACCCCTCATCACTACTATATTGTGATCTGAATATATGTCTGCTCATAGGTACGCCTTACAATCTAGTATCTGATTTCGGAATCTCTGTCTGACCATGACGTAATGCAACTGAAATCTTCCCGTATCACCTGGCCTTTTTTAAGGATACCTCCTTCCCTTGTGATTCTTGAACAGAGGATTCGCTATTAATAGCTGAACCTTGTTACAGAACTCAATTAGTCTTTGTCCTCTCTCATTCCCTGTCCCAAGCCCATATTCTCCTGTAACCGTTTTTTTACTCCTTCCTCTACAACTACGTTCCAGTCTCCCATGACTATTAGATATCCATATCCCTTTACATACTGTATTACCCTGTCAATATCCTCGTACACTTTCTCTATCTCTTCATCTTCAGCTTGCGACGTCGGCTTATATACCTGAACTGTCGTTGTCGGCGTTGGTTTGCTGTCGATTCTGATAAGAACAACCCTATCACTGAACTGTTCACAGTAACACACTCTGTGCCCTACCTTCCTATTCATGCCAAATCCTACTCCCGTTATACCATTTTCTGTTGCTGTTGATATTACGCTATACTCATCTGACCAGAAATCCTTGTCTTCTTTCCACTTCACTTCACCGACCCCTACTATATCTAGATTGAACCTTTGCATTTCCCTTTTCACATTTTATAGTTTCGCTACCACTTCCAAGCTTCTGACATTCCACGCCCCGACTCGTAGAACGTTATTCTTCCGTTGATTATTCAACCTTTTTCTCATGGTAACCTCCCCCTTGGCAGTCCCCTCCGGGAGATCCGAATGAGGCACTGCTTCGGAGTCTTTTGCCACTGAAGAGTTCATCATGTCTCTTCTTCAATTACAGGCCACATGTCCGGTGGAAACACGTTAAATGTCTTTAATGCAGTGGTTTCAATGGAAACTGCCTTCTGCATCCTCTGATTCTTCCGCCTTTAGGGGCAGTTTCTCACCCCTAGGACTAGAGTGCCCTGAACCTCTGTCTTCTCCTGCGCCTTCTTTGACCAGGCCGTTGGCAGAATGAGGGTGACTTCTTATGCCAGAAGTCTTCGGCCGCCAATGCTGATTATTAATCAAAGTTTAAGCAACGGCAGGATTCGAACCCGGGACCGAAGACGTTTTGATTATGAATCAAAGACGCTACCCCTAGACCACGGGTACTGGAGGGTTTTATTGATGCATAATCAAGAGGATGTCGTTATCAGGAGAAAGAAAACTGGCGTTCTACGGATCGGAGCGTGGAATGTCAGATCCCTTAATCGGGCAGGTAGGCTAGAAAATTTAAAAAGGGAAATGGATAGGTTAAAGTTAGATATAGTGGGAATTAGTGAAGTTCGGTGGCAGGAGGAACAAGACTTCTGGTCAGGTGACTACAGGGTTATAAACACAAAGTCAAATAGGGGTACTGCAGGAGTAGGTTTAATAATGAATAGGAAAATAGGAATGCGGGTAAGCTACTACAAACAGCATAGTGAACGCATTATTGTGGCCAAGATAGATACGAAGCCCACACCTACTACAGTAGTACAAGTTTATATGCCAACTAGCTCTGCAGATGACGAAGAAATTGAAGAAATGTATGATGAAATAAAAGAAATTATTCAGATAGTGAAGGGAGACGAAAATTTAATAGTCATGGGTGACTGGAATTCGAGTGTAGGAAAAGGGAGAGAAGGAAACGTAGTAGGTGAATATGGATTGGGGCTAAGAAATGAGAGAGGAAGCCGCCTGGTAGAATTTTGCACAGAGCACAACTTAATCATAGCTAACACTTGGTTTAAGAATCATGATAGAAGGTTGTATACATGGAAGAACCCTGGAGATACTAAAAGGTATCAGATAGATTATATAATGGTAACACAGAGATTTAGGAACCAGGTTTTAAATTGTAAGACATTTCCAGGGGCAGATGTTGACTCTGACCACAATCTACTGGTTATGACCTGTAGATTAAAACTGAAGAAACTGCAAAAAGGTGGGAATTTAAGGAGATGGGACCTGGATAAACTGAAAGAACCAGAGGTTGTACAGAGTTTCAGGGAGAGCATAAGGGAACAATTGACAGGAATGGGGGAAAGAAATACAGTAGAAGAAGAATGGGTAGCTTTGAGGGATGAAATAGTGAAGGCAGCAGAGGATCAAGTAGGTAAAAAGACGAGGGTTAGTAGAAATCCTTGGGTAACAGAAGAAATATTGAATTTAATTGATGAAAGGAGAAAATATAAAAATGCAGTAAATGAAGCAGGCAAAAAGGAATACAAACGTCTCAAAAATGAGATCGACAGGAAGTGCAAAATGGCTAAGCAGGGATGGCTAGAGGACAAATGTAAGGATGTAGAGGCTTATCTCACTAGGGGTAAGATAGATACTGCCTACAGGAAAATTAAAGAGACCTTTGGAGATAAGAGAACCACTTGTATGAACATCAAGAGCTCAGATGGAAACCCAGTTCTAAGCAAAGAAGGGAAAGCAGAAAGGTGGAAGGAGTATATAGAGGGTCTATACAAGGGCGATGTACTTGAGGACAATATTATGGAAATGGAAGAGGATGTAGATGAAGATGAAATGGGAGATACTATACTGCGTGAAGAGTTTGACAGAGCACTGAAAGACCTGAGTCGAAACAAGGCCCCCGGAGTAGACAACATTCCATTGGAACTACTGACGGCCTTGGGAGAGCCAGTCCTGACAAAACTCTACCATCTGGTGAGCAAGATGTATGAAACAGGCGAAATACCCTCAGACTTCAAGAAGAATGTAATAATTCCAATCCCAAAGAAAGCAGGTGTTCACAGATGTGAAAATTACCGAACAATCAGTTTAATAAGCCACAGCTGCAAAATACTAACACGAATTCTTTACAGACGAATGGAAAAACTAGTAGAAGCCGACCTCGGGGAAGATCAGTTTGGATTCCGTAGAAATACTGGAACACGTGAGGCAATACTGACCTTACGACTTATCTTAGAAGAAATATTAAGGAAAGGCAAACCTACATTTCTAGCATTTGTAGACTTAGAGAAAGCTTTTGACAATGTTGACTGGAATACTCTCTTTCAAATTCTGAAGGTGGCAGGGGTAAAATACAGGGAGCGAAAGGCTATTTACAATTTATACAGAAACCAGATGGCAGTTATAAGAGTCGAGGGGCATGAGAGGGAAGCAGTGGTTGGGAAGGGAGTGAGACAGGGTTGTAGCCTCTCCCCAATGTTATTCAATCTGTATATTGAGCAAGCAGTAAAGGAAACAAAAGAAAATTTTGGAGTAGGTATTAAAATCCATGGAGAAGAAATAAAAACTTTGAGGTTCGCCGATGACATTGTAATTCTGTCAGAGACAGCAAAGGACTTGGAAGAGCAGTTGAACGGAATGGATGGTGTCTTGAAGGGAGGATATAAGATGAACATCAACAAAAGCAAAACGAGGATAATGGAATGTAGTCGAATTAAGTCAGGTGATGTTGAGGGTATTAGATTAGGAAATGAGACACTTAAAGTAGTAAAGGAGTTTTGCTATTTGGGGAGCAAAATAACTGATGATGGTCGAAGTAGAGAGGATATAAAATGTAGACTGGCAATGGCAAGGAAAGCGTTTCTGAAGAAGAGAAATTTGTTAACATCGAGTATAGATTTAAGTGTCAGGAAGGCATTTCTGAAAGTATTTGTATGGAGTGTAGCCATGTATGGAAGTGAAACATGGACGGTGAATAGTTTGGACAAGAAGAGAATAGAAGCTTTTGAAATGTGGTGCTACAGAAGAATGCTGAAGATTAGATGGGTAGATCACATAACTAATGAGGAAGTATTGAATAGGATTGGGGAGAAGAGAAGTTTGTGGCACAACTTGACCAGAAGAAGGGATCGGTTGGTAGGACATGTTCTGAGGCATCAAGGGATCACCAATTTAGTATTGGAAGGCAGCGTGGAGGGTAAAAATCGCAGGGGGAGACCAAGAGATGAATATACTAAGCAGATTCAGAAGGATGTAGGTTGCAGTAGGTACTGGGAGATGAAGAAGCTTGCACAGGATAGAGTAGCATGGAGAGCTGCATCAAACCAGTCTCAGGACTGAAGACAACAACAACAACAATCAAGTGCTTATAAACTATGTGTGTTATTTAAGCTCACATAAACTCAAGATTATCATGTGAATGCGGCCTGTATCAGGCCACGCAGTGCATCCGGCGAAACAGGCTTTTCAGTTGCGTCATTAGCTCAGACTCTCTCAGCGCCCTTCCGAACCTCTGTGTGATCTACACCGTCCATCCCTTATTGCGACGGGTCCATGAAAGTTTTCACTTGCCTGCTCTTTATGGGGCCACTGTGATGTTTATGTGACTTCCTGGTCACGTCGGTCTTACAGGAAACGAGGCCGCTGACGCTGCTACCAAGGCTGCAGACCTCGTACCTCAGCCCGCCAGTTCTTACATTCCCTCCGACGATCTCTGTGTTGGCATCTGTCAGCAGGTTGTGTCTCTTTGGCATCACCACTGTTCCTCTCCCAGCGGCTTGGACGACCTCCTCTCGGCCCTCTTGCTGCTACGTGATCATTTAGCTGGGTTTCGTATTGGGCACTGTCTTTTTGGCCATCGCCATTTGTTAAGGGGTGCTCCCCCAGCACTTTGTGCACATTGCGCTTAACTTTTGACTGTCCGCTATTTCCTGAGGGAACGCCCTTTTTGTGTTTGCCGTCTGAGTTATCGGCCGTTTTAGCCAACGATTCGCGGGCTGTCGACTGCGAAGGCCATTTAATTTTTAGTTATGGACCACAGTTTCTCTATGGCTTATTTTATAGGCCTTTATCCACGTCCCTGTTTATAGCTGTCTTCTCTTCCGTCGATTAGGATTGATGTATAGTCGTTTTTTACTCCTCTCTTTGTCTTCGTGTTCTCCAGCTTTGACGTGGGTGCATATGACCCTAATTGTTTTTGCGGCCCGAAACAAAACAAATACACAAATCACGTGAATGTCGCGCAAAAACGCTGTGTTCACAGAAGTACTTTCCACATCGCTGCACAAAGCAATCGACTATCGTGAAATAATCTTAAAAAAATGTTATGCTGAACCCGACTTCAGAGAAAACATCGCGATCTCTCGGTGTTTTACAACGCTACAGCACGCGACATGCCAGTGTTTATCCATAACAGTGCGGCACTTGCTGCTGGCTTGTCGGAAGGGTCAACGTTGCTTGCCGCACCACTTGGCAGACAGATGAAAGGAGTCCATCTGTTCCGACGGAGGGGATGTAAGAACTGGCGGGCTGAGGTACGAGGTCTGCAGCCTTGGTAGCAGCGTCAGCGGCCTCGTTTCCTGTAAGACCGACGTGACCAGGAAGTCACATAAACATCACAGTGGCCCCATAAAGAGCAGGCAAGTGAAAACTTTCATGGACCCGTCGCAATAAGGGATGGACGGTGTTCAGTCAATCAAGCACATACGGGAAATCAGCAGCTAACAACTCCAGCGCCATCCACGAACAGCATTAACCGTCCCTGTATTGACCAACCAAGTGCAACAGGGATGGAACTCCACCCCATAGACTGACATCCAGCACCTGCTCTACACAATGCATGCATGTTCGCATTCAACATTCTGGTGGTTACATCGGTTATTAATGTAGCAGCACTTGTTAATGTAAATACATGTTACTGTAAACTCATATTTATGTGTATCTTCTTAAAAGGTACAGGGAAGACAGTAAAACAGCAATGAAACATACATATTCTTTAAAAAATCGTATTAGAATATGTTGCAGAAAATAGTGTTCGGTGCTGAACGTTTGTGAGAACTAGGTCAGTGCCACTAGGCAGTATAGCATGCTACACTATCACCTGAATTTACTGGTGCTTACGCTACTGCTCAAACGAGGTACAGATTAAGAATGACACTCTCAGAATGCTGGGAACTCATCAAGGAGAGGTTGGGTCACTGGTAGAGGTATGGCTAATGGTAACAAAGTAGTGGTGGGGGAGGAGAGACGCCATTTTTTGTATCATAAATTACCATAATTAAAATGAGAGTGAAACGTCCCCTTTGAAAAATTATACATGACTGTGCTTAAACTGACACACAATATTTTTAGCGCATCGCAATCTGACTTTCAAAAATCCCTACAAAAGAATGTCCCTGACTAACATTAACCTATACCTTTCACAAATCACTTAACTCACAAAATTTTTCGTTACTCGAACTACTGCAATACAGCGAGCGCCACTACTGCCAGCTAAATAAAAGATCCAAACTACGGAAGGCACTAACTACTGATAGGCATAGTTAGCAAATGAAAGATTTTGATAGAGAACAAACAATGTATTTACCTTAATAGTGTTGAAAAATCATAATATACATAGCAGTTCATGACATCCAGTCTTACAAATTTCAAAACTCCGCCATTTCTCTAGCCACATCCACCACTGCTGGCGGCTCACCTCCAACTGCGCAACGCTACGCGCTGTTCACGTCCAGCTGCCCAACACTACAATGGCAGACAACAATGCAAACCAGCCACAGACTGCACACAGCACAGCCAGTGATTTTCATACAGAGAGCGCTACGTGGCGGCGGCGTTACCAATATAAGAACCTAAACAGCCTACTTACAAGAGTTATTACTATACACCAAAACCATTAAAACCAGACAACAATGCAAACCAGCCACAGACTGCACACAGCACAGCCAGTGATTTTCATACAGAGAGCGCTACGTGGCGGCGGCGTTACCAATATAAGAACCTAAACAGCCTACTTACAAGAGTTATTACTATACACCAAAACCATTAAATTCCTGGGTAAATATGATACTAAGTCCCAGACTAGGTCACCATCTTTCCTATAAATTACGGTAGTTATCTTTTACAGTTATTGACCATTAACTACCATTATCGTGACAATAATTTCTCATTAATTATGCCATAAATAAACAAAATATGCACCTAAGCGAGCGGTTTGTTTACATAAGGGATGCTGGGACAACTGAGCGGGTTGTTCACTTAAGAGAACGATGTCCCCTTTGTTGTAGAACTGCATATGTCCCCTAATCAGGCAACCTCTAGCGGCAGTCAACATGTCCTCTTGCGACTTTTGCTGCCTGTCAGTTCAGCGGCGCTCTGGTGTCAGCGATGTACTCATACGACCTTTGGTGTGGGATGTTATGGGACCGAAGCACTTGGCGAAACATTTTGTAAATACTCGTTTTAACTCTGAACGTATTATACATACTTGCTTTAACTTAGACATGCCAATGCATTATGCGTCAACTGACTGGCTAATTAAGATAGCCACGCGGGATTAGCCGAGCGGTCTCAGGCGCTGCAGTCATGGACTGTGCGGCTGGTCCCGGCGGAGGTTAGAGTCCTCCCTCAGGCATGGGTGTGTGTGCGTGTGTGTGTGTGTGTTTGTGTGTGTGTGTGTGTGTGTGTTTGTCCTTAGGATAATTAGTGTGTAAGCTTAGGGACTGATGACCTTAGCGGTTATGTCCCATAAGATTTCACACACATTTCTTTTAAAATTAAGATATGGAGTACATTTGTAGGTGAGACTTGGCACATGTGATAATTTATACTAAGGTATGATTAACAACAATTCAATCTCTGTATTATATGTGTGACATGTACACTGGTTTTCATAACCGTTCTGAATGAGTTGTGTGAATTCCAAGATGTGACGGGACGGCAAATGTCAGTTACAATATCTGAGAAGCTGCTGGCAGATGCACTCACACGGCATTCACATGAACGAACTCTAGTGCGTACCGATCTAAGAAGACGCAAACACCAATTGGAAACAAAGAAAGGAAAGGCGCATAAAGTGTGTTGATATTATTCTGAATGTTACAAGACAAACCCAAGAACATTTGGGTGAAATGCAGCTACAAAATTAATTAAACAGGTGGTTACCTTTTGCAATAAGTGCAAATTTAAATCCCTTTTTTGTACTGAGTTAAAACTGCAACAATTGTTTTTTAACCTTGATACCGCCGTTCCCATGCAGTGATGTCGTCCAAACGGGAAGTGCACTGTCACGTACAAGGGACTCATGGCCATTTAACCTGTTAAACGCTGCCCTTCCCTTGTAGCACCTTTTAAAGTTTTCATCACCTTAGTTAATATGTAGATATGTTATATTTATTACTGAATATTCTTGCTAAGTGCTGTTTCACAACCGATACGTACCGTATGAAATTCATAACGTATATACACGCCAACATCAGCTAGGTGAACTTCTTTTATTTTACAACTAGTAGCAGTCTTTCTATAGTCAGGCACAAAACTATCACCGCCGTGTACATACTTTTACATCATTATTTCCAATCATATGTCAAGTCCATCTTACATTAATGATAAACATTCTAAGCTTTTGGTTCAACTGGGATTTTAAGGAAAGTTTGAGTGAAATTGACTTAATGAACATATTTGTAAATCACAATGTGAAGATGTGTACTCTGTGGTGATGTTTTTGTACCTGAAGATGATCTGAAAAGCCTGAAGTGATTGTGAAGTTAAAAGAACTCACCTGGCAGCTGTCCGTGTATCTCTGGGATATGGGTTTAATATAATATTTATTACATTAGGAATAAGTAGGTTGATTAGAAAACTTAATAACGGATTAATTATTATAAACGTTTTTATCTGTTTCTAATGAAAGTGAACAAGCCTCTGACCAACTACTGCGGACGGAATTCGAATTTTATAGGAAACATTCAACATAAATGAAATCCTGTTGCAAATACGTAACGTACAGAAAGTATGGTTTGTTTCCAGTCGGGTCGGAGATCTAAGCACACGGACAGTGTGGCGCGCAGTCCTTACATTCGCATTGTCGTAACTGACATTCAACTGTTGAGATGGTTGTATGTCCAAGTATCGAAAGCCATTGAATTTAAAAAAAAGTATGGTTGGTATTGAGAATATGAATAGATTCACGTATTTGGATAAAATCATTAAAGACAAGGTTTCTCATGAATAGCCGGGACCTTCCGCATATCATTTTAAACATGTTATCAGAAAAACAAACTGCAACCAAAACACCACCCGTCATCTGGGAATTATTGTGTTAGCACCTTTGTACAGAGCGATCACAAAGTACCATTACCCCCTATGTCTTACATACATGAGAATGAATTGTTGTTTCTCATTGTACCGGTGCTGATACGTAGCGACAGAAAAAATCGCGACATCAAGAAATGATTAACGTAGAACAATAAAATTTCGGGAATGCTTTTGTCTAGGTAACATGTTTAAGTGACTGGCACTGGAAGAATACAGGTTAATCTAAGCGCTAGATAACCCATTGCTTATGTGAGAAGTCCTGCTACATTAATAACCTATGTAGCCGCCAGAATGTTGAACGTGCATGCATTGTGTTTTACAGGCGCTGGATGTCAGTTTGAGGGATGGAATTCCTTGCCTGTTGCACCTGCTCGGTCAATACAGGGACGATTAATGTTGCTCGGGGATGAGACTAGAATTGTTGGCCGATGATCTCCCATATGCGCTCGACTGGACACAGATCTAGTAATCGAGCAGGCCAGAGCCACATGAGGAGACTCTACAGAGCAAGTCGCATTACAATGTGTGGAATGCTTTCATGAATGGCAATACAACATGTCGAATCACCAGATTAACGTAAAAATAGCAGTCAGAGAGCGTAGGATATCCACGAGAGTGCTCCTGCTGTCATACGAAACTGCACCCAAGTCGATAACTCCCAGAGCAGGTCCAGTGTGCCTACTATGCAGACAGGTTGGGCGCAGGCTCTCAACTGACCTACTTCTAACCAACAGACGGCCATCACTGGTACCGAGGGAGAACCAGCTTTTATCAGAAAACACAACAGATCTCCACTGTGCCGTCCGAAGCGCTCTCGTTTCACACCAATGAAGTCACGAATGTCAGTGGTTTGAGATCAGTGGAACGAACGGTACACAGCGTCTGATTGGGAGCTGTCCATGAATAAACCGGTTTCTGACAGTGTGTTGTGTCACTGCGGTACCAGTTCCTGGTCAGGTTGTTGCTGAACATGCAGGACGATGGGCCAGAGCCAAAAGATGAACACGACGGTCTTCCCTGTCGGCAATGCCACATGGCCATCCGGAACCGCGTCATCTTGCGACCGTACATTTTCGTTACCCCAGCTGCCAGGGCACATGCCTACATTCCGGCCAAATCTTTCTGCAGTACTGCAGAAGGAACATCCAGCTTCTCGTAGCCCTATTACACGACCTCGTTCAAACTCAGTGAGGTGTTGATAATGGCGTCGTTGTCGCCTTAGAGGCATTCTTGACTAACATCTATTCACCATGTTCAATATCAAAGGCAACTTACGCTAAAGATCGTTACAGCGAGTATTTAAAGCAAACCTGATTTGCTTTCTCATAATACCGCTACCAGCGCCACTCATGCGACTGATGCGAAATTTGTACAGATATCATCTTCCGGATGTAGAAACACACCTACCAACTTTCGTTTACGTCGAACAACTACCTCTTGGTATTGTGATCATTTTCTGTCAGTGTACATCCAAACTATGACTGATGAGTCCACTTACACCGTGGAATAAAGGAGCGTAATGAACACATGGGTTCTCGAACGACCCCACGCAGGAAAATTAACCAGAGGTATCCAGCATGATTTTACTTTAGGGTTTCAGCAAACCTTCACCACCAAAACCAACAAAAAAGCTCTTCGCTACTGATTTCATAGTAGGTAATCCGTACTTAGGACAACCACCAACATGGAAATGTCTGTGGAGGCTGCAACGTCTGCCAAACGTTCTCCAAAGAAGTCCATTTGTGAGTGGTCACAGGAACTGGGACGTTGCAAAACCATATGTGGAATAACTTGGAGTTAAAGCTTATAAACGAACTGAGTGATAATGACACGTAAAGACATGATCAGGCTTCTGAGCGAATTCCGTAGCGTACTAAGTGCTTAACCGACTTGAAGAAGCAACGTGACACGACATTCATTTGTTGTCATTTGAAGAAAGGAGTTGAAACGTCCCCTTAGAAAAATTAATGAATGACTGTGCTGATAAACCTCTTACACTATTTGATTTTCAAACAGCTGAGCAGAACTGAACATACTCAGACATTTCGCTCTTTACCTGTTCTGATCAACAGCGCAACGCAATCTGACTTTCAATAATCCCTACAAAAGAATGGCCCTGACTAACATTAACCTATACCTTTCACAAATCACTTACTTCACAAAAATCTTCGTTACTCGAACTACTCCAAGACAGCGACCACCACTAATGGCAGCTAAATAAAAGATTCAAACTACTGAAGGCACTAACTACTGATAGGCATAGTTAGCAAATGAAAGATTTTGATAGAGAACAAATAATGTATTTACCTTAATAGTGTTGAAAAGTCATAATATATATATATATATCAGTTCATGACATCTAGTCTTACAAATTTACTGTCTCTGCTGGACACGCGTCCAGATCATCCGCTCTCAAAACTCCGCCATTTCTCTCCCTACATCCAGCACTGCTGGCGGCTCACCTCCAACTGCGCAACGCTACGCGCTGTTAACAGCCAACTGCCCAACACTAGAATGGCGACGATTCCAACAATGCAAACCAGCCACAGACTTCACACAGCACAGCCAGTGATTTTCATATAGAGCACTACGTGGCGTTCCCAGCATAAAAACCTAAACAGCCTACTTACATAGCCCCCATGCCCCGCACAAAAATTTTTACAAATTGTTTTGGGCTGTGGCCAATACAGATTTGAAAAAAAAAATCATAATTACAATAACAAAGATATCAAATGCACACACTTATTGATACACCGTTGGTCAAAAGCAAAGATTTTCTCACAGTCCATAAAAACAGTCCTGATCATTCATCACAGTATTAATTACAATTTTATGCACAAAGTCTGAGTAGTAAAATAAAATGCACACGGAAGTAGTGGATTTCCATGCAGTCTTGAAGAAGTAGGGTTGTCCTTCCAATGGAAAGACAATGCTGACTCTTGACATGCAGACAGGTAATGGGCCATAACAGAGCACACCCACAGCAGAATCAGTCGAAGTTGAAGAATATTGGTAGGTAGGTGATCGCAGAGCAGACCCACTGTACTCCTGGTAGAGAGTATGGTATTGGTGGGCCACCTGAGGTGCAGACCCACTGCAGTCCTTGTAGAAATAATGGTATTGGTGGGTCATCACAGATGCAGACCCACTGTAGTCCTTGTAGAGACGGCCAGCAGCCATCTGTTGCGACTTTGCAGGTGCACAATCACCATCGAAGAGTCTTGCGGATAATATAGCAAGTCCATGAACCACCACTTGTGCAGTCACAAAATATTTTTTTGAAATGTCCTTAGAACCAGCAATGCTGTTAACGAGTCCCTTGCTGAATTATCAACACACGTGCAAACACTAACAGTCCAAACTTCTCATCTATTGTGCATATCCTATGACCAATAGAAACGTGTGCAGTGAAATGTATGCTTACAAGTTACTTAATTTGATAAACTGGTGTCCATTACAATTTTACAACATGAAAATACAATTACAAACACACAGAAAACATCATTAAAACATAATAATACAGATAACATTAGCGTAAGGAGGGCTATGCGTGAAGCGTTCAGTGAATTCGAAAGTAAAATTCTATGTACCGACTTGACAGAAAGTCCTAGGAAGTTCTGGTCATACGTTAAATCAGTAAGTGGATCGAAACAGCATATCCAGACACTCCGAAGGCATTGAAACAGAGGATGACACGCGTAAAGCTGAAATACTAAACACCTTTGTCCAAAGCTGTTTCACAGAGGAAGACCGCACTGCAGTTCCTTCTCTAAATCCTCGCACAAACGAAAAAATGGCTGACATCGAAATAAGTGTCCAAGGAATAGAAAAGCAACTGGAATCACTCAACAGAGGAAAGTCCACTGGACCTGACGGGATACCAATTCGATTCTACACAGAGTACGCGAAAGAACTTGCCCCCCTTCTAACAGCCGTGTACCGCAAGTCTCTAGAGGAACGGAAGGTTCCAAATGATTGGAAAAGAGCACAGGTAGTCCCAGTCTTCAAGAACTTAAATCTACTGAGCTCAGATGCTAAACTAAGGAACGAAGCAATGCAGCAGCACAAAACAATTAACACAAACAGCAATGACAAAAAATGCAGATTGGCAAAGCAAGCAGCAGTATATCTAAATTAGCAAAGCAAATGCAACATTACAACTAATATAAGGCAATGTGCAGCAAACAAGAAAAATAAATCAGTAGTAAAACTGGCTTAACAGAGTAATACAAAATAAAATTCAGTAGCACTATGCCTGGCAAACAGCAGCTGCAAATGCAATAACTTATATCTAATCATGACAAAGCTCAAGCAGCAAAAATATTACAGTAAAAATGGCCATGTTTAACACCTATATCACATCTTAACACTAGAGTGATGCATCACCTTGACTTACTCTACGAAACAAGTTACCCAGTCATTGGCAAAAGTTGTGTATGCAATTCCTGTGAAGGGAAATGTCTTTCTGTGCTCCCTCGTTTTTTTTTTTGGAAGTAGATAATAAAATTATTATTTACTTGATCTGTAAGCATAAAATATCTACATTAGTACATCTATTAAATTTTATTTTAACCAATGCAGGAGTGCAGCTAGAAACTAGATATTAAACAAAATGAGCAAATATGTAAAGCAAACTATAAAAACATCATTCAATAGCCATGTGGCATTTCATAAGTCAGTAGAAATCATCTCAACTCTCGTAGAAAGACACTTGTCATAATCACGTGTGCAGATGTAAGAATATTTCCCATCAATTCACAAGCATTTCAGTAAGTAGCACAAAGTACAAGTAATCATATGTTTCCAAGTAATGAGAGTGTCTTAATTGCAATGCTTTCTACAAAGAATGTCAATAGTGAGGTTAATGGCCTTTTTTTCTCCACCTAATGGCTGTTTCTCCAGGTGACTATTGCTCAGCTGGGCGTCCACAATGCATTACGTCAAGGTCACTTAGCTTTCTTACCAAAATATTTACAACAGCAGTTTGCGCATAGTGACAGTGTCATAGAAAAATTTCACAGAACGAAAAATTACAATAGAAATGCGTAGAAACGAAATCTTATGATTAGCAGTATTGTGATACATTCACGCATGGACACACAAGTCATAACTCTTAAAGTACGAATCTTGGTTTCCAACACCCTTTTTCAGAAACCAGAGTCCCTAACCACTACTCATTATGCCTTACCTTATTACACATATACATATTCGTCGACACTTCTTCAATATTTCATCATAATAAATATATAGCTTAATCAAATTCCTCATATAGCATCAGCTTATTCATCATAAACATACCTCAACAGCATAATACACATCATCATCGTAATAATAACATCATAACACCTCAGTCAAATCTCAAAAACATCGTAGCTTTCGGCAATAATTTCAAAACCGAAAAAAAATTCTCTGCTCATTTCAATAGTGTCATCTACTTCAAACGTACTTTAAAAATCATGATCCAATACCAAATACATCATTCAAAGCTCACATAGTAACACAGTGGTTCCAAAAAAATATGAATAGTTCACAAAGTACAGACAAAATACAATTTCATAAGTGTGAAGTTATCCAAATGTGTAATTGCATAAACATGTGTCACTGACATAGTAAAAAAAATATTTGTCTCTCTCAGTTAACTAATCAGATAGCTGTGTAATTATGTGTTAGAGAAATATGGTACCGACGTGTAAAGTTGTATAGGCAAATATCATATTAGCTAAGGCTCCTTGTGCTTGCTACACACATGGTACACCAAGTAAGCGTGTACCCCCCTGAGGATTAATGTAATTATACCCTCAGGTGTTACAGATTACAGCTATGAAATGAAATGTATCACGGAAAACTTCCTCTGTAATTCGAAAATCTTTAAAAATAAATGTTTTAAGTACAAAATTAATAACTCAAATACGTGTCCTTTAGCGCTAAACTGTGGGTCTTGTTACGGTAAAAATGTGCCAGGTATCGTAATTATCGTCGTCCATAAGCGAAGTTTTGTAGAAGTCAATGTACTTACCTCGTAATAAACAAAAGTGAAATACTTGCGTATAGATATCTTAGTTATTATGCTTATTGCCGTGATGAAGTAAGTACTGTACTGTAACGTGTTGTTGTGCTACGGAAAAGGCTGTGTCATTGTAGCTATACCACAAAGTTACTACTAAAACATGTTTTCCTTTCCAGAAGAATTCAGAGAAACTGTGCAGAGATAAAACAGATACAACGCAAAAGAAACAATGTAAATTGTGCCACACATTAGTAGCATCGTGATATAATCGTGTAGCTGTCAAATAAACTAACCACTGTGTCATCTGGTATCTCTCAGAAAGTACTTTAAATCCAGAATGTATTTTCAAGTAAACAAAAATGTTGCGTTAAAATCTCATTAGCAGTACCGGTATATGTTCTAAGTATGTGAGCCTTATAGTCACCACGTAATCATGCAACTAACAAGCAAGAATGTACACACACAATAACACTGTGTCGTCTGTTCACTATAACAATGCAGTCGTAAATACTGTCTAAATATGTTCCCTAGGTTCTAGACTGGATAGTTAACTTCAAAACATTGCTGCATGTTAACAGTTTCTCAGTGTGACAAATTGTACTAGTAGCATGAAGTGAAAAATTTTATAACAAAGACTAAGTTAAAAAAAACAGCTTATCTCTCAATAAACGGTTTTACATGTGAAATATGGTACAATCCTTTACTCTTCATAGTACTCAGAGTTTCAACTTGAACGCAATTATGATGCGGTATACATCGGTAAAGAATACTGGAATTTTTCTCAAGGTTAGCATCCAATGTTATTTTTCTCTGAGCCAGCTGGCGCACGTGGCTGCCTCCGATGTGAGTCATTGTCTGTCTCTTTGTTGGCGCGTGTCGTTATTGGGATTAGGAGACCTAACTTCTACAAATTCACCTTGTCGAGACGGCCCTGCCCTGTTTCAATCCCACCAGTTCTGATGAAATTCAGGTCTATCGTTATGTCCTGTAGTTTCCATAGTTTCTTATTTGTCAGTGATGTGGTGGAGAACTTCTCCCGGAATCGTAACTGCGCAGTGGACCGTTGTGTCTCAAATTGTTTTGTATCACATGATAATAATTGTTTTGGCTCCCATATTTTCTGTTTCTGTGGTTATCTCTGTCATATTCATTACTACGGAAATGCGATCTTTCTCTGTAATTATTACTACTCTGCCAACGGTTTCATATGGGTGGTGTCTGTTTTGGTCACGATTTACACTCGTGGAAATTGAAATAAGAACACCGTGAATTCCTTGTCCCAGGAAGGGGAAACTTTATTGACACATTCCTGGGGTCAGATACATCACATGATCACAATGACAGAACCACAGGCACATAGACACAGGCAACAGAGCATGCACAATGGCGGCACTAGTACAGTGTATATCCACTTTTCGCAGCAATGCAGGCTGATATTCTCCCATGGAGACAATCGTAGAGATGCTGGATGTAGTCCTGTGGAACGGCTTGCCATGCCATTTCCACCTGGCACCTCAGTTGGACCAGCGTTCGTGCTGGACGTGCAGACCGCATGAGACGACGCTTCATCCAGTCCCAAACACGCTCAATGGGGGACAGATCCGGAGATCTTGCTGGCCAGGGTAGTTGACTTACACCTTCTAGAGCACGTTGGGTGGCACGGGATACATGCAGACGTGCATTGTCCTGTTGGAACAGCAAGTTCCCTTGCCGGTCTAGGAATGGTAGAATGATGGGTTCGATGACGGTTTGGATGTACCGTGCACTATTCAGTGTCCCCTCGACGATCACCAGTGGTGTACGGCCAGTGTAGGAGATCACTCCCCACACCATGATGCCGGGTGTTGGCCCTGTGTGCCTTGGTCGTATGCAGTTCTGATTGTGGCGCTCACCTGCACGGCGCCAAACACGCATACGACCATCATTGGCACCAAGGCAGAAGCGACTCTCATCGCTGAAGACGACACGTCTCCATTCGTCCCTCCATTCACGCCTGTCGCGACACCACTGGAGGCGGGCTGCACGATGTTGGGGCGTGAGCGGAAGACGGCCTAACAGTGTGCGGGACCATAGCCCAGCTTCATGGAGACGGTTGCGAATGGTCCTCGCCGATACCCCAGGAGCAACAGTATCCCTAATTTGCTGGGAAGTGGCGGTGGGGTCCCCTACGGCACTGCGTAGGATCCTACGGTCTTGGCGTGCATCCGTGCGTCGCTGCGGTCCGGTCCCAGGTCGACGGGCACGTGCACCTTCCGCCGACCACTGACGACAACATCGATGTACTGTGGAGACCTCACGCCCCACGTGTTGAGCAATTCGGTGGTACGTCCACCCGGCCTCCCGCATGCCCACTATACGCCCTCGCTCAAAGTCCGTCAACTGCACATACGGTTCACGTCCACGCTGTCGCGGCATGCTGCCAGTGTTAAAGACTGCGATGGAGCTCCGTATGCCACGGCAAACTGGCTGACACTGACGGCGGCGGTGCACAAATGCTGCACAGCTAGCGCCATTCGACGGCCTACACCGCGGTTCCTGGTGTGTCCGCTGTGCCGTGCGTGTGATCATTGCTTGTACAGCCCTCTCGCAGTGTCCGGAGCAAGTATGGTGGGTCTGACACACCGGTGTCAATGTATTCTTTTTTCCATTTCCAGGAGTGTATGTTGTGAGAATAGCCTTGTCGTGTCCAGTTATTATTTCTTTCATTGCAGAATTGTGACGGATGTGACCTGTAATTGTTGTGTTCCAGTTTTCGCGTCCCGTGATTGTCAGTGTCAATTTCCAATTCTTGTAACAGTCCCTGAAAAGCTTCAGTGTCTGCTTTGCAACGTCCTGCCAAAATAATATGTCATAAATGTTCAGGCAATTTGATTAAGCAAATGTGGATGAGTTCTGAGGGGCTGTATGGGTTTGACAGGTACTGATTCTTGTGCAACATGTCTTCAAAATATTTCACAAGACTGGAAAATTCAGATTGTTCGAAATGTTTCATCATTATGATGCTATGTTTTACTCGATCTTGTGTAGCTTGAGACCAATATGCTGAGAGGAACACATGATAAAATTCTCCTTCACTGTGACAATCGTGAATGACTGATCGCATTCTTACAGCTGGTTCATTCTCTAAATAGCCACACATAAATTCTAATCTGTGCTCTAATGACCAGTTGGGAGGAAAACAATGAGAGAATTGATGAAGCCATGCTTGTGGATGAATGTCGTTGCCGGAATTCTTAAATGTTTTGAATTTACGTGTAGTAATAAACAGCTTATAGTCAAAATCATCATGTCGGCGAGTCGCATGTCAGTCATTGTTACGTCATTTCGGCGGTTACATCAAAAATTCGGTGTACCTTGTCAATTTCTATCGTAATTTCCGAAGTGCCTTGTGTTATTATTTTGTGGCTGTTCCGTATTTCTATGTCCCTCTTCCCGTATTGGAGCGCGAGTGTTTTACTGTCTACACTATTATTTGCAGGTCGCTCCATTGCCCTATGCACAATTACCAAATTACTACTTTGTACATTAGTTAATTCATTACACGGTGGCGCTAACACACTGATTTCGTCTTCACTGTCATTTCTCAGTTTACTTTGGAGCCTAGTATTACATTTTTCACACGCCATTATTGTCAGAATATTTCACACGATAACACAGAAAAGCCCAATTTGAAGAGCAAAATAAGAAAACACATTAGCATAGCATTGAAAATAATATCTCGTTAATTGCAAGCGCAACTGCGAAATACTTGGTGCAAATCGACCTGCATGCCACAACTGTTTTACTGTACAACAATGAAAAACTACAACTACAAAGGAAATTCTCTCTATGATTATGCGCTAGCAATAAACAATAGCTACACTAATTACAGAAACTACAAGAAAAAAATCAGAAGATCCCAGTGAGGTATCCTGGCATGGTCGCCATATGAAACGTCCCCTTAGAAGAATTAATGAATTAATATGCTGATAAACATCATATATTATTTGATTTTCAAACAGCTGAGCAGAACTGAACATACACAGACATTTCGCTTTTTACCTATTCTGATCAACACTAAACTGACACACAATATTTTTAATGCAACGCAATCTGACTTTCAATAATCCCTACAAAAGAATGGCCCTGACTAACATTAACCTATACCTTTCACAAATCACTTACTTCACAAAAATCTTCGTTACTCGAACTACTGCAATACAGCGCCCCTAATGCCAGCTAAATAAAAATTTCAAACTACTGAAGGCACTAACTACTGATAGGCATAGTTAGCAAATGAAAGATTTTGATAGAGAACAAATAATGTATTTACCTTAATAGTGTTGAAAAGTCATAATATATTTATCAGTTCATGACATCCAGTCTTAGAAATTTACTGTCTCTGATGGACACACGTCCGGATCATCCGCTCTCAAAACTCCGCCATTTCTCTCCCCACTCCAGCACTGCTGGCGGCTCACCTCCAACTGCGCAACGCTACTCGCTGTTAACAGCCAACTGCCCAACACTGCAATGGCGACGATTCCAACAATGCAAACCAGCCACAGACTTCACGCAGCACAGCCAGTGATTTTCATATAGAGCTCTACGTGGCGTTCCCAGCATAAAAACCTAAAAAGCCTAATTACAGAGTTTGATCGTGGATTGCGCTCTTTAAGGGCGCGCCGGCGGGGGAAGACTGGCGAGCGAATGGTCAGCGGCAGATCGATCCAAGGGGACTTGTTAATTTCAAGCGGCTGGCGGTTATGTGGCATCACGAGGGCTTAACCCGGCTTGAAAACAATGCTTTATCCACGTTTGTGTCGATCACACGCAACCGCAAATTAGCACGACACAGTACGATACGGCAAATGAAAGAGAAGTTGAGACGAATCAGCACTGGCGCTGATACCATTTATACGAATTTTGCATGAAAATATATTGAATAAAGAAATCTGCAACATGTGCAAGTTACTAAATAATTTAAAACTTTTGAACCAGTGTAGGTGCAGAGCAGAGCGAGTGCTCATTTTAAAGGTGTCGTCCAAATGCAACGACTGACATATCTGTATAATTTGCACTGGTAAAATAATTATATAACGTTTTTGCTAATAATTAATTAAAACAAAAAATACAAGACAGATACACTAACAGGAAGACAGTGTATGATGCTGGTTGTCATTGTACACGTTTCAACATGATTGTTTTGGGATCTTAGTAATTATTGTGATACGTTATCTTTTTTATTAATAATTTTTGCATAGTTTTGCACTTGTTTCTTTAACCTTTGTATATACATAAATTCTGATCAGCCTAGCAGGAAGAGCGCTTCAAATCCGTATGGAAAGTGGTGCCTTATAAAGAACTGTAATGTTATTTAGTGGCACAAGTGGACAAAAATTATTTTCACACTCTGTAAAGATAATTGCGAAACATTAAAACATTAATTCTGGGAAAACTATTGCAGCTGCATATTTGTATAACGTATGTTTTTTTGATGAGAATTTGAGAGTGCATATAATGGTGCAAACAGAATTAAGATTGCTCTTCTATGTAAGGAAGTAGTGATCAATGGAAAGCAGTTACATGACGTAGCCTGGTGAATTTCAGATCCAGGGTACTTAAGCAGAGCCGATACAAAGTTCCGGTGGTCAGACTTTTGCGCGCCTTTGCCGGCGCCGGACCTTTGTTGCCCGACGCAATATTTTGTTGATAGTTTCGCGGTTCCAGAACCGTTGAACTTAGCCGAATTTCGCGTGTGAGCGCAAACGGAAGATTTTCTCGAGGAATACAGGCTTTGGGTTCAAACGGTTCAAATGGCTGTGAGCACTATGGGACTTAGCTTCTGAGGTCATCAGTTCCCTAGAACTTAAAACTACTTAAACCTAACTAATCTAAGGACATCACACACATCCATGCCCGAGGCAGGATTCTAACCTGAGACCGTAGCGGTCTCTGAAGCGCCTACAATCGCTCGGCCACAACGGCCGGTGGAATTTGCGCATTTTCAGTTTGGAACACAGTAGGGAGTTACATCTACATCTACATCTACATCCATACGCCGCAAGCCACCTGACGGTGTGTGGCGGAGGGTACCTTGAGTACCTCTATCGGTTCTCCCTTCTATTCCAGTCTCGTATTGTTCGTGGAAAGAAGGACTGTCGGTATGCCTCTGTGTGGGCTCTAATCTCTCTGATTTTATCCTCATGGTCTCTTCGCGAGATATACGTAGGAGGGAGCAATATACTGCTTGACTCTTCGGTGAAGGTATGTTCTCGAAACTTTGACAAAAGCCCGTACCGAGCTACTGAGCGTCTCTCCTGCAGTCTTCCACTGGAGTTTATCTATCATCTCCGTAACGCTTTCGCGATTACTAAATGATCCTGTAACGAAGCGCGCTGCTCTCCGTTGGATCTTCTCTATATCTTCTATCAACCCTATCTGGTACGGATCCCACACTGCTGAGCAGTATTCAAGCAGTGGGCGAACAAGCGTACTGTAACCTACTTCCTTTGTTTTCGGATTGCATTTCCTTAGGATTCTTCCAATGAATCTCAGTCTGGCATCTGCTTTACCGACGATCAACATTATATGATCATTCCATTTTAAATCACTCCTAATGCGTACTCCCAGATAATTTATGGTATTAACTGTTTCCAGTTGCTGACCTGCTATTTTGTAGCTAAATGATAAAGGATCTATCTTTCTGTGTATTCGCAGCACATTACACTTGTCTACATTGTGATTCAATTGCCATTCCCTGCACCATGCGTCAATTCGCTGCAGATCCTCCTGCATTTCAGTACAGTTTTCCATTGTTACAACCTCTCGATACACCACAGCATCATCTGCAAAAAGCCTCAGTGAACTTCCGATATCATCCACCAGGTCAATTATGTATATTGTGAATAGCAACGGTCCTATGACACTCCCCTGCGGCACACCTGAAATCACTCTTACTTCGGAAGACTTCTCTCCATTGAGAATGACATGCTGCGTCCTGTTATCTAGGAACTCCTCAATCCAATCTGATAGTCCATATGCTCTTACTTTGTTCATTAAACGACTTTGGGGAACTGTATCGAACGCCTTGCGGAAGTCAAGAAACACGGCATTTAGCTGTGAACCCATGTTTATGGCCCTCTGAGTCTCGTGGACGAATAGCGCGAGCTGGGTTTCACATGACCGTCTTCTTCGAAACCCATGCTTATTCCTACAGAGTAGATTTCTAGTCTCCAGAAAAGTCATTACACTCGAACACAATACGTGTTCCAAAATTCTACAACTGATCGACGTTAGAGATATAGGTCTATAGTTCTGCACATCTGTTCAACGTCCCTTCTTGAAAACGGGGATGACCTGTGCCCTTTTCCAATCCTTTGGAACGCTACGCTCTTCTAGAGACCTACGGTACACCGCTGCAAGAAGGGGGGCAAGTTCATTCGCGTACTCTGTGTAAAATTGAACTGGTATCCCATCAGGTCCAGAGGCCTTTCCTCTTTTGAGCGATTTTAATTGTTTCTCTATCCCTCTGTCGTCTATTTCGATATCTACAATTTTGTCATCTGTGCGACAATCTAGAAAAGGAACTACAGTGCAATCTTCCTCTGTGAAACAACTTTGGAAAAAGACATTTAGTATTTCGGCATTTAGTCTGTCATCCTCTGTTTCAGTACCATTTTGGTCACAGAGTGTCTGGACATTTTGTTTTGATCCACCTACTGCTTTGACATAAGACCAAAATTTCTTAGGATTTTCTGCCAAGTCAGTACATAGAACTTTACTTTCGAATTCATTGAACGCCTCTCGCATAGCCCTCCTCACACTACATTTCGCTTCGCGTAATTTTTGTTTGTCTGCAAGGCTTTGGCTATGTTTATGTTTGCTGTGAAGTTCCCTTTGCTTCCGCAGCAGTTTTCTAACTCGGTTGTTGTACCACGGTGGCTCTTTTCCATCTCTTACGATCTTGCTTGGCACATACTCATCTAACGCATAATGTACGACGGTTTTGAACTTCGTCCACTGATCCTCAACACTATCTGTACTTGAGACAAAACTTTTGTGTTGAGCCAACAGGTACTCTGAAATCTGCTTTTTGTCACTTTTTCTAAACAGAAAAATCTTCCTACCCTTTTTAATATTCCTATTTACGGCTGAAATCATCGATGCCGTAGCCGCTTTATGATCGCTGATTCCCTGTTCTGCGTTAACTTTTTCAAATAGTTCGGGTCTGTTTGTCACCAGAAGGTCTAATATGTTATCGCCACGAGTCGGTTCTCTGTGTAACTGCTCAAGGTAGTTTTCAGATAAAGCACTTAAAAAAATTTCACTGGATTCTTCGTGCCTGCCACCCGTTACGAACGTTTGAGTCTCCCAGTCTATAACCGGCAAATTAAAATCTCCACCCAGAACTATAACATGGTGGGGAAATCTACTCGAAATATTTTCCAAATTATCCTTCAGGTGCTCAGCCACAAGAGCTGCTGAGCCAGGGGGCCTATAGAGACATCCAATTACCATGTCTGAGCCTGCTTTAACCATGACCTTCACCCAAATCATTTCACATTTCGGATCTCCGTCAATTTCCTTCGATACTATTGCACTTCTTATCGCTATAAACACGCCTCCCCCTTCACTGTCCAGCCTGTCTCTGCGGTATACATTCCAATCTGAGTTACATTCTTTCACGCGTTGTGTCTTTTGGTGATTGTTTATATAAGCAAACGGGACTCTGCTACAAAATCGTAGCTGTGGGACTCTATTTCCATTCGAGTGCCGCCACGCTTAGCCGCTGAAGCGCTACTGTGGGACTCTATTTCATTTTCGATCATTCCGAACTGTGTTTTAGAGTACCAAGGGGACTGATACTGTCAGGTTGGACTCTAATTGTTTTCACCACTTTTAGCTGATTGATTCTGAAGCAGTTCCAATGGTCTTTAATTGTGTTTGAACCAGTGGGGACTTTGAATATTTTGTGGCACCCGAGATTTAGAAATTGGCGCTAGGGTCGAACGAACATTAGATCATCGGGATTGGGCCGAGTTTTAGCGAACCGGCCGATTTGCTAAATATCAATCCATGTTCCTCAGCAGTAAAAAACTTTTCTTAAAATTTATAGCGTGTTTAGTATCGCTCTTGGAGGCTGCAGAAATAATTAAAACCGCACGTAAGTGTTTGGAAGATACCTCCGGTAAACTCTATTTAGTTATGAATAAAAGCTTGTGAATTTTAAGGAACTTAACACACGCTTTCGATTCGTCATTTGACATCAGTCTTCTAGACTGCACCCTGATTAACATATGTACTTGTTGGTAAGCAGCATCCGGTCGCAGGTTCGAATCCTGCCTCGGGCATGGCAGGTTAGTTTGGTTTAAGTAGTTCTAAGTTCTAGGGGACTGCTGACCTCAGATGTTAAGTCCCATAGTGCTCAGAGCCATTTGAACCATATGAATTCAGCAGCATCGACAGTATTTCAGTTTAACAGGTGCTAAGCGGACGTGTCTGGCGGATGAAAGGTTGCGGGGTCACTCCCCAGTTAGACGACGAGAGCCAACGAGCTGATGCATTTGCAGCCCCTTCCCACACCGTCCAGCGTAGCAGCAGTAGCACGGAGAGTACATTCCGGCAACTCTATTATGGCGTCCAAGAGCTCCTATCGAAGCGTCAATGCAAAAGCAAATTCTAAAAGAGCCCAGTAAACAGCACTTGCACCGAGTGGTGCCTTCGTCACTTCCTCCCACGGAGACCTTCTGGCGCGAAGCAGCCCGCATCGGAATGGGTGGACTCCTTTCTGCTGCCAGCCAAGTGGCGCGGCAAGCACTTGACCCACAGTTCACGCTTCCGGCAAGCCAGCAGCAAGTGCCCCACTGTTATGGATAAACACTCGTCGTGTCGCGCGCTGTAGCGTCGGAAAACACCGAATGATCAAGCGGTGTTTTCTCTGCACTCGGGTGTCGTGTAAGATTTTTGTAAAGTCAACACACATAAATATGCGTTTCGATGCTATTCCATCCATTTTCAGGAAACATACATAAAATATGTGGCCTTAAATGCTTAACAACTGTTACGACTAATAAATGAAAATATTTGCAATTTCTAGAGAATTTATGAAAATTTTGCAGATTTGCTCCGAATATTCCATAAATACCTGCTTTTTAATAAAGATGCACTTGAGCAAAGAACTTTAAATGTATAACAACTGACAGCACAGTCCCTGCGCAATATATGACACCGTTTTCAGGTTTTTGGCGTTTTTTCTTAATTTCCTCCGCAAATATCCACTTCTTTCAGGAAGACACACCACAACAAGAAATACTAAGCAGGTCTACGCTTTGCTTAAAACGTACTTATCCTCCTGCGCTTTTAGTGTGTTCGCTAATATGTTTCACACTTGCACCCCTACCACCGCGGTAAAAGTAGGGGAGTTATGCACTGTACATAACACTAATAAATTTCTATACTCCACACAGTGTTTCGCAACCCACCCCACAACACGCTACAAAGTGTTTGTCTTGATACCATGTTGGCCGTGGAGGGAAGACGACAAATACATTTTTATTTAACATTGAAAAAATTGCGACAGGAACTCTCTCGGTCTGTCCGCATGGTACTGCTACATAGCCGTCGACTCGACCTTTTGCCACTGAAGTGCTTGTCGAAGGCCTCTGCTAACAGTATTAGGGCACGAGGATAAACAGAACAGTAAGAATACTGAGCTCGAGTTGTACAGTGGCTGGGCTCTCCACCCATCCCTCCCCCATCCCTGTCACCCGTCCAGCGCCCAGGGGGCACAGAAGCGACGTGTCTGCTGCTGCAGCCAGCCTCTATGAGCGAAGAGCGTATCTCGATTAAAAAACCAACAATGAACCCCCTTTCCACTAGTGCTACGTATTCGAGCAGACCGCGTGCTCGCAAATTAGCATCCTTTCTAGTCCCTTGTAGTATGATAAAAACATTCTGGATACTTCTGCCATGCAAGTGCCGGTGTAGCGCTTGCTCACGTTGTGCCCCTGCTCCCATGGATCGCTACTGCACGGCAGAGCAGGTCAGCTACCAGTCTTAAAAATGCGCACGCACGCTCGCGCGTGCACACACACAGACACACACACAGACACACACACATACTAATAATTTTGTAATGTAACTTGTCTTTTAGTTAATGAAACGTTATTAATATTCCATGACTCTGGCACACTTTTCACCGTCGGAAGACATGTACAGTATGCTTTGTTACGTTATATGCACTATAATTTGTAAATGAGTTCGAATGGTTCAAATGGCCCCAAGCACTATGGGACGTAACATCTGATGTCATCGGTCCCCTAGACTTAGAACTACTTAAACCTAACTAACCTAAGGACATCACACACATCCATGCCCGAGGCAGGATTCGAACCTGTGACACCAGCAGCCGAGTGGTTCCGGACTGAAGCGCCTAGAATCACTCGACTACTCCGGCCGGCTGTAAATGAGTAATAATGTCAATTGCGGTTATGCACATCATATACCGAAACAGTGCATAAGCAGAATTCAACATCAGTTCTTCCTGACACGAAGTATTTATGTTTCCAACGGTAGATGACTCCATATGTTTTGCGAAATTCACGTTCAAATACGGTTTGACAATTCCAGTATTTACACCGACGGAAATAAATTGCAACAGAAAAAAAATTAATGTAGGGTAATGAATTTTCGGAATACTTTTGTCAGGCAACATTTTTAAATGATTAACGTTGTAAGATCACAGGTTAATGTAAGCGCTAGATAAGCCATTGCAAATGTGAAGTGCTGCTACAAAATGTAACCGATGTAACCCCCAGAATGTTGGATGTAAGTATGCAAACGTGCAAGCATTGTGTTCCACAGGTGCTGGTGTCAGTCTGTGGGATAGAGTTTCATGCCTGTCGCACTTGGCCGGTTAATATATGGACGCTTAATGCTGGTTGTGGATGACGCTGGACTTGTCATCTGATGATGTCCCATATATGCTCGACTAGACGCAGATATAGTGAACGAGCAGACCAACGCAACGTGCCGACACTCTGTAAAGCACGTTGGGTTACAACAGCGGTATGTGGAATGCTGTTCCTAACTGGAAGCACAACAGGTCGAATTACCAGATGACGTACGAAGTAGCAGACAGAATGCGTTGGACAACCACTAGAGCGCTCCTGCTGTCATAAGAAATCGCACCCAGACCATAAGCACACCCCTAAACTGTCTTCCTTGTAAGCAACAAAAAATGGTTCAAATGGCTCTGAGCACTATGGGACTCAACATCTTAGGTCATAAGTCCCCTAGAACTTAGAACTACTTAAACCTAACTAACCTAAGGACATCACACACACACCCATGCCCGAGGCAGGATTCGAACCTGCGACCGTAGCAGTCCCGCGGTTCCGGACTGCAACGCCAGAACCGCTAGACCACCGCGGCCGGCTGTAAGCAACACATGGCTATCCTTGGCACCCAGACAGAAACAGCTTTCGTCAGAAAAGACAACGGACCTACACTCTGTCCCCCTTTTTTTATTATAGGATGGGGCCCCTCCACGCCCACAACGACGTGGTGACCAAACAAAAAGTCATACTGTCACCTCCGTATAACATGTTAGTTTTCGAATCGGGAGTCACAGGATGCGGGCTGTGAAGTTGTCCATGCGACTGGGTATTGAAATGGTCCATCAGGAGACAGAAAGTGGACGAACGCGATCGAAGGGTAGCGGTTTGTAAGGGCAGAAGGAAAAAAGATCCGAGGAAAGCGCCAAGGGAAAAAGACCTCTGCGACAGTAGGACGGGCAGTAAGGGCAGTAGCGGCTTGCTAGCTGCGACAGTGCATGCGAGGTGAGGTTATGTTAGTGCGAGGTATCGTGCATCGTTACCTTTGTCGCTGCGGGTGCTCATTGTAGATGGGTCAGTCCGGGGGCTGCAGCTGGGCTTCTGTGAATTCACCTGGGCCTGCTGCAGTGGCTGCGTCCCTGTAACAGTCCGAGGTCGTTATACATTAGTGGGCGATTGGCCATAGACCAGCTCACAGTGTAGGCGATGTGTGTGGCTGGTTTGCGTGTTGTGTACAGTATGGCCTTCCTGCGGTTACCTGTTTTTACGCAGGTCGAGCGTCTGGGGTTGCAGTACTGTCGTGTTATCGTGTTATGGACCATAGATGTTTAGTCCCTTGCTAATAGTCTGTTTGGTCTATTACGTTTCCATCTATGGTATTGGTCGTAGTTCCCTAGAGAAAGAATAAACGGGTTACGCGAGTATCTCGTGTTCCTGTACAGTCGTGTGGAGAGTTATTGGAATACCTGCAAGACAGTATCTAGATATATTACCGGAGAAGATCCGCGGTGCGTGTGTAACGCGGAGCATTGCTTAAGATTCTGAGTAGTTTGCTCTGTATGAGCTGCAGACGGTGGAGGCGTGTGGGCGCAGCGTATGTCCAGACGGGAGCAGCATACGACATGAGAGGTCTAATAAGTGTGGAGTACATGGACCTGGACACCCGCCTATTCAGTGTGTTACGCCTGTTAAGCATAGGATAGAGTTGGTTTAGCCTCGCGTTTGCTTTGTTGCTCACGTATTGAATGTGGTCCCGCCAGAGTAGTTTCCGGTCCAGCCAGACACCGAGGTATCTGACCTTCTCACGGAAACGTATTGGGTGTGCATGTAGTGTTATTGGGTTGCAGTGTTGACGATTGCGCAGTAGTTTCGGTCTTCTAGTGAACAGAACGGCTTCGCACTTGTCGATGTTTGCCCTCCAGTGATCTCCCGCTTGGCACCCCTGAAGTCGCAAATGGCGGAGGTTTGGGGTCAGTGGAATGCACGCTACAATGCGTCTGGCTCGGAGCTGTCCTTGATGTAACCGATTTGTAACAGTTCGTTGTGTTACTGTGGTGTCAACTTCTGCTCAAATTGCTGCTGCTGATGCAGTACGATGCGCCAGAAATCGTGTACAGTGCCTATATTCCTGTCAAGTCTTTCTGCGATATCGCAGAATGAACATCAGGCCTTTCGTAGCCCTGTTACACGACCTCATTCAAACTCATTGAGGTGTTGATAATGGGTCTTTCTGGCCTTAAAAGTATTATTGACTAACTTCAACGCAACACTTCTAATCACTGTGGTAACTGACGCTGATGACCGTTACAGGGAGTCTGTAAAGCAAACCAAATTTGCATCCTCAAAGCGGCTCTACCGGCGCCACTCTTATGCTACTGGGGCGAAATTTGAGTAGACGTTATCTTTGAGATGTAGAAACACGCCTACCAACGTTATCTTTGAGATGTAGAAACACGCCTACCAACTTTAGTTTATGTCGCATAACTCTTCCTTGTTGTCGAGTTTTTTTCCGTCAGTGTATTTTGCCTCAAACCGACAGAATGGACTCCATTTACGTTCCGATTACGGCAGGTGGCTCTCCCTTTGTTTCATTTCCACTATCATAGCCCTCAGATATACACTGTGTCATTCGTCACGCTAACCAAGCATCGTCTGCAGCTAGAACCATTCGTGAATGACGCACGGAAAGTATGTCCGTCCATCGGTCAAAACTTTTTGCTGCGGAGTAATTCCATTACTTTATTCACCGTATTTTATTTACGAGTGAGCAACATAAATGTAGACTGCCTGTTAAGATGTCAATCTAAACATTTCTACACAGATAAAATTCGTGGAAGAATATGCGCTTTCCACCCTGTCTTCAAGTCCCTAGTATTTTTTACTCTACTGTAACTTAGTACAGGATTAATAATAACTGTCGAAGTAACGTAATCATATTCCATAACTGAGCAGTTGAAACAAAATGCTAAACTAACAGTCAATCTCGTGTTGGTGCCCTTTAACATTTTCTACCACAAATCATCGAGAAATCTTGGAAACCTTTTTCTATATAGCTTGATGCTGCATGCTGCTTCAGGCTACTTGTCTAGCGTTATTTGTTACATGAGCATCATTTAATGGAATTTAAATGTAATACAAATACGAAAGAACCGACTTTTGTTGCTGGCTGGTACATCCATTTGTTCTTTTTTGGGCGTGGAAGAAATCCGACCTAAATTTTTGAGTTGCAGAGTATTACCATAACTTCACTATCAGGGCTTTAAGTACGAGTCAAAAGTGTAAATTTAAAAAGCACCTGTTAAGTTGTCCGTCCATCCATTTATAGGCACACGAAACTCATGGAAGAATGTTGTCTCTCGCTGAATGATTTGCACCTAAATTAAAGTACTTAAAGACGTGTCGCTGGTTTAGCAGAGTCAGTATGTTGCTTGACAACAGAGAGAATAGGGACTGGCCAACCTCATCACCAACTGATTATGTTAGTTCAGTAGCAGTTTTTATATGAAAAAAGTAAAAGGCAATGTTAAAAAATTTCTTTTTAGGGTTCTATATTTCAATCTGAAGAGCCAAATACTAGGTCACGTAAGATTTGCACACACTGATGGTATGGCAATAGTCACACAAAATAAGTGGCTAGAAAAAGGAGAAACAACTTTAACAGCTGACTTGGAAGTACTAAAACAGTACTGCAAAAAAAGGAAACTGTACTCAGATCCAAATAAAACACACTTGCGCCTTCTATTTAAGTAACCGACTGGCACACAGGAAAGTAAACATAACCTTCTGCAGAGAGCGAGTCAAACACAACAAATTTTGCAAATATCTAGGCACAACTCTTGATAGATCACTTACTTTCAAATAATGCCTTGAATTAACTAGCCACAAACAGACGATCCGAAGTAACATCATCTAGAAATTAGTGGGTGCCACATGGGCAGCAGGTGCAACTACACTAAGCACTGCAGCACAAGCACTGGCCCACTCCGTTGAGGAATACTGTGCCCCTGATGTGGAGTAGCAGGCACCCATGTGAAGAAAATTGACGTCCAACTAATGAAACTATAAGAATAATAACACCAACGTTAAAGTCGATCACACTTGCATGGCTTCATGTCCTGTCAAATATTTCTCCACCAGAAATCAAAAGACAGCAGACAACAATCCAGAAACGGCAAAAATAAAACCACCTAAACATGGAAAGACAGCTGCCTATACACCAAGTACTAGATCAGCAGTATGGAAATTGCCTGAAATCAAGCGCGCCAATATGAAAAGACGGAATAATTGTCCAAGGAATTACTTACGGCAACCGTAAATCCTGAAAAACTACGTAAGTAGAATAACAGCGACGTTAAACACCAGAACATAGAAGGCTCCTACCAACAACCCCCAGGAATGCAACCTTCCCGTAAAATATAGTGTTCATTAAACCGCGTAAGAACTAAACATGCAAAAACTAAATCTGTAATGCACAAGTGGGTTACCAATGACAACGCAATGTGTGGCTGAAGAAATATTGCTACATACAGTGAAAGAGGGACGTTTGCATAGATTCTCTGTAAAATGGAGGGACTTTGTCGAGGCCAGCCCGGAAGCTATCGAATGGCTGTCTCGTTTAGATTTAACTTTATAATGGATTATGGCTGCCGCTCTACCACAGGTACGCTATCATGCCAACATTAAATGTACTTGTGTTTTTGTATTTCTGTTAGTATTTGTACCGTATCTGTGTCATATTTTAACAGAGTGTATCTTACGTATTTTAATCATCTCAGTGTTTGTACTTGCACTTCTAAAGCAATACGATAAGTAAATTCGCAAAATCGGTAGAAACGGAACCCATTTAGGACCACATTGTTGTTCATCTGTCTGTGTGTCCGACTGTTGAAAGTCAGGTTGTTCACGAACGGGTAGATTTATCAATTATGTCACACACTAGGATCTACGGTTCCTTGGCTGTGTAAAAAACTGAATCTTCTGAGTCAATGCATTCAAAAGATACGACCATTTATGTCGCATATTTTTATACTCGCAAACTCACTCATCGAAGGCTATAGGGTATTTCTTATTGGGATAGAATCATTAGCAAAAAGGAAGGTACAACTAAAGCGAAAAATCCGAAAATTATTGATTTGTAACTATATCACACGGAACTTTTTTTGTGAGTATTATCTGCCTGCCTCTCCGCTCATCTGTGAAGACTCCTTTCCTCAGGAACAGGCAGATGTATCAATTTGAAATTTATGTCACGTAATAACATTTATAGTCCCCTGCCAATGTAAGAGAGGTGAGGTAAGCTCCTGAGGCAATGCAATAAAAAGATACGATCATTTATGTGACATATTTTGATATTTGCAAACTAATTCACTGAAAGCTATAGGGTACTTGCCGTTGGAATAGAATCATGAAATTTATCAAGAAGCAAGTACAACTAAAGAAAAAAATCCAAAACTTGTTAATCTGTAATCATCTAACACGAAAAAAATTTCAATTTGTTGTCTGTTCTCTATCTGCCGCTTAATACCCCTGTTTATCAGGAACAGATAGATGCATCAGCTAGAAATTTCTCATGTCCTTAGGTCTATTGTTTCTTGGCGGTGTAAAAAAGTTAGCTTCTAAGTCAATGCAATCAAAAGATACGGTCATTTATGTCACATAATCTGATACTCGGAAACTATCTCATTATAGGGTACTTATGTTGACGCAGAATCACGGAATTTGGCAAGTAGGAAGGTTTCACAGTACAAGTAACGCAAAAAAAGATTGTCGGTTCCTGGGATGGATGAACTGTCTACACTCCTGGAAATTGAAATAAGAACACCGTGAATTCATTGTCCCAGGAAGGGGAAACTTTATTGACACATTCCTGGGGTCAGATACATCACATGATCACACTGACAGAACCACAGGCACATAGAGACAGGCAACAGAGCATGCACAATGTCGGCACTAGTACAGTGTATATCCACCTTTCGCAGCAATGCAGGCTGCTATTCTCCCATGGAGACGATCGTAGAGATGCTGGATGTAGTCCTGTGGAACGGCTTGCCATGCCATTTCCACCTGGCGCCTCAGTTGGACCAGCGTTCGTGCTGGACGTGCAGACCGCGTGAGACGACGCTTCATCCAGTCCCAAACATGCTCAATGGGGGACAGATCCGGAGATCTTGCTGGCCAGGGTAGTTGACTTACACCTTCTAGAGCACGTTGGGTGGCACAGGATACATGCGGACGTGCATTGTACTGTTGGAACAGCAAGTTCCCATGCCGGTCTAGGAATGGTAGAACGATGGGTTCGATGACGATTTGGATGTACCGTGCACTATTCAGTGTCCCCTCGACGATCACCAGTGGTGTACGGCCAGTGTAGGAGATCGCTCCCCACACCATGATGCCGGGTGTTGGCCCTGTGTGCCTCGGTCGTATGCAGTCCTGATTGTGGCGCTCACCTGCACGGCGCCAAACACGCATACGACCATCATTGGCACCAAGCCAGAAGCGACTCTCATCGCTGAAGACGACACGTCTCCATTCGTCCCTCCATTCACCCCTGTCGCAACACCACTGGAGGCGGGCTGCACGATGTTGGGGCGTGAGCGGAAGACGGCCTAACGGTGTGCGGGACCGTAGCCTAGCTTCATGGAGACGGTTGCGAATGGTCCTCGCCGATACCCCAGGAGCAACAGTGTCCCTAATTTGCTGGGAAGTGGCGGTGCGGTCCCCTACGGCACTGCGTAGAATCCTACGGTCTTGGCGTGCATCCGTGCGTCACTGCGGTCCGGTCCCAGGTCGACGGGCGCGTGCACCTTCCGCCGACCACTGGCGACAACATCGATGTACTGTGGAGACCTCACGCCCCACGTGTTGAGCAATTCGGCGGTACGTCCACCCGGCCTCCCGCATGCCCACTATACGCCCTCGCTCAAAGTCCGTCAACTGCATATACGGTTCACGTCCACGCTGTAGCGGCATGCTACCAGTGTTAAAGACTGCGATGGAGCTCCGTATGCCACGGCAAACTGGCTGACACTGACGGCGGCGGTGCACAAATGCTGAGCAGCTAGCGCCATTCGGCGGCCAACACCGCGGTTCCTGGTGTGTCCGCTGTGCCGTGCGTGTGATCATTGCTTGTACAGCCCTCTCGCAGTGTCCGGAGCAAGTATGGTGGGTCTGACACACCGGTGTCAATGTGTTCTTTTTTCCATTTCCAGGAGTGTATATATATACACTCCTGGAAATTGAAATAAGAACACCGTGAATTCATTGTCCCAGGAAGGGGAAACTTTATTGACACATTCCTGGGGTCAGATACATCACATGATCACACTGACAGAACCACAGGCACATAGACACAGGCAACAGAGCATGCACAATGTCGGCACTAGTACAGTGTATATCCGCCTTTCGCAGCAATGCAGGCTGCTATTCTCCCATGGAGACGATCGTAGAGATGCTGGATGTAGTCCTGTGGAACGGCTTGCCATGCCATTTCCACCTGGCGCCTCAGTTGGACCAGCGTTCGTGCTGGACGTGCAGACCGCGTGAGACGACGCTTCATCCAGTCCCAAGCATGCTCAATGGGGGACAGATCCGGAGATCTTGCTGGCCAGGGTAGTTGACTTACACCTTCTAGAGCACGTTGGGTGGCACGGGATACATGCGGATGTGCATTGTCCTGTTGGAACAGCAAGTTCCCATGCCGGTCTAGGAATGGTAGAACGATGGGTTCGATGACGGTTTGGATGTACCGTGCACTATTCAGTGTCCCCTCGACGATCACCAGTGGTGTACGGCCAGTGTAGGAGATCGCTCCCCACACCATGATGTCGGGTGTTGGCCCTGTGTGCCTCGGTCGTATGCAGTCCTGATTGTGGCGCTCACCTGCACGGCGCCAAACACGCATACGACCATCATTGGCACCAAGGCAGAAGCGACTCTCATCGCTGAAGACGACACGTCTCCATTCGTCCCTCCATTCACGCCTGTCGCGACACCACTGGAGGCGGGCTGCACGATGTTGGGGCGTGAGCGGAAGACGGCCTAACGGTGTGCGGGACCGTAGCCCAGCTTCATGGAGACGGTTGCGAATGGTCCTCGCCGATACCCCAGGAGCAACAGTGTCCCTAATTTGCTGGGAAGTGGCGGTGCGGTCCCCTACGGCACTGCGTAGGATCCTACGGTCTTGGCGTGCATCCGTGCGTCGCTGCGGTCCGGTCCCAGGTCGACGGGCACGTGCACCTTCCGCCGACCACTGGCGACAACATCGATGTACTGTGGAGACCTCACGCCCCACGTGTTGAGCAATTCGGCGGTACGTCCACCCGGCCCCCCGCATGCCCACTATACGCCCTCGCTCAAAGTCCGTCAACTGCACATACGGTTCACGTCCACGCTGTCGCGGCATGCTACCAGTGTTAAAGACTGCGATGGAGCTCCGTATGCCACGGCAAACTGGCTGACACTGACGGCGGCGGTGAACAAATGCTGCGCAGCTAGCGCCATTCGACGGCCAACACCGCGGTTCCTGGTGTGTCCGCTGTGCCGTGCGTGTGATCATTGCTTGTACAGCCCTCTCGCAGTGTCCGGAGCAAGTATGGTGGGTCTGACACACCGGTGTCAATGTGTTCTTTTTTCCATTTCCAGGAGTGTATATAATTATGTTTGTGCGAAGCCCTCAGTGCGTGAGACTTACTCGCAGCTGCACAGTTTTTTAAATCAGTGTTTTTTCTTCTCGAATTTGTATTGAGTTTTTATGTATCAATGACAGGTAGGTATCTGACATTTTTTGGAATCGGGTTACACTAAAAAGTAAAATAATAGTGAAATAAGATAAGCGGAAAATCGATCAGTCAAGCGGAGGTTATCACGGTGTTAGAATAATCAAGGGTGAATCGTTCCGAGATACACGTGTGCGAAACACTTACCTCCTTTACCCAGCTCCAGTGTTGTGACTAGGTTATGGCAGACGGAGCGTGTGCAATTGACGCTGTTTTCGTGAGAGCATATTTTTGTGACGGATGAGAAAGAAATGAAGGGTAAAACCAAAGGAGAATCGGGATGACGAAGTTAGAGAGAGAAAAGGAGGAAGAGAAAAGATTAGGAGGCATTAAAACGGGGAGAGGGCAAAGATGTTTGAGAGTAGCCGAGTCCGACTGGACTGTGTTGTGCAATAGTTCCATAGGACTTCCTATTTCCCTGGTATGGACACGCTTGTTTCTCGTCTTCGGCTACTTGACAGAGACGCTTTCGTTATGTCATTCTGTAAGACGTGTATATTTCTATTGTCTATTGTCAAACCATAATTTATATAAGATGTTTATATTTTATTAATAGGATTAAGTAGGAATAATTAATATTTGTCATGTTGGAAATAATTGTGGTAGCAGGGAGTATCTGCAGCATAGTATTGTTGGCAAGAGAGACCGCAAATTGATATAATTTTGCCGGCCGAAGTGGCCGTGCGGTTCTAAGCGCTGCAGTCTGGAACCGCGAGACCGCTACGATCGCAGGTTCGAATCCACCCTCGGGCATGGATATGTGTGATGTCCTTAGGTTAGTTAGATTTAACTAGTTCTGAGTTCTAGGGGACTAATGACCTCAGAAGTTGAGTCCCATAGTGCTCAGAGCCATTTGAACCATTTTTTTGATATAATTGTAAAAAGGGCGGGAGAGACCCCGTACGGATACATTTTGAGGAAAGAGGAGGAAAGACCGCGCATTGATACATTTTGTAATGGTAGCAGGAATTGTCTGTACCAGAAAGCATTGTTGGCAGGAGAGACTGCTCTTTAGCGTTCGTAGGAAGCCAGCAGTAAGCGAGATGTGAAGCGAGTCAGTAACAGGTCTGAAGCGAGAGGTTGAGAGGAGCGGTGTGCATGCCAGCCACTAGCTGTAATTACAAGAGATTATAAAAGGATGTACAGAGACATCAGCTAACTATTATCATAAGAGGAACTAATATTATTGAATTATTTTTTTGAGAAACTCAAGACTACTGAAGGTACGTTTGCGCAATGCTAGTTGTAGGATGACTGTAAAAAGTAAGTCCCATTTGAACGTTTGTAAAATCATTTCATTCAGAAAATAATTAATTTTTGCCAGCAATATTGCATTACTGATTATAATCCATCCCAAAAACCATCAAAGTAAAATTTCTCAAAATTTTATTGTTGTCAAGAAAAAGTTTAACTATGAATTACGTAACTTCAGTCAAATAACTTATTATGACAGCCCACCAGCAGTTAATAGAGTATAGTGAACCAGAGTAAGTATATTCATGTCGCAGTTCGATGTAGCAGTCAGATGGCGATCCACTAACAGTAAAAAAAGTAAGGAACAGTTTTGGGTTATTGCAGATAACGACTGAGGGCCACGACGACGACACATTCTATGTTTCGTCGAAATAATCAGAAAATCACTTTTAATAAGCAGCAATTAAATTTGTATGCGAAGATTGAGAAAGAGAATAAATTTCAAAGGGAAGATTTCATTTGTTATTATTAAGCAAGAGATAGAAATCCTACGGAAAGGTTTCATAAGTTATTGTAGAAGGGAAGGTGGCGTAAACAAAAGAGATATATAGGAGACGGGAGGGTTTCACTTGGCGACATCCAGTCAGTAAGACTCTTTAGTGAATCTACTGTGAAAAGGAATATACTGAATCTGACAATTGTATGAATAAGCTAGTGTTAAGTGGCGTAACGCTTATAGTAAAATGTATACCTTTAATTCACAGCCGATCGGCAATTCTGTTTGCTCTATTGATTCAGCGTTGAAAAGTGTTTGTTCAGTGTTGAATCCGCTTTGAACAGTGATATATTTTGTTGCATGTGATAATCATAGACAATGTCCCGAAGAATAATTACTCGTTCTCCAAGGGATAAAAGTGTAGAAAATACTGACGAAAAATTAATTTTCAGGAATAGACAGAAACAATACGTGTGAAAAACCCGATAGTGAAACGTTAGGTTAACAGACATTCGAGAGTAGTAATAATATGGAATCTTTTGACGAACAATCAGCTTCAGAAATGCCGACTGATAATGAGACATTAGTGCAAAATACTTTGTTTTTAAATACAACAGACGCTACACAGCCACAAATTACGCGTAGCAGATATAATAGTTTCAGTAACGAAACCTCTCTAATGCAGTCAAACAGTGTGATCCCATTACGTGCCGAAACAGATTCAAACGGTACACAGCTACACAATCTGCGTAGCGGATTCCACAGTTTTATTGACAAAAATTCCGAAACCACGGAAGAGTTGACACGATTACAATCGTCTGAGGATGTTCAAATGAACACAGATGTACAACCTTTAACAACGAATACAAATACACACAGAAGTCAATCCGAAACGGATCCAATAATGGCATTTATGCTACAAATGAGACAAGACATGAATTAAAACTTTAACAGAAGGGCACAAGAATCAGCAGACCTAAAAAACGAAATGAAGGTAGTCGTTGAAAAATCAAACCAAGAATTAGACGTGAAGATTCGAGAAATAACAGATAAACAAGAAGCATCCGCGGTTAGCATACGAGAAACAATGACAGAGAACTTTTCTAAACAAAACGCTCACATTGATGAACGTTTTAATAATCACACAGAAAACTGTTTGATACGTCACCGCAAACTGGTGCGATCGCAGGATAAAGAACGAAAAGAACTATTACAAACAATTAATAAACAGCGACAGGACGACAAAAAGAGTGTGTTTGCTCAGGGAGAAACTTACGTGGACAATTACATACACTCGATTTCGGAAGAAATCGAAACGGTTAAGGAGACAAATATTCAAATACAAGAGAGGCTCACAGACATCCAATCACAAACAATTGAGGTGAAAATTTCTACAGACACTGAAATCCAGAATATTAGGGATAAATTAACAGAAGAAGTCCTGAAACTAACTGACAAAATGGAACACATAGAAATCAATCAAGACTCAGAAAATTTGAAAGCAGATTTTAAGAAAGTAACCAATAGTAATCGTAAATTACGAAACGAATTGACAGAAAAGATCAACGAACTCACTACAAGAATAGACCTGATAGATACTACCAATGATAGTAAATCAGATGACACTACACCAGTCTCAGTTCAACAGATTTCTAATAGTAAAGATACGTAAATTACAAATGTGCAACAAACAATCACAGACCTAGAATCACGTAATAATTTGTTACATTCTAAAATCAATTCTTTACAGCAAAGGATAGCTGACACACAAGAAACAGCTGCAAACAATCAATTCCATCAGAACATACACCATTACGACATGCTTCAGATGCACAATACATACAATGTCGGTAGACTTCAGAGAGTAAGAGATCTTAACCAGGCAGAAAGACACACAAATTCATAAACATTACGAAAATAACTGCTCACAAAGACATGACCGTTTCGACCACAATCATTTCCTTTCAGTGAGAAAGTTTGAAACATTTAAAAACGACAGGCCGCAAATACATCCACTGGACTGGATCCAACAATTCAATGCGGCACTCCCACCATCATGGCCAGTTCAACAAAAGCTATAATTTATAATTAGTTTTCTTGAAGGAGAACCAGCGAGAAGAATATGACCAATTGCTAGACAGTGTTTTTCAGTAGAAGCATTCCAGGAAGCATTTCTAGCAGCATATTGGTCAGATACCACACATAGTAGCATTAAAGATCTCCTAATTAGTCTACCAAATTTCGAGAATTCTACTTTTCCAACAATCACATAATTTTTCGAGTATATGGTTGAACAAAAGCAATACCTCAAAGAGCCATACAGTCAATCCGCATTAATACAGCTGTGTATTTCAAAACTCCCCAGAGCATTAAAAGTGTCATTATTAACAGAAAAGGCCAGCAAAGGGACAGCGTGTATGCATTTAGAGACATCCTGAAATTGCTAGAGGTACACCAGGCAGATTATGCATTTGTTAATAAGAACTTTTCACATCATATCGCAAACCAGACAAACAATACTAATTTTGAGCGAACACGATTTGGCACTAACAATCATAACAAACGCTTTTGCAGCGAAAATGAAAACTTTAATCGAGAATACACACAGGGGTTTAATGAACAGCAGTATAACAACAATGTACATTACAATTCAAGACAGCAACAAAGCCATCCAAATAACACGACACATATACGACAGGAAATGCCGAACCGGTCAAACTTTCACGAAGAAAATGCGACAGGTGCAAGACATTACACGGGTCAGCCACAAAATACACAAAACGAACAAAGACAGCCTTTTCAGAGAAACACGCGTGCCTCGCCGTATAACCACAGTTATAACGACAGAAGGAGAGAAAACGAACACCGACCGCTAAGGACAGTCTACAATGATAATTTTCATAGAAATTCAACATTGCACAACAACCAAGTCATCGTATGAATGTACCAGACACAAGATTTCATCCACCACCGACTGCTAATAATCAAAACGGTAGAACAATACAGCTCATAGAAAACACACAACACTTCCCGACAGAAAATGAAATGTCAGAACATTTATGACTAGAGATAGCCAGTGATGAATCTTTAAATGATGACACTATGGATAAGGACAGAGAAACGATAATGATAGAGAATGCCATTACATTCGACGACATGCGAGACACATTGTTACACGAAAAACCGATCATGCAGAAAACTGTATGCCACCCAATAATTCAGATAAATTTAAAGTCACAAAATATTTTAGCAATAATTGATTCATGCTCACCAACGTGCATAATTAACGAAGACACCTTTAACAGATGCAATAGCAATAATGATTACCCAGTATTGCCATTACACAAAACTAAAGTTAAGGGAGCATTTCCAGGAAAAAACATTGAAGTCAAAAGACAGACACAAGTAACGTTTGTTTTTGCAGGGCAAACTTTCCACAGCAATTGTTGGATAGTTCCACATTTAACAACTGATATAATATTAGGAATGAATTTTCTCGTACAGTACAACGCAAAGATTGTCTTTAAATCGTCATACCTAACATTACAGAAGGAAGACAGTGAAGTGGTAGTGAGATTTCAAAACACAGTATCCTCAGAAGAACAAAATATGCACAGGATCGAGATTATTGCAGATTCTAAGGATAACGATTGTTATCTCACACTATACACGAATACACATAATAACGACATGGCAGAGGAACAGGAGTATAATGTACTGTATTTGAGACAATTACACTCAGGATTGGAGACAGTATAGCAAAAGACGACACAGAGCGCACAGAATTAGAAAATATTCTTGTGAAACATAAAACACTTTTTAACTATGTTCCAGGAACGATGTACGAATTTCAGGTGAAACCATACGAGACTTTCAAAACGCAACACTATCCAATGCCTCATATACACACAGAAGCAGTTAAGAAAGAGTTACGAGCAACGTTTGAGTAGGGTATAATTGAACCAGCGGCAAGCCAATATATAAATCCATTATACTTCGTTGAAAATAATGATGGATCACTCCGTTTAGTTTTAGATTCGCGTCAGGTTAATAAAATAATCATTACAGAAACTGACCGACCACAGGCGATAGAAGAGTTACTGCAAAAGTTTCATGGCACCTCTATATATACCACCCTCGATCTCAAATCAAAGTTTTGGCAAATCCAGTTGCATCCAAATTGCCGAAAGTATACGGCATTCCTTTGCTTTGGTGAATGTTACCAATTTTGAAAACATCCGTTTGGACTAACGATTTCGTCTGCAGCCTTTATACGATGCATGAATACAATTCTCTTAAAAACAAAGTTACTACATATGTAGATGAAATTCTAATCGCAGCAGAAAACTGGGAACAGCACAACCACACCCTTCAACAATTACAGAATACATTCGAGCAGAACGGTGTAACTATAAACCTCCATAAGTTTGAATTTGGAAAAGCCTCAATAAAATTTCTAGGTCATATCATTTCACAAACAAGTATTGCACCAGAGTCCGACAAATTGCAAACATTGAAAGATACCGATGTGCCAACAAATAAGAAGGAACTTCGGAGCTTTTTAGGCCTTATTAATTATTTTAGAAAATTCATTCATTATAAAGCATTAGACACATCCTTGCTATACCAGCTCACAAGCAAAAACACAATTTGGTCATGGAATGAAGACGCTGAAGCTGAATTCGAGAATTTGAAAGAAGCGTTACTAAGGGCAACTTCGTCATCACATCCTGACCCAACACAAAACTTTTCCATTGCAACAGATAGTTCAACTACAGCTCTAGGAGTACATATTTTCCAGGAAGTAGAGGAGGACGGTAAGACAATCGTTAAACATATTGCGTTTGCAAGCAGGATACTTTCTCCAGCAGAGCGCAATTACTCTGTAACAGAATTAGAGACGCTACGCGAAGTATGGGCATTTAAGAGATTCCGTCATTATCTATATGGAAGACACACCACAGTATATACCGACCACCGAGCAATCCAGTTTTAATTATCAGCAAAACTTACGCATGATAGATTAAGCCGTTGGAAATTATATCTACAAGAGTTCGACTTTACTATTGTACACATTCCAGGCACGCAGAATACTGTTGCCGACGCACTATCGAGATCTATTCACCATAAACGACTAGAGAAAGAAAATACCTTCTGCCATGACAACCATAGTATTATGTATATCAAACAAGTAGCTTTCGAAAACTTTATATCATCAGCATTACAGGACATAGTGTAAGTAGGCTGTTTAGATTTTTATATTGGTAATGCCACGTAGCGCTCTGTATGAAAATCACTGGCTGTGCTGTGTGCAGTCTGTGGCTAGTTTGCATTGTTGTCTGCCATTGTAGTGTTGGGCAGCGGCAGCTGGATGTGAACAGCGCGTAGCGTTGCGCAGTTGGAGGTGAGCCGCCAGCAGTGGTGGATGTGGGGAGAGAGATGGCGGAGTTTTGTAATTTGTCATGAACTGCTATATATATTATGACTTGTGATGATATTAAGGTAAATATATTGTTTGTTCTCTATTAATATCTTTCATTTGCTAACTATGCCTATCAGTAGTTAGTGCCTTCCGTAGTTTGAATCTTTTATTTAGCTGGCAGTAGTGGCGCTCGCTGTATTGCAGTAGTTCGAGTAACGAAGATTTTTGTGAGGTAAGTGATTTCTGAAAGGTATAGTTTAATGTTACTCAGGGCCATTCTTTTGCAGGGATCTTTGATAGTCAGATTGCGTTGCGCTAAAAATATTGTGTGTCAGTTTAAGCACAGTCGTGTATAATTGTTCTAAGGGGATGTTTCATATGTCGACCCTTAGCCCAGGATACCTCACTGGAATCTTCTGATTTTTTCTTGTAGTTTGTGTAATTAGTGTAGCTTTTGTTTATTGCTAGCGCGTAATTATAGAGAGAATTTCCTTGGTTGTTGTGGTTTTTCATTGTTGCACAGTAAAACAGTTGTGGATGCATGTAGATTTGCACCAAGTATTTCGCAGCTGCAATTAACTAGACATTATTTTCAGTGCTATGTTAATGTGTTCTCTTATTTTTGCTCTTCAAATTGTGTTTTTCTGTGTTATCGTGTGAAATATTGTCACAATAATGGCGTGTGAAAAACGTAACACTAGGCTCGAAAGTAAACTGAGAAATAATAGTGACGACGAGCGTAGCTTATCAGCACCACTGTGTAGTGAAGTAACAGACATTCCAAGTAGTAATTTGGTAATTGTGCATAGGGAAATGGAGCGGGCGGCAAATAATGGTGCAGACAGTGAAACAGGTTGTGAACAGGGAAGCATTATCGATAGATCGGTCGGCAACAGCTCGCCTCAGGAATCCGAAATGACAGGACACAATTTTACAAATACTGTAGATTCAGGTTTTCCGTCCTCACCGTTTTCTCAAATAAGTCAAGACACATTTTCAGCTTGTCAAAATGTGAATGTTGCCGGTGCAAATGCACTGCCGAAAAGCGTAGAGGAACAGATTCCAGACACTAATGCATTGTTATTACAACTAATGCAACAAATGGAACAAAATCAGAGACAAACACAGCAACAGTTAGACGCAATGGAACAAAATCTTCAAAAGTTAGACACCATGCTTGAACAAACACGTGAAGATTTAACTACTGAGTTACATAACATTGAATCGAAATGTCAAAAAGTCTGTAATGACGTAAAAACACAAATTTGTGAGCATTTCCAACCTATTTTTTCGCGTCATGAAAATGCATTACAGAATCACGAAGCAGCCATAAAAGAACTGCAAACTATTGTTCATGAAAATCATGAGACCTTTCAAGCTAAAATGGACTCAGTTGCATCTACCGATTCGGTTACGCAACTTGCAAAAACTCAGGAAAACTTAAAGGACACAGTAGATACTCTAAAAATTGGTTCAGAAAGACACATGGAGGAAATTAGTTCATTATCAGAGAAAGTAGTTGAACTTTCGGATCAGCTAAATAATTTATCTGCGAAGGTAGATGATGATCTGAATGACACAAAACCGGTAGTCTTTAATGACACAGAAGAGTGCGAACAAATTAGGAAACTGAAACAAAATCTGAATCAAATTAATACGCAACACCAAAGAGAAATCCGGGAAGTACAAGATCAGCTGACACAGGTAATACAAGAATTACGTATTTCAGAGGACACTCGCGCTCCAATACGGGAAGAGGGACATAGAAATACGGAACAGCCACAAAATAATAACACAGGGCATTTCGGAAGTTATGAAAGAAATTGGCAATGTGCACCGAATTTTGAGATCGAACCGCCGACACGACGTAACAATGGCCGACATGCTACTCGCCAACACGATGATTTTGACTATAAGCTGTTCATTACTACACGTAAATTCAAAACATTTAAGAATTCTGCCAACGACATTCATCCACAAGCATGGCTCCATCAATTCTCTCATTGTTTTCCTCCCAACTGGTCATTGGAGCACAGGTTAGAATTTATGTGTGGCTACTTAGAGAATGAACCAGCTGTAAGAATGCGATCAGTCATTCACGATTGTCACAGTGAAGGAGAATTTTACCATGCGTTCCTCTCAGCATATTGGTCACAAGCTACACAAGACCGAGTAAAACATAGCATCATGATGATGAAACACTTTGAACAATCTGAATTTTCCAGTCTTGTCAAATATTTTGAAGACATGTTGCACAAAAATCAGTACCTGTCAAACCCATACAGCCCCCCACAACTCATCCGCATTTGCTTATTCAAATTACCTGAACATTTACGGCATATTATTTTGGCAGGACGTTGCAGAGACGACATTGAAGCTTTTCAGGGACTCTTACAAGAATTAGAAATTGACACAGACAGTTGCAGGATGCGAAAACAGGAAAACAATCACTACAGGTCACATCCGTCACAATTCCGTGACGACAAAAACAATAAATGGCCACGACAAGTCTATTCTTACAACGCAAATCGTGACCAAAACAGACACCACCCATATGACAACCACTGGCAGAGTAATAGTTACAGAGAAAAATCGCATTTCTGTAGTAATCAATATGACAGAGATTACCTTAGAAAAAGACAATATAGCAACCAAAACAATTATTATCAAGGGAGACAGAATAACTTCAGACGCAACAGTTCAGCACGTAGTTACGATTCAGGGAGAAATTCTCCACCACGTGACCGACAAAACAGACACTATGTAAACTACCAACAAAACGACAGACCAGAATTTCATCAGAACTGGCGGGACTCAAACAGAGCAGTGCCCTCTCGGCAAGGCGAATTTCTAGAAGTTAGGTCTCCAAATCCCAATATCGACGTGCGCCAACAAAGGAACAGACAATGACTCGCACCGCAGGCTGCCGCGTGCGCCGGCTGGCTCAGAGAAAAATAACATAGACGTTAACCTTGAGAAATATTCCAGTATTCTTTACCGACGTATACCACATGATAATTGCGTTGAAGTTGAAACTCTGCGTACTAGGAAGAGTAAAGGTTTACACCACATTTCACATGTAAAACCATTTATTGACAGATAATCTGCTTTTTAACTTAGTCTTTGCAATTTTCACTTCACGCTACTTGTACAATTTGTCACACTGAGCAACTGTTAACATGCAACAATGTTTGAAGTTAAATATCCAGTCAAGAACCAAGAGAACTTATTTAAACAGAAATTACGAATGCATTGTTATTGTGAACAGATGACACAGTGTTATTGTGTGTGTGCATTCTTGCTTGTTAGTTGCACGATTACGTAACGACTATAAGGCTCACATACTTAGAACATTTACCAGTACTGCTAATGAGATTCTAATGCAACATTTTGGTTTACTTGAAAATACATTCCGGATTTAAAGTACTTCCTGAGAGATACCAGATGACACAGTGGTTAGTTTATGTGACAGCTACACGATTATATCACGACGTTACTAATGTGTGACACAATTTACATTGTTGCTTTTGCAGAGTATCTGTTTTATATCTGCACGGTTTTTCTGAATTCTTCTGGAAAGCAAAACATGTTTTAGTAGTAACTTTTGTGGTATAGTTACAAGGAGACAGCCTTTTCCGTAGCACAACAATACGTTACAGCACAGTACTTTCTTCATCACGGCAATAAGCGTAATAAGTAAGATATCTATACGCAAAGCATTTCACTTTTGTTTATCATGAGGTAAGTACATTGACTTCTGCAGAACTTAGCTTTTGGAGGACGATAACCACGACACTTCCACAGAGATTATCTTACAGCAAGACGCACATTTAGTGCTACAGGACACGTATTTGAGTGATTAATTTTGTACTTAAAACATTTATTTTTAAAGATTTTTGAATTACAAAGAAAGTTTTCCGTGATACATTTCATTCCATTGCTGTAATCTGTAACAGCTGAGGGTATAATTACAATAATCCTCAGGGGGGTACACGCTTACTTTGTGTATCATGTGTTTGGCAAGCACAAGGAGCCCTAGCTAATATGGTATTTGCTTACACAACTTTACACATCGGTACCATATTTCTCTAACACACAAATTACACAGCTATCTGATCATTTAACTGAGAGATAATTTTTTTTTTAAATCAGTGACACATGTTTACGCAATTACACAGTTGGGTAACTTCACACTTATGAAATTGTATTTTGTCTGTACTTTGTGAACTGTTCATGTTTTTTTGGAACCATTGTGATACTATGAGAGCTTTGAATGATGTATTTGGTAAGGGAGCATGATTTTTAAAGTACGTTTGAGGTAGATGACACTACTGAAATGAGCAGAGAATTTTCTTTAGGTTTTGAAATTATTGCAGAAAGCTACGACATTTTTGAGATTTGACTGAGGTGTTATGATGTTATTATTACAATGACTATGTGTATTATGCTGTTGAAGTATGTTTATGACAAATAAGCTGATGTTATATGAGGAATTTGATTATGCTTCATATTTATAATGATGAAATATTGAAGAGTGTCGATGAATACGTATATGTGTAATAAGGTAAGGAGTAATGAATAGTGGGTAGGGACTCTTGACTTGTGAAAAAGGATGTTAGAAACCAAGAAACGTACTTTAAGAGTTATGAAATGTGTATGTAAATGCGTGAATGTATTACAATGCCGAAGAAAGTTTTTTGGACACTGTTATATCAACAGCATTTTGTTTCTACAGATTTGTAATGCAAATTCTTGACCTGTGAAATATTTTTATATGAGACTGTCACTGTAGCGGAAACTGCTGTAGTAAATATTTCCGTAAGAAAGTTAAGTGACCACCTGCACGAACTGCGTCGTGGGCACCCAGCTGAGAGGTAGTCGTCTGAAAAAAGAAAGCCATTAGGTGGAGAAAAAAAGAGGCCATTAACCTCGCTGTTGACATTCCTTTGTAGAAGGCATCGCAAAAACGACATGGTCGAACTTGAAAACATATGATTACACTGTGGAGCTCTTAATTTATGATATTTACTGAAATGCCTAATGAAATGACGAGAAATATTTTTATGTCTGTACACCTGATTAATACTACTGTCTCTCTAGTTGAGAGATTTTTCTACTAACTTATGAAATGCCTCATGACTACTGAATGATGTTCTTATGCTTTACTTTGTACATATTTGCTCATTTTCTTTAATATCTAGTTTCTAGCTGCACTGCAGCATTGGTTAAAATAAAATTTAATGTATGTACTAATATAGTTATTTTATGCCTACAGATCCAGTCAATAAGAAATTTATGATTTACTTCCAAGAAAACGAGGGCACATAAATAGACTTTTCCCTTTACAGGAATTGCATAAATAATTTCTTTACGATTTGGTAACTTATCTGCTAGTGTAAGTTCTCGTGATGCATCACTCTAGTGTTAAGATGTGACATAGGTATTTTTTCTGCTTGAGCTTTGTCACGTATAGATATAAGTTTTGTTATTTGGTGCTGCTGTTTGCCAGGCATAATGTTACAGAATTTGAATTTGTATTACGCTGTTAAGCCAGTTTTACTACAGATTTAGTTTTCTTGTTTGCTGCACAGTGCCTTATATTAGTTGTATTATTGCCATTGCTTTGCCAATTTGCATTTTTTTTCATTGCTGTTTGTATTAATTGTTTTATGTGATGCTGCATTGCCTCGTCCCTTGGTATATATATCTGAGCTCAGTAGATTTAAGTTAGCTTAAGAGGGGTAGACTATATAAGAAACTAACTATGATGACTTGGAAGAAATGTATTGAGAAGCTATATGAAAATGGTTTGGGCAAAAAAAAAAGGATACTGTACAGTGGAGAAAAACTATTTTTGACAGAGGATGTGAACAGAATACAGAAAGCAGACTTAGATAGGACTTTTGGGAATAATTATGAATGAAGGGAGATATCCATGCAAAATACTGCACTAAAACAAACCCTGTCCTTTCCTTTTGTGTTATCCCACTATGTGTTTGTGTCCCCTTGTGTATTTGTTTTCTTCCTGTCTCTGTGTAGTTTCATAGAATTTTTTCTTCTTTTAATATTAAGCTACATTCACTATGATGAGGAATACTGTTATCCTCAAATATAATTGGCATTAATAATATGTTATTTACTTTGTAAAGATGTTAGACATTATTTATTCTGTTTTGTTGCTCATGTGTGAAGTTGATGTTTCGAAAGTTATTCTGATCTTTTATGTATGTACTTATGTCATAATTCCTGTAACACTGATGTATATGTATATTTCTATTCTTTTGTAAAGCCCCTATTACTACAAACGTTATCTGTATTGTTATGTTCTTTAATGATGCATTTTGTACCTTTGTTATTGTATTTTTATGTTATAGAATTGTAATTGACACCAGTTATTCAAATTAAGTAACTTGTAAGCATTCATTTCACTGCACACATTTCTGTTGGTCACAGTAATGCACAAAATGTGAGAAGTTGTGACTGTTAGTGTTTGCACGTGTGTTAATAATTCAGCAAGGGACTGGATAACAGCATTGCTGGTTCTAAGGACAATTCCAAAATTTTTGTGAGTGCATAAGTGGTGGTTTATGGACTTGCAAAATTCTCCGCAAGACTCTTCGATGGTGAATGTGCACCTGCACAATCGAAACAGATGGCTGCTGGCCATCTCTACAAGGACTACAGTGGGTCTGCACCTCTGATGACCCACCAATACCACAATCTCTACCAGGACTACAGTGGGCCTGTCCACAATTTCTACAAGGACTGCAGTGGGTCTGCATCTCTGATGACCCACCAATACCATACTCTCTACCAGGACTACAGTGGGTCTACTCTGTGATGACTTACCTACCAATCTTCTTCAAAACGTCGAATGACTCTGCTGTGTGTTTGCTCTGTTGTGGCCCATTACCTGTCTGCATGTCAAGAGTCAGCACAGTCTTTCCATTGGAAGGACAACACTACTTCTTCACGACTGCATGGAAATCCACTACTTCCGTGTGCATTGTCTTTTACTGCTCAGACTTTGAGAAAACAAACTGCAGGTTTACTCTTATGATGAATGATCAGGACTGTCTTTATGGACTGTGAGAAAATTTTAGCTTTTGACCAACATTGTATCAATAAGTGTGTGCATTTGATTTCTTTGTTATTGTATTTATGAAAAATTTTATCAAATCATTATTGGCCACAGGCCAAAACAATTTGTAAAATTTTTTGTGGGGAGCATGGGGGCTATGTAAGTAGGCTGTTTAAATTTTTATATTGGTAATGCCACGTAGCGCTCTGTGTGAAAATCATTGGCTGTGCTGTGTGCAGTCTGTGGCTAGTTTGCATTGTTGTCTGCCATTGTAGTGTTGGGCAGCGGCAGCTGAATGTGAACAGTGCGTAGCGTTGCGCAGTTGGAGGTGAGCCGCCAGCAGTGGTGTATGTGGGGAGAGAGATGGCGGAGTTTTGTAATTTGTCATGAACTGCTATATATATTATGACTTGTGATGATATTAAGGTAAATACATTGTTTGTTCTCTATTAATATCTTTCATTTGCTAACTGTCCCTATCAGTAGTTAGTGCCTTCCGTAGTTTGAATCTTTTATTTAGCTGGCAGTAGTGGCGCTCGCTGTATTGCAGTAGTTCGAGTAACGAAGATTTTTGTGAGGTAAGTGATTTCTGAAAGGTATAGTTTAATGTTACTCAGGGCCATTCTTTTGCAGGGATCTTTGATAGTCAGATTGCGTTGCGCTAAAAATATTGTGTGTCAGTTTAAGCACAGTCGTGTATAATTGTTCTAAGGGGATGTTTCAATAGAGAGAGAACAGCAGAAAGATGAAACACTAAAGGAGATCGTAACGCTTTGGCGAGACAAGAGCAACGCAAAAATCAGACATAATTCTACCATACATCAAAATATTCTGTTTATTCGCTCGTACCCAGACGGCAACAATTGGCTTTTATGCATTCCTGAAGGGATCAGAAACAAATTGATATGGTATAAGCACCTAAGCTATGCACATTACGGAGCTAGGAAATGCTTCCTAATTCTTCGACAAAATTGTCACTTCAACAATATGGAAAAACACATTCGCAAAGTTAATAGCATCCTGCAAGATATGTCAGGAAGCTAAATCATCTACAGTATCACACATTCCACCACTGTATCCCATCATACCGGTTAAGTTAAGACACATGGCAGCAGATGATCTTTTATGTCAAATCCCCAGAACAAGTAAAGTTTATAGTTACATTCTAGTAGCCGTAGAACTGACATGCAAATTTGTAACATTTTCTCCACTCAGGAAAGCAACAGCTAGATCAGTATCAAGAGCATTTGTAAGAGATTTTCTATCAGTTGTAGGACATGTACAGAAGGTTATTTCAGACAACGGACCGCAGTTTAGGTCAGACATATGGAAACAAATGTTGGAGAGTAAGAACATAACACCAATTTACATATCAAGATATCACAGTTCTTCTAACCCGTCAGAATGAATAATGAAAGAGAGAGGGAAACTTTGTAGAATTTATTGCCACAGAAAGCATACAACATGGGACGAATACATTTCACAGTTTCAGGGAGTAATAAATGCAATACCTAATGAGTCAACGATGCTCTCACCAACTGTAATATTGACGAATAAAGACCCACGGAATAAACTTACTGAAATGATTACTTTTCCTAAGAAGCGTAGACTTCGTCATTGTGAGATAACAGACATGGCACTAGCGAACATTAAACGAGCTGCACATCGTCGGAAGAGACAGCAGAAGCAGGTAAGTAGATTACGCAATTACGAGGTTGGCGATAAGGTACTAGTCCGTACCCATTATCTGTCACATAAAGGGAAGAACCGATGTAAAAAATTTGAACTTCTATATGCAGGACCGTGCAGAATTCAAAATATTCCTCACGCTGATGTAGTACACATTGAGACACTCAGAACAAAAAAATCGAGAGGAAACCATCATATGTCAAACATAAAGAAATTCTTAAAATAGAAAAACCTTCTTACAGGGATACATATAGACAGAGTATAGTAATGAGCTTTTTGACACATTCCAGCAAGCCCGAATACAGTGAACTACTAATGGGTTATTTACGTGCACAACAGGTCACCTCGATTCGACCGCAGATAAATACACTGAACATTAATAGCAGTCTTAGAATCGTTCTCGCAGGACATTTATTTCACATTATGTAAGGTAAGTCAAACAATTAACAGGACTACGTTAAATGTAAACGTATAACACGTACAAATATTTTTCGTACAGTAGTAGCAATTAGACGTATTCTTTAACCCGTGCATGCAGCATTGTTGTCATAGTTCACCAAAATAAACGTAGTTTTAATTATAATATAAGTATTGAATATGGAGAAATGTGGATAAATGCTTTACAGGTCATGCCGAGAGCTGACGCGATTTTCCAGATGCAGAGAGATGTTGAAGTCATGCTGTGCGCTGACGATTATTAACCATGAATATTTTGCTATAGGTAATACAGAGAGATATTGAAGTCATGCTGTGCGCTGATGATTATTAACAATGAATATTTTATTATAGGCTATGCAGAGAGATGACACGAGGTACAAAGGAGAGAGGAGAATGAAGATGTTAGTATGTAAGGAATATAATTTAGTAATGATTTATTTCGATAACAGGTGACACAGCGCAGCGCAGCACTACGGATGGAGAAACCACATTAAATTGCTTACTATATGTACTTTGCTATTAGAAAATTTTTTTCTGCATTGAGCATGATATCTTTTACATCAGATGCATACATAGGAAAAACAGATCACACCAAATGTCAGCATGCCGATTCGCACTCTACGTAAAATACAAATGTTTTCTCTTAAATAACAATGACGATATGTGCTACACAACTCAAACATAATATATAGTCGACTGAAAATATGACTCGTAACTGACGACCACATTACCGAACATACTGAAGTCACAGAAAGTGACATAATTTGTCAAAGTGTACTTTCATATTTCAAAAACTGTGAATTCACAACCTGTGAAGTAATATAACAGTGTCTTTACGTAATTATTTATATGAGCACCAGGTTATGATTTATTTAGAGTCACAGAAAGTGACATAGTTTGTATAGAGGTACTTGTCTATATTATTTAAAATGTTGATGCCTAAATGTACTACTAAATTCCACTTACAGAAATATTTGTTTATGTTATTGACTGTCACGTAATGTAATATGTATTGTAGGCTGAATTCACTATAGATGGAAAATGTGTTTTTATGTAATTGTTTAAAACTATAATCTTTTTCTACAGTCACACAAGGTGACATATTTTGTCCTTTTAAACGTAAAATAAAGAATTTTTATGAGCATAGAGGAAAGATATGATGTAAAATTTGGTAATAACGGTATCAACCATATCCGTGAACCTTTTGACAAAGTGATTATACCTGTACCTTAATTCCTGTGCAGCCCATGGTTATGGAGCACAAACAAAGTGAATAGCGAACCACGTTACTTCAATCTACGATGTTTTCTATGAGGTGTCGGCATACCAAGATGCACACCACAGTCATGATGTACGTCAATAGGTGCTTGCATACCAAGGTGCACACCATCACTACTAAATGGACAATTGGAGTAGGAACTTGTACCTGATGTAGCTGCGGCAACTCAGGCAATTCGACAGTTAACTTAGTGTTTGGTTAAACTAAAACTATGGAGCAAAGAGACGACGGAATCACATGGCGAAACTTGCTGTTGTGCTATGTGAGGGAAAGAAACGAACTTTTGAGTGCATTCACAGACAGTTGCCAGTGCTTTGAACATGCTATCCAATTCCTTGTTTTTTTCCCTTCCTTGAATATGGTACTAATAGATGCCAATTTTACCAAAAAATTTTATAATGAAACATAAACTATGTTCTAATTTTTTGCCATCAATTACTTTTAGAGATATAAATAACTTTTACTACCCGATGTACACTTCCAACTTACTGACTCATATTATTTGTATATTTTGATGTATACTCTTTTGAATATTCTCTTTGTTCGACTTAGGAAAACAAATTCTTATGACAGTATATGTATGTGCTTTGTTGAAAGAAATATTTTGTCATTAACTTACTTATTACTACACATATTTCTATAATCAAATTTTCTCCTTACGTCAAGTCCAAATTACTTAACGACGTAGGAAAATTTTAAGGAAACCCAGTGGAGGGTTATGTAAGATGTGTATATTTCCATTGTCTATTGTCAAACCACAATTTATGAAAGATGTTTATATTTTATTAATAGAATTAAGTAGGAATAATTAATATTTGTCATGTTGGAAATAATTGTGGTAGCATGGAGCGTCTGCACCAAAGTATTGTTTGCAAGAGAGACCGCAAATTGATATAATTTTGCCGGCCGAAGTGGCCGTGCGGTTCTAAGCGCTGCAGTCGGGAACCGCGAGACCGCTACGGTACGCAGGCCATGGATATGTGTGATGTCCTTAGGTTAGTTAGATTTAACTAGTTCTAAGTTCTAGGGGACTAATGACCTCAGAAGTTGAGTCCCATAGTGCTCAGAGCCACTTGAACCATTTTTTGATATAATTTTAAAAAGGGCGGGAGAGACCCCATATGGATACATTTTAAGAAAAGAGCGGGAAAGACCGCGCATTGATACATTTTGTAATGGTAGCAGGAATTGTCTGCACCAGAAAGCATTGTTGGCAGGAGAGACCGCACTAGGAAGTCAGTAGCAAGCGAGATGTGAAGCGAGTCGGTAGCAGGTCTGAAGCGAGAGGTTGAGAGGAGCAGTGTGCATGCCAGCCACTAGCTATGATTTACAAGAGATTATAAACGAATGTACAGAGACATCAGCTAACTATTATCATAAGAGGAACTAATATTATTGAATTATTTTTTTGAGAAACTCAAGACTGCTGAAGGTACGTTTGCGCAATGCTAGTTGTAGGATGACTGTAAAAAGTAAGTCCCATTTGAACGTTTGTAAAATCATTTCATTCAGAATATAATTAATTTTTGCCAGCGATATTGCATTACTGATTATAATCCATCCCAAAAACCATCAAAGTAAAACTTCTCAAAATTTTATTGTTCTCAAGAGAAAGTTTAACTATGAATTACGTAACTTCAGTCAAATTAATTAAAGAATAACCTCAGCTTTGGTAATAAATACAGCCACTTATTATGACAGCCCACCAGCAGTTAATAGAGTACAGTAAACCAGAATAAGTATATTCATGTCGCAGTTCGATGTAGCAGTCAGATGGCGATCCAGTAACAGTAAAAAAGGTAACGAACAGTTTTGGGTTATTGCAGATAACGACTGAGGGCCACGACGACGACACATTCTATGTTTTGTCGAAATAATCAGAAAATCACTTTTAATAAGCAGCAATTAAATTTGTATGCGAAGAGTGAGAAAGAGAATAAATTTTAAAGGGAAGATTTCATTTGTTATTATTAAGCAATCGGTAGAAATCCCAAGGAAAGGTTTCATAGGTTACTGTAGAAGGGAAGGTTGCGTAAAACAAAAGAGATGTAGAGGAGAGGGAAAGGTTTCAACGTGATCCAGCGGAAGGAAAGTGTAAAGTGTTTATTGTGTGAAATTTATTCCTGATTTACACAAATGATATAGGTGATAATCTGAGCAGCCCCCTTAGATTGTTTGTAGATGACGCTGTAATTTACCGTCTAGTAAAATCATCAGACGATCAATTCTAGTAACAAAATGGTCTAGAGAGAATACTTGTATGGCGCGAAAAGTGGCAACTGGCACTAAACAAAGAAAAGTGCGAGGTCATCCACATGGGTGCTAAAAGAAATCCGATAAATTGTGGGTGTACGATAAATCGCACAATTCTAAGGGCTGTCAGTTCGACTAAATACCTACGAATTACAATTAATAGCAACTTAAATTGGAAAGACCACATAGATAATATTGTGGGGAAGCCGAAACAAAGACTGCGCTTTGTTGGCGGGACACTTAGAATATTCGACAAACCCAATAAAGAGACAACCTACATTACATTTTTCGGTCCTCTGCTGGAATATTGCTGCGCGGTGTTGGATCCTTACCAGGTAGGATTGACGGGGGACATCGAAAATCTGCAAAGAAGGGCATCTCGTTTCGTGTTATCGCGCAATAGGAGCGAGAGTGTCACAGATATGATGTGCGAGGTGAGGTGGCAGTCACTGAAACAAGGGCGGTTTTCTTTGCGGCGAGATCTATTTACGAAATTCAATCATCAACTTTCCCTTCCGAATTCGAAAATATTTTGTTGACATCCACCTACGTAGGGAGAAATGATCACCATAATAAAATAAGAGAAATCAGAGCTCGAACGGAAAGATTTAAGTGTTCCTTCTTCCCACGCGCCATTCGAAAATGGAATGGTGAAGAAGAAGTATGAAAATGGTTCGATGAACCCTCTGCCAGGCACTTAAGAGTGAATTGCAGAGTAACTGTGTAGATGTAGATGTGTTTCTTCTTGTTTTGTTTGTTACGGCTTTGTGCTGACTGGCAGTTGGGAACGAGACCCGATGTTGTTGTAGGCTAATAGGACTTTCGACTGTCTGTGTTGTCCCATGTTATGAAGGCCATCATAAAAAACAGAGATAATATTAAAGTGTATACATTTCACTATATCGTAAATTCGTATTGATCTCAATAATCGAACAAACAGGCTAACCGGCGACGAGCATTTATCAGAAATAAAAAATTGGATATTCTCGGAAGGCGTGACGAGAGGGGAGATGTGTAAGTTTGCTCTGGGCTCGAGTTACCTTAGTTATATCACTGACCAATTTAAATGTCAATCTGAACTATGCACAAACGTCCTCATAGAGTATATAAAACGACCTGTGGCTGCTGAAAAAGCTGTGCGTTCTTTTTCTAAGCTGAAAACATCTAAAAAATACATTCAGCACTGAGTCAGGACAGATTGTTTGTTTTCCAGATAATATGCAATAGAAGAAAGGCAGTAAGTAAAGTGACACGATTGCTGACTGGGTAAGGAGTTTAACAGAAAGGTGAAAGGTCTTAACTATCAGAACTCAAAGTAAGTCGGCGTGCATTACGCAATTCTCGTCTTTCAGCGCAGAAACGTCAAATATTCTTCAGCCCCTTTTGTATCCATATTCGAGAGAACGCGCATACATAATTAGTTAAACAACATCTTATACAGAAGCATACTATCAATCCTTCTCTTCACGATTCATACGTGTATGAAACAGCAACAGACTTCATTGTATGCATCAGTACAAAGTATACACTACCACACGTTTTACAGTCGTGCGTAGATCGCAGATGAAGATGTCGATACAGGGAGTGGACAGAAATACAGAAACACCTAAAACACAACATATTATTACGCCTAATAAACTATTGGCATTAAAAACAGCTCCCAGCCGTCTCGAATTGGATAACCATGTGTTCTGTGTGGTTTTAAAGAGAATATTATACCATTCCTCCTGTAAAATAGTAGCAACTTCGTTTAACGATGATGGAGATGGATGGCTGTCACGGATCGTTCTCTTCAAAGTACACAACAAAGGCCCAATAAAATCGAGATCAGACGAATGTTGTGCCCAGGAGAGATGTGACAATTCGTCTTTCTCTTCACAAAACTAGACTTGGACGGTGCTTGGAACACAGCACCACCCGTCGGGAACAAACACTGTATGGTGGGATGGACCCGATCAGCCAAAATGGTCACATAGTCTTTGGCAGTAATGTGACATTGCAGAGTAAGCGGGAGGCCCGTGGAATACTATGATACGCCTGTCCAAATCACAGATTGTCACTGAACCGCACAGCCCCTCATGTTTCAGTCTTGGTACATAAACTCGGCCAGAAGTTTTAAACAGTGTGAAACAAGTCCATACATGGAACACTCCCCAGACGTTTCGCCTTCGACTGCGGAAGGCATCCTCCGAGGACAATCGGCGAACTCCAGCGAGAGCGCGAGTGAGCGCCGTATGTATAAGCCATCCTGAGGGCGCCGATGTTTATCTGAATAGTATGAATCCAAGAATTCAATTAACTATGGAAAAGGAAATCGATGGTCACCTGAACTTGTTAGATGTGACTGTAATCAAACGAGAGGACGGATCATTGAGTCATAAGGTTTTCAGAAAAGACACACACACTGATCGTTATCTGCAGAAAGATTCTAACCAGCACCCAAGATATAAAAGAGGGGTGATTAAAACATTAATAGACAGGACGCACAAAATATGTGAACCAGCTCACTTGGATGATGAGATTGAACACCTTAGAGCGACCTTCAAGAAGACCCACCACGAAAATAAAAGAATGTTTAAGATCCACAAAAGACAAACGACATCCTCTAGCTACTCCAGGTGTCTAAAAAATTCCGTGCAATTGTGGAAAGGTCTATGTAGGCACAACAAAAAGAAGCGTCGTCAACACCCGTCTGGGTGAACATAAAAGCAACTGCCGCCTCGGACATATTGATAAATCGTCTGTAGCGGAACATGTGTTTCAGGAAGGTGATCATGAAATAAAGTTTAATGAGACGACAGTCATAGAAAAGACGTCGCATTATTATGCGCGAATGTACAGAGAGACCATTGAGATTGTCAAACACTGCAATAATTTTAATAGAAAAGATGAAGGCATTAAGCTGGATAAGATATGGATGTCAACATTGCAGCAACAGCGTGACAATCGATTAATTTCAACTGAGAAAGTTGGCAATATCAGAGACCATAGCACAGCCGTCGTCACGTGATTGACAGCGGCGCCCTCTGGATGGCTTATATATACGGTGCTCACTCACGCTCTCGTTGCAGTTCGCCGATTGTCCTCGGAGGATGCCTTCTGCAGTCGCAGGCGAAACGTCAGGGGGCAGTTCTATGTATGGACCACGGCATCTCAGCCCGGAAGTGTTAAGTCATGACAATACCTGCCGTGAAAGCCTTAATTCTATGATCAGTGTGAAACAAGACTCATGCGATCAACATGACTTTCTTTCATTGCACCGTAGTCAGAGTTTTAAGGCTTCGCAGTCTCGTTTTCCTCTTACAGTCATTTGCATTACTGATGAGTAGTTATGGAATTCCAGCTCGCCATGTAATTCCGTGCTTGTGGATATCCCTTCGTTTTGTTTTGGTGCTGACAGCGAAGCTTTGCAGTCACTTTTGCTGCTATCGTCGTCTTACTTTTCGTCACAATCCTCTTCAATGACCTCCTGTCACCATCACTTAATACCCATTTTTCACCGAGTAATGACTTAATTCAAGATGTTTTTGCAATTTTCCGTATGGAACACACACCATACGAGAACTAACGATTTGCCCGCGTTTGAATTCACTTAACTTTAACATGATGCACCCCCAACTATACAGACCGCTGTTATGATCACGACCGACACTTGCAACGTATTGCGGACACTGCGCAGGTGCCGTTCGCGGTAAAACACCAACAGCGAAACCTGCAGGCTTGGCTAACATCTACATTTATGCTCAGCCCTGCATTTCTCGCGATGTTTCGATATTACCATTCGCTTTACGGGCAAAACTTTTTTTAAGATAACTTCACTATTTTTAACGTGAGTGTTCACAACTCTCTCTGCAGTTTATCATTTTTTCCAGCACCACGAGCGTATACCTTCTAGACAATTTGTGACCTGTCAGTCATGACTGGAGATATAGTGTCTATGTGTGGCAAAAATCACTGTTTTCTCTTTCTCAGCATCATGCAGCTACTCAGCGATTATATTCCGGTAGTAACTTGTCCGTTTCTTTATCGTTCCTTCTATCGACCTTCCCTCTTGTCCCCCTCCCATTATGACTCCTTTAGTTCTTCTCCCATCGCCAGGTTGCGAAGACCAGTCAAAAATGGCTCTGAGCACTATGGGACTCAACAGCTTAGGTCATAAGTCCCCTAGAACTTAGAACTACTTAAACCTAACCAACCTAAGGACATCACACACACCCATGCCCGAGGCAGGATTCGAACCTGCGACCGTAGCAGTCCCGCGGTTCCGGACTGCAGCGCCAGAACCGCTAGACCACCGCGGCCGGCGAAGACCAGTCGCTAGGCCCTCGGATACATGACTGATGTACGAGTTGGCATACTCTGACTTAGTACTCTCTTGTCTATCTGCAGCAGAAAAACGTAGTGTACTGAAATTTGACAGAATTTCATAATCTAACACCATTTCTAGATCACCTATTACAATTCGTACCAAATAATTAGCTGTGTTTCCACATGTATGGAATGTAAAAAATGGCTCCAAGCACTATGGGTCTTAACATCTAAGGTCATCAGTCCCCTAGACTTAGTACTACTTAAATCTCACAAACCTAAGGACATCACACACATCCATGCCCGAGGTAGGATTCGAACCTGCGACCGTAGCAGCATCGTGGTTCCGGAATGAAACGCCTAAAACCGCTCAACCACAGCGGCCGGCCTATGGAATGTACCATTGTACGATACACAAATGTGTATCACTTAATTGCTCATCAGTCTGACTCTGTATAAGCTTTGCGTATTGTCCCAGTGTTTAGAATAAAAGCTTCTGATTTCAGGAGCTGTCCCTCTTGATCTAGTTCGTTCAGCAGTATCGGGTATGTTTTTGATTCCATAGTACGGATACCCATGTTTAAAGAACATTTTTGATAGATGAATATCCTCTCTCTATGGAGGAAAATGATTTTTTGAAATTTTTATTCCCTTCAAACTGCGGTAGCTAAGAAATTTTGTCTTCTAGTTTAGGTGATCAGCAAATTACAGATAAATTATTGTTACATTCACTGCATCTAACAGTTAATGTAGAAAAGTAGCCTAAATGTTCACTTACATAAAGTCCTTTGGTAGGAGACTTGCATGTTCAGTAAAGCAGACCTTCATGTACAGGTATACACCGTTATCCACGGATTCGTTATCCGTGTTTTCGTATATCTGCGGTTTTAGTTTTAAGTCCGTTGCGGCCGTCTGTTACAGTACGCGGAGCAGTAATGCGTTAGGGCATCCCAACGAGCATCTGCTGTCTTGTTTTTCGGGACGCGAATCGTCAGTTCAGGTCAGTGGTTGTCCAGGGAAAGAAGCGTGTATGAAGGTCATATGCATTGGCAACAAAGAGAAAACTTTGGATCGCAATGGGAAAAGTGAGCGTACTGTTGAGATTCAGTGTGCTTTGGACTTCGCGAATCCGCTGTGAGAGCTCTTTGTGACAATACGGAATCACTTAGGAAAGCTGCTCACTGTTCAACTTACTTAAGTATGGCTGGAGTGATCAGAACTCGCTCCGAGGCGATGAAAAGAATGAAAAAAAAAAAAAAACTGTTAAGCCATTGGCTTGAGTCGCACAATCAACAGCATATGCCTCTCTCAGGAGCTGCTATTCAAGCTAAAGCTAAGAGCTTGTATGCAGATTTATCCAGCATCTTTTGCGGCCAGCTCAGGTTGGTTTGAACGCTCTAAGTATTGATTTGGGTTTCATAACATCAAAATGACGGGAGAGGCACATGCAGCAGACGAAGTTGGATCCGAGGAACTTGAAAAGAGGTTTAAAGAAATTGTGACAAAAAAGTCCTTCACTATAAAGCAGGCTTCCAACCTTCATAAGATGAGCTTATTTTGGAAACGAATGTCTACCTGCACTTTATTTCCATTGAAGAAGAAACAGCACCTGGATCTAAGACACCCAAGGAGCGTTCCACCCTTCTTTTCGGAGGAAGGGATTGCAAATTAAAACCCATTTTTATCTACCACTCTCAAAAGCGTAGGGCACTAAAGAGGATTGTGACAAGAGCACGCTGGGAGTTCGTGGGAGATAAAATAAAGATTTTAGAATATTGTTGTGTGTTTCAGTGTCGTATTTTTAACTGTGGTAATTTATCGTTCAACAGTCATTTATTAAGATGATAATTTTTGTTAAATGTATTAAAAAGCTCTGCTATTTTATATATGAGTAAACGAGAACCTAGCCCCATATTTTACATGTAAAATGACTCACGATTTACGCAAATTCGGTGTGCGCAGCGAATCGGCGGAATGTAACTATCGCATGGCTCTGAGCACTATGGGACTCAACTGCTGTAGTCATAAGTCCCCTAGAACTTAGAACTACTTAAACCTAACTATCCTAAGGACATCACACACATCCATGCCCGAGGCAGGATTCGAACCTGCGACCGTAGTGGTCGTGCGGTTCCAGACTGTAGCGCCTTTAACCGCTCGGCCACTCCGGCCGGCAACTATCGCATGTAACGAGATTTACCTGTAATTGTTTTCACACACCATTGTCCTTAAGCGTGTAAGCAGCACTGCAGACAGCAGATTCATTGTCTCCAGCATAAACATATGAACACCGAGAAAGTGTCTCCAACTTCTTTCCCGTCCTTGTTTATGTTGAATTCGACAGTGAGTTGTTTGTTCACTTGTTCCAACTCACTGTTTACTTCATCTGTGTATTCCTTAACCTGCGATTGTTTCATTACTACTTTATATTACTATAATTTCTACTAAAATTCACACCAAAAAGATTTAAGAAACCATGCAAAGAGGTGTTACACGTACGACTCAAACTTCGATACAACTCTTGTTTGTAAACAGAACCTGTTGCACAGCACAGACACTTTAAAGTTATCACTGAATCTCTGCACCCTGCAATATAGATAATCCTTCATCAGGTAAGCAGCACTGCGTGGCAAACAAAAAAAATTGCATAGTTTGTGGATTATAGCTGGGAAAAATCAAACTGTTTTGACCGCTATGTCAAATGTGAGACATATTGCTTCCGGCGCGCATGAGAGTTACTGCGATCGTGGAAGTACAATAGCATCTTTGGACAACATTGGCGTAAAAACTTCCGCATCTAAGTTGAACTGAGCGTGCTGCCAAATAACAAGCCAAGAAATTTAGTCAAAACGTCCTGTTACATTCCAGACTCTGGTGTGATCTCACAAGTTAGTGTACAAACCGCAATAGTTCCTCACTTCAACATCATATAAATGCTTGTGAAATTGAGTGTGTCATATTTCAACACTGCTTAATAAATGAAAAAATTGTTCATCATCAGTTGCTTCACTAATTTGTAGTCCTACTAATATTCCTTCCTATAATACAGTAGTGGAAATCAGTATAAAGGCAGGGTGCCTACGAAAGAAATACTACAGTGTTTGTAGCGTACTATGTCGAATTTATTATTAAAGTAGTAGATACATACATGATATAAACGATTATAACAGAAATGCTTAGTTTTTCTCATAATGCGAGTAACAAAATAAGGCGTTTGCGTTTCCTGGATAGAAATTGGTATAAACACACCCACTGTCCTGCTGTGTTATTACATTGTTAGTACTTTATCAAACTTCGGTTCTTCCTGATTACCTTAAAAATTGTCTCCGGCTTCGATTTGCAGTGAAATTGGAGTTTAATCGTCCCGTATCGCTCTTTTAAGCACACGTACGGCCTCAAACTACACTACTGGCCATTAAAATTGCTACACCAAGAAGAAATGTAGATGATAAACGGGTAATCATTGAACAAATATATTATACTAGAACTGACGTGTGATTACATTTTCACGCAATTTGGGTGCATAGATCCTGAGAAATCAGTACCCAGAACACCCACCTCTGGCCATAATAACGTCCTTGATACGCCTGGGCATTGAGTCAAACAGAACTTGGATGGCGTATACAGGTACAGATGCCCATGCAGCTTCAACACGATACCACAGTTCATCAAGAGTAGTGACTGGCGTATTGTGACGACCCAGTTGCTCGGCCACCATTGACCAGACGTTTTCAATTGGTGAGAGATCTGGAGAATGCTCTGGCCAGGGCAGCAGTTCGAACATTTTCTGTATCCAGAAAGGCCCTGCAACAGTACCTGCAACATGCGGTCGTACATTATCCTGCTGAAATGTAGGGTTTCGCAGGGATCGAATGAAGGATAGAGCCACGGGTCGTAACACATCTGAAATGTAACGTCCACTGTTCAAAGTGCCGTCAATGCGAACAAGAGGTGACCGAGACGTGTAACCAATACCACCCATACCACCATGCCAGGTGATACGCCAGTATGGCGATGACGAATACACGCTTCCAAGGTGCGTCCACCGCGATGTCGCCAAACACGGATGCGACCATCATGATGATATAAACAGAACCTGGATTCTTCCGAAAAAATGACGTTTTGCCATTCGTGCACCCAGGTTCGTCGTTGAGTACACACCATCGCAGGCGCTCCTGTCTGTGATGCGTCAAGGGTAACCGCAGCCATGGTCTCCGAGCTGATATCCCATGCTGCTGCAAACGTCGTCGAACTGTTCGTGCAGATGGTTGTTGACTTGCAAACGTCTCTATCTGTTGATTCAGGGATCGAGACGTGGCGTGACGATCCGTTACAGCCACGCAGATAAGATGCCTGTCCACTCGACTGCTTGTGATACGAGGCCGTTGGGATCCAGCACGGCGTTCCGTATTACCCTCCTGAACCCACCGATTCCATATTCTGCTAACGGTCATTGGATCTCGACCAGTGCGAGCAGCAATGTCGCTATACGATAAACCGCAATCGCGATAGGCTACAGTCCGACCTTTATCAAAGTCGGAAACGTGATGGTACGCATTTCTCCTCCTTACACATCACAACAACGTTTCACCAGGCAACGTCGGTCAACTGCTGTTTGTGTATGAGGAATCGGTTGGAAACTTTCCTCATGTCAGCACGTTGTAGGTGTCGCCATCGGCGCCAATCCTCTGTGAATGCTCTGAAAAGCTAATCATTTGCGTATCACAGCATCTTCTTCCTGTCGATTAAATGTCGCATCTGTTGCACGTCATCTTCGTGTTGTAGCAATTTTAATGGCCAGTAGTGTACCTTCCATTGCGATACACAAGCCGCTATGTTCACAACCCACACTGTCACTAATCGTGTCTGTTTCGTACCAGTAGTAAAGGCAAAAACGTACCCACTAATACCACATAGAGCTGACCCTCCTTATACTGAGTTCCACCTCCTACAACTTGAATCATTGATGTCTTGTTATATATGTACTGTACTACCGACATCAAATGCGATACCATGTGACTGCATTTGTCAATCAGTTGGACCTCATACTATTGGGTATACAATGTGCAAAATTATTCCAGCCGAAAATGTTAAGTTACCTACAAATACATATGCCTTTTTACTAACATCACTACTGCACTGCTGCATTCATAATTCGCAGTTTTCTTGCAGTTACATAAATTTAACTTATTAAACTGGACTGTTCAAAAAAAATGGTTCAAATGGCTCTGAGCACTATGGGACTTAACATCTCAGGTCATCAGTCCCTTAGAACTACTTAAACCTAACTAACCTAAGGACATCACACACATCCATGCCCGAGGCAGGATTCGAACCTGCGACCGTAACGGTCGCGCGGTTCCAGACTGAAGCGCCTAGAACCGCTCGGCCACACGCGGCTGACAAAAACTGGACGGCATTAAGAAATTTGTGAGGGCTGTGTTCTTCAAAGGTATGTTGGCATTTTTGTCGTCAACAAAAGGGGCGTTAACAACATTATTCCATTCAGGAAATATTTAATTCCGGGCGCACCATTTTTCCCACAATTTGTGATTATCCGTCTCTGCTGTTCCACTCACACAGAGAGCCATAGTGGTTTCTGTATCCGAGGTGCAAGCGAAACAGAATTGCAGTTACATCGTGGAGCAGCAAAGTACACGTGGCATGATCCTTCTAACAATCCTCACTCCAGTGCAACACATATCAACCAGCATACGAAGGGGACCCGTTCCTTGTCCTGGTCGTCAACAGTAGACACGAATGAAGTTCACAACAGTTACATCTAAGTAAATCAAGCCTCATTTTTGCGTTTTCAGAGTTAACTCCTATACATATAACAAAGGCAATTTGTGCTGTTTATGCAAGTACTAGGTATTTGGTTCAAATGGCTCTGAGCACTATGGGACTTAACTTCTGAGGTCATCAGCCACCTAGAACTTAGAACTACTTAAACCTAACTAACCTAAGGACATCACACACATCCATACCCGAGGCAGGATTCGAACTTGCGACCGTAACGGTCGCGCGGTTCCAGGCTGCAGCGCCTAGAACCGCTCGGCCACTCCGGCCGGCACTAGGTATTTATTTTGGATCAACACGAAACCTATAACAGCATCAGTCGCTTCCAACAAATGTCAGAATTCTCAGTCCTGAGGCAGATAACATAACACAACACGAAACAATGGGTTCGAGCAAAACTAATTGGCAATGTTGCTGACCCTACGCCATGTCTTGAATATTGGTGTCCGAATTGAGAGTGATGTATGAGGAGCACTCTTACATCTCTAGAAGAATCAAATGTAGGTACTCTAAAATAAGCAATATGCAGCATTTTCAGGAATTTGGAGAGAAAGAAGGTAGAGTTTCACATGAAATTTGAAGCCAATAAATTTAAACTGATTTCAGTTGCAAATTCAGCAGCAATGCTATAGCCGATAACACTATTTACATTCTTTGAAACTAAATGCTGCTGACCATTGTAATGTTCCTTTTCCTCATTTTCTTGTCGACAAAGAAAACAGTGTTTGTAACAGAATATCAGCAATAATTGTAGCTCGGAAGTAAAGATCTGAAATGTTCAAATACAAGACACCTCGACATCCAAATAGATATCTTACAATCTGAACTTGGGCGTGGATGACTTGGAAACTAATGACATCAGAATGCAATGAACAAAAGCAGGACGTCAATGTTAGTACTGTAATGTAACTCCCAATGTTGAGTAGCGTTGGAGAATAGGATACACACAACTAATACAGCATATAACACACAAGTATTTTTCGTATCCGTAATTATTTCCTAATCACTATATTGACTATTAAGTTTGCATTAGTACTTTTCAGTTTGTGATTATTTCTCTGTAAATTTTCTTTCACCTACACTAATTATTCAGTAAACAGAGAAGGTACTAAAATATATGAAAATCAGTGTATTGTTACAGCACTTAATTCATGTCATTTCCTTAAAAATATGTCAGTTTTGTAAAAATCGTAACTACTGGTAGGATGAACACAATAATTAATACTAATGAATATTCCAATTCTTTTGGGCGAATATAAGACCCTTAATAAGTAAGGAAAATGTCAAACGGAGTGGAAGGTTTTCTAACTTGGTTAGAAAAAAGTAATGTTACTTAAAAAATTTTGATTGTAGTTATATCGGTTAAAACATGAAGTAGTAAATAATATAAAATTGTTGTGAAATTAGAATTATAAAAATTGAAGACTATCACCCGTTACGATAAAGATTGGTGTAAGATTCTTGTCAAAAAGCTATAGCCGGTCGGTGTGGCCGAGCGGTTCTAGGCGCTACAGTCTGGAACCACGCGACAGCTACGGTCGCAGGTTCGAATCCTGCCTCGGACATGGATGTGTGTGATGTCCTTAGGTTAGTTAGGTTTAAGTAGTTCTAACTTCTAGGGAACTGATGACCTCAGAAGTTAAGTCCCACAGTGCTCAGGGCCATTAGAACCATTTTGAACCATCAAAAAGCTATAAATTATAATGCTGCCGCGGCCGTGTGACTCAGTATTGTTAGTACACCTGTTTACTTCACAGTTTTGTTGGTGAGGAATATGTATGCAGACTGGAATCAGTCAGTGTGGAAAAGTCTGAATTTTGTTTGCCGCAATTGGAACGAATAAACGTAGAAATATACAAACACGAAATCAGGTTTTTCTTAGGGCGAAGGAACATGGACCTGTTCTTTGTTTTGTTATTGTACTACATATTTGGTACTCAGTATTTGGCGATAGGTTCTGAATTATCTTACCAGTGAAATCAAGCACTGAATAAATTTATTCATAATATTTTCCAAAACTTAGTATGGACCAGATGAAACAACAGGATATTATGTTAGAATATTCGTATGAGTAAAATTTCTGCATCATACAATGTATAGCGATTCAACGCGAAGCAGAGGCGACAACTGATTATTAATCACACACGAAGATGGAATTTGGTTGTCGATACTATTGAAATAAGACGAACATATAAAACTCTTGGTAGAATGTAAAATACGACACTCCCTCTCAGAATAATCGATTGATTTTTAAACTTCCAACACGTCTGTAATGTGCAGAATAACTGTGTCCAGACTACGGCTCACACATGGAGTAGAACTAATGGCGACAGTCGGCTGCAATAAACAGATTTCAACTATAGGTAACGATGGAAAAAGTCCAATTCTAGCGCCGCTGAATGAGTGTAGGGGGTAAATAAGAAAGTTCGCGATATGACTGTAGTGCGACGTGTAAGGAATAAAAAACTAATGTGTCATCTCGTTCGGTAATAACTAGCCACGAAAGAAACATGTATACACCGTTTGTAAATTACGCTCACGTAAAACAAAGGTCTTACTGCATAAAGTTACGCTATGTATTGGTTTTCTTTCCTGGGACTGAAATTTCAGTGTAGGTACTTTAAAAACTGTGAATTTAAAGAATAATACCATTTTTACGTGTGTGAACGTGTTGCTTTTCAAACATTCTACGGAGCTGGAATAACTGTATGTGTGTGAAAGAGACGAGATTTTTCGAACAGACAATTTAAAATTTAGATGAAAGAGATGTAATCACTGTACCATAAATATCAGAAAAACATAATATTACTGAAGACTCAACATTGATGATTGCTCTGTTGCGAAGGAAATGGAATTTCAAAAGTGCTTTGACACAAAATACTACAGCCGTTCACACATTCGCATTGGAATAAACACAAAAAATTTTTATTTCCTGAGGCATCTGTGTAGAATATAAACAAACAGATGACTGTAAAAAGAGATGTACAGTACACGAGATTTCTGGCGCAAAAAGTACAGAACGAAGCTCTTGCTTTGTTTATAAAAGGTAAAAAGCAGCCAGGTGTGAAGCAAATTACACGGAATTTAAAAGACTGTAATCCGATTGCTGCTGATACTACGGAAAACGTGGGTTCCTCTACCAGTTTCTACGCTTTAATAACGTGGCATCGGAGAATGGGGAAACATTTACTGTCGTAACTCACTTACGACTATCTCAAAAATAGCAAAATCCATATTGTGCTCGTATAAAACGACTTACATGGTGTATTTAGATTTCTTTCAAACTCGAAAGAAAAAGATCCTTAAGTAATGCTATTATCAGAAACGGGAGAGAGTGTATAAATATTTGCGTCAATTTCCTGAAATCCGTGGCTCTTGCCTATTCGGGTGGCGCGTATAATGAGCAACTGCAATCTCATTCTGGAGTCATGGTATCATACAAATCGTCGTCAGAATTCTTCTCCATCTTTGTTCAGCTGAGTGATTAAACTCTAATCATCTAGGCATCAACGGGATACTGTCTTTTATCACTTTTTCTTGAGAACTTAAGGCTCATGTGCAAGTACGAGCATTCAACAGAAACAAAAAGATGATAAACGGACAGAAGTTAGGCTCAATATCAGCTGAAATGTACACTGGTAAGACTGTGTTCGATCAGGTGGGAAAAATACGAGCATGTACTAAAAATAAATCCTGAAAATTGGAGAGTTTTATATTTTACGTAAGGAAGCCATTCAGAATGGTTTCAATAGTAAGAGGCATATTTTTTCATTTTATTGCTTACGAGATGATATCAAACGCAAGAATCAGATCGTAACAGTATGTCCTAATTATCACTTTCGTGGGTTGATAAAATGCGTACGATCTTGTGGTACTTGAAATGTTTATTGTGTTGTTTGTTCAGTTTCGCTTTAACTGTTAACTCTGATAAACAACTTTATACAGAAACAGTCTTCAGAATAACATTTCTGAGTCAGCTTTCTGAAATGTTTGAAATGAAGAAAATTTCATAGTCCCTCGCGATTCTTGTCCATATATGTTCAAGGGAAATAATTAGCAGAGAATAAAGGAAACAGGAAAAACATTGAAATTGTCCTCAGTCTTCTTTTTCAGACACCGTACATGCAATATAGAAGTGCAATGAGATGCGGCAAAAGTCCAGTTTGCAACGCAATAATAAGGATCTTCTTCGAAGTGAGGAGCATTCCGAATGAAGAAAGTAGAACTGAGAGATATCGAGAACTTCTCAGCGGAAGAAAACGCAGCACGAATTGAAAGGAAAGAAAAAATGTTGAATAAAATTCGTGAGGCTAATAAAAATTATAACAGCTAGAGCTTTTCTCACTCGTTGCTGATGCATAAGGAATGGTTGTTAAAAAATATCAGTTTTCTACGAGAGTTTAGTGGGTAGATTTTTCGATTTATTACCAAGATGGCAACTTTCTGGCAGACTATGGCAATTTAGATACCTATCAGGACAGCTTAAATGCGTACAGGGTTGTGACCTCTACCATTGCTTGAGGCGGGATGGACTGTGTCAGGCCAGGACATCTTGCAGTTCGTCCTTCAGGGAGTGGCTGCAGTGGAATGGTGGCGGGTGTTGGATGGTGATCATCATGGAAACAGTACTGATTGAATAATCCATTCACATCATAAAAAGTGCAGTAGCGTAGGCGGTACGTCTCAGAAGCGGACTTCTAATCAAATTACGTGCCTCTGCAGTGTCGTGTCAGTTGTGTGACTGGATTCTTGACTTTCTGCCAGAAAGTTCTTAGTTCGTAGTAATAGACGGAGAAAAGCAGAAGTGATATCTGGCGTTCTCCATTAAAGTGTTATGGACCATTCTGTTGTTCCTAATCTATATAAATGACTTAGGAGACAACCTGAGAACGCACCTTATATTGTTTGTATATTATGCTGCATTTACGTCTAGTAAAGCTACCAGAAGATCAAAACTAATAGAAAAATGATTTAGACAAGATTTTCGGTTACACGATGAATTATACAAATTCTAGTATGATAAAAAAATTATTATTATTATTATTACGTTAAATATATTTCAGTTCTATCAATTTAAATCGGTATTTCATACTAGAATGTCGTGTTTCCACTCTGGCACAGCTTTGCCACAGGAGACACGAAAGCGGTCGAAGACGTCCGTCTTCTGGGCGGCTCCTGATCGTTGTCAGAAGGAGGCTAGGTTTTGATTACGCAAAGACTTCTATTATTTGGAAAAGAACAACCCGGATTTCTTTACGTAATTACTATGAATTTTATAATTACCTAAGGGACCTTTCACAATGAACAGTAAAATTGCATTTGCAGATGAAATCATTAATAAATGGGTCAGCTATGAGTTGTATAGAAGACAAGGAGCGGCCTTCTGTCTACGACCAGGATGCCGCAGTATTCTCTGCTGTAGTAAAGGCTGTTTGACACTTATAAAAATAATATGGCATGGAGGATAAAAAAGTATAAAGGAAAAGAACAGAATAAGAAGTCTGGTAAACACTAAATATATTCAAACAATTCTCACTAACAAAATTAGGGATTATTTATAAACAATACAACTTACATAATTACTTTTCTAACAGTGCGATCAGATTTCAGCCTGTCCTGTGCTGTCTCCTTGGTTCACGTTTTTTTTGTCACAAATTACAGTCACTACTTTTCTCCTTTCGTTGAAGACAATTCTTGCACTGTTCAACACCTCCGATAACAATAACTTGCTGATTTACAGTTTCGAACATGAATTACCTTAATTTTATTAATTAATAATGTTGTCTGCACGCTAGCAAGACCGCTCACTTTTTTAACTTAAAGTAGACTTCCTTTACGTTTTCACATAACAAGCAGAATCACATTAAAATCTGAAGATCTACAAACGTTTTTTACTGTCATCTTTTATTTAGATCGAAGCGGAACGACAGTTCAGCTTCTGTTAAAATGTTTCTTTGACTGCGCAATCGATATATTAGCGTCCGCGCTAGATGCGCATCTTTACAGTTATGTAAATTATACAAAACAAATGTCTTTCAAAGGGTACTCAAAGCTTTCATAGGACGGAAATACCAATAATATTACAAAATCTAAAGGCTGTGACAATTACGAACAACTTAAAACTCGACGATTACGTAGCTAATTTTGATGGGAAGGCAACCTAAGATTTCATTTTACTGACAGGGCATAGAACGCCAAAAACATGCATCACACTAAAAGAAGAAAAAGAAGGAAAAAAAACTACGCACAACGAGGAATTATCGGAATCCGACGGAAATAATGTTGATGCACATGTACAGATAAACAAATTACTACAATTTCAGAAAAATTGGACGATTTATTCAAGAGAAAGTGCTTCACATATTGAGCAAACTGGCTCTGAGCACTATGGGACTTAACATCTGACGTCATCAGTCCCCTAGAACTTAGAACTACTTAAACCTAACTAACCTAAGGACATCACACACATCCATGCCCGAGGAAGGATTCGAACCTGCGACCGTAGCTGTCACGCGGTTCCAGACTGTAGCGCCTAGAACCGCACGGCCACGCCGGCCGGCCATTGAGCAAGTCAATAACATGTTCGCCCACCTATGGTGCTTATACAAGCAGGTATTTGGCTTGGCACCGGTTGATTGAGTTGTTGAATGTCCTCCTCAGGAGTGACGTGCCAAATTCTGTCCAACTGAAGCTTTAGATCGTCAAAATCACTAGCTGCTTGGACGGCCCTGCATATAATGCTCCAAACGTTCTCAGTTGGGGAGAGATCCGGCGACCTTGCTGGCCAAGATGTGATTTGTTAAGAACGAAGACAAGCAGTAGAAACTCTCGCCGTGTGCGGGAGGAAATCAGCTTGCTGAAATATATACCCGCGATGAGCAGCCACGAAGGGCAAGAAAACTAGGGGCTGTATGTCGTTGACGTATCGCTGTGCTGTAAGGATGACAACCACAGAGGTCCTGCTACGAAATGAAATGACACCGCAGACCATCACTGCTGGTTGTCGGGCCGTATGGCGGCCACCTGTGAGGTTGGTATCCCAGTGCTACCTGGAACTTCTCCAGACACGTCCTCGCTAGTCTGTGCGGCTGAGTTCGATGCGGAACTCACCACAGAAGACAACTGTACTCCGGTCAATGAGATTCCAGGCGGAACATGGGCTTCGAGATGTCCCAGACATTTGGATAATTTCTTCGTGGTGCATCGTTTTATTATGTCTTAGAGTGTAAATGATTTAGGAGACAAATCTGAGCTGCCATCGTAGATTGCTTGTAGATGATACTGTCATTTACCGTCCAGTGAAGTCATTAGAAAATGAAGACTACTTCAAAAATTATTTAGATAAGATACTCGTATTTGTATGGAGTGTAGCCATGTATGGAAGTGAAACGTGGACGATAAATAGTTTGGACAAGAAGAGAATAGAAGCTTTAGGAATTTGGTGCTACAGAAGAATGCTGAAGATTAAATGGATCGATCACATAACTGATCAAGAGGTATTGAATAGAATTGGGGAGAAGAGACATTTGTGGCACAACTTGACTAGAAGAAGGGGTCGGTTGGTAGGACATGTTCTGAGGCATCAAGGGATCACGAATTTAGTATTGAAGGGCAATGTGGAGGGTAAAAATCGTAGAGGAAGACCAGAGATGAATACACTAAGCAGACTGAGAAGGATATAGGTTGCAGCAAGTACTGTGAGATGAAAAAGCTAGCACAGGATAGAATAGCATGGAGAGGTGCATCAAACCAGTCTCTGGACTGAAATGCACAACAACAAAACAAGATACCCGTATGGTGCTAAAAGTGGCAAGTGGCACTAAACAACGGAAGAGGGTGAAGTCATGCATATGACTAAAGGAATCCGTTAAATTTCGGTTGCCCGATAATTACACAAATCTATAGGCTGTCAATTGAACTAAATACCTGGGGACGTCAATTAAGAACAACTGAAATGGCACGATCACAAAGCTAATGTTGCGGGTAAAGCAGACCTAAGACTGCATTTTATTGGTAGCTCAACTAGATGCAGCAACATATTTACTAAAGAAACTTCCTACACTACGCCTTTTCATCCTCTACAAGATTACTACAGTGCGGTACGGGATCCTTACTAGATAGAATTGATGGAGGACACCGAAACAGTTCAAAGAAGGGCAACTCGTTCTGTATCATCGCGAAATAAGGGAAAGAGTGTCACGGGTATGGTACGCGAGTTGGGTGACAACAACTAACACAAAAACGTTCTTCATTGCAGCGAGATATTTTCACGAAATTTCTGTCTACAACTTTATCCCCCGAATGCGAAAATATTTTTTTGAGGCCCATCTACCTAGGAGGAAATGGACGTCATAAAAAAATAAAATAAATCAGAGCTAGCAAGGGGCGGACGGAGTGGACGTGCAGTTCTAGGCGCTATAGTCTGGAATCGAGCGACCGCTACGGTCGCAGGTTCGAATCCTGCCTCGGGCATGGATGTGTGTGATGTCCTTAGGTTAGTTAGGTTTAATTAGTTCTAAGTTCTAGGGGACTGATGACCTCCGAAGTTAAGTCGCATAGTGCTCAGATCCATTTGAACCAGAGCTAGCAAGGAAAGATTTAAGTGTCCGTTTATCGCGCGTAGTGTCCAATAATGGAACGGTAGATAAATGCTGTGAAAGTGGTTCCATGAACCGTCTGCCAGGCACATAAGTGTGAATTGCAGGTCACTCATGTAGATGTACATCTACTGGGAAGCCAGTCATGCACTCCGTGACGCAGGTGGACGCGATCTTCGAGGCGAGCTGGTGTCAGTAGCGCCCATTGGAAGGACGGTACACTGCGTATTGCCTCAGGCAATGGTGGCAGCCGGAAAGTCCTGCTGTCAGCACGGCGGCAGTGGTACTGAATCGGGAATGAAGGTGGACGCCACGCTTCCGATGGACAGCACGTGGCTCAAGGAAGCTGGCCTGAACCGGTTGCTGAGTGTTAAGGGTACTGAGGCAGGTGGGATCAAGCCACAGCCCCCAACATGATAACGATAGAGTGTGTCCGCTCTGAGCGATGAGCACAGGCTGTATTTGCCCCCTCAGGTGGTGACAGCTGGGCAGGTAGATGGCCCAGGCTCCCAACATCGGCTTACCGGGAAGGCGACTATCAACATACAACAGTCATCCAGCAGGTGACCGACTAATGGGTAGGCACTAACCAACATCATCTGGACTTAGCACACACAGTGGCCTGCAGCTACTGAAGGCAGAGTCCTTCGTAGGGAGTGTGATTCATTTCGGTTAGACGACTGATGTGGACCCTCCCTGGTGATGACTGCATATTGCTTGTCTGAATAGGTGATATACAGGGTATCCCAGGAGGAATAGTAAATATTCAGAGATACAACAAGGACGGTAATGAATTATTCATGTAACAAGACGGAAAAAAAGTCAAAAGTCTACTAAACATGTCGTCTAAAATACATTCCCAAATAGCTATGAGTGTTTTTTCATCTCCGATATTGTGAAACAAATCTCTTCTATTGGTTCCTCTATGCTTTCCATACTCTGAGAGATGGTAGAATAGACCCAAACAAGAAAAAAATGGCCTCTAAACTGCACACCTTATGAGCATTTGTTCGGTAGGAGAAATGTGTTTCACGTTAGCGAGGATGGACAAGTGGTGTTAACGCTTAAGATATGCACTCCCATGTATACTGCACATTTTTTTCTTGTTTTGGTCTATACTACTATCTCCAAAAATGTGGAAAGCAAAGAGATTAGTTTTACAGTACGGTGATGAAGATATGCTCAGATCTTAAGCTATGCGTTTTAAACAACACGTTTACAAGGTGGTGGTGATGATGTCGGTAAGTTCTCATGGGATCAAATTGCTGATGTCATCACTCCATAGGCTTTCACAGTACTTAATCTAACTTAAACTAACTTATGCTAAGGACAGGCAACACACACACAGACACATGCCCGAGGGAGGACGCGAACCTCCGACGGGAGGAGCCGTGCGAACCGTGGCGAGGCGCCCAAGACCACGCGACTACCCCGTGCGGCGTTTACTAGACTTTCTTTCTTCTTATTGTATGACAATTCATAATCGTTCCTGTCATATCCCTGAATACTGACCTTTCTTCATAGAACACCCCGTATACAGCACTAACAAATCAAGATTTAAAAAAAAAACACCATCTATGTTGCCAATGGCATTATCCCAGTGGTAGCACCGGTTCCCGTCAGATCACCGAAATCAAGCACTGTTGGGCTTCGCTAGCACTTGTATGATTCCCGAGATGGGGCTACCGTGGCTCCGGCCACGGTTGGGATAGAGGTGTGCTGACCACATGCCCCTCATCCGCATCCAGTGACGACTAACGGCAGGGGATGTCATGGCGGTCAGTCGGTACCTTGGCCCTTGCGAGGCCTGTGCGCATGACGTTCAGTTTAGTTTAGCAATCTGTATTACTAAATGGTTAACCACGTTCGTGGTGCATGTTTCATGGGTCACAATCCCATTTGCAGGTTGCCTGTCTAACGTCTTTCAGGGGCAACGAAATTTTGATTTTCAACATTTTATACAATTATCGAATTAAAAAACGCAAAATGCTGTTATAATCTGCTCATAATGTTATATTAAATATTTAAAATAGTAAGACAACTATTATACACTGAAGCGCCAAATAAATTGGTTTAGGCATGCGTATTCGAATACAGAGATATGTAGTAAACAGGCAGAATATGGCGCTTTGCTCGGCAATGCCTAATAGACAACAAGTGTCTGGCGCAGTTGTTATATCTGTTACTGTTACTACAATGGCACGTTATCAAGATTTAAGTGTTTGGACGTGTTCTGACAGTCGCCGCTCCAGCATCTCCGAGGTAGCAATGAAGAGAGGATTTTCCCGTATGATCATTTCACGAGTGAATATCAAGAATCCGTAGAACATCACATCTCCGATATCACTGGGGCCGGAAGAAGATCCTGCAAGAATGGGACCAACGACGATTGAAGAGAATCGTTCAGCGCGACAGAAGTTCTACCCTTCCGCAAATTGCTGCAGATTTCAATGCTGAGTCATCAACAAGTGTCAGCGTGCGAACCATTCAACGACACATTGTCGATATGGGCTTTCGGAGCCGAAGGCCCACTCGTACACCCTTGATGACTGCACGACGCAAAGTTTTAGCCTCAACTGGGTACGTCAACACCGACATAGGACTGTTGATGATTGGAGACATGTTGCCTGGTGGGACAGGTCTCGTATCAAATTGTAAAGAGCAGTTGGACGTGTACGGGTGTGGAGAGAGCTTTATGAATCCATGGGCCTTGCATGTCAGCAGGGTACTGTTCAAGCTGGTGGAGGCTCTGTAATGATGCACGGCATGTGCACTTGGAGTTATATAGGACCCCTGATACGTCCTGATACGACTCTGACAGGTGATACGTACGTAAGCATCCTGTCTGATCACATGGATCCATTCATGTACATTGTGCAATCAGACGGACTTGGGCAATTGCAGGAGGACAATGCGACACCCCATACGCCCAGAATTGCTGCCGGCCGGTGTGGTCATGCGGTTCTAGGTGCTTCAGTCTGGAACCGCGTGACCGCTACGGTCGCAGGTTCGAATCCTGTCTCGGGCATGGATGTGTGTGATGTCCTTAGGTTAGCTAGGTTTAATTAGTTCTAAGTTCTAGGCGACTGATGACCACAGACGTTAAGTCGCATAGTGCTCAGAGCCATTTGAACCATTTTGAACCTGACTTGCTACAGAGTGGCTCGACGAACACTCTTCTGAGCTTAAACACTTTCGCTGGCCACCAAACTCACCAGACATGAACACTGTTGAGTATATCAGGGAGGCCTTACAATGTGCTGTTCAGAAGAGACCTCCATCCCATCGTACTCTTACAGATTTATGGATAGCCCTGTAGGATTCCCCAGTACTATTTCAGACATTATTCGAGTCCATGCTCGTCGAGTTTCTGCACTTCTGTGTGCTCGCCGGGCCCTACACGGTATTAGGTATGTGTACCAGCTTCTTTGTGTCTTTAGTGTATTTAACCTGGTAACGTTAGGACAGCTATTCTTTACATGTGTTAAAAGTACGCCGCGCGCTCGTGTTATGAAAAATTGCGCTCCTGTTCGAGGGTTAAGGAAAGTGGAGCTCTGTTGTCAGCATTCGAGTTATCAATGCGGACAAGTGAGGTCCTGTTCCTAAATACACCAGCAGTAGTACACTGCAGCGACAGGACTTAATGGGTGATACCAATAGTGCCAGAGGGGGTGCTGCTGCTGCCGCTGCTAGATCCAATGAGATGTTGCAGAGATCTCCAATGGTGACGACATTTGCGAGACAGAATAGGGTGTGGTGAACGTGTCCCAGATTTTGGCAAACAAGCCATAGCTGTCATGCGATGCCATGGAAAAGCATGGGGTACCGACAGCTTGGGCTGCATTTCATATGATGAACAGGGTTGCTGCATGGCCAGAAATGTATGCATTGCAGATGATGGACTGCGCTGCTGTACATCTGACTGTAAGTAAATTGCAGCTGATGGACTGGGCTACTTCATGTGTGGCCGTCTGGCCATAGGTACATCACAGATGATGTTCTGGGCTGCTGATGACCGATTGGGCTGTTACACATCTGGTCAAGGATACATCGCAGATGATGTGCCAGGCTGCTGGTACATCATAGTAGATGACGCACTGGGCTGCTGTACGTCAAGCCATGGATGCACCATTACTATCATCATGCAAGCCTGCTTCCCATTAACTCCTTAGTGACATCTACAAAGAGAGGGAAAAAAATTTAGTATCATGTGTAATTAAAAATACAGAAATATTTTGCTTTCGACAGTGATTCTGCTCAAGTTAAAATTTTTATGAGTCTGAGTCAGTCCATGGGAACTTACTGACTGCTATCTCCAGCTGTAGCTGCAGATCGACACTCCCTAGACGGACATCATCAAGTGCACCTAGAAACAATCAAGAACTCCTCGTGTTAGTGATGCATGCAATTGTGTTATTATTAGTATTATTATTGTACAAGAAGAAAGCTAGAAAGAGCTACTACCCATGAATTTCCTCCCTGACGGCAGAGTTATTCCCTATGAACTAATGCTGGGAAATGGACTCATATGCTCCTGCTGAATTGATTCAGTTGTTTGAGCATTAACATCGTTACCATCATCATGATCAACTGCACCTACAAACAGACAAAAACATATCATATTAGTGATGCATTTGTGCAATTGTGTGGCATGTTGTTATTATGGGAGAAGACGAGGAAGAAGGAGATGAGGGATTGCTATTCAGATGTTCACTCCAAGATGACTAGCGTCTTCTCTGATGTGCTCACATTGGAAAAAGGCGTTGGCTCTGATATGGAGATCTCCTGCACATAATCATCATCATCATCACTTAGTACAATGGGCAAATGCAGTGGCGCTGAAGAAATAGTCGTATAGCTCATCGGCCATACTGGATCCATCCCCAAGGTCATGGTCTTGTTGAACAATTCTATCACAGACAAAAACAAAAAGCATAACGTTAGATAACTGCATTATTCGCACATGGAGGTGGAGGGATAGAGAGAGGGGAATCGGTAATTACATTCACATGATTCGGATTTTATCCAGCCGCCTTCCTCTGGAACATCAAGATGCTTGACAACATCCTCAAAAGCACTGTCATTAATCGGGGGTGACAGTATGCACCAAAAAAAGGACACAAGAAATTAGTCATCAGACTGCAGCTAAAAAGAAAGGACTACACACACAAAAAACAACAACAAAATAAAAATAAATCGTCTCCACATACCTATAGAATCATCATCAAAAGTCAGGCTGGGCTGTTTATTAGTAGAGTTCATCACCACAAGCAGCAATGGATCACTTTTCAGCTCACATAATAGTAAAGGTCTAGGGAAGTACTCAGTGGAAATGATGGGAATGCTAGTATGGTTACTACTGAGAAGCACTAGATAAGTACTCCAGCCATTATCAGTAGGGGTAAAGTGGTGCTGGGATGACTAATCTACACACTAGCGGAAGGAAACGAATTGACGTCTGTCAGGGACCAGACTGGAGTACCTGTCCACACTGAAGTAACCATTTTTATAAGATAGAGCTGAATAATTCAGCCAATAAGAAACGAATACCCTTATTGAAATATAGAGAGGTTCATTGCTTCATGCATAGGTCTGAGTGAGTCACAGCCTACCCACTACAATGTTAGTGATCTTCAGCAGCATACTGTGAACAAAATAAAAATACTTCCTTTCGTCGCTTCGTGGCAGCACTACCATGCTGGTGCTATTATACACTCCTGGAAATGGAAAAAAGAACACATTGACACCGGTGTGTCAGACCCACCATACTTGCTCCGGACACTGCGAGAGGGCTGTACAAGCAATGATCACACGCACGGCACAGCGGACACACCAGGAACCGCGGTGTTGGCCGTCGAATGGCGCTAGCTGCGCAGCATTTGTGCACCGCCGCCGTCAGTGTCAGCCACTTTGCCGTGGCATACGGAGCTCCATCGCAGTCTTTAACACTGGTAGCATGCCGCGACAGCGTGGACGTGAACCGTATGTGCAGTTGACGGACTTTGAGCGAGGGCGTATAGTGGGCATGCGGGAGGCCGGGTGGACGTACCGCCGAATTGCTCAACACGTGGGGCGTGAGGTCTCCACAGTACATCGATGTTGTCGCCAGTGGTCGGCGGAAGGTGCACGTGCCCGTCGACCTGGGACCGGACCGCAGCGACGCACGGATGCACGCCAAGACCGTAGGATCCTACGCAGTGCCGTAGGGGACCGCACCGCCACTTCCCAGCAAATTAGGGACACTGTTGCTCCTGGGGTATCGGCGAGGACCATTCGCAACCGTCTCCATGAAGCTGGGCTACGGTCTCGCACACCGTTAGGCCGTCTTCCGCTCACGCCCCAACATCGTGCAGCCCCCCTCCAGTGGTGTCGCGACAGGCGTGAATGGAGGGACGAATGGAGACGTGTCGTCTTCAGCGATGAGAGTCGCTTCTGCCTTGGTGCCAATGATGGTCGTATGCGTGTTTGGCGCCGTGCAGGTGAGCGCCACAATCAGGACTGCATACGACCGAGGCACACAGGGCCAACACCCGGCATCATGGTGTGGGGAGCGATCTCCTACACTGGCCGTACACCACTGGTGATCGTCGAGGGGACACTGAATAGTGCACGGTACATCCAAACCGTCATCGAACCCATCGTTCTACCATTCCTAGACCGGCAAGGGAACTTGCTGTTCCAACAGGACAATGCACGTCCGCATGTATCCCGTGCCACCCAACGTGCTCTAGAAGGTGTAAGTCAACTACCCTGGCCAGCAAGATCTCCGGATCTGTCCCCCATTGAGCATGTTTGGGACTGGATGAAGCGTCGTCTCACGCGGTCTGCACGTCCAGCACGAACGCTGGTCCAACTGAGGCGCCAGGTGGAAATGGCATGGCAAGCCGTTCCACAGGACTACATCCAGCATCGCTACGATCGTCTCCATGGGAGAATAGCAGCCTGCATTGCTGCGAAAGGTGGATATACACTGTACTAGTGCCGACATTGTGCATGCTCTGTTGCCTGTGTCTATATGCCTGTGGTTCTGTCAGTGTGATCATGTGATGTATCTGACCCCAGGAATGTGTCAATAAAGTTTCCCCTTCCTGGGACAATGAATTCATGGTGTTCTTATTTCAATTTCCAGGAGTGTATTTCAGTGCAGTTGGGTAGTATATCATACTCGAGGCCATGTGGGGTATGTGATGAATTTGTTGAATATTCTTCCAACGGCTTGCAGGACTTCCCTGTGAGCAGTAGAAACGTTACCCACTCACTCACGTACCAACAGTCTCCGGCTGCTGTGAGGCTTTCATCTGCAGAATCCTGCGCTATTCATAGGGGCATATATCAGCGAATAGGAAATGAGTACACTTAGCGCTGAATAGACAGGTTGGTTCGTCCATGCTATAGGCGTGAGACTGATGGAGAAGAACGTACATTTTCCAGAAGAGGTATGTTTCAAATTTCATATACACTTAATGTGTACAGTGAGGCTTGTGTGGGCCTATGGATGAGGACAGCTGTGGACGAGTGGCGCTTCCAAAAACATACTGCATTGAGGAGGCTGTTGGAATTATAACCCTAGTATTCAGCGAACTCAACAAGCAGCATATAAGGAATACTTACTGGCACGCTGTAAGAGGAAGAGCATATCAATAAATAAATAAAAAACAGATTTTTAAACAAAAGTCTGTATCATTTACAGATAATATAACTTAAAAGTACACTCCTGGAAATTGAAATAAGAACACCGTGAATTCATTGTCCCAGGAAGGGGAAACTTTATTGACACATTCCTGGGGTCAGATACATCACATGATCACACTGACAGAACCACAGGCACATAGACACAGGCAACAGAGCATGCACAATGTCGGCACTAGTACAGTGTATATCCACCTTTCGCAGCAATGCAGGCTGCTATTCTCCCATGGAGACGATCGTAGAGATGCTGGATGTAGTCCTGTGGAACGGCTTGCCATGCCATTTCCACCTAGCGCCTCAGTTGGACCAGCGTTCGTGCTGGACGTGCAGCGTGAGACGACGCTTCATCCAGTCCCAAACATGCTCAATGGGGGACAGATCCGGAGATCTTGCTGGCCAGGGTAGTTGACTTACACCTTCTAGAGCACGTTGGGTGGCACGGAATACATGCGGACGTGCATTGTCCTGTTGGAACAGCAAGTTCCCTTGCCGGTCTAGGAATGGTAGAACGATGGGTTCGATGACGGTTTGGATGTACCGTGCACTATTCAGTATCCCCTCGACGATCACCAGTGGTGTACGGCCAGTGTAGGAGATAGCTCCCCACACCATGATGCCGGGTGTTGGCCCTGTGTGCCTCGGTCGTATGCAGTCCTGATTGTGGCGCTTACCTGCACGGCGCCAAACACGCATACGACCATCATTGGTACCAAGGCAGAAGCGACTCTCATCGCTGAAGACGACACGTCTCCATTCGTCCCTCCATTCACGCCTGTCGCTACACCACTGGAGGCGGGCTGCACGATGTTGGGGCGTGAGCGGAAGACGGCCTAACGGTGTGCGGGACCGTAGCCCAGCTTCATGGAGACGGTTGCGAATGGTCCTCGCCGATACCCCAGGAGCAACAGTGTCCCTAATTTGCTGGGAAGTGGCGGTGCGGTCCCGTACGGCACTGCGTAGGATCCTACGGTCTTGGCGTGCATCCGTGCGTCGCTGCGGTCCGGTCCCAGATCGACGGGCACGTGCACCTTCCGCCGACCACTGGCGACAACATCGATGTACTGTGGAGACCTCACGCCCCACGTGTTGAGCAATTCGGCGGTACGTCCACACGGCCTCCCGCATGCCCACTATACGCCCTCGCTCAAAGTACGTCAACTGCACATACGGTTCACGTCCACGCTGTCGCGGCATGCTACCAGTGTTAAAGACTGCGATGGAGCTCCGTATGCCACGGCAAACTGGCTGACACTGACGGCGGCGGTGCACAAATGCTGCGCAGCTAGCGCCATTCGACGGCCAACACCGCGGTTCCTGGTGTGTCCGCTGTGCCGTGCGTGTGATCATTGCTTGTACAGCCCTCTCGCAGTGTCCGGAGCAAGTATGGTGGCTCTGACACACCGGTGTCAATGTGTTCTTTTTTCCATTTCCAGGAGTGTATTTATACATTTTCTGATTACTTTTGTGTTCGCCTCTGATTAGTTGGGCAGTTATAATCTCTAAGGATCCTTAGTGACGCACATATCAAAATGTCACGATGCCTCAAAATTTTTCATGCCCTTTGAAATAAACAATGTTACAGCTATGACTGCAGATTCAGAGCTCTGTGACCGTTTCTTCTTAGTCAGTCTGTTGCCATCCCGTGGCCTCCTGTGGTGATTGTGGGTTAACCTTGCAGTCATCCATTGGCTCTTGGTACTCTGTACTGTTCAAAACAGTTTGGGTAAAGTGATGATAGCTGAGAACGTTGTCAGCACTCATTCAGTGTTGTCTTATGCAAGGAATGCAACATCTTTAGACACAAATTGTCCACAGTCGTCATAGAAGCCCTGCTCGTCTGCGACTATATTGACACTTTAAGGTGCCGTTTTGGAATGCCTCTACTGTGAAGCAGCACCACTACATTTATAATAATCGTTGCACTATTACTGTAAGAGGTGAACTTAATTTAACACAACTGTACAACGATAATGCCAATGTACAACCACATGCCATGGTGTTTGGAGGGATAATGTGTGATGATTCAAATACCACACAGTTGTCTACAGTCTTGATATTCTCGTTTCGCCTTGAGCAAGAAATTATCACAACTGGTTCTAATTCTCTAAATTTCTGTGAGATGAGCATATATCGAAATTCATCTACATCTAGATGAGTACTCTGCAAATCACATTTATGCGCCTGGCGGAGGGTTCATCAAACCACCTTCACAATTATCTATTATTCCAATTTCGTATAGCCCGCGGAAGGAACGAACATCTATATCCTTCCTTACGAGCTCTGATTTCCTTTGTTTTCTCATGGTTTCTACCTATGCAGGTCGGTGTCAACAAAATATTTTCGCATTCGGAGGAGAAAGTTGGTGATTATAATTTCGTGAGAAGATTCCGCTGCAACCAAAAACGCCTTCGTTTTAATTATGCCCACCCACATCCTGTATCATTTCAGTGACACTCTCTCCCTTATTTCGCGCTAATACGAAACGTGCGGCCTTCTTTGAACTTTTTTAGATGTAATAATCCGTCAATCCTATGTGGTAAGTATTGCACACCGCGCAGCAGTATTCTAAAAACGGATGGACAAGCGTAGTGTAGGCAGTCTCCTTAGTAGATCTGTTACATTCTCTAAGTGTCCTGCCAATAAAACGCAGTCTTTGGTTGGTCTTCCCCAACACATTTTCTATGTGTTCCTTCCAATTTAAGTTGTTCTTAACTGTAATTCCTAGGAATTTAATTGAATTTACGGCAGAATGAGACTTCACTCTGCAGCGGAGTGTGCGCTGATATGAAACTTCCTGGCAGATTAAAACTGTGTGCCTGACCGAGACTCGAACTCGGCACCTTTGCCTTTCGCGGGCAAGTGCTCTACCATCTGAGCTACCGAAGCACGACTCACGCCCGGTCCTCACAGCTTTACTTCTGCCAGTATTCTTTGAATTTATGGCCTTTAGAGTTGACTGATTTCTCGTGTAACCGAAGTTTAACGGATTCCTTTTAGCACACACGTGTATGACCCTACACTTTTCGTTATTTAGAGTCAGTTACCAATTTTCGCTCAATACAGATACCATTTCCAAATCGTTTTGCATTTGTTTTGATCTTCTGATGACATTATTAGTCGATAAACGACATGACGACATCCTCCTCTGCAAAGACGGCTACTCAGATTATCTCCTAAATCGTTTATATAGATAAGGAACAGCAAAGGGCCTGTAACACTACCTTTATGAATGCCTGAAATCACTTCTGTTTTACCCGATGACTTTCCGTCAGTTACTACGAACTGTGACCTCACTGACAGGAAATCGTAAATCCACTCACATAACTGAGACGATATTCCATAAGCACGTAATTTCACAGGAAGACGCTTGTGTGGTACAGTGTCAAAAGCCTTCCGGAAATCCAGGAATACGGAATCAATCTGAAATCCCTTGTCAATAGCACTCAACACTTCATGCGACGCACGACCGCTACGGTCGCAGGTTCGAATCCTGCCTCGGGCTTGGATGTGTGTGATGTCGTTAGGTTAGTTAGGTTTAAGTAGTTCTAAGTTCTAGGGTACTTATGACCACAGCAGTTGCGTCCCATAGTTCTCAGAGCCATTTGAACCATTTGAACTTCATGCGAGTAAAAAGCTAGTTGTGTTTCACAAGAATGATGTTTTCTAAATCCATGTTGACTGTGTGTTAATAGACCGTTTTCTTCGAGGTAATTCATTATGCTCGAACACAATATATTTTCCAAAATCCTACTGCATATCGACGCTAATGATATGGGGCTGTAATTTGATGGTTTACTTCTACTACCTTTCTTAAATATTATTGTGCCCTGTGCAACTTTCCAGCCTTTGGGTACGGATCTTTCGTCCAGCGTACAGTTTTAAATGATTGTTAAGTATGAGGCTATTGCATCAGCATAAAACATAATGCGTATTGCCGATCCAGGGGGAATGAAAAGACGCCCATTATTAAGCGGCCGTTTTTTCAATACACCTATCAAAAATCATAGTTTTTTGGAAGTATTGTATTGTATTGTATGTTAAGTGGGTGCCTAGAAACGACGGAGAGGCTCCGTCCCCACCGCAGCCGCAGTGTTCCACAACCTCACGACGACTACCGCTGTCCAGTTCACCCCTCCGCCGCCCCACAGCGAACCACTCTTTCAGGGTTATTGTGCGGTTCGGCTACCGGTGGACCCCCCCCCCCTCCCCCCCCCCCCAGGGAACGTCTCACACCGGACGAGTGTAACCCCTATGTTTGCGCAGTAAAGTAATGGTAGTGTACGCGTCCGTGGAGAACTTGTTTGTGCAGCAATCGCCGAGACAGTGTAACTAAGGCGGAATAAGGGGAACCAGTCCGCATTCGCCGAGGCAGATGGAAAACCTACTAAAAGCCATCCACAGACTGGCCGGCTCACCGGACCTCGACCCAAGTCCACTGGGCGGATTCGTGCTGGGGACCAAGCGCCTCTTCCCATTCCGAAAAGCCGTGCGTTAGATCGCACGGCTAACCGGGCGAGCTTTGTTGGAAGTAGGTCGCCCCAATAATTCTTCTTTTACGAATTCTACGCCGCACTCTTATTTCCACAACATGCAGAGACTTTTTATGTAACATATAAGGATTTCCAATGCAGACCATTCAGCGAGTTCACATACCCTAATAAATGCAGTGACACTTCATCAGAAAGAAAGACCAATAAAGGACCAACCTTCAGATCCTACAGACTGCAAGAGGCCGCTGCGGTAATGATGTTGAGGAACAGTATGTGAAATGATCGTTCGATGCACTACCGTCGCTTTGTAAGGCTTCATTCAGTTTGAGTCTTTGGTTACATTGCTGATGACGTGCTACTGGCAGACCAGTCTATGGCGTTAAATGGTGCAACAGATCTTCCGGACTTACTTCCACCGCTGCTCTTAACTAGTCAGTACAGAGTCACGCTGCATCACAGTTGTAGTGGTGGTGGTGACAATTAGGCTTCAACTGCACAACTGATTAGTCACAATGAAAATTTATGCAGAATCTGGGCTCGAACCCAGATTTCCCGCTTATCGCGAGCGTCACCTTAACCACTTCGGCTATCCAAGCACTCCTCCAGGTTCGATCTAAACCTCCATACACCATCTTGTGTCCACGTCTTGCCCTCGTGCAGTTTCTGTCATTCCGACACAGTAATACATTAAAGCATACTGATTAGTATTATTACCAAGCGGTTCTAGACGCTACAGTCTGGAACCGCGCGACCGCTACGGTCGCAGGTTCGAATCCTGCCTCGGGCATGGATGTGTGTGATGTCCTTAGGTTAGTTAGGTTTAAGTAGTTCTAAGTTCTAGGGGACTGAATACCTGAGAAGTTAAGTCCCATTGTGCTCAGAGCCATTTTAGCCAGTATTATTACATGTTTAGACGGGCCGTCACAGTAGTAACGAAAGTCCCTCTCTGCGTGAGAATCAGAGAAACTGTGCAGGTGAGGACGTAGACACACAGTGACATATGGAAGTTTGAGGCAGTCCTGGAAGTGTGCTCGGATAGCCGAAAGGTGTCAGGTAGCCATTTCCGATAAGCAGGAAATCCGTGTTAGAGTCCTGGTCTGGCTCAGATTGTAACTGTCACTAATGAACTCTGCAGCTGCTCTGTAATTATATACGTATCTGCGAATACATTTCTTGCAATTTAAAATGTGTAAGAATGTTGATATGCTAGTACGATGCTCTCGACTGAACATTATCTCCAGTAAGCACACCGCTAGGCATCTCGTGTGCTGTAAAAATAAAATAATGTAACACGTTTATCAATCATTTTCAAAACAAGAAGGCATACTCAGTCTTCTGAAAATTTTAGTTTAGATAATGGCCGCGTGGGGAAGCCGTGAGGTCTGAGGCGTCTTGTCGCGGTCCACGTGGCTACCCCCGTCGGAGGTTCGAGTCCTCCCTCGGGCATGAGTGAGTGTGTTGTCCTTAGCGTAAGTTAGTTTAAGTTAGATTAAGTAGTGCGTAAGCCTAGGGACCGATGACCTCAGCAGTTTGGTCCCATAGTCCTTACTACAAATTTCGAAATTTTTAGATAATGATATAATATTGACATAAGGTAGATGCAAATTTTGTTTGATTTGACAAAATCATATGCTCGGTTTTGCCTGTTGGTGTAATAAAGTCTTATTGTTTCTCTTCATCCTGTTAATTTGGTGGCTAAGTCCACGATAGGAAGGTTACCACATGTCAAATTTGTACCTGAAATATAATTTCTCCGCTTATTCATCTGCACTGTGTAGTTCTTTGGTTACAGTTATACTATAGTAGCGACTGGAATCTGATGAGGCCAGGAACGACTCGAGAATCTGCGGAGATTGGCCCACTGACCGAGGCGTCAGAATAGCGAGTCGTCGGAAAGTGCACAGGTGGGACAACAACGACAGAAAGACGGTACAGCAGAATAACAAGTTCAGCGAGTAGCCCAAGATCGAAAACCTAAGATGTAGCGATTCAGAGACAAAACGACGATTTTTAGCGATATCAATACAATAACGCAGTAAAATAACGACTGTGTGACTGGGCTTTGCTCCGCCTCATGTACAGGGTGTTTCAAAAATGACCGGTATATTTGAAACGGCAATACAAACTAAACGAGCAGCTATAGAAATACACCGGTTGTTGCAATATCCTTGGGACAACAGTATATTTTCAGGCGGACAAACTTTCGAAATTACAGTAGTTACAATTGTCAACAACAGATGGCGCTGCGGTCTGGGAAACTCTATAGTACGATATTTTCCACATATCCACCATGCGTAGCAATAATATGGCGTAGTCTCTGAATGAAATTACCCGAAACCTTTGACAACGTGTCTGGCGGAATGGCTTCACATGCAGATGAGATGTACTGCTTCAGCTGTTCAATTGTTTCTGGATTCTGGCGGTACACCTGGTCTTTCAAGTGTCCCCACAGAAAGAAGTCACAGGGGTTCATGTCTGGCGAATAGGGAGGCCAATCCACGCCGCCTCCTGTATGTTTCGGATAGCCCAAAGCAATCACACGATCATCGAAATATTCATTCAGGAAATTAAAGACGTCGGCCATGCGATGTGGCCAGGCACCATCTTGCATAAACCACGAGGTGTTCGCAGTGTCGTCTAAGGCAGTTTGTACCGCCACAAATTCACGAAGAATGTCCAGATAGCGTGATGCAGTAATCGTTTCGGATCTGAAAAATGGGCCAATGATTCCTTTGGAAGAAATGGCGGCCCAGACCAGTACTTTTTGAGGATGCAGGGACGATGGGACTGCAACTTGGGGCTTTTCGGTTCCTCATATGCGCCAGTTCTGTTTATTGACGAAGCCGTCCAGGTAAAAATAAGCTTCGTCAGTAAACCAAACGCTGCCCACATGCATATCGCCGTCATCAATCCTGTGCACTATATCGTTAGCGAATGTCTCTCGTGCAGCAATGATAGCGGCGCTGAGGGGTTGCCGCGTTTGAATTTTGTATGGATCGAGGTGTAAACTCTGGCGCATGAGACGATACGTGGACGTTGGCGTCATTTGGACCGCAGCTGCAACACGGCGAACGGAAACCCGAGGCCGCTGTTGGATCACCTGCTGCACTAGCTGTGCGTTGCCCTCTGTGGTTGCCGTACGTGGTCGCCCTACCTTTCCAGCACGTTCATCCGTCACGTTCCCAGTCCGTTGAAATTTTTCAAACAGATCCTTTATTGTATCGCTTTTCGGTCCTTTGGTTACATTAAACCTCCGTTGAAAACTTCGTCTTGTTGCAACAACACTGTGTTCTAGGCGGTGGAATTCCAACACCAGAAAAATCCTCTGTTCTAAGGAATAAACCATGTTGTCCACAGCACACTTGCACGTTGTGAACAGCACACGCTTACAGCAGAAAGACGACGTACAGAATGGCGCACCCACAGACTGCGTTGTCTTCTATATCTTTCACATCACTTGCAGCGCCATCTGTTGTTGAAAATTGTAACTACTGTAATTTCGAAAGTTTGTCCGCCTGAAAATGTACTGTTGTCCCAAGAATATTGCAACAAACGGTGTATTTCTATCGCTGCTCGTTTAGTTTTTATTGCCGTTTCAAATATACCGGTCATTTTTGAAACACCCTGTAGAAGCGGAGCAGAGCGCAGTCAGACAGTGGCAACTTTGCTCGGGCTGGGCGCAGGTCATTTTCTGCTTGTCCTCATGGCTTTGCAGTTGTGAGACCTATCTTGGTGACATGAGGGGGGTGTATCATTGGTTTGTTGGGGGAGAATAACTCCCGCAACAGATCCGGGACTGGCTCCGCTGCTGGCGTTATAGCGCATGCAAGCGACGCGCTGAAAGGGAAATGCCGCGGGCTGGAGAGGAAGTGTCATTCTTAACTAAAGTCTATGCTGATAGTTTTTGTAAATTTTAAGTGTAGCCCCTCCACTCCACACTTACGTGATGATTATCCAAATAGATCTGCCATCACATCAGATTTGTTTAACACCTAAAAAGAACTCTTCTGAGGCATAGAAACAGTGACTTATTTTCGACTGACTAGTTAACTACTTTAATTGTAAGTTTCAGTGAAGCGTCAGGAATGGCGAATTTCGAGTAAAACCTATATTTCTGTTGTTGCCTGTTAAAATTTGCTTCTTTTGCGAAAAACACAGCGGTGTTTACACAGTGTCATTTCACTAACATGTTGTGTAGACGCAACTGCGACAGAATTCTAAGAGAGCGGTTTGTTAATTGAGAAACTGAGGGCAAGTAGTTTATGAAAAAGCTCATCGTTAATACAAAAATAAACATGTAACGTCTTCACTTATGGTGTTACAAACGCCAAAGGGATTCTCGTATAACCAGCTGTAGATGACCCTTAAAAATTGCGTAGTTTCATCGAAAAAGACCGCAGTTAGTGGAATAACAAAGAAGATAATGAAGTTTAGCATATTAACAATACGACAAAACACTCTTCTCTTTGCGTACTATCATTTGCCAAAATCTCGTTTCAATATCTTGAACTGTTTAAATGCATGAAGAATGTTATGGGTATTTCATTCTGGCTTTATCGCCGGCGCGCGCGATCGCGGATGAGTGTGTTATATAAAATCAATTTCCTCGAGATTTGCGACAAATCGATACTTCCACACACAGGCCTAAAGAAAAATTTAATACGTTAGCTAAATTTCATATGTACTAACGTATGATCTAATAATCACCAAACGCAGAATCATAGCGACCCCTATTTTCCATTGCAAGGTTTTCGAATTTCGAGCAATGTCTTCCTTAAATGCTAATATCACAATAACTATGACCATTAAAAATGATCAACATGAAGCTGACATAAAGCTATAAGTAACATGAAATAAAATTTTTTCCCAATAGTGTCTGTAAAATCGTTTGAGAAAGATTGCAGATCGTCTTCCTCTATTCTGACAGTGCAGGGGATCACTAACCGGCTAAAAATGAGCAAACAATTGCTGCTCACATTCTGAGCAAACGAATGAACTTGCCCACCGCTTCGAAGAAAATTCGTGACCTCGCACCAGCCACAGTATCTTGCATGAGCTCTACTCCAGTATTATAGTTGGACTTAACATTGGTTCATGGCGTGATTCTTATTAATAGTTTTGATCTGTCATCCATATTATTAATAACGTCACATTGTGTCAAGAATGGTGGTTAGTGTGTTATGGCGATTTTCTATTGAATGACTGTGGCTAACATTTTGTGGTTTTCGTGGTATGTTGATATCTGAGGATGGTCCGTTTATCACTTCAAGTGGCTGGCTAATGAAGTGACAACAGAGCTACAGCTGTGTGCAAAACATGATTATTCAAAATTTTCTAGAAGCTGTAATCCATTGCCTCCTCAAAATTATGAATATTCTGTCACATGCACTATAAATAGCTCACTTGCATACCCAGTTTTCTGGTCATCAACGCTTTCACTTTGCCGTTATCTAAGTGAGTATTCTGTGCCACATTACTTACCAATATTGACGACCATGTTTCCATCACGAGATATGAAAGCAAATGTTTACTACGATGGAGCACAGAAAGTTCTCATTCCTAATTCTGGAATTCACACAATCTGAATTTGGGTAGTCGACTATGGTTCTCTTATTCCATTTTGTTAAACACCCACAGTACGTATGTTTACACAGCATCCATGTCTGCATGCTGTTCTCATACCGTAATTTCGCCGTCTAAACATTGCTATAAAAATTGCTTGTTTTCCAAAAGTCTTAAATTGACATATCCAACAACGACTGAATTTACGGGGACAAGAAGAAAAAGTTATACGAATGATGCTCTTAGATTTTCGTAAGAAATGTCAACGTTTGGAAAAGGCTTAAAAAAGAGTTGTGCATGCGAAAGTGTTGACCTTCATACTTACGACATTCGACATTGATTTTTGCGAAACGTTTCTCTAGAAGCCATAACGACTGAAGGGTTCCAACAATATTTTAAAAAAGACGTTACTCCTGTGTAAGAATATCGCATCTTCCGCAATATTTGGCTGAAGTAAAACTTTAAAGCATTTGTCCCACAAAGAATATTTTTTGTAGCTTAGGTGACCAGACGCCCATTATTTTAAGGGATCGTCTTCCTTTATTTAGCTTAAGTGTCCCGTTGTCCCCACAAAATTCGCAGATTGTCTTCTTTAACCGATCTTATACTCGTATTTTTAAACAGCGTGTTTTTAGGTAACGTGAGAAACAATCACATGAAGAACAAATATGGTCATACACAGAGAATAAATAAAATACGCTATTTGATTAAACTAAATCGGAACGAGGTCTATCATTTTCAACTTCGTTACATCTCAAGAGGACTGCTGCAAGAATTTGCAGTTCATTATACTGCGCCTGTGCTAGCTGTACCTGGCACTAATGCTGCTGCAGAAAGCGTGTTCTCGATCACAAAGAATTGATGAAGAGATTTAGTGTCGAAGACCTTAGGGAAATAGTTATAAATAAGATTCATTTCCAGTACTCTTCATGTGTTCATTTTTATAAAATTCCATTTGAAAATACCAAACTTCTGAATGACATACATTCTTCTGCAAAATACAACAAAAGTGTTTTTTCAAGAACTACCCACTGCAAAACTTCCAGAACTGAGACTGAAAAGCAACTAACCTACGGAAATAATAATAAATGTCTACCTTAGTTAAAGACATCGTTATATTAAAGTAATAAATTGTGTTTGCATGTGGCAACAATAAAACAATAAAATATTTACGTGGTTAGTAATGCAAAGTAATTTGATAGTATTTTATTGCGAATTTTAAGAAAATGATACGTTGATCTACGTAGTCATAGCATTAACCAAGTAGTTTAATACAGATCTGCTATAGATACAGTACTAACAAAATTTCCACAAAACGTCGATTCATTTCAACTTCTAATTTGGGCTCCATACTTTGATTTTGGAAATCTTATCACCCTAGTATAGCTATGTTCAACATTCCGAAAATATGTGAATTTACTAGACTGCAGATACACCTTTCTTACGCAGCCCAATTAATGTCGTGGGGCTATCTTGCCACTTTATTAACTACTCTCCGTACCCCTACAAAGGCGTGCAGGTAATAATGCAAGATGCTAACTCGGCACTCCAAGACAGGGACGCTATTTTGCGAGTTGCGTGATTTTGAAACTCGAGATAACGTGGGAGAGCGAGTAAACGTTCACGACGCACCGCAAACATCCTGTGACGTAAGCTTGCGGATAATGGCCTCGCGCGAGGCCGGCCCCTGTTAATAATAGACGTCAAGTGGGGCACATAGAACGGGTCACGGATGATGAATAAAATGTGTCGCACTGCGTCACGGACTCCCAAATTTGAGTCCGTAGCATCGTTTTGTGAAACATGACGCTCATAGGTTTAGTAAATATTTCATAAGCTCAGCATGATCCTTACACCAAGGGTTCATTTCCCTTCAAACACTAGAGCTCGACCAGACGCGGAACAACTGTTCGCGGGAAAATACAACAGCCATTAGTTAGGAGAGGTAGAAGAACAAAAATACCAAAATATAAGCCACAGGCATTCGAATAAAGATATAATTACTTATGGTTTGAGTTCCGTTGGACTCCCTGAGTCTGTTACAAGCCGCGCTAAACATTGGAGAGGTTATTATTAAAGGAAAGGCGGATAGCTATTAGGCTTTAACCAACAAGATGAAAGGCACAAAACTCTACACAGTTACGTACATCACATGTTTCAAGCGGAAACAACTGAGAGAACTTAACTGAACAAACTGAAAGCACATTTCGAGATTATAAAAATTTCACTCGAACGAGAATGACGAAATGATAGCTTATCGTGCAGTGTCAGCCAATAGAAATTTTATTTCGTGAATCAGTCTCCCGATATCGCTTCACTGAAGACCCTTATCAGCAATGACGGGGATAGAGTTAAGTCGCACAACGGAAGTAAGATCTTTTGTCCTGACATGTTATTGTTCTATTCATTGTAAAACATGGTTACATAAAGAATATGCGAAAGCATTGAATCCTCGTCTGTTAATAGTTTATCATAAGTCTCTGAAAGATGTTAATTGTCGTATCAGTTCTCATAAGGAGGTGTGAAGTGAGAGGTACAAAGAGCTAAAGGGCTACTTCATGCACAGCACTTTCTTGTAGAATTTTGGAATAGAAGACATAATTGATGACTGAACTCTCTTTTGTGAGAGTCAACAAGGACTCTGAACTGCAAATCGTTTGAAAACTACGTAGTTCTTTCTCTTTAAGGCTTTAAGAAGACAACAGACTTGATGCTGCGTTCTTGCCTATGTACCAGAAAATATTCACTAAGATTTAGCTCTGATGTCTAGTAAACGCTATACGTAATATCGGAATATTCGAGCACATATACAGGGTGGTCCAAATATCTCACGAAATAACCATCAAACGAAAAAAGTTCAAAGAACGAAACTCGTCTGGCTTGAAGGAGGAAACCAGATGGCGCTATGGTTGGCCCGGTAGATGGCGCTGCCATAGGTGGCTCTGAACACTATGGGACTTAACTTCTGAGGTCATCAGTCCCCTAGAACTTAGAACTACTTAAACCTAACCAACCTAAGGACATCGCACACATCCATGCCCGAGGCAGGATTCGAACCTGCGACCGTAGCGGTCGCGCAGCTCCAGACTGTAGCGCCTAGAGCCACTCGGCCACTCTGGCCGGCCGCTGCCATAGGTCAAACGGATATCAACTGCGTTTTTTAAAATATGAACCCCCATTTTTATTACATATTCGTGTAGTACGTAAAGAAATATGAATGTTTTAGTTTTACCACTTTTTTCGCTTTGTGATAGATGGCGCTGTAATAGTCACAAACGTATAAGTACGTGCTACCACGTAACATTCCGCCAGTGGGGACGGTATTTGCTTCGTGATACATTACCCGTGTTAAAGTGGACCGTTTACCAATTGCGGAAAAGGTCGACATCGTGTTGATGTACGGCTATTGTGATCAATATGCCCAAAGGGCGTGTGCTATGTATGCTGCTCAGTATCCTGGACGACATAATCCAAGTGTCCGGACCGTTCGACGGATAGTTACGTTATTTAAGGAAACAGGAAGTGTTCATACACATGTGCAACGTCAGCCACGACCTGCAACAAATGATGATGCCCAAGTAGGCGTTTTAGCTGCTGCCGCGGCTAATCCGCACATCAGTAACAGACAAATTGCGCGAGAATCGGGAATCTCAAAAATGTCAGTGTTGAGAATGCTACATCAATATCCATTGCACCCGTACCATATTTCTATGCACCAGGAATTGCATGGCGACGACTTTGAACGTCGTGTACAGTTCTGCCACTGAGCACAAGTGAAATTACGGGACGATGCCAGATTTTTTGTACGCTTTCTATTTAGCGACGAAGCGTCATTCACCATCAGCGGTAACGTAAGCCGGCGTAATATGCACTATTGGGCAACGGAAAATCCACGATGGCTGCGACAAGTGGAACATCAGCGACCTTGGCGAGTTAATGTATGGTGTGACATTATGGGAGGAAGGATAATTGGCTCCCATTTTACGATGGAAATCTAAATGGTGCAATCTATGCTGATTTCCTGCGTAATTTTTCTACCGATGTTACTACAAGATTTTTCACTGCATGACAGAATGGCGATGTACTTGCAACATGATGGATGTCCGGCACATAGCTCACGTGCGGTTGAAGCGGTATTGAATAGCATATTTCATGACAGGTGGATTGGTCGTCGAAGCACCATACCATGGCCCGCACTTTCGCCAGATTTGACGTCCCCGGATTTCTTTCTGTGGAGAAAGTTGAAGGATATTTGCTATCGTGATCCACCGACAACGCCTGACAACATGCATCAGCGCATTGTCAATGTATGTGTGAACATTACGGATGGCGAACTACTCGCTGTTGAGAGGAATGTCGTTACACGTATTTCCAAATGCATTGAGGTTATCGGACATCATTCTGAGCATTTATTGCATTAATGTGGTATTTACAGGTAATCACGCTGTAATAGCATGCGTTCTCAGAAATGAATAAGTTCACAAAGGTGCATGTATCACATTGGAACAACCGAAATGAAATGTTCAAACGTACCTACATTCTGTACTTTAATTTAAAAAACCTACCTGTTACCAACTGTTGGTCTAAAACTGTGAGCCATATGTTTGTGACTATTACAGCGCCATCTATCACAAAGCGACAAAGTGGTCCAACTAAAACATTCATGTTTCCTTACATACAACGCGAATATGTAATAAAAAATGGGGGTACCTATTTTAAAAAAGGCAGTTGATATCCGTTTGACCTATGGCAGCGCCATTTAGCTTGAGAACCATGGCGCCATCTGGTTTCCCCTTTGAAGCTAGACCAGTTTCGTTCTTTGTAGTTTTTTCGTTTACGCTTATGGCGTGAGATATTTGGCCCGGTCACGTTCAGTGGACCACCCTGTGTAAATACATTGGTGATTTCGCAAGTAACGCAGATCAGTAAGCTATTCTCATTGGAAAGTCAGTGGCACGAGTGTGAGGCACATTCGCACAGGTCTGGTAACATTGAAATCTAACAAGTCTGAACTATCACGGCACGCAAGGATGAGACTTCCTTGGAAAATTGTTGTGAAATTTAGGAAGAGCAGAAATTGATCAGCTCTGGTGTAAAGACTAACAGTGATGCTAAACAAAGTAATCATAATGATGTAAACTGAAGAAAGAAGTCGGTAAAAAGACCGAAAGGTGTTATATTACATTACTGTCTATCAGTCACTAGGAACATTCGGAATGGTCTAACATCCATGTTTACTATCACACGTCTCGCGTGATTCAAATTGAAACGTCATTAAATATTATTTAGGCAAAGATAATGCTAGAATGAGATTAAGTGGAAGAATTCGAAATGTAATTAATCCACAAAATCATCGTCTGTTAAATTCCAGAATATTGTTTGTTTATTAACGAAACAGACTGAGGTTCAAATGGTTCAAATGGCTCTGAGCACTATGGGACTTAACACCTGAGGTCATCAGTCCCATAGAACTTAGGACTACTTAAACCTAACTAACCTAAGGACATCACACACATCCATGCCAGACGCAGGATTCCAACCTGCGGCCGTAGTGGTCGTGCGGTACCAGACTGAAGCGGCGAGAACCGCTCGGCCACAGCGACCGGCCCAGACTGAGGATATCTGCTCTGTCTGTCATGTGGTTCCTCAGTCAGCACGAGAGATTCGTGGACATGTTCACTCGAAGGATTACTGTGGGAGAAGCCGCTGGGGACACGTTGTCCAACACAGACCGGTTGCTCATAAAATTCGGAAGTCAGAGGTTCCAAGAAGAGTGGATCAACAATTCCTTTGCGCTACGTATACTGCTTAATGACACTGTTGGTGATTTTGTAATCACGCTGAGGCGTCTGAGAGCCAAGTATCAAGACCAGTGCAATGCTGAGGGTGAAATTTATACGAACACAACACGTAACGTTCATTAAATACTGAACGGTGACTTGCTGCCTTCAGTGGGAGCTGTACAGATGACGGTAACTACGGCGCAGACGATGAGGACAACTTTTGGAAGATTTACATTACTTCGAACTATCGAAACTGAGCCAGAACTTTTCTGTTGGTGCCTTGGTGGCCAGTATGTGGTGACATGGGTTTTGGTCAGTGGTCTTACAGGTTAAATTGGCGGCACTGTAGACGATAATCTGGTACTGTATCTCCATCTACACTCCCCCAACCATCATAGAGCGATGAGTGCGGAGAGTATCGTGTGTACCGCTGTCACTTCCGCCACTTAACGTTCCAGTCGTGAATTGTCGGTAGAAGAGGGATCTCTCTAATGTCTCAAGGTATGCCGGCCGCGGTGGTCTAGCGGTTCAGGCGCTCAGTCCGGAACCGCGCGACTGCCTGCCTCGGGCATGGATGTGTGTGATGTCCTTAGGTTAGTTAGGTTTAAGTAGTTGTAAGTTCTAGGGAACTGATGACCACAGAAGTTAAGTCCCATAGTGCTCAGAGCCATTTTTTTTTGTCTCAAGGTATTTCTGCTACATATGAGGTCTATTTTTTTTTCATCCTCCGAGGAGTTGCGAAATTCAAATCGCTGTGAAAATCCAGTTAAGCTTTGGCAGATGTGTACATGCTATATGATTGCACGCTTTGTCGACGTATATTAGCTATTACGTCTTCTCGGGTTATCAGCCAAGTGGCGTCGTCTGTTGTTGCAACGTTTCAATGGATTCCGTATCCATCATCTTCAGAAGTGTCTGGATGCCGTCACTCCAATGGCGAACTTTCATTGCTCGGTATGTCGATCAGTGGAGGCATAAAAGTGCTGTTCCTGCTCTTCCCGTGGGGAAGGAAAGAAAAGAACGTTTACCTATACGAATTGTCGGTGGGTGATGTGGCGGTGATATCCTGCGTCTGCTGCCAGAAGATTATTGTCACAGCAGGTGTTTCGGATGTGAAGCCAACGAGTTGTTGGCCTGTGATGTGGGTCGATGGCCCATAGAAGGATCTCGCGATGTTACTGCACCCGTCCTGCAGGAGCGGGATGCCTGTGTCCTCGTACAGCTGGGGTGTGGAAGATTCCCTGGGAAGATATAGAGCGGTCTTCAGAGCACGATTCTGGATCCTTTGCAGCATTGCGGTGAGTGATTCTGCGGCCTTTCCCCACATCACAGCTGCGTATTATAACACTGGTCGGACGAGTGTTATGTACAGTGTGACGCCGTGTTGCGGCGGCAGTGTCGACTGCGGGTTTAGCAGTGAGTAAAGAGCACGAAGACGCCCTATGGCTCTGCTTCTGACGTCTCGGATGTGAGACGAGGTTGTCACCTAGGTACTTCGGTATTTTGCCCCATGGCATGGGTGGCCCCAGATTCCGACGGGCGGGAGATCTGAAAGTAACATTCTTCGGGTGAAGGTCACTGCCTGGCTATTCGCTGCGTTGGATTTGAGCCGCCATTTCGTTGACCACGAATCCAGAGAGCAGCACTCGAGTTGGAGACGGCGTTGCATCGTGTGCGCGTTCATGCATGTGTATACAACGCTGTGTAATCGGTGAAGAGTGACAATTCGACGCTCTGGACATACCGAGGAACACTGCCCCAGTCTTCTCGTGTTTCTAGCGCTCTCATCGCCGGCTCTACCGGTCTCAGAAACTGGTGAGAGGTAGAATAACCACTACGAAAACCAAACTGTTCGTCTGGAATAACACCCTCGTTGGTGGAGTTTTCCATCAGCCTTCCCGTGTACATCCTCTTGAAAACTTTCGAGAGGGATGGGAGCAGGCTGATGGGTCGGCAGCTGGAGACATGGCGTGGATCTTTGCCGGTCTTCGGGATGGCCACAACTTCAGCATGTTCCACGTTGCCGGTTATCTGCCTGTGCGAAGTATCTCGTTGAACACGTCAGCTAAATGCTGGTGTGCTCCTGATGGGAGGTTCTCCAGCTGTTGGTTGTTTACTCCATCGTTTCAAAAATGGCTCTGAGCCCTATGGGAGTTAACTTCTGGGGTCATCAGTTGCCCAGAACTTAGAACTACTTAAACCTAACTAACCTAAGGACATCACACACATCCATGCCCGAGTCAGGATTCGAACCAGCGACCGTAGCGGTCGCGCGGTTCCAGACTGTAGCGCCTATAACCGCTCAGCCACACCATCGTTTCCTCCTGCTTCCCTGGTGTTCAGGGAAAGAAGTCGTATCGCATCTTTTTTCTCTGTAATTGGGTCGATTATGCCTTCTTCATTCCTAGCTGCTAGGAGGATCAAAAGTTGCTCGTCGACCCGACAGCTGTGTGCCTTCTCCACGACATCGGCCACTGGCGTGAAGTTCGAGGCGAATGCGTCGGCCAGCATGCTGGCGTTTGTAACTGGCTCACTGGACTATTCGTTGCCGATTGGTAGCGGTGGAACGCGCTTTCGGCGCCGTAGTAAGTTCTTCACGATTTCCCAGACGCTGTCTGGGTTGAGCGTGGACACCAAGTCTGCCAATTCTCTGTCTCTATATTTTTCGACTGCTGATTTTCTCCCGTTGGTTGACGCGGCGTTTGGTGTCGCATTGGTGAGTGAATTACCGTTTACGGAACAGTTGATTCTTCTCGGTGATAGCTGCCAGTATGTGTGGCGGTGAATGCCGCAAGAAGTCTCATGGCCACTGCGGTCATTCGGGATGGCTCAGTTTGCTGCTCATAGTATCTTTTGGTTGAGAAAAATAGGGCTGGGCTGCGTCGGCCCCGACTACTTCAGGGTTAGCCACGCCTTCTAGAGACACTATTATTTCAACTTGGAAACGATCGCAGTCCAGGTTTCTGTAACTTGGTCGCTGATCTGGAAGGGAGGCGACGATCATGCCCGTCTCATAGATGACTGTGACATGGCCGGATGGTAGGATGTTCCGCCTTTCGGCGCATGTGAATTATCCGATGCCCTTCAGTAGTGTGAAGTCGATGACATCTGGTCGGCCTTGGGTGGGGAAGTGCTTGTGGTCAAACGGCCCCAGGCAGACTGCGCCGTTTCGATGAACAACGCGGGGCAGCCGGCGCCCATTGGTGTTGGTAAGGTGAGAGTTCAGTTCAGGGTTTTTCACACTGCAATCCCCCACAGTGAAAAGTCGTCCCTCCAGTGACAGCAGAGAATTGAAATCTATCGGGCTGCCGACATACCAGCAAGAAGAAAATCTTCTTGATGGTAGTGTTGATAGCCACACCTGTGGCCTCCAACATGGCGAGCTCTGGCAGGTAGCCTCGGTGGTGTTGCGCCAATCTCTTAACGTAGATAGGACTGTCGCCCGGCTCCGTCGTCTCGGTAGCAGCAGTAGTTCCATGCTAGCACTTTCACGCCAGGTCTGAGGAATGTGTCCTGCACCAGACCAATGTTAACATCTTCGTGCTGTAGGAATTGGCGAAATTGGCCTTGCTGGGGTCCACTGAACGTGCACATGGTCTAACCATGGATATGGGCATTATCCATGATGTCCCTGGATTTTGACGGTGTTGGACTCGAGGGCCACTGTTCCTGCTTCGACGAGTGCTGGAATTTGATGTATAAGCCAGCTCAGTGCCCACAGGAGCGTACTGAGTTTGCTGTCGTCCATTCCAGCGGCTGCGGCGATCTCTGTCATTGGGGTGCTCTTCGGTGGGTGCTGCATGTGATCTGCATGCCGCGAGATGGCGCGTTACTCTGTCTGAAGTCCGCGCCTTCCTCTTGTGTCTGTGGTGCAGTCGACGGCACAGGCGTGTTGTTTGTGGGTGGTGCTTCCCCCTTGTGGCGTCTGCAAGGCTGCGTTATGGCTGGACACATCTGCTGGCTGGTGCCTCTCCATAGTTGCAGACAGTCAGTTGGTCTTCATTCTTCTTGCTCCACTCCATGGTCTGTTGCCGTCTGGCGCACTTCGCACAGCAGGCTGGCATGGGGCAGTAACATGCCATATGTTCCATGCCTTGGCAGGAGGAGCACTAGGCTCTCCTACCTTTTGCACGAAGGGGCTCAACCTTCAGCGAAAAGTTTGAGACTTTTTCCACCTGGAAAATTTTTCGAGTTTCGATGTTGTCTGGCAGGACAACCAGGAACAGAGGCATGTTCCTGTGTGTCCCATGCGACTTGTTCAGTACTGCAGACTGGACTGGGAAATCCTGAGTAGCGAGCTGCTGCTTCAAGAACTCCTGTTCCATCTTCATTGGAAGGTGGTGGAAGACCACCTTCTGCTGCTTATGCGGCTCCACGTTGTTTGTGAAGTAATATCAGTTATTCCAGAATGAGAGCACTTGCCCGCGAAAGGCAAAGGTCCCGAGTTCGAGTCTCGGTCGGGCACACAGTTTTAATCTGCCAGGAAGTTTAATATCAGTTATCTTTTTCCACAAGCTTCATGAGCTTCTGGTAGTCAACAATACTCTCTGGTTGAGCCCTGTAAAGATCTGAGCCTCCCTTTCGAATACCATGCTATTTGTCGATGATCTTCTTGTGGAAGCGCATGTAGCCTCCTGAACAGTGGATGGTGACTGCTAGTTGGCGAGGCATTTTCTTCAGCTGTGGTAGCGTCATCACATCCTCTCTGGCTGCCACTTGCATGGCACTCTACTGGTTCACAGTCTCCACACCAGCTGGTGGCACTTGCGGGAGCTCAGCAGCTGGGTTGGGGAGGATTCCTCTACTGCTGCAGCATTGCAATTCCGCGAGGTTTGGGACACCTCCATGTCCTCACACTGAACAGGCGGATTCGTCCCAACTTCCTTCAGTGTGGCTGCTTCTGCCTCATGGGTCGATGTCGCGGACAGTGTGGCTGTGGCTCCTTTGTTGGGTGTGGCTGTGGCCAGTGTCGCTGCTGCTTTCACATTGGGCGTGGTTGCAGCTGGCATGGCTGGCTCATTGCCAATCACTCCTCAGGCAGTAATTTGCGACTGAGTGGTGGTGGTGGTCAGCATGCAGGATTCACTACTGGCTGTGTACCTTGCCTTCACAATGATGAGATCCTCATCCCTGTGAATCAGTAGAGGTTACCTCCCATGATGAGTTGGTGCATCATAACTTCACAACATTCGACATTGGCAGCCATGGCCACCTCAGCTTCTAGATTGCTCAGAGTGGTCCTCATCAACTTGGCGGGATTCTAAGGCTGGGAGTTGGGAGGAGGAGCTGGCAGGAAAGTTTCCATTAAGTATCGATCCCCCAGTCACATCGTGTAGCAAAAGCGACTTCCTCCTTCTGGCATCTCGGGTGTGAGTTTGGGTCGTCTCTTGAACACGACACTTCACTTTCCATGAAAGTACAACACCTCTACTCTTTTGTGAAAGGGAACGACATGCGCACGTCGATCAAACCGTTCGGAGTCCCTAATCTTCCTGCAATGTCTACACAGAGAGATGGTAGCCAGGACGAGATGTTTTCTTCCTGCAAGCGGCGGCTGCCTAAACTCAGAGGAGTTTTGGCGGAAACAGTGGGAAGTACTCACGAGTTCATCTAGGTATTACCCAATTTGCGGCGCAGCCCTATGCAAATCACAGCTTATTCACGACTACTGGAGAGCAATTATCCTCTGGGAGCTACCCTGAAGTGATCCACAGCGCTAACGAACAGTGAATGCGTCATGTTGTGTGTATGTCAGGATACTTTTTTAATAACTTTTTACTTATTTATTTTTTGTAAATCTTTTCTCTCCCTTTCCTGATGGCAAAGGGCTGGCCGCTAGAGAGCTTGTTGGTACTCTATTCAGCCTTGCGATTAGGTTATTCTGTTTAGGCTCCTTTTGTTTATTTCTGAGGGGGGGGGAGAAGGGGGCGTTAGTACTCCCAATTAGGAATTTATATGCAGGAGATTATGGGGACAGCTCCTGTAATCACCTTATAGCCTAAGGAAAATCAACAAAACCCAGCCAAAGCTGCTGGTGAAATCACCTTCGTCTTCTTTGCAATTCAGTGGTGGAGTGCTGTGTTGGTGTCTTCTGCTTCGATTTTTTTTAGGACTTTCAGCCAGTTGTGTGCACCTCTGTCTGCATTTCTCAGATGCATCACGTCCAGTTTGGTGCCGTCTACGATGCCTGCTGTCTCAGAGTTGACCAGGCCACTGTCCCAGTTGGCGAATTTCCTGGTCTGCACCCCCTGGTCATACTGTTTTGTAATGATGCCAGTCGTTTGTAATGCCCAGTTGATCACCAACTTCTGACCAGGCCACTGTCCCAGTTGGCGAATTTCCTGGTCTGCACCCCCTGGTCATAATGTTTTGTAATGATGCCAGTCGTTTGTAATGCCCAGTTGATCACCAGCTTCTGCTTGGTGGTCTCTTGCATCAGGTATGCTTCTGTCTGGGAGGTCGCATCAACGTCCGTCCGTGATGTCTCCTGGGTCACCCGCATCTCCATTTGAGGTGGGGGGATGCAAGCTCTCCCTCAGCATTAGGCAGGCTGCTTCCATCTCCGTGTGAAGTGCTATTTGGAGGCGAGTTTCTGCTCCTTGTCGGGCAGCGTCGACATCTATGCACAGAGTGTCTTTTCTGTGGATCGGTGCATCGCCCACTGACACTGTGGCGACTTCTTGTCTCCGGCTGTCGGTGGCATTGTGCCGTCGCCCGGGCCCTAGCAGGTGCTCTCCCCAACCACCCACTTCACTGGCGAGATGGACGTGCGACCGCGCGGAATGGGGGGAGGGGGGGGAGGGGAGGGCTACTGCTGAGGCGCCTCTGTTCGGCTCTGGCGGTGGAGCAGCGGTTTTCCTACCGTTTTTCCGCCCCTTTCTTCGTCTCTTCTTGCAGCTTGTCTGTTGTGGCGTCTCACTGGTAGTGTTGCTGCCAGCAAAGGCTTTGCAGCCGTACCAACTCTCTACGTGCAGCCCACTACAGCAGGCACAGGTCGGTCAGTCTTCACTTTTGTGTGTGCAGCTGCGACTGTCGTGGTTGTCAGCACACTTGACACATTTGATCTGTTGTGGCAGTATTTTGCCACGTGCTCCTTTCGCTTACACTTGAAGCACTGAGGCTTCGTGTGTAGCTCCGCTCGGAGAGGCGTCACTGTTACTGGGAAGCCCATGAGCTTCTTCGTCTCATAGATTTCTTCCACAGGCTGCTTCTGCTCACCTCTGGCCTCTTCCACAGCCGGGATGAAGAGCGGTGGTCACTGCTTGTTGGTTCGGTTGAGCAGCCTCACTGCTACATTCTCGGACCAACGCAGCAGTAGACCTTTCTTGATGATGTCTTGATTACACAGCCAGGACAGTCCTCTCACCAGTGCCCTCCCTCTTCATCTTCTTCTTCTTCTTCTTCTTCTTCTTCTTCTTCTTCACTTCTCTCCACTGTTCCACATCGATCGCCGGTGTGGAAAAGATGTACAGCTCTAGATGTGGTGCGAGTTTGTTGGCATCACACTTGCATCTTGCTATTACCGCAAGCAGCGACTTGTCGTCTAATCTGTTCACCTGTACTGCCGTGACTTGTTCCAGTTGGTCGACGAAATCTGTCCAGTCCTTGTCCTGGCACTGGATGTAGATAGAGCGTATTGGTGCATCGGCTTTGCAGTACTTCCCATTGTTCTCGGCATCTGCGTTGGCGGAAACGTCCGTTCCGCCTTGTAGCACCTCCTGTTTGCTGCTGTGCGAGGTGTCTATCACCAGGCGCCGGCTGTCAGCACAGCCCAGCTGTCCAGCCAGGGACCTCGCTGTGTCTTGCAAGTTTTTACGCTCGGAATGTCCGATAGACTCGCTCTCTCCTTTCGTCCTTCTTCTTTCCGCTTCGCTTGCCCTTAGTGTTGCGTGCGTGCCATCACGCCCAGTTAAAACAGCAATGTGACAATTTTTCTGGCGTGCACACTACACCGTACAATTGCTTATCATGTCCTCTAGCTGTAGTGAGCGCTCCAGATAACGATGCTCCCGCCATGGTTGCCCACACAGAGCTGATCGTGTCAGGATACTGTCTGCTATGCTCCTTTATAGCTGCTGGATCGCTGTCACATTTTGTCCGCCGATCAATCACGAGCCAGCAACGTCGCACGGAACCCTCGACGACGACAGTGGTGTGGGTAACGTGCTTTGCGGCTTGTGCGAGGTGCAGGAGTCTAGGCATTTATGGGCGTTGTTCTTCCTAATTCCTAACTTGATGTTTCATGATTTCCTGTCGTGACAGAATTGGCCTGTAGTTTATCTCAAACAATTGCTAACAAGCTAGCGAGCTTCAGAAACATTGGACATCTTCTTCCTCTTCTTCTTCTTCTTATTTGGAGGTCTGAACTTTACTTCAGTAAGGCAGAAATGAGTGTTCATCCCTTCTCAAGACGGCTTAATGTATCATGTACCACCATTCCTTGTTGGTGAAGATGGCGTATCAGTTTATAAGCTCCAGATCGGCTCACTCGACGAACTCCTCTCCCGTTACTTTTCAGTTCAGGGTTTTGCACCCCCATCTGAAATCATGTGGTACGTGCGGGAGAGGAGGGATTCTGACTGGGTAAATGGGTAAGGAATATCGTGGTGAGGATAGCTGTCATCTCTGAGAAATTCGGCGATCTTGATGAGTACCTCCTTCACACTATTCCTGTCAGGGAGGGGCAGGAACTCTGACAGCTTGTCTTATTCTTTCTTGGTCCTCTCTGTGTTCATGGTCATCTGCTCAGACTCCTGCCTTTCAGCAAGTGCCGGTGAGGCGAGCGTTCCTGAGGAGGCCGTCTGCGTTCTTTGAGCGGTAGTTCCCAGCTTCAAGGCCACCTCCTCAGTGGCCTGTGTGCTGGGGTAACGGCCGTCTGGGCTTCCACGTCGATCCCCGTCCTAGTGGGTGTCTCTTCTTGTGTTGTGCGGATCTGAGAGTGACAACCTCGTCATCGGTGGGTTTCCGCAACGTTTCTCGGAAAATACCGTTCGTGGTGGCGTGCCCTGCTTCCCCCCTAGGGTGGAGGGGTGCGAGGGGCATGGCGGGGCGGCCGCTGTGTCAGCTTGGACAGCCTCTTTGTGTGTAGCAGCCCTCTTCTGCTGCTTCTATGCGCAGGCCACGCACATGTGTAAGTAGACTGTTTAGGTTTTTATATTGGTAACGCCACGTAGCGCTCTGTATGAATATCACTGGCTGTGCTTTGTGCAGTCTGTGGCTAGTTTGCATTGTTGTCTGCCATTGTATTGTTGGGCAGCTGGATGTTAACAGCACGTAGCGCTGTGCAGTTGGAGGTGAGCCGCCAGCCGTGGTGGATGTGAGGAGAGAGATGGCGGAGTTTTGAAATTTCCAATACTGGATATCATGAACTGCTATATACAGGGCTATTACAAATGATTGAAGCGATTTCATAAATTCACTGTAGCTCCATTCATTGACATATGGTCACGACACACTACAGATACGTAGAAAAACTCATAAAGTTTTGTTCGGCTGAAGCCGCACTTCAGGTTTTTGCCGCCAGAGCACTCGACAGCGCAGTGAGACAAAATGGCGACAGGAGCCTAGAAAGCGTATGTCGTGCTTGAAATGCACTCACATCAGTCAGTCATAACAGTGCAACGACACTTCAGGACGAAGTTCAACAAAGATCCACCAACTGCTAACTCCATTCGGTGATGGTATGCGCAGTTTAAAGCTTCTGGGTGCCTCTGTAAGGGGAAATCAACGGGTCGGCCTGCAGTGAGCGAAGAAACGGTTGAACACGTGCGGGCAAGTTTCACGCGTGGCTCATGCCACAACTGGAGACCGACAGCGCCGACTTCATCTTTCAACAGGATGGTGCTCCACCGCACTTCCATCATGATGTTCGGCATTTCTTAAACAGGAGATTGGAAAACCGATGGATCGGTCGTGGTGGAGATCATGATCAGCAATTCATGTCATGGCCTCCACGCTCTCCCGACTTAACCCCACGCGGTTTATTTCTGTGGGGTTATGTGAAAGATTCAGTGTTTAAACCTCCTCTACCAAGAAACGTGCCAGAACTGCGAGCTCGCATCAACGATGCTTTCGAACTCATTGATGGGGACATGCTGCGCCGAGTGTGGGAGGAACTTGATTATCGGCTTGATGTCTGCCGAATCACTAAAGGGGCACATATCGAACATTTGTGAATGCCTAAAAGAACTTTTTGAGTTTTTGTATGTGTGTGCAAAGCATTGTGAAAATATCTCAAATAATAAAGTTATTGTAGAGCTGTGAAATCGCTTCAGTCATTTGTAATAACCCTGTACATTATGACTTTTGAACACTATTGAGGTAAATACATTGTTTGTTCTCTATTAAAGTCTTTCATTTGCTAACTATGCCTATCAGTAATTAGTCCCTTCAGTAGTTTGAATCTTTTATTTAGCTGGCAGTAGTGGCGCTCGCTGTATTGCAGTAGGTCGAGTAACGAAGATTTTTGGTGAGGTAAGTGATTTGTGAAAGGTATAGGTTAATGTTAGTCAGGGCCATTCTTTTGTAGGGATTTTTGAAAGTCAGATTGCGTTGCGCTAAATATATTGTGTGTCAGTTTAAGCACAGTCTTGTATAATTTTTCTAAGGGGATGTTTCACATGTTACCTGCACTTCGCGACTTGTCTCAGTGGCGATAATCACGCGCATTTCCAACGTGCGACTGTGCCCCTGCATGCCTTGGCTACATGCCCCATCTTCTGGCGTCTGTAGCATTGCTGCGCCATCTTCTTCTTTTTTTTTTGCCGCGATCGTTCCCAACGGCTTTACGGCTTTCACCAGCAACTCGAACATGGCAGCGAGCTTGCCTCTTTTTCCGCGTCCGGACATTTCGGCCGGCGAAGTGTGAGTGACGTAGGCGAGTGGGGGACGAAGTGACCCACAGTGAGTCGAGCGGTGGAGTCATTCCAGCCCCAGCCGCCATCCCTTTCCAACTGGCGAACTTCTGCCGAATTTTCCTAATTACGGGATCCCATGCTGAGCTGAAACGATAACCACTGTCTCGATTAATTAATTTTTCGTGTAGACGAATCTCTAGCGCCTCCTTCACCACCGAATTCCATAATCCGTTAGCGCTACATAACTTCTTTGTTTTCTCAATTTCGAAGGTGTGTTCTTCGCTGATGCTGTGTCCTGTCACCGCGGACTTGTCTGCTGCCCAAGACGCACGCTTCTTTTATGTTCGGTGCAGCGCTGTGAGATGCAGCGCTGTGTCCTTATTTATTGCATTCCACATTCGCACTCAAATCTGCAGACGCCCGGCGTCATCACTCCTAGAGAGTCTTTGGTCGATCCAAGAATATCCTTGATTTCTTTGCTGCGAGAAAGACGATCTTCACTTGGTACTTCCTCAGGATTCTTGGGAATGAGGCAGGCAGCATCCCGGCACTTCGCCTGAAGGTGACAGCTACGGAATCCATTGAAAGTTCGAAACAAGGCGACGACGCCAATCGGTTGCTAACTCGAAAAGATTTCATAGGTGTTGCACAGTGTATCTAGTATGTCATTCTGTTGCGTCATGCCTCACGTTTCAGTACTGACCACACAGTGAGCACGTAAAGATGCCTAGAAAACAGTGTCTGCCGCTGAGTGTGAACTCCTCCTGAGGGTTTTCGCCTGATTTCATGCAGCGTAACTGCACATGCATTTTCTTCTTCATGCGATTCCTCGGCCGCATACTGCAGGGGCAATGAAGATAGGAGCTGTTAGAACACTATACAGCCCATACTTGGCTTTGTCTGACTTTTATCTTTTGGCTTAAATGAACCACTGGCAATCATGGCGCCTCAAATTGCGGGGTCACTCTGTGCGGCGACTACAGGTGGAAAAATACGAATAGCGCTCATGTAATGGTTGACTCTTCTAGAAATTCTCGGAATTTTGAAACTAAAGTACACTGTGATGGACTGTACCTCTCATGCAACGTCTGGCACTGGAATTGAACGAGCATATTGCGGTTATTATACAAACCTGTGACGAAACACCACGCTCTCCTTTGCTTTTTCTCTATTTTCCTCTGTCAGTCCTAATCCGACAATGGTCCATGAACGACGAGCAGTTTCAGTGGCATGAGCTTCGTGGATGCACTGTCCTGAGGACTCTTCCAGCAAATCTCCATCTAGCATCTGGTTTACCGGCGATTAGTTTTATGTGGTAGTTCCACTTTAAACCGCGCCATACACAGTATGCCAGCTATTATCTGGGTGTGGCCGCACCCAGTGGTTGTTCGGCAATCGTGTAGTTATACGCTAACGGATCTTTCCACCTGTATATATGTACGAAAATACTATACATTTGTCTATGATGTGAGTCTACCGCCGATTCCTGCACATGCGTCAACCTTCTTCAAGCCTATCTACATTTCTCAACAATTTTATAGTTTTGCGACTTCTTCGTATACAACAGCATAATCGAGAGACAGTTACTAGGAGCTTCCGACTTTATGTATTAGGTCATTTTATATATATTACAATAATGGTCCGCTACCTCTCCTTCGCTGTCTGACGATATTACTTTCATACCTGAAGATTTGTTTTCTCTAAGAATAACATTATATGTTCTATTTGCTCTGAACTCTCCAGTCCAGTCACAAAGCTAGTCTGGTATTCCACACCGTTATACTGTTTCCATTAAGCGCCACTGCGAAACTGTATCGAATACCTTCAGGAAGACAAGGAACGCGGAATCAGCTTGGACGCCGCTTTCTACTGCGTTTCGGGCCTTGTAGACGAACATAGCGATCTGCAGTGAATTACAGTTTTTACAAACGTGATGTCGGTTGAACTCTCTGTGTGCCGATTGAGATTTTATTGTTGGCTATCTCAGTGGCTGAGAAATTCACGTACGATCTGTGGTAACACATCCTTCGGGGTAAGTGTAAATGCTTAAGTTTCCTTCAGTACACAAGTCGGTGTTTTTCCCTTACTCCGCAATGTGAGAACACATTACCTGCAACGTTTGAAGCTGCTTCATAGGATGGCAGATATCGCTACTTCCCAGTGTGTTCGCCGGATATGTTGCCTAATGAATATGTATGGGATACGCTTAGCAGCAACAGGGTACCATTGTCCTCCAGCAATCTGTATATATTAGCTGTATGGCGGAATCAGTGTAACCTTGCGGCCAGGAAAGCATCTAGCGGCTTTTTTATGTCATGTGGTGATAATCCCTTTGCTGTGCATGATTTTCTAATTAAGTTTAAATGTTACTATCTGCTGGTGTGAAACGCAGTCGCTTTTGTGTTTTACTCAAGTTGATATTTTCGCACTTCCTTCTCTGCATAGAGTACGTGCTGAATGCGCAGGTTGTGTTGGGGATACCTATCGTGGATGGCTTACCTTACTATATACTCAACTAATGTAACTAATTTATGATTGTATACTAACAGTTCTGATAAGTATTTCTTAACTTGAGTGTTGCGTTCGTATTGCTGCGGGAGTGATGCGCAACAGGGAACACTTTGCTGGCACGCAAACATCTCTTCTAGAACACCAGCAGGTGAGCCTTGGGGCTTAACGTCGCCATCTCACACACGCATCATTTGTCTTGTGCTCTTGCTTCAAGGGACGATGCGGTATAAGGCTTCACAACTGGAGGTGATGAATATATGGCTTCACTTTCCTTTTCTATCAATTCGAACTCCTCTGGCGAAAGTTGTTTCAAGTAATGTTGACGCCTGTATATACGAGGTGTAATCAAAAAGTAACGGGGATTTAATTTCGCGGGCTTTGTTCATCCGAGTTTCAAATTTTTTTCTCTTGCAGATTTCCATGTTTCTGATGTTATCATTTGCCGGTTTTTTGAATATTTAGTTTATTGTTTACAGTCGGAAAGCTTATACGAGTTCTCGAGCGCTCAGCGAATTTTTACTTTAGTGAAAGATGGATCAAAGTATTTGCATTAAACTTTGCTTTAAAAATGGAATAAAGGGCAGCACCGCATTGGCAATGTCCACTGTGCCCTTCGGAGAATCTGCTATGAGTAGCCGGCCGGAGTGGCAAAGCGGTTCTAGGCGTTACAGTCTGAAACCGCGCGACCGCTACGGTCGCAGATTCGAAACCTGCCTCGGGCATGGATGTGTGTGATGTCCTTAGGTTAGTTAGGTTTAAGTAGTTCTAAGTTCTAGGGGACTGATGACCTCAGAAGTTAAGTCTCATAGTGCTCAGAGCCATATGAACCATTTTTTTTGCTATGAGTAAGTCAAGAGTTTACGAGTATTATAACCGTGTCAAAGAGGGTCGATAAGACTTTGGAGACGACGACCATCCTGGGTGCCCCAGAGCATCAATTACTGACGACATTGTGGAAGAAGTAAGGAAAATGGATAGGGAACATCGCCGAATAACCATCAGAAGGGTTCCTGTTGACGTCATCATATCCTTTGGCCCATGCCAAGCCATTTTTCGGTTGTCTTGGGCATGAAACTTGCAGCAGCTAACTTTCTTCCGAAACCGTTGAATTTAGATCGAAAATAGCATTGCGCAGACCTGTCTCAGAAACTGCTATGAAGTCGACAACGATCAGGAACTTCTAAAGATGGTTATAACAGGTGACGAAATATGGGTATACGGGAATTACGTTGAATCCAAGGCCCGACCGTCCCTGTGGAAAGTGCCTGAAGAATGAAGACCGAAAAAATTCGAGAAGTTAAACCACATGTGAAGGTTCTTCTTACTGCTTTCTTCGATTATAATTGGACAGCAGTCATGAGTTCCTGCCTTATGGTCAATAAAAGTATTACCTGGAAGTCCATTCGTGACTTTTTAGCAAAAGCAAAACTGCTATGTTGCCTCATCCACCGTATTTGCCGGACAAGGCCGCCTGCGTCTTCTTTCTATTCCCGAGCCAACCGTGAAAGGTTGTCGTTTTGCCACTATTGACGAGATAGAAACAGAATCGCAGGAGCTGATCATCGTAACGAAAAATGAGTTCCAGAGGTGCTTCAAAGACTGGATAAAGCTGTGGCAAAAACGTATTATACACTCCTGGAAATGGAAAAAAGAACACATTGACACCGGTGTGTCAGACCCACCATACTTGCTCCGGACACTGCGAGAGGGCTGTACAAGCAATGATCACACGCACGGCACAGCGGACACACCAGGAACCGCGGTGTTGGCCGTCGAATGGCGCTAGCTGCGCAGCATTTGTACACCGCCGCCGTCAGTGTCAGCCAGTTTGCCGTGGCATACGGAGCTCCATCGCAGTCTTTAACACTGGTAGCATGCCGCGACAGCGTGGACGTGAACCGTATGTGCAGTTGACGGACTTTGAGCGAGGGCGTATAGTGGGCATGCGGGAGGCCGGGTGGACGTACCGCCGAATTGCTCAACACGTGCGGCGTGAGGTCTCCACAGTACATCGATGTTGTCGCCAGTGGTCGGCGGAAGGTGCACGTGCCCGTCGACCTGGGACCGGACCGCAGCGACGCACCGATGCACGCCAAGACCGTAGGATCCTACGCAGTGCCGTAGGGGACCGCACCGCCACTTCCCAGCAAATTAGGGACACTGTTGCTCCTGGGGTATCGGCGAGGACCATTCGCAACCGTCTCCATGAAGCTAGGCTACGGTCCCGCACACCGTTAGGCCGTCTTCCGCTCACGCCCCAACATCGTGCAGCCCGCCTCCAGTGGTGTCGCGACAGGCGTGAATTGAGGGACGAATGGAGACGTGTCGTCTTCAGCGATGAGAGTCGCTTCTGCCTTGGTGCCAATGATGGTGGTATGCGTGTTTGGCGCCGTGCAGGTGAGCGCCACAATCAGGACTGCATACGACCGAGGCACACAGGGCCAACACCCGGCATCATGGTGTGGGGAGCGATCTCCTACACTGGCCGTACACCACTGGTGATCGTCGAGGGGACACTGAATAGTGCACGGTACATCCAAACCGTCATCGAACCCATCGTTCTACCATTACTAGACCGGCAAGGGAACTTGCTGTTCCAACAGGACAATGCACGTCCGCATGTATCCCGTGCCACCCAACGTGCTCTAGAGGGTGTAAGTCAACTACCCTGGCCAGCAAGATCTCCGGATCTGTCCCCCATTGAGCATGTTTGGGACTGGATGAAGCGTCGTCTCACGCGGTCTGCACGTCCAGCACGAACGCTGGTCCAACTGAGGCGCCAGGTGGAAATGGCATGGCAAGCCGTTCCACAGGACTACATCCAGCATCTCTACGATCGTCTCCATGGGAGAATAGCAGCCTGCATTGCTGCGAAAGGTGGATATACACTGTACTAGTGCCGACATTGTGCATGCTCTGTTGCCTGTGTCTATGTGCCTGTGGTTCTGTCAGTGTGATCATGTGATGTATCTGACCCCAGGAATGTGTCAATAGTTTCCCCTTCCTGGGACAATGAATTCACGGTGTTCTTATTTCAATTTCCAGGAGTGTATTTGTGGGGGATTACTTTGAAGGGGACTAAGTTGATGTTGACGAGAAAATAAAGTTTCTTTAAGAAAAATAATGACTCCGGTCACTTTTTGATCACACCTCTTATGTTCAGCAAGTGACTGTACAGTGACTATTGGAGATATTTCGTAAGAATGTTAGAGCGTTCTAAGGGAGGAAGGTGAGGGCTTAACATAAAGTCGACGACGACAGCATTGGTGACGGAGAAAAGCGTGGAGAGCGGAGGGATGGGGAACGTGATCGGTCGTCTCCGTTTTACGGGAATCATCCCGAGATTTGCGTTCATAGATATGTAGAAAGCACTGGAAATATGTATCTGAATGGCTGCACGGGGAATGGAACCGCCATTCTCCCTTATGTGTCTTACCATGCTTTTTAAGTTGAAAATTTGTAGCGGACCGGGACTCGAACCCGTATCTCCTGCCTACAAGGCAATCTCCGTCTGTCACTGCGCTGGTCCCTCATATGGTAAAGGCTTTTTTATTTTTAATTTTTATCTATTTTTTTATTTAGTTTTCATTGAACCCTTAGAACGTGCTACTCACAAAAAGAAAGAAACAAAGTAGGTGTTAATCCTGCATGGCTTCCGCCAGTGAAAAAAGAAAAAGAAATTTAATTACAGTCGTTGCCTGCAAAAATCTCTTTGCTCATATTTTATTAATTAAAAAAAAAGTCGAACGTTGGTGGGAACATGGTTATGAACGACTCGGTACCATGAGTACGACTTTCATCGGAAAAATAGGTAGGCTGACACTGGACCAAACAACCTTCCAAACTGTCTTTGGCGACAGGGACTACATAGAGGAAACGCGATTTGGAACGTCCAACGACATATCAGCAGTTTTATAGAGGGAAAGAATGTCAGCCCCCAAATAATTGACTTCAACAAAAAATTCCCGAATACGTCGTAATTTGTTATTTATCCTACCAGCATCTACTGGAGGGGTTAAGACCGCAGGTCGGAGACGGGAAGAAAGGTGAGCAGTCAGTGACTGGAAGGCGCGAAGACATGATGAAATAGTGCGCCCAAGAAATAAAGCAGAAGCCTTGGTTTGAACGTCAGGGAGGCTAAAACCTCCCATTAGCCGATGTCTCACCATAATCGTGTAGAGAACCCGAAAAATAGAGTTACGCCAGTTAAACATGCCAGATAATCGTTGTAACTTCTGGGACATCATCGCAGGAAGGGAAATTAATTGGGCAAAAAAAAAAAAAAAAAAGGCTTTGCTCAACACTAAAGTTTTCAAGAACCTAACGTTATAAAGTAACGAGAGAGAGCGACGCTCGTGTTCAAGGATCGCTGCTTGAATCCCATCCACGCCCGACTTCCAATTTAACGCAGCCATCTTTATCGGACAACGATCACCAATAACACCAAACGACCGAAGATGGGCGACCGTCACATGGCATTTCAACTGCGTCAAATCCCATAAAATTGAGTAACTAACATTTCCGATCGTTAACGTGTCGTCCTGTAAGACGAAAAAATTCTTCCAAAACGTCCTTGAGCACCGGTATGTCGTCATGATTACAAAGAAGTGCCATAACGTCATCGGCATACGCGCGGACAATAAACCTTTCTCCCAATAACGACCGTCCACCCTAACAAGCAGCTATGGACTGCAAAAAGGGTTCCAGAAACAGTACGAATAACGACACTGATTTACGAAAGCTGTCGACATCTCTTACTGGTATTTCTTGCGTATCTTCTCGTTTTAACTGATTGTAAATGGGCTTTGATGGTCCCTCACAAAAATCTTCTGCGGCCTTTATTTCCAGATTAAAAATAATTTTTTCCCATGATTTTTTTCTGAAAGCATTTCCACGTGATTCTGGTCTTCTTCAATCTCCACAAAGTCTAGCTCTTCAATAGCAACGGTTTTAACAAAGTTTCTGCAACCATTAATGTTGCACGTCCGTCGCGCTACACCACTTTTCAACAATTTTTGAAACTCAAAGGTATTATCTATCAGAAGTAACATTTTCCGTCCCATTCTACTTACTGAAACTGTAAGTGCATCAGAGGACGTGTTCATTCTAAAATGATCTGTCGTAGTCTTAGACAGGAGCACGTAGATTGCTAGGAGGTCTCAGGGCTACTACCTGCAGGCCGTTAGGCTTGTTCGGAAGGAGCGGGTCCTGTTACTTGATAATCTACCTGGTTTCGGGAGAATGGGTTCTCTGCCCGAAACCCCAGGCTCGGTCACGATGCCTCCTCCTTTCCGATCCTGAGCCGACCTGCTCCACTTCCTTTTTTGGAGAACACGAAGCAGGTTAAACAAAACATCTTTATTCGTATAAGCATAAATACAACGTAAAGACCGTCCTTCCTCTGAGCCAACATCGGACACTGCACTCGAACAAGGGTGCGAAAGTCTTAATTAACAAGGCGTGAGGACAATGAAAAATAACTGAAAATAAGCTAAAAGTTGTGACGCTGTAGACAAAGAGGGAGGAAGGGGCAGGGTCACGATAAGAGTTTCAGGCATCCTCCTACTCGGCAAGTGGGGCGTGGGTTGAGAGTGGGCATGGGTCAACATGCGAAGCCTGGCAACGGTGTTCCCCGCACCACTACCGCAACCATTGGTAATATTGATGTAGAAATAAAACACAACATTGGAAAAATAAGAATCAATTAAAAAATAACATAAAACAACGGGAGTTAAGCTCTAAGTGAAAATCTTCCATCTTACATTACTCGCGTCCGACCATCCTGATTTAGATTTTCTGCGATTTCCCTAAATCGCTTTACGCAAACGCCGGGATGGTTCCTTTGAAAGGGCAAAACCGACCTCCTTCCCCATCCTTGCCTAATCCGATGGCACCGATGACCTTGCTGTTTGATCCACTCGCCCCGAATCAACCAACCAACTAAACAGCCAACCAACTTTACATTACTAGATATGTTACTGGCAACCTTTGAAGAACGCTAGGTTTGCCGGTTAACGAACTACAACTGTACCTACTGCTTAACCTATTGTTGCTACATTATTCTACACCACCCACACTGATAACATAACATAAAGGGAGGTAAGTTTCAGGTGAATAACTTCCATCTTACATTACTCGCGTCGTGTCTTCTTGATTTCGGTTTTCTGCGATTTCCCTAAATCGTGCCTCGGTAATCCTTGAGTCTACGCGTACCTGTTCTACCGTATCTTCCTTCGCCGTCGGGGTTGTTGTTGTTACCGTGAGACACCGTTATAACAAGAGGAAAGGCGCGTCGATCTTAGAGCATGAGATATGATGACCTTAAGCCATTGACAACACACAACGGTCACGGTAGCACCTGATTCCAGAACAGCTGCAGTAGTTAGGATCTACGAACTATCCCCTCTTGACCAGGTCCCCAAAACTTAACTCGTAACGAGATCCCTTCAAAGCAAATTGTCATATCGATCGTCTATAAAGGCTTCGTACAACGAGAAGAAATGTTACAGTTTATGGAATAATAACAGATGCGACCAAACTGTCTTGTCTCTTCTGCTTTATTTAACATAACTTCGTTCACAGTTTCATTTCGCATTCACCACTCATTCATCGAAACCCTTTGATGAACAGTTTTGGTTGCTTGACACCAACAGTCAATGATAATGATACAGCTTTTCTCCTTTTTATAAATTGAAGCCCGCTCTCCGCGATATAATTAAAAAAAATGGTCTCAATCCGCGTCCCTCTTGAGATGCGAATAGACTTAACCTGGAATTGACCGCCCTGTAGGTGTACTCAGTTTAATGACCACACTTCGCTATCCGCTATTTCGCGTAACTGACTGTCCATTTGTCAGTATGATTATACACTATAGATATTTAAAATTCGTCCCTATATTTTTCACAACGCACAATTAGCACATCTTTACTTGTTTTTTTTTCCCCTAAGAGTAAACGGAAAAAAAGACGCCGTATCATCGGCTTAGTCGATATAAAGCAAAAATCCTTAATATGCCCAATTTTACCTCTTCTTATAGGATCGGCTACCTTACTCATTAATTTACTACATATTATTTCCAATAACACTAAACAGGTATCGCCGCTATATTTTAATTGTATTCAAAAGCATGTTACTGTTATTATGACCGACCAAATCGTAACAAATCGCGCGGCGTGCGTTTTTAACGTTAACTTCACGCTATTCAAGTTCCGTTACAGCTATCTTGACTCGTAATGTTACACTGTGTTGGAACCCATAGCAGTCTTTCCCTTCTTTTTATTTTCTTTGAAGTACTTGAAGTTTCTCTTAATTAAATTCTCTTACTTAAATCTATATGTGGCTATAATTATTTGCAATTGAGGAAACGCTTCTTGTTACCTGTTGATATTACTTTTATATTCAAAGCGTCCACTTGACTTCATAAAGTGAAAGTTAAGCAATTGCCTCTCAAATGTCCAATGTGCTATCATATTGACTTTGGTCCACAAGTTTTGATCACTTACAACTGTTTGCAGATCTCAGTCAAATTACTTGCAGTCTCTCTACCTGGAAAATGGAGCATCTGAGAACGATACGATCAGCGCAACGTCCTTTCCACGTTCACAAATAGGTGTGTTACTACATCCCACTCGATGAAGCGGTTTGGGATAGGTGCACCACACTTCAAGTAGGGGCAATATTGCACAGTTTGAGGCTGTTCGTGATGCTTGGGAATATGCTGTAAACATACCATGCAGTGCTCTAACTTCCAACCACGTAAATGTCTTTCATCAGTAATATGCATTCCTGTGATCTGGCACACACGATCATATTGGTCACGCCCCAACCAACACAGCGCTTCTCTGTGACGTACCACGATATCCATCGATATATCCTGAGGATTACCAGTAAACCCTCTACAGGTGTGGTGCGAAAGGCACGTGATTTTATGAACACTATAGTCAGTTTGTTGCACTTCCACCACTGCTGCATCTGAACAAGCACATCTTTCGCCTTTTCCTCAAGTCTCGCCCTAGAGTCTGCAGACGCAACTTTCATCAAGTCCCGCCCTGGGGTATGCAGACACAACTACTAACATGTCAACTGCGCATGCAACAACACTTTCACTAGCATTTTCCCCGTCTAACGGATGTAATAAGAGTTCAATACTAAGATCCCAGAACAGCGGATAACTTTTGAAGTCTTCAGGACAGCCCTTGGTAACCTTTTTGGTTACCTTCCTCTGCCCGCAAGCCACTGGACGCTACGTCCGATACAGTAATCTACAACGGGGTGTGAACGTCGTGGGCCACCAAAGTTGTCGAATGCACCTGCGATGTCAGTCATGAGAGGGACCGCATATTTCGTTGTCGAATTTCCTGCAATCTGAAGACTCTATTAACCGCATCATCTGTAGAGTTCCCCTTTCTGAATCCATATTGACACTGGCTTAGACCCAAGAGAACCCTATGCGCTTGCATCCGATCACAGAACGGACGTTCCTGAACCTTGGCCAAGGTATTTAACAAACAAATAGGTCTACAGCTTTTCGTTCATGCCGGGTGTTTGTGCCTTCCCATTTTAATCACTACTGCTCTAGAATAAGATTTTCACTCTGCATCGGAGTGTGCGCTGATATGAAACTTCCTGGTAGATTAAAACTGTGTGCCGGGCCGAGACTCGAACTCGGGACCTTAGCCTTTCGCGTGCAAGTGCTCTACCAACTGAGCTACCCAAGCACGACTCACGCCCCGTCCTCACAGCTCTACTTCTGCCAGTACCTCGTCTCCTACCTTCCAAACTTTACAGAAGTTTTCCTGCGAACCTTGCAGAACTAGTACTCCTGAAAGAAAGGATATTGCGGAGACATGGCTTAGCCACAGCCTGGGGGATGTTTCCAGAATGAGATTTTCACTCTGCAGCGGAGTGTGCGCTGATATGAAACTTCCTGGCAGATTAAAACTGTGTGCTGGTCCGAGACTAGAGTCGGTCCCGAGTTCGAGTCGCGGCCCGGCACACAGTTTTAATCTGCCAGGAAGTTTCACTATTGCTCTAGCTGTTTTCCGTATCACCGGGATCCTACCTGTTTGCAACGCCTCGTTTAGTAATGCTGTCAAATATGCCATCATCAAGGGGCTTCACAGCGAATTCTACTTGAGTAAAATTTATCATAAACATCTGACTGTCGTATTCGTTATCTGGTTCACTTCCAAGTAGTGCATGTATTACAGTATCTGTGTTATCAGGAAATAGGGCGGTTAGCAGATATGGTGCAGACTCCCTCCATGCAGCCGTCCTCCTTACTGTGGACATGATAGTAGGTGTATTAATTTTTTCGGTCAATAATTTATACGGTCTTCCCCGTATAACAAATTGCAATTGTCGTTGTAGATATCTCTCTCAGTGTGTTCTTTCAGTTTCCTGAAGCAATACTTGGTAGTGCTTCTTAATTGCCATGTATTCAGGGAGGCTAACAGCGCACACTGATTGCCCTAGAGCACGTTGAGAAGCTCTTTTTCTCGATCTTGTCCTTCGCTTCACCGTGGTAAGTTCTCGACTTCAAGGGATTGTAGCCTGACTATATTTTTCTTAGGAATGTGAGGTGTAGAAACATTTGGTTCGAGGAAGGTGCGTGCTCGCTAAGTGAGTGTAACTGAACTCATTGATGGAATCAGAAACATGCGCCAAATGGGGCGTGATGTTGATTACTGAATATGGTCGTAGGCATAAGAATGTCCATTAAGCTGTGCGTAAGGGAAGCGCCCACGTCCCACTGTTTGTGCATGGCGGCCATGTACAAAGACACTGCTCGAAATCATACATTGGCAAGGCCGAGGCCTCGTGCGCATGGGGGGAGGGTGACGGCCGTAAGAAAGTATCCGAATGCGGCCTGGAGGCTGCGTCGAATATTTGTTGGCAGTGGTAGAAGCTGTGTGATGTGGCCCATCTTCACCGCCATATGTTGATTGAGGAATTTGATATGTTGTAAAGAATCGAGTCAGGGAGGAAATTTTGTCATATTGCCGTGCGGATAATTAGGAGAGCACACCGAAAATTTATTGTAGCTGACCGGCGCATTGGGGAGGTAGGAATGGTACCAAGATGTCGTTGTGTGAGAAACTGCGTCGAACAGAAATCGCCGAGTATTTACCCTCATTCACAATACTGACCGCTGCAGTTCCGTGCATTGATATCAAATCGAGTACCATCTGTGTTCCTGTCTGCGAGCGGACTATGAGGAGGAGGTCGTCAGAATACACACAACAACAAAAAGTCTGCTGTCGCAGCGTGAGACCAGAAAGGTCAGGCACGCGATGAGTGTGGGGGTTGGGGTTGGGTTGTCTGGGGGAAGAGACCAAACTGCGTGGTCATCGGCCTCATCGGATTAGGGAAGGAAGTCGGCCGTGCCCTTTCAAAGGAACCATCCCGGCATTTGCCTTTTGTGATTTAGGGAAATCGTGGAAAACCTAAAGCAGGATGGCCGGACGCGGGACTGAGCCGTCGTGTGCTAACCACTGCGCCACCTCGCTCGGTCGCTGTGAGTGGTTCCAGGATTATGGCATACAGTAATACCCCTCATGGAGTGGCATATGGTCAGTGGTACCACAACACGGCATTGACCTGACTCGGGGATTCGGTGCTGCCGTACAGGCGCCGGATGACAGCATTAGCCAGCCAAGCGGTTCTAGGCGCTACAGTCTGGAACCGCGCTACCGCTACGGTCACATGTTCGAATCCTGCCTCGGGCATGGATGTGTGTGATGTCCCTAGGTTAGTTAGGTTTAAGTAGTACTAAGTTCTAGGGGACTGATGACCTCAGATGTTAAGTCCCATAGTGCTCAAGGCCATTTGCGCCATTTGACAGCATTAAAGGAAGGTGAAAAACCCATGCGGCCCATTACGGAGAACAGAAAACGATGCCGCATCTTGCCGAATGCACTGTCAAAATCAATGGCCACCATCGTGGCGCGGAACCTGCATGCTGCTTCCAGTGTGATTAAATCGCGACATTCCACTGTAGCCTTTTGTATATTAACTTAGGCACCCGGATTTTTCTGCTCTGGGTATATAATGCAAGGGAGTATCTTGTGGCAACGCGTAGCCATGAGTTGTGCAAAAATTTTATGGTCTATGGTAAAGAGAGTCAGGGGCGGTAATGTGCTGTAGTCGCTCTCTGTGTCGTGGTTTGTGAGTGGGTATAGTAATTGCCGCGACAAACGCTGGCGTTTCGGTGTTGTCCGTCGTCAAACGTTCATGAAACCTCGTCGTCCACCGCGACGCCGTTAGCGCAAGGAAGGCGCGATAAAATTCTATTGATAGTCCGTCGATGCCAGGTGACTTATTCAAAGCACTTTTGTTGGTTGCATCGAGGACCTTTCCACACACAACCGGTTTCGTTAGCTTATCTGCCCCGTTTCTGGCGAGAACGCGTGTGACGTGTGGTCATTCATGCATTCATTCATTGATACTTGTTCCATAGATCATGAATTCGACATTTCGTAATGACGTGGAAAGTGTCACCTTAGAAAAAGTTTTCTTTTCACAAAGTAATAATTTTTTTTTCTTTACAGTTACTACTTCATATCTAAAAATTCATCTATTGGCTAGAAGGATTTGTCATCCAGAAATCCTTTTAATTTGTTTTTAAATGTTGGTTGGCTATCTGTCAGACTTTTAATGCTATTTAGCAAATGAGCAAAAATTTTAGTGGCAGCATAATTCATCCGTTTCTGTGTCAGAGTAGGTTTAATCCAGAATAGTGAAGATCATCCTATCTTCTAGTGTGTAGCTATGAACTTCACTGTTATTTTCGAACTGGGATGGGTTATTAATAACAAATTTCATACTTGTAATAACAAAATTCATACATTGTATTGCGAAGGTACTGTGAATATCCAGAGTTCCTTGAATCTACAAGGTGATCTTAGGTGGGCTCCAACTATTATTGAGATTTCACGCTTTTGTGCAATGAATACTTTTTCTCTTAATAGCAAATTATCCCAAAATATGATGCCATACGAAAGCAGTGAATGAAAATAGGTATAATAGGCTAATTTACTGATATGTCTGGCACCAAAATTTGCAATTAACCCAATACCATCAGAAGCTGAACCTAATTGTTTCAGCAGATCATGGATATATTTCTGTCAATTCAATTTCTCACCAACTGCACACACCAAGCAATTTTGAATATTCTGCCTTAGCAACAGACTTCTGCTCATAGTCTATATTTATCAATGGTGTTATGCCAGTTACTGTAATGAACTTACATTCTGTGTTTACTCGAATTTTAATGAGAGTCCATTTGGAGAGAACCACTTAATAATTTTCTGAAAGACATTATTCACAATTTCCTCAGCTGATTCTTGTTTACTGGATGTGATTACTATACTTGTATCATCAACAAAAAGAACTAGCTTTGCATCTTCATGAATATAGAGTAGCAAGTCAATAATATATATTAAGAACAATAAGGGAAACAAGGATGAACCATCTGGGACACCATTCTTGATACCTCCGCACTTAGAGAAAACTGCAGATTTTTTCAGACTAACTGTACTGTTAATTTCAACATTCTGCATTCTTCCAGTTAAATATGAACTAAACCATTTGTGCACTTTCCCCACTCATACCACAATACTTAAGCTTAACTAGAAGAATTTCATGATTCACATAATCAAAAGCCTTTGAGATGTCACAAATATCCCAATGAGTAACGTTCGGTTCTTCAATGCATTTAATATCTGATCAGTGAAAGCATATATAGCATTTTCTGTTGAAAAGCCTCTCTGAAAACCAAATTGGCATTTTCTTAGCACTTCAGTTTTACAAATACGTGATGCTACCCTTGAATACATTACTTTTTCAAGAATTTTGGATAAAGCTGTCAGAAGTGAGATTGGGAGGTTTTTGTTAGCATTAGACCTATCCCCTTTTTTAAGGAATGGTTTAACAATAGCGTATTTCAGCCTATCTGGAAAAATGCCCTATTTCACTCAGCTACTATATATGTGGCTGAGAAACCTACTTAGCTGTTGGGAACAAACTTTCTGTACTCTGTTGGAAATGCCATCAATTCCATGTGAGCTTTTACTTTTGAGTGAATTTGTTATTTTTCTAGTTTCAGTAGGAGAGGTGGATTGAATTTGAGTTTTATAAATTGTATAGGTATTGCATCTTCCATATACTACCTTGCATTTCCTAATGATTAGCTGCATCTTATTTTCTCCTCAACACTTAAAAATGATTATTAAAAATATTTTTTACTTCTAACATCTTGTTAACAAACTTTTCATTGAGTTTGATAGAAATACAGGTTTCTGTGTTCTCGGTTGCCCTGTTTCCCTTTTAACAATATTCCAAGTTGTCTTAATGTTATTATCAGATGTGCTAATCTCAGACATAATGCAAATACTTCTGGACTTTTTAATAACTTTTCTTAATGCAGTGCAGTAGTTTTTCTAGCGTTTCACTGTTTCTGGATCACTTCTCCTCCAAGCTATAAGATACATTTCCACTTTCTGTTTAGAAATTTTTATCCCTTTGGTAAGCCACAGCTCTTTAGATCGTTTCTTACAATTATATTTAACTGTTAACAGACCATTCTTAACTGAAAAGTTTTTATTTGATTAAATTTATCTTGGTCTATAGAAACACTATCTCTCAGTGTGCTGCTTTTCTGTACCACCCGAGTAATAAAATGAATAACTGACTTTAAATTCAAAAAACCAAGTAATACTTCAAGGTCGAGCTTTCTATCGGACTGTTTCAGAAACTCTAGATTGAAATCCCCACAAACAACAATTTTCTTCCCTCTGTCTGACAGATAACACAACAAAGAATCCAAGTTTTTCAAAAATAACTGAAAATGTTCTAATGGGGAGAAAATTTTGTAATGGGGACCTGTACAGGATACAGTTATAAAAGTGCCATTATCTGGTTTAAGCTCACACGCACATGCTTCTATATGTTGCTCTACACAAAATATTTGACACTATCACAAATTTTTCACACTATGACAGATTTTAACATATATGGCAACTCCTCTCCATAGTGTTTCCACTTACATGTGCTGAAAGCTTACATCCATACCTGTGACTATATGATGTTCAAACAGGCACAGAGCTTCTATCCCACCCCCAGTTTCTGAATTTTCTAAACCAACAAAAAGCGCATCTACATTGTGTTTTAATCCTTTGATATTCTGATGCAATGTACTAACATTATTTTTCAGTGTACTGTTATGAGAATCTTGGGATATTTTAACATTTAACACAAATTTCTTAGTAGAATGTTGGTAGGCCTCTCCTGGTACATTGTGCGGTAGTCGTTTACAAAGGCTTTGACGATTTCGGCCTGAAAAATGACGTTCTGGGCGCGACAGATGTAGATCTCGGTGATGAGTCGTTGTTTCCCATCGGAGGTGATATAGTATTGGTGAGATGTTGCTGCTCCACCGAATCTTGACGTCTGGTCTTCATCGCTCTCTACAGTCGACGGCGCGTCAGAGTCACGATTTGTGCTTCAATCCTGCTGCATTCCTGTCGGGTTTCAGGGGTGGGCCGCTGGAGGTCTAGGTCGAGAAGAACGGTGCAGAAATAGTAGCGTGCCGGTGCTTCGCGTTGTCGTCATTCTTGTCTTCGAGCAGGTTCTCCGAGGCCGCATGCCCTCTGGAGTGTCAGGGGGGGGGGGGGGGGGAATTGTCTTGTTCCGAGACCATAGGACGCCCTCCTCTTGCACCGTTTAGGTGAAAGTTGTTCGCATTTCCATCCCTCTGTGTCGGAAGACGGGAGGGAGTCGCGGTGGTCCAGGAGGAAGGCGGTCACGTGGACGATAAGCGACGTGACGTCCATATAATCGACCGGGAGGGCATCGGCAGTCGTCGCTATTGGCAGCGGGCATCGTTGTGATAGCTCAAGGGACACTGGTACGTAGTGCGACTGACGGAGGTCGGCGGGAGGAGAAGAGAGCGACGATCGGTAAAACAGTCACCGAAGTCAGGGGCGCTAGTGCAGCGGCAGGCAATTGGGTGATGCTCGGCTGAAAACGCTCAGACTTGAGATGGTCCTCTTTGCCGCACCCAGAACACGTCTTACGTTGACCGTCGTATATAACGACCTGGCGTGACCTGCTGATTTGTATATAAGGCGGCACGTGCCCACGGAGGTCGATGATGATCTCTCGTACACCGTTAAGAATGTGGTACGTTTGCAACTACACCCAGAGTTCGACAGTGTGACAATATATGATGCCATAGGGTTGGAAAGCTGCGATAACGTCTTTCGCCGGGAGCTCTAAAACTCGTACGGTGCGCGTGCTCAAGCCTGCGTGGTCGACAGTGACCGCGCCGGCGTTTCTATCGGCGTGGCAAAAGCGGAGTCCATGTTTGGTGTCACGATGTATTCGTTCGCACCCCGCGTCATTAACGTACACCGTACTGCTTAAGACGGACAAATGCCCAACATGTCGGAAAGTGGAGTATCAGTTACGTCGCATTGGAAGCGTTGGACTTCTAAAGCATTTCGTCAGGTGTAATCATTGCAGAAGGTGAATTGTAGCGTGGATCTTCGAAAATGTTTGGCCATGTTTCTAGAACCATAAGCGACGGCCGCTGAAAGTAAACAACAGCGAGCGCACGCGCTCGCAGGCTACACGACTACAAAAGCCGAACTGTTCGACTCCTGCCACGGAGGCGGGTTGTTCTAAGACATTCTATGTGTACTAAACTTACCCACACACACACACATAGGTGAAGCATGCTAGTTTCACGTGATGGTTATCTTAACAACACAAATAATGTAGTAGTCTTTAGCCCTACTTACCTTCCTTACCAATGTACTCACGATGCGTATTTTGTTTAGGTGACAACATTGCATTCGTAACGCACATGTTTAATTTTGTGCTAATACTGAACACGGTTATAATCTCTATACAACTCATACTGTTAACAATAATCATGATAATGATTATTCATGACGGACTTGTAACTGTTTCTCCGATTAATAAGAACTGCAAGAAACAACAGATGCATCTGACAATAACAAAATAAATATATTAATTGTCCAGTTAATTCCGCCTGCGAGTTTGTAGGTTGGTTACAGACTTCCTTCACTTATGTGGCAAAACAGAAGTACATATAGATGCCGTACCAGAGTGAAACGCGTCGTTATTTAACCAGTAAAGAACAACGTGGAACCTACGACTGTTTTTTAAATATTAATCACATCATAATGGTTGCTGTACCACTGCACCACAATGGATTGGAATAAATAATAAACCGATTGACGCGTGCATAGCAAGAACCAACATGCCGTTCAGAAATTAGACCATAATGCAACCTGGGGCTGTTTTTTTAATATTATCCTGTTTATTATGTTCGCCTTTGCTGTCAATCTTTTCGATGCTCAAAGATACACTGATCAGTCAGAACATTGTGACCACCCACCTAATAGGCGGTATGTTCACTCCTGGCACGTATAACAGCGGCGACGACAACGCGTCGTCGTGGAAGCAGTGAGGCCTTGGTTGGTCGATGGAGGGGGTTGACACCACATCTGCATGCACAAGTCACCTAATTCCCGCAAATTCAGGGGACGGGTGGTATGTGCTCAGAGAGCGCATACGATCACATCCCAGATGTGTTCGATCGGGTTCAGATCTGGCGTGTTGGGGGTCTGCACATCAACTGGAACTCGGCACTGTAGACCTCTAACCACTCTATCACACTACTGGCCTTGTGACATGGCGCATTATCTTGTTGAAAAATGCCTCAGCCGTCGGAAATACGATCTTAAGGAAGGGGTGTAGGTTGTTTGCAGCCAGCGTACGATACTCCTTGGCCGTCAAAGAGTCTTGCACGAGCTCCACTGGACACAAGTACGCCCACGTGAATGTTCCCCAGAGCAATCTGGCACCGCTGGCACCTTGTATCCGTCCCTCAGTAAAGGTGTCAAGGAACCGTTTTCCTGGAAGACGACGGATGCGCGCCCTCCCGTCGGCATGATGAAGAACGTATCGGGGTTTATTAGACCATGCAATGCTGTACCATTGCGCCAACGTCCAGTACAGATGGTCACGAGCCCATTAAGTCGAAATTGGCGATGTCATGGTGTTAAAATTGGCACATGGAAGGGTCGTCAGAAGCATGGTGGTTCAAATGGTTCAAATGGCTCTGAGCACTATGGGAATTAACATCTGAGGTCATCAGTCCCCTAGAACTTAGAACTACTTAAACCTAACTAACCTAAGGACATCACACACATCCATGCCCGAGGCAGGATTAGAATCTGCGACCGTAGCAGTCGCGCGGTTCCGGACTGCATCGCCTAAACCGCGTGGCCACCGCGGTCGGCAGAGAAGCATGGTCCATCGTTAGGAATCTCGTTGCACTATGTGCCCAGACACACTTGAACTCTGCCCAGCATTAAAGTCTGATATTAGTACCGCCAGTCCTGTTTTATCAGTCTGCCCAGCTTGCGACGTCAGACCTCTGTAGTGAGGGGTGGCCGTCCAACCTCACGACTTCTGGACGTGGTTTCACCTTGGTTTCGCCATGTCTTGAAGACACTCATCACAGAACCCCTCGAACACCCTACAAATCGTGCGGCTTCTGAAGCACTCGTGCCGAGCTTCGGGCCATTACAGTCTACTGTCTGTCAAACTCAGACAGATCGCGCGCCTTCGCCATTCTGCAGAGGGACAACACGCTCACTGATACTACATGCACCATGCGTGCGTCTGACTAGCAGTCATTCCTCGCCAGGTGACGTAGCTGTCGCCTGGACTGGGTTAAATCGGTAGTAGGTCGGCGATCATAAAGCTCTAGCTAATCTGTGTATATGCAAAGAAGATTCTCTTACATGACGCACTGTATAGTTGGCGGCTGATACTGCAGTCTCGGCTTTGTCTTATTTTCCTAAGATGGAATAGCGCCTTTCTTGATTTGACGCGAAGACATACCAAAATGACTACTAATGATCTTATGCGAAAGTTTTGCTTCAGTCACTGATCTTTTCTCAAAAGTAAAAATTAATACGGAGTAATAAATGAAGGAATAGCCAGGGTGATACTGAAGGAGGAGCAAGAGATTAGTGTTCAATGTCCCTCTGACAACGAGGTACTTAGAGATGGAACACAATCTTGGATTAGGTAGCGATGGAGAAGGTAAGCGGCCCTTACCTTTTCAAGTAGCCACCCCGAAGCCGTGACCTTTTGAAGGAGCCATCCAGGCATTTGCCTTAAGCGATTTAGAGAAATCACGGAAATATAAATCGGGATGGCCGAACGTGGGTTTGAACCTTCGTCTTCACCAATGCGAATCCAGTACGCTAACAACTGCGTTAGTCCGATCGGTGGAGTGATACAAAATTCTTTAATTTACTCGTGATCGACGATTTTCCGTCATTTTTTATTGCACTGGCCGATGCATACTTGTTAGGGTGCGATCATTTATGAAATAGAAAAGACACATCTAATAATTTGATGTACTATACGCTCACAAAAGTATTGTTTAGGAATTAATCAATCTTCAGCATAATTCAGAAAAATTACATTTATAGCTCAGAAGTCAACTTCTCTGTGTTCATAAATCACTTGCATCATCTCAACAATTTCAATCATCACACGTTCTTCACTACACGTTTATACATCTCTTCACTGATTGAGGCATTTTTCGGAAGAAGAGTCAATAGCGCTATATGCTCTTTTTCTGGAGATTGTTGAAAATTAGTTAGCGGTTTCTGTAAAACATTCTACCCAAGTTTTGTTTCATAATTTAAGTGTTGGAGGTCAAGGCACCGTTTTAGTCATGTGTGTGAGCGCAGCATTTCTCATTCAGTTTAATGTAGTGGTGTTTAAGTGCAGGGCAGCTTACTTGGAGCAACGGCAGTTAGTGTCTTCTTTACATTACGAAGAAATATGTCGAGGTTGTCCAACAGTAAATAGCAGTAATGAGTAGGAAACGACGACAGCCTTATGACAGTTGTCTAATATGTACCTTTGTGAGGAGTCTCTGGTCGTAGGTTTTATTAAGAACAATATTACTGTTAATAGAGTATTAAAATAATAGTGTATTATTAAGAATAATATTTATTTCCTGAAGGTTAAAACAACAGTTGATGAAAGAAATGTTTATTCGTTATAGCCTACTGAGAGTGGTTTATGGCAAAAGGGCCAGTGAATGTTTATCAGAAATACTATTTTCACATTAAAATATCCAGAAATTACGGAAAGAATCACTTAATAGTAGTACACATCCTGTTAAAATATAAGTGTGTTTTGGAATCACCTTACGTAAAAAGTAGGTATTTATTGTCCTATCTCTAATAATAGTTTTGTTCTGTGTAGTTTTCTTCCGGAAAATGCTTCAATCATTATTCTTTAAATTCTTCAGTTCTTCACTTAAATTAGCCGATAACTTGAGCCCAGTTCTCTTTTTCTTTCTCTCCATCCACTGATAATACATGCACCCGTTCCCCTTATTTTACACAGATATTAATCTCTCTCGTCATACCACTCATACAGCAGAAGATATACATAAACAACATTCACATATTAACATATTCACATGTTTCAGACAATACAAAATACCTTTTCAGTCTGAAGCGGAGTGTGCGCTGATTTGAAGCTTCATGACGGATTAAAACTGAGTGCCAGATCAGGACTCGAAGCCTGGACCTTTTCTCTTCGCGGACAAGTGCTGTACCGATTGAGTTTTCCAAGAGAGGATAACTTAGTCTGTATGTAGCATCGAAAAAGCGGATAAAATACCTTCTGCACTACTCAATATTTTCCGCCGGCTCATATTCGTTGATAACTTGTACTGTACTTCTGATTCTGAATCTGTAAGTTTTAGTACAGGAACTACACTTTAATACGTAATCGATGTAATTGTGTACTTATTTCTAACTGTATATAACCGATTGTAAATATAAAAAAAATATTGTAAATTGCTGGGTAGTAGCCAAGAGAACTTCATTCAAATGTATCGATAGCAACGATGAAATGGCAGTAGCTGTACCGTTGTTTATCTTGGCGTATGGAGAATCTCTGTCACGTTGCGAGCACAGAGGAGGAAGAGCAGTTTGAGTCATGAAGGAGTGCAGAAGTGTTTGTTGGGCGCTTCCGCAGACACGGGGCGCAACTATGATCGCGACAGTGTAGGCGCGCCTAATTCGTTAACCTGCGTGTATTGAGACCACGGGAAGAGTGGACAGGCGGAGGAAGCTGAAATTCTAATTATTGTCCGTCCCATAATTATCCATGGCTCTGAAGACGACTCAGGGTTCCCATCGAGCAGCAGCAGCACTGTCGTCGGCTACATTCTTCGTCATCCGCACAACTACAACATCGTAAGACTATTAAATGAAAAATTATAGAGTTACTTCGGCATTACCCAGCGACATTTCTTTCGCAAAGTATGACTAACTTGAACGATAACCCGCAACAGTTAAAACTTGTAGGGCATCTGTGTTGTCATTGTCCTCAGACATTATTACCAGGCGCCCACCGTGCGGTTCTAGGCGCTGCAATCTGAAACCGCGAGACCGCTACGGTCGCAGGTTCGAATCCTGCCTCGGGCATGGATGTGTGTGATGTCCTTAGGTTAGTTAGGTTTAAGTAGTTCTAAGTTCTAGGGGACTGATGACCGCAGATGTTAAGTCCCATAGTGCTCAGAGCCATTTGAACCATTTGACTATCCGTGCACGACCCACGAACAGTCCAGACTTCCTTATGTTGTCCTTCCTGCGGTACAACCTGTACCCGTACTCACATTATATAATTCCAGTACTGGTGAGTACATTTTAATTGAAAGTCGCTGCCTGGTAACAGTGGATAAATACGACATTGCAATTCCTGTGTTATTGAGAACAACGATGTAATGTAATCGGACATGTATGTATACGTCAGCCGATCTCTTTATGGAACTGTTTATCAGGCAACACCACTCTTACAGAAAATCTGAACACTCTAACACTGTACCACAGGTGTGTAAACTTCTGGTTCGAGTGTCATGGAATCCTTATATATTTCAATGTTGACGTACGAGCATAGATGACTGTCAACATTGTGGAACATTTGATAGATCGAGGAGAACGTATTGTGTGATCAGGTTACTTGCCTAATAAAACTCTTCCTTTTTGCTGAAAGCATTTCAATAATGTAGTGTACATTGCTTCAGTTTCCACCACAGATGAGCTGACTGCCCAGTTTATTGATGTATGACATGGATTTGAAACTTCCTACATTCTACGTAGTTGTATCGTCGTTGCTGCCAAGGTATTGGGAGTTTAAGGAGAGATACGGAGGACTGTTCGAACACCTGTTTTAAATGTATTGCAACATGCCTGTAGTAAAATGTAATATCTTTACAATTCTACAGTGTGTCAGGGAAGTTACGGTAACCCTAAGACTAGTAGTAGATTTACTTATTATATATTGGAATACTTATATGCAACAATAATGCATGAAGTAGATTGTACGTGCACGATAGTAACTTACATAGAGATCTGTTGCACTTTTATATCCTCCAAACCTGGAGAGGAAATCCATGGTTGTCCTTCGAAAGATTTCCTCAACACTTTGGTGCTATTTTTCATTGCTCTTGTACCGTTGTCAAGGTACATGGGGTCTGCTTATTCTCATTAACGACTTGTCTGGCGGGCTAACGTGGAGAATTCGTGGTGGTCATTTAATGGGCTGGAGACGTTACCGAGTCATGACCAATCCAGCAGCGTCAGCAGTTTCTTCAAAGAACTTATTACATGCCAAAATTTACTTGGCGTCGGCACCAGAAAAGGAAACAGATGTCTATCAGCTTAATGCATCAATCAACAGTAAGGAGATAAAAGCATCAATTAAAAGGCTCATGTAATTTATTTGTGATATCTTCGTGTATATTGTTGTCAAAATTGTAGATGGGAGGAAGGGAGAAAAGTATGCTAGCTGTTGGGGCCGGCCGCTGGAAGGTATGTATACGCCTGTTTTTTACAATACTTTAATCTGCTCTCTAGTATCACACTTGTGCTCTAGATACTCAATACATTCCTCAGACACCACAAAAGTAGAAAGTGGTTCTGTGCAGGACCACTACTATAAGTGTGTACTGATAGGAACTTATTCTGATTCAAATATCATCTTTCACGCAGTCATAAAACTGCACTTGCGTTTTAGGGTTTCCTCAATTCAATTAACTGCGAATACAGTACCTTTGAAGTGACCGATAACTCAAATTGCGTTCAAGATCTGATAGTAGTTGAACATCTATAAGTACCTTCGGTAACCTGCTTTAAAAAGTAGTTCTATATCTGATCTTTGAGCAATTAACTGTAGTCAAGCTCTGTAGCTGACGTTCTCAGCCTTGGTTTGGCAAAACGACTATACCCGGATCAAAACCGGACTCCCAGAATCAACAACGCCGTTATGAAAACCATACTGTCCTAAATTTTTCAGGGAATTTCAGCAACCAAATGACAAACGTGCTGCGCTGCTAGTACTTTTTAACAAAGAATCAAAGTTTTAAACAAAACGGAGTTGTCGTTTCAATTATTTTTTGAAGTCTTTCCAAAGTCCTTTGCCATTCTCGTGGGAATGAAATAGGTGTATCAGATTTATGATTATCCTTTTGGAAGGCTATGCTCAGCTCAGGGTATGCTCAATATGAATAAATGTATTACATTAGAGAATTTTACTCCAGCTTTCAAATCCAAATATTGGTCTGAGAATGCTCACAGCAAGCTGGGGCTTCAGCCGTATGGTCCTCAGCGATATAATAACACTTGGGATGGGTACAGGAGTTTTGTTGAACATCATCTCAACTGGGATGTATATACTTATGAGGCAGATAGTGAACAGCATTTAATAGAAGTATTAATAAAGAGATAAAGAGATTACCTGAAAAGTACAGAGAATATTACTGCGAATAGGTGGTCGCAACTCCCACTTCTATTAAAGTTATTGGACCAGTTAATTTTCACCAATCAAAGGAAAAGACTGAAACGAATGTAGTTAACTAAGTAGAATTGAATAAAAATAGAGATAATGGTAAGTACGGGAAAAGTAGATTTCAGGACGATAACAGAGTCAAACTAATTCCCATAGAAATTCCAGTTATCCGGCACAAATAAGTATAGCACAATGTCAAAGTAACACAGGAGGAAGGAACAACCGAAATAGTTGTAACAGTGAAAACAGGATTGATAACCATATCATTTATAACAACAGTAACAGCAATGTTATAATCAGGTGAATGGACCTACGTTGATTCAGGAAGTTTCGGAAAACGATAAGCCTGTCCCAATGCCTGGGCCAGCACAGGATCACAGTGGTCTTAAAAGTATTTTTTAAGTTAATCTGGGCAACAGGCTTACTAATCGAAAGAGAAGTTTCTGAAGAGAAAGTTTTAGCACTCATCAAGTACTAAATGATTGGTAAAATCAAGAGCAAATGACCGCGATGACTCGACGGGATTGGCAGAAAGCGAAAGAGGTCACTTAGGATAAGTTTTGAAAGCGATGAAGAGGTTTATAGTGATGGACTAGGTACAATAGAAGTTTATGACGGTACGCTGAAAAATAAACCACCATTGAATGTGAGAGAGGCAGTAGAAAGGTAAATCAGTAGAATGATTACCTGGGGTATAACGGAGAGACTGTATTGCAGATACCTCATTGTGAAGGTGAAAAAACCACATGTCGATATTTGGTTAGTGTTATATGCTCGCATTCTCAGTAAAATAATTGAAGTAGAGAGAGAGAGAGAGAGAGAGAGAGAGAGAGACGACTTCTTCCAATGCGAGCAATGACAGTAGGATTTCACAACGGTAAGTGCCCAAGTGCTCTAGATATGAGCGTTGGCTACTGGCAGGTTCCACATGCGATAGACTCTAGTAAGTACACAGCTTTCCTGTTTGAAGGTAGATGTTACCAGTTTGACTTGGACGTGACAGCTGCAGAGTTCATAAGTGCTCTCGATTTCGCTTTGAGAGATGAGTTGCTAGAGAAAGTGTTTGTTCTTGTAAATGAAGTATTAGAGGTATCACAATCTTTGGATGAACATCTAACAATGCCGAAAGATCTGTTGGAAAGATTAGCTACCAAAAGTGTGGCTATAAAATTTTCTAAGGCTCTTTTTGGGTGTAGTGAAATAAAATTTCTGGGACATATTATCAGTCAAAAGGGTATTTGGCCCGATCAAAATCGAGACTACAATGACTGTGACAAGAGCCTGACCAACAGGTGTAAACTTACTAGGGCATGTATAACAACTCCGAAAGACTGCGCTGATAATGGTTGTTACTAGCTGAAATCTGGATCTGCTCTAATAAATCTAGTACAGAAACGACGACTGTTTGCCTCTCTTTACCATTTTGAAAATTTGAAAACATTAAATGTTAATAACGCTAGTTTTATTTGAAAAGCTTTAAGAGTTTTCGCATAAAAATTAGTTGACATTACTGCAGCACGTCCTCGTAGATACGTTGGATTCAGATCAGGTGCTAGATTGTTGGTACAAACCTCAGCGAGACATTTGGATGCTTTAGCCTATAAAGAACCAAACGATCCACTGGGAAAAAAACAGACTTGAGAAAAATATAAAGACTATCATTTGACGGTATTTCTGTCTCTGAAATTGAACAGTCTCAGGCGAACAGCACCTCTGGCTCGCAATTAAAATAAATCATTGTTGTTTTGTTTTACACGTAACAAAAATGAAACATAGCATCATATTTCGAAATCTTCGGCAGACAAACTGATACTTAACGAGACAGGATAGAATATTCTACCGTGGAAAAGGAGTGGGACATATACAAATGCTACTTACAGACGTCTGTGTTGCCCGAATAGAAGTAGCATTACTTTGGTTGTTTGATAATTTCAGCACGCGATCTTTAGGTGCACAACAGTTACTTACATTCCACTTTGCACAAAATACAGGAAGAATATAAATTAACGAGAAGGATATCTGTCAACTTCCATCCGTGAAGCTCTGGTATTCTAAACTAGTGGCACGATATATAATAGCGAGTGGTAGTCTATATCATATTGTCTCTTCATTAGGGATTCATTATACGTATAGGACATTGGATATTTATGTGTTCTTTCGTGGATTATATTATCAACTTATCAACTGGCCAGGGAAAACAGACTACTACATGGACGAGTTTCTGTTTCAGAAATGGTAAAAAAAAAAAAAAATTGTACCTCTAAATGTAGTTGCATGTGTAGAACTAGAAACTTCAGTAATATTAATATTATCACTATTCATGTGTGCATATATATTTTGTAATCTGACTTCTTCCACATCATATCGATAAATTAATCGGGAAAATGATCTACAGAACATGACATAACTAAAACTAAACTAAAACTAAAACAAACTCACTCTCCTAAAGAGCAAAGCGTGCTGCAGTTCCGTCCATGATTCCGTATTTATGAGCTAAGATACTAACGACTTTTGCAACATGTTCAAAGAACAATTTCCATTCACGTACGTGACGACTGCACATGGTTCCTCTCACGATTTTTTATATTAACTTCACGGCTTGACTTTTAAATTGCCTAAAACAGAATCACTTTTATCCCAACAAAGCAGACTTGATTTAGGCTGTGGGGCCTTGCCAAAGATATCTCAAAATGCAATCGCTATCGCTGTCATTGTTTGCCCTATTTGTGGATGTTCGTGCACTGACGCACACATTAGTAATCGCTCCTCAGTAGTGAGACTGTGTCAGCTCACAGCAGCCATGACTTCACAAATGAAACAATCCAACGCCAGCAACAATGTTTTCATTGTCATAAAAAGAGGAATAGCAGTAAAAAAATTGTTTTATTTATTCGTCTTCAGACTGATTCGATGTGGCCCGCCACGCCTAACATTGCTCTCTTCTGCCAAGCTTTTCGTCTCGGTTTAGCAGTGGCACCCTAAGTCTTCCGTTATGTGTTGTAAGTATTACAATGTCTATGTTCCCCTATAGTTTATACCCTCTACAGCTCCATCTAATACTACGGAAGTTATACTTTGATGTCATCCTGACATTGTCCCGTCTTCTTGCTAGTGTTGCTCGTGTATTTCTTTCTTCGCCGATTCTTCTGGGAATACCCTCATTCATTATATTAACAGTTTACCTACTTTTCAACAACATTCTATAACACCACATCTCAAACGTCTCCCTTCCCTTTTTTCTCGGTTTTCCCACAGTCCATGATTGACCACCATACAATGCTGAGCACTAAACGTTTATTTTGAGAAATTTTCTCCTCAAATTAAGGCCTATGTTAGATAGTAGTAAATTTCTTTTGGCCAGAATCGTGATCTTTGCCTTTGCTAGTCTGCCTTCCATGTCACTTTTCCTTCATCCATTATGTGTCTGTCTGCTTCCGAGGTCATCGTGGTTATCAATTTTTATCTCAAGTTTCTCGATATTCTAAATTCTGTTGCTCCCCATTACTTTCTTCTTTATTCGGCTTATTCCCAATCCATATTCTGTTCTCGCTACGCCAGTGCTTTCATCAGGGGTTGTGATTCTTCTTCACTTTTACTGAAGATAGCAATGTCACCAGCGAATATGATGATTGATATCGTTTAACTCAGAATTTTAATCCCATTCTTGTTTTATTTTTCTTCGCTCTGTAGACGTACACTATTTTTAATCTGAGTTCTTGTTTGTGGTATTACAATCTTATCACCCTCCCTCCTAATTCCAGCACACCATCTTAATCTATTTCTAATTCTATTTCTACTACTTCCATTTCTACTACTATTTCTCTCAGAGTTCGGAACATCTTGCACCATTTTACAGTGTCGGACGCTTTTCCTAGATCGATAGATCCCACGAACCTGTCGTGATTTTTGTTAAATCTTGCTTATATTATCAACAATACATATTTTCCCAACTGTAGATAGGCAAGGGGCTACGGTGACTTCCCGGACCTATGCATTTATCTGCTGTTTGGACCTCATAAGTCTCACGTGCACATGACGTATAAATGACTTGTTAAAATGACTACATTTCACAATAACGTAAAAGAAATGATCTTATGTGCGTGACTTGTTGTTCCAAATAGTTTGTTGGTGACTTCTGAAACAGACTGTATACGTAGGAACATCAATGGGGCAGTACTAATTACTGCCATCACTCATGAAAACGAATGCCAAAATGGAGAAGAAATAGCGCTGTGTACGTGCGATTATATATATTCAGGTAACGTAAATGTTTTATATATATATATATATATATATATATATATATATATATATATATATATATATATATACCACACACAAACGAGCACGTGCGCGTTATGGAACGACTAATCCCCGACAGCCCAACGAACTTCGACGATGCACCTACCCAGACCGCACGAGGTTCACCCTGAAAATTATCAGCGAGCTACCCAATGTATACGATACATACATGTTAGAGGTACTGGGGGCTCCCCCTGGTTACTGATCGTCATTATTGTTACTGTTAGCCAGTGGTTAATGGAACTCTTCTACGCGCTGTTTGACTCTAGCAGCGCAGTTTTCGGTAAGTTGTTTGTAAGTGCAGGACTCCCGATATCAAGGTCACCGGCGAGCTTCGCAACTTAATTAAAGACTAAAGACGCTAAAACGTTTAAAACTACTTTTCAAGAAGTAAAATATGGAATTGTAATCTCATTCACTCTGTACTGTTTTTGTCTTATGCAGTCATGCCTTCAGGCAGAAGCAAAAAAACAAGACTCAGTTTACAATCATTTTGTAAAGTCCGTCATTAAAATATGGGTACCGACACTATAACTACACAGTAGCTGAAGTAAAGTAACGGAGAATTGTGAATGGAATAATAGGATAAGCCATCACCCGTAAAAACAAAAAATCTTGACATACCTTATGTCTTGATAAGAAACGCGTCCCGTTACAATATTGTGTACTGATTTGTATATTTGCTGATAACCGCACACTACAAGCGCTGCACACTGGTGGATTCTCTCGCTGGAGAAGGAGCCAAAGCGTCATACAACTGTCCTTTGTCTACTAGTGCGTTAAAAGTATTGCATTCCGCTTCAGCACCGACAGGTGGAAGTACACTTCCGTATCGTTTGTTACAACAGCTGCGGGTGGTAGTCCCTAGACCACAGCCACTTCACCTTCCACTGAAGAATGATCCTGCGTACAAACAGCAACTTCATTTCATTTTATGGGTGAGCACATTATGCAGTTGTACTTACCATGAATTCGTTCTTGGATGCTTCATCTGCTGTTTCATTTCCCTCAATTCCTACTTGCTCAACATTGCTCAACAGAATGAAACCTCCTTCCTCTACCTCTGCAGTTGTAAAAAGGACCCTTAGATAATCTGGAACTGTTTGTCTGCAGGGTGCATGTATTGGCTAACCTGAAAGGCACTTTGTGCATCCAAGTATATAAGGAATTTAGCAGCATAATTGTATTCCATCTGCTTGAGTTTCTTCAGTACTTCATACGAAAGTCGTGGGAAAGCGATATGCACATATACACATGGCGGTATTATAGCATTCACAAACTACAAAAGGACAGTACATTGCTGGAACTACCATTTGTACTCAGGTGATCCATGAGAAAACGTTTTCGACATGATTATGGCCGCATGACAGGATTAACAGACCTTGAACGTGGAATAGTAGAGGCAGACGCACGGGACATTCCATTTCGAAAATTAGCGAATTCAAAATTCCGATATCCACAGCGTCAAGAGTGTGCCGTAAATACAAAATTTCAGGCATAACCTCTCAATACGGACAAAGCAGTGGCCGATGGTCTTCCCTTAGCGACTCAGAAGAGCGGCGTTTGCTCTACCGTGAAATAACCGCAGACATCAATGCGGAACGTACGGAGAACGTATGCGTTAGGACAGTGCGGCGGAATTTGACGGTAATGGACTATGGCGACAGACGACTGAAGCGAGTGCCTTTGCTAACAGCACAACGCCGCATTTCCTGGTCTAGTGACAATATCAGTTGGTCCCTAGACTACCGGACAACCGTTCCTGGTCAGACAAGCCCCGATTTCAGTTGTTAATAGCTGACAATATGATTCGAGTGGTCCATGTACCCAGGTTTCTGTACAAGCTGATGGTGTCTTCATAGTGATGTGGGCTGTGTTTACATAAATGGGCCGATCATTGATTAGAAACGGTTGTATTCGGCTACTTGAAGACCATTTGCAGCAATTCATGGGCATCATGTTACCAAACAATTGTGGAATTTTTATGGATGACAATGCGCCATGTCACCAGGCCACATTTGTTCACGTTTGGTTCGAAGAATATTCTGGACAATTCGAGCGAACGATTTGACCATCCAGATAGCCCAACATGAATCCCATCAAATATGTATGGGGCCTAGTACCGAGGTCAGTTCGTTCACAAACTCCTACACAGGCAACACTTCCGCCATTGTGGACGACTATAGAGGAATCATGGCTCAATATTTCTGCAGGGGATCTCCAAGGACTTGTTGAGTCCATGTCACGCCGTGGTGCTGCACTACACCGGGCAAATGGAGTTTCAACACGATATTAGGAGCTACCCTATTAGGAGGTATCCCATGTCTTTTGTCCCGTCATTCCCGTCACCCGTCATTGTAATTCAGGAGCCAGAACTGTGCATTCATTAAGCGCATCGTTTGGGTATACTCAGGAAGTAACACAGTCCATTCGCCTGATTTGACTATAGGAACAAAATACGACATAAAGTAGGAGAAGAAAAAAAACTGGGTTCTATGTTGAGTAACAACAGCGAAAGATATACTGATAGTAATTGTGATGTTTATAAAACGATTCCAACAACTGACTTTACCTGTTGAAAATCGTATTTTGTAATGTGCAACTGACAGTTCTTGTGTAAACATTTTGTCATCTTTTTATGAAGAAGGTCTACTGTTGACTTGCCTAGTGTTATTGACAATGAAAGCACGTATTCGCAGTTATCGAAGGCATATAATGCAGTGATATTTTTCTCCTGATAAAACATCAGCACCAGGCAACTGCGTGAGGAAGTGCTGAGATTAATACTCATAACTCGTATGCAGGAAGAAGAACAGGATGAATTACGGTCTGGTAGTCTTAATTTAGGTTATCGTAAGTTACTTCAAACTAGTTTCAGGCTGTTCCCTTCCAACAAAGCCACAGGTGTATACTTACATCCTCATTCTCTAGTGGATATGAGTGTGTTAGTTTTAATGTCAGTGAAACTTGCTTTCATTACGCGTAACGTTCTTCCGATATGCACTTCCCCTGCGTACGTAGGCAACCCTCCATAATGATATGTGTCGAGGTATTTTCCACCTTGTACGGAAGGGGCTACATTGCCACCGTCTCCCTGCGAAGCTGTTTTGTTCCTAAATTTTCAACTTTTGTTCTTTTTCATATCATACTCTTGCAAACTGTTAATTTATTAAATTACTCAAATAATTTAAATAAGACTTTCATTTATTCATCACCCCTTGGGGAACATACAGGTTTCTATTTAAATTAGTGGTGTCAAAGTGACCCGTAAATAACGTTTTTAGGAGCATAAGAAGATTCTCCGATGAAATGAATTCAATGTTCTCTGGATTGAATTGATGAAAATGCAGGAAAAAGAAAAATCTTAAATTTTCGTATGGAGATATAAATATTCCCTGATTTCATTGTCAGGAAGGTTAGTCATGTACGCAAAGATTTCATCAGCCATGCTTCGGGAGAAAAACCGTTTCTGCCTGACAGTTATCCGATAGTGTGAAACCTCGAACACTCCGCCTCGACTGAAGCGAAACGGACTTGTTTCAGACTCTCTTCTTTCTCATTATTGTTCAATGCAGTTTGGTGACCCGCTTTCTTTTAATAGAAACGCTGCATTTTGTTTTCAGTGACTCTAAGCGAAATATTGTACCTTTCAGCTACGTTCCACTGGTAATTTAATTACTAACATCTGTAGAGCCAGAAAGTTACATGGTAATTTCGTCATAATTTTGATACCTGCCGTCTTTCGGCTTGGCCTAAATGCATCTCGCTATCTGAAAACAATGTACAACAAAACTAAAAGCCCGCGGTCAGAGAAAAAAAAGACGGAGTAAACTGATAAGATTACACACTTCCGCATTATAAAAGTTACCTTGTCTGAAAATATAAAAAATGCAGTAAATGAAGCAGGCAAAAAGGAATACAAACGTCTCAAAAATGAGATCGACAGGAAGTGCAAAATGGCGAAGCAGGGATGGCTAGAGGACAAATGTAAGGATGTAGAGGCTTATCTCACTAGGGGTAAGATAGATACTGCCTACAGGAAAATTAAAGAGACCTTTGGAGGTAAGAGAACCACTTGTATGAACATCAAGAGCTTAGATGGAAACCCAGTTCTAAGCAAAGAAGGTAAAGCAGAAAGGTGGAAGAAGTATATAGAGGGTCTATACAAGGGTAATGTACTTGAGGACAATATTATGGAAATGGAAGAGTATGTAGATAAAGATGAAATGGGAGATACGATACTGCGTGAAGAGTTTGACAGAGCACTGAAAGACCTGAGTCGAAACAAGGCCCCCGGAGTAGACAACATTCCATTGGAACTACTGACGGCCTTGGGAGAGCCAGTCCTGACAAAACTCTACCATCTGGTGAGCAAGATGTATGAAACAGGCGAAATACCCTCAGACTTCAAGAAGAATATAATAATTCCAATCCCAAAGAAAGCAAGTGTTGACAGATGTGAAAATTACCGAACTATCAGTTTAATAAGTCACAGCTGCAAAATACTAACGCGAATTCTTTACAGACGAATGAAAAAACTGGTAGAAGCCGACCTCGGGGAAGATCAGTTTGGATTCCGTAGAAATGTAGGAACACGTGAGGCAATACTGACCCTACGAATTATCTTAGAAGCTAGATTAAGGAAGGGCAAACCTCAATTTCTAGCATTTATGGACTTAGAGAAAGCTTTTGACAATGTTGACTGGAATATTCTCTTTCAAATTCTAAATGTGGCAGGGGTAACATACAGGGAGCGAAAGGCTATTTACAATTTGTACAGAAACCAGATGGCAGTTATAAGAGTCGAGGGACATGAAAGGGACGCAGTGGTTGGGAAGGGAGTGAGACAGGGTTGTAGCTTCTTCCCGATGTTATTCAATCTGTATATTGAGCAAACAGTGAAGGAAACAAAAGAAGAATTCGAAGTAGGTATTAAAATCCATGGAGAAGAAATAAAAACCTTGAGGTTCGCCGATGACATTGTAATTCTGTCAGAGACAGCAAAGGACTTGGAAGAGCAGTTGAACGGAATGGATAGTGTCTTGAAAGGAAGATGTAAGATAAACATCAACAAAAGCAAAACGAGGATAATGGAATGTAGTCGAATTAGGTCGAGTGATGCTGAGGGAATTAGATTAGCAAATGAGACACTTAAAGTAGTAAAGGAGTTTTGCTATTTGGGGAGCAAAATAACTGATGATGGTCGAAGTAGAGGGGATATAAAATGTAGACTGGCAATGGCAAGGAAAGCGTTTGTGGAGAAGAGAAATTTGTTAACATCGAGTACAGAATTAAGTGTCAGGAAATCATTTCTGAAAGTATTTGTATGGAGTGTAGCCATGTACGGAAGCGAAACATGGACGATAAATAGTTTGGACAAGAAGAGAACAGAAGCTTTCGAAATGTGGTGCTACAGAAGAATGCTGAAGATTAGAAGTTTGTGGCAAAACTTGACCAGGAGAAGGGATCGGTTGGTAGGACATGTTCTGAGGCATCAAGGGATCACCAGTTTAGTATTGGAGGGCAGCGTGGAGGGTAAAAATCGTAGAGGGAGACCAAGAGATGAGTACACTAAGCAGATTCTGAAGGATGTAGGTTGCAGTGGGTACTGGGAGATGAAGAAGCTTGCAAAGGATAGAGTAGCATGGAGAGCTGCAACAAACCAGTCTCAGGTCTGAAGACCACACACACACACACACACACACACACACACACACACACACACACCTTGTTTCCACCAAGCTTCCTGGTGAAATAATGCAAATAATATTATTAAACCTAAATGAAACGTATTATTTACAAATGAAATGTTATTTGAAAGACAATTTTATTCTATGTCAAGCGAAAAATATTATTTATTGAAATATGAACGAATGGGGAGAGCCACTTTTGTAGACTATAAAAAAATTATGTCTTCCAAGAAGAAAGGAAAAACATCGATAACGCGCAATAAACAAGCGACAGTGCCGAAAATGCGTAAGATGGCCAGCGTTCAATGCGAGCGATGCTGACACTGGTGTCTCTTTCGTTTAATTTAGGCAGTTGGAAGAGCGTCAAATATAATCGCTCTCAAAAACCAATTAAGTCGTCCAACGTAGCAAAGTTGTCCTGCTTGACTGTATGTTCAAATCGTCCCTCAGCATCACGGACGAGGATGCTTTATGCTACGGATATATGAAGCACAAGAAATTTGACTCTGTTCGTCAGGTGTATTCGATTAGTTGAATCGGTAAAACTCGACCGCGAAAACCAGGTGTCCACTTTCGGTGTTTCCATCTAAAGCAAATTTTACGTTTTAGTAAAATTGTGTAGTAATAGTTATTTGTTCACCATTCACGTCTTAGAAGCAAATAAGGACGTTTTCTGGCTTATTGCGTCGGGCTTCAATGCCTCGCTTATCTAATTTAGCGTGCTGACGCCGAGAACACGCTGTAGCATGTGGAGTGGGGAAGAATGCGGTCTCATTGCTTGAGGCTGTAAAAGGAACCCAGCTCCACTGCCACATCGTGAAATTCACGATGAAAATTACGTAGCAAGACCGTAAGAGTTGCTCAGCCGTAGCTTCCCTTTACCCTTCCGCACCAGATAACGGTAAAAGGAGCCGCAGAAATCGCCCGTGAATAGGCCGCTTGAGACAAAGACACGAACACAGAAAGAAGCCTTCTCATTTGTAAAGGACTCAAGATGCTGGGTTGCTACTTTCCAGCCGTAAGAATATTTAAAATGCTTTAAGGAAAGTATTTACGACTAATTTCTAGAACTAGTATCTGTGAGGCATCGAGAAGGTTAATTCTGCGTCGCTTCTTCAGTTCATTGATACTATATTTTAAATCGGTTGTCATAAATGCAACAGTCTGTCGCCAAATTGCACAATCTTGCCACAGTTAATTACCGAATACCGATTTTACTAGTGTTTTTACTGTCTCAGTGAATATTCATGGCCGGCCGCGGTGGTCTAGCGGTTCTGGCGCTGCAGTCCGGAACCGCGGGACTGCTACGGTCGCAGGTTCGAATCCTGCCTCGGGCATGGGTGTGTGTGATGTCCTTAGGTTAGTTAGGTTTAAGTAGTTCTAAGTTCTAGGGGACTTATGACCTAAGATGTTGAGTCCCATAGTGCTCAGAGCCATTTTTGAATATTCATGCAACCCTGAAAAAGGATCTGTTGCTAGAAAATCATCTACAAGAACGTTTTTCTTTGAGACACGCCGTAGAAGGGCCGCCCGGAAGATTACTGAGGGACTTGTTTATTTAGACTGAGAACGTGATATGGTGGAAAGGCTCCAAAGCGAGTTTGTATAGCTAAGACGCTTTCATCATGGAATAGGTAACAGCTAAAATTCTGAAATGAGTCCGTACGAGAGAAACTTTGGAATAGGAAGCGTACGGGAACAAATGTGCAGGATAATGCTTTGGTCTGGGAAAAGAACACGAAAATTCATTGATCAGAAGTCTGTAAGAACATAGACAGTTGGCTATAGTGAACTGTCTCTAAAAAAAAGTTGTTGCACGACGGATTAAGGATAACAAAATGTTAGATTTCACCATGGGTCCTTCCAGAAGCACTACATTACAAGAAAATCGTTGGATTATTAGAGTGAAACTGACGAATACACGGGAGACAACTGTTGTGACTAGAGTTGTTTGAGACAATGCATCATCAATAACCACCTGCCACCACTAACCACTATTATCTTAAAGGAAGCTGGCTGAACTCGGTGTATCACAAGTCGTTTACCGCAGACCCCACACAACAGGAAACGCGCAGTTGCATGCTGCTGAGCCACTGTCCGCTGAGTGGAATTCGGTGGTGTTCAACGACGAGCCTCCCTTCCCTTTGTTGCCCTCAACCGACGTCAACGTGTCCGTAGACTACCTGCTAAAATGTTACTAGAAGCAGTGATTCTCCAGACGAATATTTCTCCAACTCTTGGAATTATGGCGTGTGGAGCTGTTGGATATGAGAAAACGACTGATTTGGTAATTACTGGAAGGAGGCTGAACGTTTAACAGTATGTGGCACAAATGGGACAGCCTGTTGTGATATGGACAAATGGGACGCCATTAGGACAATATAGGACCGCCCCAAGGCGGTACACACGGCACTTGCCTTGAGAAATGTACTGGTGTTTGACTGTCCCACCTGGTCCCCCGGTTTGCCACCAGCAGAGCATGCCTGGGACTGAGTGAGAAGACTATACTTTCATAACAGTCTATAGTCATAAATCTTCATAAACTGACAAAGCATTTGTTTCAATCATGGCAAGAAATTCATGGTGACATTTGGAGACTGTTTGCTCCTGCGCTTCGGCCGCTGTGACCGAGCGGTTCTAGCCGCTTCAGTCTGGAACCGCGCGACCGCCTCGGGCATGGCTGTGTGTGATGTCCTTAGGTTAGTTAGGTTTAAATAGTTCTAAGTTCTAGGGGACTGATGACCTCAGATGTTAAGTCCCATAGTGCTCAGAGCCATTTGAACCATTTGCTCCTGCGCCACAACGAATGCAGTAGTGCATTTGTGCTTGCAGGATCCCCCACGTCATGGTGGTTTTGATGACTGACACCAGTTGAAAATGGCATGAAAGTTTCAGCATCTAATATCCATTATGTGATGAAAATTTCCACAAAGATCGTTGATAAATAAGGAATTGGTGCTTAATGATTTAACACTTTCCATTTCAATCAGTGTTATGTATAGCTCCTCTCTTCGAGAAACAATCATGTTCCCTCTAGCTTCGATTAAAAAAACTAATGAAATACTGATGAAAACCAGTTCAGTGATTAATTAAGTGATGTAAGTGCAAGGACAAGACAGAAAAAACTACATGAAAAAGAACTGATTTTTTTTCCAATTATTCGCTTTCGGGAAGAGCCCATGCCTCCATCTGAATAGTCGAATTTAAATTATGACAATACGATAGGAAGAACAATACAACATCTTGTGCCGAAGCGGGGAAATTCCCCGACGCATCCGTAAATCGAACGAGGCCACATCCTCCCTGTAATCTCCCCCTTACATGAAAGCACAAAATAATACGATCTTTGTATGTAACTATTATCGCCGAAACTTAGTGAATGTGAAATTTAAGGTCATTTTAAACATACATGTGCGAATGGAGTGGATTGTGCTCTCAAAGAAACATAACTGAAAAAAAATTTCATACAATGCTTGAAGTTCTAATAAGCGGGTCAACAGCACGGAAACTAAGACACAATCTCAGCAGACACTCCAAAATTGTTGTGAGAAACATGAAGCGTAAATAGCTAAAAACGCTGAATGAGTCATCTAACTTATACACTCCTGGAAATGGAAAAAAGAACACATTGACACCGGTGTGTCAGACCCACCATACTTGCTCCGGACACTGCGAGAGGGCTGTACAAGCAATGATCACACGCACGGCACAGCGGACACACCAGGAACAGCGGTGTTGGCCGTCGAATGGCGCTAGCTGCGCAGCATTTGTGCACCGCCGCCGTCAGTGTCAGCCAGTTTGCCGTGGCATACGGAGCTCCATCGCAGTCTTTAACACTGGTAGCATGCCGCGACAGCGTGGACGTGAACCGTATGTGCAGTTGACGGACTTTGAGCGAGGGCGTATAGTGGGCATGCGGGAGGCCGGGTGGACGTACCGCCGAATTGCTCAACACGTGGGGCGTGAGGTCTCCACAGTACATCGATGTTGTCGCCAGTGGTCGGCGGAAGGTGCACGTGCCCGTCGACCTGGGACCGGACCGCAGCGACGCACGGATGCACGCCAAGACCGTAGGATCCTACGCAGTGCCGTAGGGGACCGCACCGCCACTTCCCAGCAAATTAGAGACACTGTTGCTCCTGGGGTATCGGCGAGGACCATTCGCAACCGTCTCCATGAAGCTGGGCTACGGTCCCGCACACCGTTAGGCCGTCTTCCGCTCACGCCCCAACATCGTGCAGCCCGCCTCCAGTGGTGTCGCGACAGGCGTGAATGGAGGGACGAATGGAGACGTGTCGTCTTCAGCGATGAGAGTCGCTTCTGCCTTGGTGCCAATGATGGTCGTATGCGTGTTTGGCGCCGTGCAGGTGAGCGCCACAATCAGGACTGCATACGACCGAGGCACACAGGGCCAACACCCGGCATCATGGTGTGGGGAGCGATCTCCTACACTGGCCGTACACCACTGGTGATCGTCGAGGGGACACTGAATAGTGCACGGTACATCCAAATCGTCATCGAACCCATCGTTCTACCATTCCTAGACCGGCAAGGGAACTTGCTGTTCCAACAGGACAATGCACGTCCGCATGTATCCCGTGCCACCCAACGTGCTCTAGAAGGTGTAAGTCAACTACCCTGGCCAGCAAGATCTCCGGATCTGTCCCCCATTGAGCATGTTTGGGACTGGATGAAGCGTCGTCTCACGCGGTCTGCACGTCCAGCACGAACGCTGGTCCAACTGAGGCGCCAGGTGGAAATGGCATGGCAAGCCGTTCCACAGGACTACATCCAGCATCTCTACGATCGTCTCCATGGGAGAATAGCAGCCTGCATTGCTGCGAAAGGTGGATATACACTGTACTAGTGCCGACATTGTGCATGCTCTGTTGCCTGTGTCTATGTGCGTGTGGTTCTGTCAGTGTGATCATGTGATGTATCTGACCCCAGGAATGTGTCAATAAAGTTTCCCCTTCCTGGGACAATGAATTCACGGTGTTCTTATTTCAATTTCCAGGAGTGTATTTTATAATTTTATGCAAAAGAACTGTTCGTTCCACGAGGAATAACTTTAAAATGGAAAACTGCTGAAATAAAACGCATCGTTTATGTAAATGATGTAATAAAATCATTGTGGAGCACACAGCAGAAAAATATTTACTATGTCATTCACTGAAACCTAAGTAGTCACCTTCTTAAGGATGCTGACCATTAGTTTTCGTGGGCCAGCGCACTACTTAGTTGTCTCTTAAAAGATAATTAAAAACTCAGCATCAAGAAGTATGGAAAATAATGATTTATTTATTTTATAAATAGACTACTCTGTAACAGGCAGAATACGTGAACAAATCTGAAGGTGTTTTGCAGGTGAACAGGATGTCAAATTTCGCACTCGGAGCTGCCACCTCTGCCAGCACCAGCAACTGGGCATCGCGTCGAAATGAATTGGGATAACATATAAGGGCAGCTCTTTCCATGTGATTCAAGTCTATACCAGAGTTCGTTAACAGCAGTGGCTGGCGTGTGGTGGCGTACCAGTACCTCGGCAACACAGGACTAAATGATTTCAAATGGTGAGAAACCTGCAGAATTTGCTGACCATGCCCTCCTTATAGAATTAGGTTAGGTCTCCATGAGCAACGTGCGATCTAGCATTATTTTGTTAAAAGATAGCGTCACCGCCTGACAATGTTCAAGGACCACTCGTCTAAAACCTTGTAGATATTTAACAATTTGTCTGAGCTGGAAACCTGAGAAAATTGTAATACACTCTAAAAAAAAAAGAACGGCAAGAAAAAGCAGAGAGAGAAAGAGAGAGAGAACTATGCCCCACATGGAATTATGCGAATGGAACGGAAATCGAGATATGTGAAGTACATGTACAGCAAACATATTATTACAGTTTTATAAAAATTGGAAGATTTATTCAAGAGAAAGAGCTTCACACACTGAGGAAGTCAGTAAAACTTTGGTCCACCCCTGACCATTATGCAAGCAGTTATTCAGCTGGGTACTGATTGCCAGACTTGTTGGATGTCCTCCTGAGGGACACCGTGCCAAAGTTTGCTCAACTGGCGCGTTAGATCTTCAACCTACCGAGATAGTTAGAGGACTCTGCTCATCATGCTTGAAACGTTTTGAACTGGGGAGAGAGATCCTGCGACCATGCTGGCCAAGTTTAGTTTTGGCAAGCACGAAGACAAGCAGTAAAAACTCTCACCGCGTGAGGGCAGACATTATCTTGCTGAAATTAAAGCGTAGGATGACTTGCCTAGAAGTACAATAAAACAGGGCCTTGGATATTGTTCGACATATCGCTGTGCTGTAAGGGGACCGTGTATGACGACCAAATGTGTCCTGTTATAAAATGAAATGGCAGCGCCGATCAACACCCCCAGATGTCGGGCCGATGTCAGGTGGCAGTCACGTTGATATCCTACCAATGTTTGGGGCGTCTCCAGACACGTCCTCGGCCGAGAATCTCATTAACTGGAGAATAATTATCGTCTGTAATGGGTCCTGCTTCGAACTGAGCCCCGATGATTAGTGAAGACGTGTCTGAAGACCACACTGACGGATCTGGGATATCAACCTGAGTATCGTCCGCCATACGGCCCCAAAAACCAGGAGTGATGGTCTGAGATGCCATTTACATTCATAGCAGGACCACTTTGGTTGCCATCTGAGGCCTCCTAACAGCGCAGAGTACGTCGGAAATATTCTACGCCACGTGGGAGTTCTTACTGCTTGTTTTCGTGCTTGCGAAAACCAGACTTGGCCAGCAAGGTAGGCGGATCTCTTCCCAACTGAGAACGTTTGGAACAATGCAGGCAGGGCCCTCCAACCACCTCCAGATTTCGACAATCTAACGCACCGATTGGACAGAATTTGGCACGATATCCTTCTGAAGAGTATCCAGCATCTCTGTCAATCGATGCCAAGCCGAATAACTCCTTCCATAAGGGTCAGAGGTTGACCAACGCGTTACCAACTTGCTCAGTTTGATTTCTCTTGAATTTATCGTCCATTTTTCTGAAATTGTAGTAATTTTTTTTTTACATGTTCATCACATCTACCGATTTCCAACCCATTCGGATAATTCCTTTGTGGTACGTCGTTTTTCTTCGTCTCAGTGTGTAGTTTAAATCACTGTGAGACCTTGCATTCGTACTCGCCAAGAAGACTTCGAAGACAGCGCACAGCCACGGCTGTCAAAATTACCGACAGGATTGATGGTATTGCGAGTCCTTACGTCAGGTGCTAGGCCACTATGGCGATGAAGACTGCAATCTGGCAGTGTTCATTCCCCTCGGAGCCTCCACATACGGTTACGTCAACCGTGGTGATGTACGCAGAACCGGGAACCCGCGGAAAAGACCTGTCGCCACTGCGGTGTCAAGTGGTGTCGTTAGGCGCGCCTCTGGCGGCACACCTCTTTCTCTGCTGCCGCGTCGATGAAAACCACAACAATGGTTGCCCTGCTAAGAGTCTGCGTTGCTCCAGATGTTATCACATTGCCCGTGCAGATATTTGTTTTAGTGTAAACAAATCCATTTCCAGAATCACGGTACGTAACCTGACTGTACGTTCCCGCACTACAGAGTAAACTGAATGTCTATCGTCTTGGACTATAGTGATACGGCGAACCCAAGATCCTCCATGGAGATGAGTACGGCTATCCTGGAACCATTGAATCCATAACCAGGTGACAGTCATGGGACGTCCACCAACGCGAGTAGAAAAAGAATGCAACGATAAAGCGCAGTCTCGACAGTCCACTACCCTGCGGCTTTCGAATTCCGAGGTGTGCTTTTTCATCTCAAACGCGGAGTGACATGATAATTTTACAAATATTGTATATTCATTTGTGTTTTCTAAATTGAAAACACGCTATCTTTCGTTACATATAAAATATACAAGGCGACCGTAAGTGTGGGACCACTCTTGTAAGACAGAAACCAGTGGATGATCTGGAATTTAGTAAATTAGTACCAGGGGAGAGGGGAGAATTTTTGATGCTATGTTACTATCAAGACTGCCATTTTGGAAATCCATCTTGAATACTACTCGTAACTTTGAAATAAAAACGGGGTCATGGGAATCACTTAACAGAGAATTATGTGTGAAAAAAATGACACCTTTCATTTGATCATAGCTGTTCTCTTAATACAAGCAGAACGCTCTCAGTCTTGATATCAAGGTGGAGGAGACCCCGTGCTATCACAGAAAATATCAATCAACGCCACTGAAAGTTACGAGTTGCCTCTAAGAAAGAGGCTTCCAAAATAGCTGCCATGTCGATAATGTAGGGTCACAGATATTTCCCCCTCTGCCATCTCATACTACTTGACTTCAAATTTCCGTTTGTCGATCTGTTTTTGTTTTACAAGTGTGGTTCGAGAACTGAAGATCACGTTATAGACGGCACTACTTCCAACTGCCTTGAACAGTTGCGTTACTTAAGACTTATCAATCTATAAACCTTTATAATCGCTCTTAATCACGTAGTGGAGCTACTGTTCTGCGTCATGCGTGCCACAACTGGCTCATGAGGCCAATACATCTGCTTTCCGTGATCTTCACCGTATCTGATTTCTCATAGCGGCTGTTAGCCACAACTGGCTCATGAGGCCAATACATCTGCTTTCCGTGATCTTCACCGTATCTGATTTCTCATAGCGGCTGTTATCATGTCAGTATCGTATTAACGTATTCCCGTTAACAGCTATTGTTACAAACGTAGGAGTAATCCATACATACGTTCAACTTTGCGTACTACTAGTTGCTCCGTTCCATTGACGAAGATTAATACCACGATGGCTACCTCCAGCATAAAATACCTCTGATGTAGAACAACCTTCCATTCAGATGAACCAGCTAGGCTATTCACGAGGATGGTGTCCTAAGAAAATTAAATTTGGCGTTGCATGCCACAGACAGTGTAATTTTAGATAGTTTCATCAGATAGCTAGGGTAGAGACCTTGGGTCGAACTCAGATAGTGGGCACCATGAAATTATGGTGGCAAGAAGAATTTGATCGCTACTCCATTAATTAATAGTTATCAACACAAAAACAAAATGTGGGGAATAGATCTAATAATGAATAAGGAAACGGGTATTCAGATGAACTACTATCAACAGAACAGTTAACTATGTACACAAAGCCAAGACCTACCGGCTATGTAGTTGAGGAAGAGACTGAAAGGATGTTTGGATATGGTGCATAAGTTCGTAGCGTTTATCAATAAATTTAATCAACACAACACATACACATAACAGAGATTTTAGTCATCGGTAACATATTCTCCTTTACTATTTACGACAGTCGGCCAACGCGACTGTAGAAATCACAAGGTTTTGAGGCGAAGAACTCGTAGAGCCACGTTTGGAGCGCATTTTCATCCGAAAAGGAAGTTCCTTGAAAGCTGTTCGATAGAGAGAGGAAAAGATGGAAACCTGAGGGCGCAAGATCAAGTGAATAGGGTGGGTGTGGAATGACTTCCCAACCCACCTCCTGTATAGTGCTTTTTGTCAGTCAAGCACAATACGGGTGGCTTTTATCGTGTAGTAGCGTCACTTCACGTAGTCTTTCTGGCTGTTATTCTTGGAGTGCGTCTGCAAGACGTCTCGGTTGTTGAGAATAATGTCAGCAGTGATGGTTACACTTCGGGGAAGTAATCAGTTCCACCAGACGCATGACATTATCTTTTGTGGACACATGCAGGCCTTTTTACTGGTAGTTTATGCTTTTTTGGACTCAACCGTACCTTTACTTTCCTTCCGTTAGCATAAAGACACAATTTCTCGTCACCAGTAACGATAGAGGACAGCAATGGTCGTGTATTTCACTAGGCAATTGACGACGAACAGCAAGAATGCACATATGGCCACCTGCTGACGTTTGTGATTTTGGCCTAGAGCATGTTATATGCATACAACCGATTTTTTTACCTTCCACACTGCATGCTAATGTAGCTCGGTGGTGGAATGATCACAGTTCATCACATTTTCCAGCTCTCGAGTGCACTGACGTGCATCGTTGTGGGTTAATGTGTTTAAACAATCACGAAGGTCTTCCTGGATGTGAAGACTCGATAATGACAATACGATCCTCCTCAAAACGAGAAAACAATTTTCTTGCTCTGCTTTGACCAATGACTTTATCCCCATTCACGGCGCAAATGTATCCGGCTGCCTCCGCTGCTGTCACCCCTGTGTTGAACTCAAATAGAAGAATATGTTGGAAATGTTGCGATTTCTCCACTTGGCACTCCATTTTATAACGTCCACAGCGCCACTCAGTACCTCCAAGTGACAAAATGACAATATGTAAACTCAAATAGCGATAGTGAACTATAAATAAAAAATGAAAATCGATAAATAAATCCATAGCAACGCGAATACCAACATACAGAACAAAGTCTCTATGAACTTACGCACCAACCTGATATACAAGGCACAAATAATTATTCTGTTTATTAATGGAGACAAAAATTTAATTGCGGTCAGTTGCTTGAATTCGGTTGAAGGTAATGGAAAAAACGAAAATATTAGAAAATCATGTACTGGGGGACAGGAATCAAAGGGGAAGCTGCCTGGTAGAATGCGTCGTAGAAGCCACTTTAATCATTATGAAAAGTACGTTTAAGAATGGTGATGTATGTGAGTGAGATCAAGATGAGCCTGAATGGATACAAATAACTGATATATAAGTTTTGCACCACCCCAGCTCCAAGAACTCCTGAAGAGAGACGTTGACTGTTCAGAGATGTCACTAACCCCCCCCCCCCAAAGATGTAAACAACCATGGATGAGATGCGCCTATTGGAGGTGGTCCAACAGCCGGTCAGTTTCAGTCATTTCACCGGGGAGGAGGTACACGGCTCGTGTTGTCTGTAGTTCAACCACGCCAGGACGGTCAATGCCACGGTTCGATCCCGTCCGTATTGTTACTTTGTGCCAGGAAGAGCTCTCAAGAAGGGAAATGTCCAGTCGACTGGGAGTGAACCAAAGCGATGTTGTTCGGACATGGAGGAGATACAGAGAGACAGGAACTGTCGATGACATGCCTCGCTCAGGCCGCCCAAGGGCTACTACTGCAGTGGATCACCGCTACGTACGGATTATGGCTCGGAGGAACCCTGACAGCAACATCACCATGTTGAATAACTTTTCGTGCAGCCACGGGACGTCGTGTTACGACTCAAACTGTGCGCAATAGGCTGCGTTATGCGCAACTTCACTCCCGACGTCCACGGCGAGATCCATCTTTGCAGACACGACACAATGCAGCGTGGTACAGATTGGCCCATAAACATGCCAAATGGACCGCTCAGGATTGGCGTCACGTTCTCTTCACCAATGAGCGTCGCATATGCCTTGAATCAGACAATCTTCAGAGACGTGTTTGGTGGCAACCCGGTCAGACTGCACACATTAGACACACTGTCCAACGACTGCAGGAAGGTGGAGGTTCCCTGCTGTTTTGTGGCGGCATTACGTTGGGGCGATGTACACCGCTGGTGGTCATGGAGGGCGCCGTAACGGCTGTAGGATACGCGTATGCCATTTTCCGACCGATAGTGCACCCATATCGGCAGCATATAGGCATTCGTCTTCATGGACGACAATTCGCGCCCTCATCGTGCACATCTTGTGAATGACTTCCTTCAGGATAACGACATCGCTCGACTAGAGTGGCCACCATGTTCTCCAGACATGAAGCCTATCGAACATGCCTAGGATAGATTGAAAAGGGTTTTTAATGACGACGTGACCCACCAACCACTCTGAGGGATTTACGCCGAATCGTCATTGAAGAGTGGGACAATCTAGACCAACAGTGCCTTGATTAACTTGTGGATAGTATGTCAGGACGAATACAGACATGCATCAATGCAAGAGGACGTGCTACTGGGTATTAAAGGTACCGTTGTATACAGCAATCTGGACCACCACCTCTAAAAGTCTCGTTGTGTGATGGTGCAACATGCAATGTGTGGTTTTCATGGACAATAAAAGGGGGGAAATGATGTTCATGTTGATCTCTATTCCAATTTTCTGTACAGGTTCCGAAACTCTCGGAACCGAGGTGATGCAGAACTTTTCTTGATTTGTGTATATAAAGCAAAGTGTATGTGTCTATTTCTGTGATCCCAAACTCCTGGATCGATTACAACCAGATCTGGCACAGATACAGCTGGTCTCATGAGCAGCAATATGGTGGGATTTCTAACCTACTAGCTCCAATAAGAGTGGAGATGTGGGCAAAAATATGTTTATCAACTCTGTCGTGTAGGCTGCTCTGCGTAACAGCCTTGTTTTATGGTAACAATATTGGCCTGCGAAATCAACCTGCTTTACAGTGCAGTCCATATGTCAGGTTAAAGAAACAGTTGTCTGGGTCCTGACATGTAGGCTTCCCTGCATGACAGATATTTTGTTTTGGAGTTGTATTGGCCTGTTGTATCGACCTGATTTGCGTGGCGGCCTTTAAGGCCAGGGGAAATAATTGATTTTCAAGTCCCTGGTAGTAGACGATACTGAATAACAGGAATGTTATGGGAGTAGTATTGACCTGCTTTATTGAACTGTACTGCAGGGGCTACATGTACTGGTAAGCGTGGCTGGGGATGGACTGAGATGGATAAAGGATGTGATGGACAGAAAGGAGGGAGGACTAGATGGATAGGGAGAGAGGAGGAGGGGAAGATGCATGAGGTATGTGGAAGAGGTAAAAGGGTGGTGGGCAGGTAGAATAATGAAAGGGGGGAAAAGAAATCGAAAGGGAGAGGGGGAGGACGATATGGTCTGAGTGAGGGGGAAAAATACACTGAGAGGGGGTGAAGAAAATGGACAAATGTAGAGAGTGGAGGAGGTTTGGAGACAGAGAGAATGGGGATGATTATATAGATATACGAGGGAGGACTAGGTGGTCAGACAGAGAGAGAAAGAGGTGGACACATAGAGGGGCAAGAGGTGATGTGTTCCGTGTAGGTGCTGGAGGCAAAGCCACAGGGAAAAATTTAGTATTATACAGGCTGTTCGGAAATTCCCAGTACAAACTTCTAGGATCTGTAGAGAGTAGATGATATTTTGTATTGGAACTCACGTCCAGAAACGTACCATTTGGTGCTACAACCATTTGATTACATGTTGGTAACGCGACCGCTTTTAAAAGTAATTCTTCAGGCATAATTTATCATTGATAACTTGTTTTGCAAATCCATTTATTAATAGCCAAATAAACTGCTTGTGTATTCGTTGATGGGTTATCTTCAACGTGATTCAGTACAGCTTCTTCCAGTTCGGGTGTGCGGCGTCTCCTTGAAGCAACGCAATCACGCCTGATGAGGATGAAAGTATCGCTTCTCGTAGCCGTTGCTTAATTGTTGTGAAAAAGGAATACGATGGAGTTGGAAGTTGTGGAGCATATTCTTGATAAAGGCGACGAGCAGCTCTTCCTTTACTGTGAGCTTCACCAATCACAATAAACTTGTCGATGTGTTCTGAAAACGATTTCTCGCTCTTTTTGCTGTAATTCTCACAGACCCTTGAATAAGGATCGAACTAGGCCAAAGAGATAGGACAGACCTCAAATGATGTCAGCTGGTCCAACGTAACAGCCTCCCTCCCCACCATGACGTCCTTGTGGCATACCTGTGTAGCAAACATGTTTTCAAACGGTTGTAGCACGGAAACCGAACTTTTCCAGACTTGGTTTCCTACTCAAAATATTATGTATTCACTCCCTTCTACAAATCCTGGAAGTTTGTACCGGGAATTTCCGAACAACCCTTATGAAAGTAGGCCAACAGCCGTACCGCAGTAGTAACACTGGTTATTGTCAGATCACCAGTGTTAAGCGCTGTCGGGCTTGGCTAGCACATGGATGGGACATCGTCCAGGTCTGTCGAGTGCTGTTGGCCAGCAGGGTGCCCCCAGCCTTTGTGAGGCCAATTGAGGAGCTACTTGATTGAGAAATAGTAGCGCTGGTCACGAAAACTGACAATGGCTGGGAGAGCGGTGTGGTGACCAAATGCCCCTCCATATCCTCATTCGGCGATGCTTAAGATCTGAGGATGACACGGCGGCCGGTCGGCCCCGTTGGGCGATCAAGGCCTGTTCGGACGGTGTTTGGTTTTGTTTCTTCTGTATAAAAAGAACACTGGGATTTTGAAACGCGATTTCAAACTGGAAAGCTTTTCCAGCAGCAGGTGTTGTGGATCTTGAATATGACTTATAGGCTATGGGCTGCTGATTAGACCTAAATAAGTTACAGAACCATATAGAATTAAAGAAATGTATCTTCTTAGAGCCAGTGGTCGCTGTCAGTTTTAAAGAGAGCATTAGCCAAAAATTGACCCGAATAGCAGAAAGGAATACAATTTAAGACGAGTGGGTAGCTTTGAGGAATGGCGTAGTGGAGGCTTCAGAGAAACAGCTAGGCGAAAGGACAAGAGCCAGTAACAATTGTCCGATAATACGCAAGATATTATGTTATGTGAGAAAATATAAAATGCAAGAAATGAAATAAACAAAAGGAAATACAGACGCCTAAAAATGAGACTGGTAGAAAGTTCAGAATGGGAAGACATGCCTGGCTAGAAAAGATGTCTGCATATACAAAAAGTAAGGAAACATTTGATAAAAAAAGGTAGGAGCAGTTGTATGAACATAAAGGGGGCAGATGACAAAGAAGTTAAAGTTGAAAGGCTGAAAAAATATACAGAAGGACTATAGAAAAGAAACACACATGGACAAAATATAGTTGAAAGTTAAGAAGGAGATGAAGATGTTAGGAGCTCACTAGTGGTTTTATTGGTCGCTACGGGTGTGATCACTGCGGAACCTAATATATTGATTGATTCATTGTGATATCATAGGGGTCGGCCGCGCACCGTTACATTACAGCCCGTACATTTAATACTGAATTAATCCTCAAACCTTTGTTTTAGTAAGTAGACACGTTAGTAAATCATATTTAAAGAAGTTAAATAACAAGTAACGAAATAGTTGTAGTTTAATCTAAATAAATGTTTATTAAATAGTGTTCACACAAGCGTGAATGTTGGCCTCAGATGAACTGCAGATTCAAAAGTGAAAAAGCTATTAAAAAGTAATTAATATACAGGGAGGGGAGATAAATATGGAAACACCAAAAATAGACAATATCACGGCGGCCTAAGTAAACCGTTGACATTCAAAACGACTTCAAATCATTTCGGAATTTCATTTCGGAATTTATAAAAACAGGTCTTTCAGGGTTTTCAAGGGAATCTTACACCATTCTTATGGCTAAATAGTGGCAAGCTCACGTAGCGACGATGGAAATGCAAAAACTGACAGAACCGGTCCTGGACGATGCGGGATATGTGAACAGGGGCCTGACGTTTTGGAACATATCATTATCATTGTGGAACAAATATCGTACCATGGGATGGGCCCCATCAGCCAAAATGGTCATGTAATGCTCGGCGGCAATGCTATCTCGTAAGAGTTCCTATGAGGGCCATGGAATACCACGATATGGTTTCCCAAATCATCACCGAACTCTCCCCCCCCCCCCCCCCCCCCGCCCCTCCTTCCCCCATGTTTCACTCTTGGGACGTAAACTCAGTCAGAAGTTGGAAACAGTGTGCAACGAGAATCGCCAGATCAAATAACTTACTGCATTGTAGCATAGTCCGAGTTTTATGGATTCAGCACTACATTTTACTGGTATTGGCATTTGTATAACTGATGAGTGGTTTTGGAGTTTATAACACCCCTGTCTGCTACTGCTATACCATAACCTCGAAACTGGAGGCAGTTTGCAAACAGAATTATTTTGTTAGAGTAATAATGGTATAAAGCAGCAGAACAGTGTTACCCTCCGAGAGGAATTTTGCTAGGTTGACCGTGTTGTACCTAACGGAAATGGCTTATCGGAAATGAAAGTCAGAATTACGTAAATATTCGAATAGTAACAAACAAAATCTTGCCTATCTGCACTGTTCAACGGATAAAGAAAACGGTCGCCAGCCTAACTAGGCAAGAGAATGATTAACATTCTCGTTCAAGAAAAAAGTTATTAGTAACTTAAATGGATAAACACAACCTATACTTTGTCACACGCGAGTGCAGTGAACTCTGACACATACATATGTTTACGGTAAGATTGAAGCTAACAGTTACAGCAGCAGAAACTATTTGCAAAATTATAAGAGATACCGAAACACACTATTAGTTTCATTATTATTAGTCATTTTCTACTGTACCCATATTATTTATCCATTTACTTGTCCACAAACAATACACAGTATCTTACATTATTTCTACACTTTTCACTCTATTCTGATAGAGAAGAAGAAAAGAAGATAGTAAAAGTTCTGAATGATGAAGAAGAAGGTTGGCAGCACGAAAAGAAACGGAAGTAGTGCTGGCAACGACTCGGGTCCCTGGTGCTCGTCAGACACCTGACAATGCAAAGAGTGCATGTCCCCTGAGGCTTAACAACCTTCATCTCAGGACATTTACTTTTAAATACACAACATGGTGCAAACATAAGCCCTTTCTGGTCTCTAAGTATATTAGAAATTAATTATTATCTTGTGGAGTTCTTTGCACTCTCATAAAGTCACCATAATCATCATTATTCATGTTTTCAGATTTCTCACACTACATGCCCCTATCTTCATAATTACACTGGCAACATTAAGTATTCAATTGAAAACAAACACTTCCTAAGCAAAGTCAAACTGAACACTACAGTAAATAAGCAACAACCTGCCACAGGCCTCAAGATCAACAAAACAATAATTCACTTTCAGGTAACACTCAGATACAAAAATAATAAAGTCATGCATTATATTAACAATATATATACATACATCCTGCCCCCATTCTCTTTATTAACAAGGCAGTCGTCTATGGTTCATAAAACAGTCACTTAAATCTGGTGGTTTTTTTTTAGGTCTCCTATCTTCTACATCTTTCACTAACCCATTCAGATCTTGCCAACGTTTTGTTTCATCCGATGGCTTTTTAGGTCTTGGAATTTCAAAGTCTTTAGCAAGGTACATGACCGGCTGTTCTGCTATTATTTTATCAGGTGGTTCTTTTTGTTCTTGTAATTCACACCCATTCAAAACAATTGGTTAAGGCTTGCCCCAGTATAGTATCATCTGGAGGTTCCTGCAAATTATGCACCTGTGTTACATTACTGAATAATTCATTCGGTTTTGGCCCAGTTGTACTTTCTGTATCTTGCTTTGGAAAAATGTCACTAATTTTCTCATATCCTCTGTCTGTAAAAGTATATTCACTTTCATTTACACCTGAAAATTCATCTTCACTGGAGTCATCACTACTCTCTTCCTCACCATCAGATTCACTTAAGTACGCGACTTTTGAGCAATAGGGAAAATTAGTATACTCATTCTAATCTGTGTTCATATACCCTTCATCATCTGAACTATCACTGATTTCATTTTAGTCATCAGATTCTAGCAGGAAAGCAACTTTTAGACAGTGGAGCAGATTATCACTAGATTTTTCAGCCACTTCGTTTTTCGACTCATTTTCTACACAATGCATACCGCTTGGACACTCAGGTACTTCTGTTGAATTACTTTGAACGATCTCAGCCTTAGTTTCGTACATAGTATACTCATCATATACACTGATAACCTTCGTTTCACTGATTCCTTTACTATCAGTTTCAGATAATCGTGCGAAATCCCTACCAGACCCTTCTGTATTCGAGCCACAAAACACCTTTCCATCAACAATAATTTCACCTGCACCGTTTATAATGTCATGTTTACTAACGTCCTCCTTTACATCACTTTCACCTATTATTAGCTGTGCACACGTCTTTTGCGTGGCATATTTCATCATAACCTCCCCTACATCTATGTCTTTGACCTCACACACATTATTAACAGTACAAATATCCTCCTTTTCACTCGCATTTTCTAGCTCACTTTCATTATTTAATAATACCTTTTCACACGATTCCGACCTTGAAAGATCATTGAATGACATATCAATTTTTTCGATAATTCTGTTGCATTGCATTTCGATTTGTTTACTTTGTGCTGCCATTTGTGCAGATATATCATCATAGTGCGCTGCAAACTGTTGCCCCAGTGCTGCAATTTCTGTAGATATATCGTCATAGTGCGCTGTCAATTGTTGCCCCCGTGCTGCGATTTGTGCAGACAACATTTTTAGCAATTCTGTCACATCTAGATTCTTTTCACTTTTAGTTTCTACAGCATTTTTGTGTTCAAATTCAACATCCCTTGCTGTTTCCGGTGATTCTAACATATCCCTCCATTCGTTAGCATAGCCAATGTCTTTAGCAACATCGTCTGTTTCACCTTGTTTAGTGTGTGCAGTGTTTATAGCTCGGATCGGTTTGTTTACGTCCGCGTGATAACGTCCGTAATTTAATTCGCGCGTGATGCCATCTGTTGGTGCGCTGCCTGAACTGCTCTCGATTGCATTCTGCTCTCGCGTATTTAGTTTCATTTCTAGTTTCCTGTCCATTTTAGTTGCTATTAAGTATTGATACCTTTAATTTTCAATTTAAGCTGAACTTTCACTATCCGTTATGTCAAATAATGTACAGGTTCGTGCCGCTGGACGTTTTATGTTCACTCTATGTTTGTAAAATTCTAACTACTTATAATTTTTTCTGTCTGTAGGTGCAAACTGAACAACGTCCTGTCACGCGGCGCCACGGATAACACTCCCGTCTGCTACTGCTGCACCACAACCTTAAAGTTGGAGGCAGGTCGTGAAATATAACTATCTAGTTAGAACAATTATGGTATTCAGGCTTTAAAGAAATTATGGTTTTTAAAATTAGTGGTCTTTCCGTTACTTGTTACCGAGCATTAACACAATAGACAAACTGTGGATCCTTTTATACTATTAATATGCACTTATAATACACAAGAGAGACAAACACTTAGCAAACATGAGTATATAACGTTTCACAACTGCAGCTTTCTACTTTTACTACAGTGAGACACAAAATTAACATATATGTAAGATACTGACTCACCTTCTGCGATTTACAATAAGCAGTAATGTGATCATTTACTAAGCAAAACTTTATAAGCCTCAGTCTTAAGAACTTTTAATTTGAAGTTGGCAACAACACATTAATAAGCATTTTTACTAGGAAAATTATTTTCAGCAAGCATCATTAACTTTTACTCACTCTCTTGCCTCATTAACTTTAACTTTCTCTTTACTATGTTCAAGAGGCATTAATTAGAAAAAAACACTGGTTTTTAATGTTCTTTCAGTAGGGACACTCGGTAATCACTTTAGTTCAAACGGAGAGGAACCTGAGAGGTGTTATGATAAGGAAAAAATCAAGGTAGGTACATCAATTCAGTTATAAGTTACCTTATATTTACTAAAATGTAAACTTTCACGGCCGGAAATATCATGTCCATTATAATTATCCGGGCTGTTATGCCGTGGTCGGTTGATGAATGCTGTGGTGATTCCCAACGTTTCGTCTCCGACTGCGGGACACATCTTCAAGGGGGTCCGTAGCTTGATGGAAGGTCCAACACACACACTGGCTCGCTACTGACTGCCGCTAAATTCAGTGTCCGCGCGCCCCCGCGCCGCGGCGTGACGTCACGTGTTTTGAAAACGTCAGTGCAATTGGCCGCTGTCCGTCGCCGTCGATCGCCGTTGCCATCACCCAGTAGTGGACGAGTGGTACACATCTTCTTTAACACCGGCATCCATATACCGTTTAATTTGACGCCCTCCTCCTTTCGGTTGAAATTATTTGGGTGTTTAGCGATTTCGATCGCCTCCCTGTAGAGCCTTTCGTAATATCCGCTCGTGGCCGCTAGTACTTGCGTCTCCTCGTAACGAATATTGTGGTTCCCTGGCTGGAAAGCATGCTCCGCAACAGCTGATCGTTCCGTTTCTCCTCTTCTACAATTTCCCTTGTGCTCTTCCAAACGTTTAGAAACAGTTCTTTTAGTGGTACCCACATAAACATCACCACAGCTGCATGGGATCCTATACACTCCAGATTTTTCCAATGGTTTGCGAGCGTCCTTGGCAGGCCTAAGGTATTCCTGTATCTTCCTGGTAATTTACAAGCCCCAAAATCTGGAGTGTATAGGATCCCATGCAGCTGTGGTGATGTTTATGTGGGTACCACTAAAAGAACTGTTTGTAAACGTTTGGAAGAGCACAAGGGAAATTGTAGAAGAGGAGAAACGGAACGATCAGCTGTTGCGGAGCATGCTTTCCAGCCAGGGAACCACAATATTCGTTTCGAGGAGACGCAAGTACTAGCGGCCACGAGCGGATATTACGAAAGGCTCTACAGGGAGGCGATCGAAATCGCTAAACACCCAAATAATTTCAACCGAAAGGAGAAGGCGTCAAATTTAACGGTATATGGATGCCGGTGTTAAAGAAGATGTGTACCACTCGTCCACTACTGGGTGATGGCAACGGCGATCGACGGCGACGGACAGCGGCCAATTGCACTGACGTTTTCAAAACACGTGACGTCACGCCGCGGCGCGGGGGCGCGCGGACACTGAATTTAGCGGCAGTCAGTAGCGAGCCAGTGTGTGTGTTGGACCTTCCATCAAGCTACGGACCCCCTTGAAGATGTGTCCCGCAGTCGGAGACGAAACGTTGGGAATCACCACAGCATTCATCAACCGACCACGGCATAACAGCCCGGATAATTATAATGGACATACGTTATATTTGTGCACACTAAAATATCCAATGAGCTGATCCTTCACTGTACATTATTATAGCATTCCGATACAGTGAATCGCAATGTGGTGGCAACTGCATGTTGGTAGGTGGATTTGCAGGCAGAATTGCTGGACTCTGTCCCTTCTTGGTGGCGATGATGAATACCAATTCCCGAATCGTTCCAGCTATTTATCCATCCATCCGAGGCACGGGAAAGTGGCAGAAAAAAACCTCTCTCGGAACCAGCACAATATACAACATTAACATGGCAGTGCACAGTTAGGTAGCTCGTCCCCGACTCGTAGCTCGTACCCGACGCGTAGCTTGTCCCCGACTCGTAGCTTGTCCCCGACTGACTGTTGTTCCACCTTTCCTACCTAGGCCAACCACAATTTGCGCGCGCTACACAGATCCGTTCCCGAGGGGAACCACTACACCTTTTACATACAAATTAACTAAGAACCCTAAGTGAGGATCAGCAGTTTACATAACAGCAACCAAACACATTAAATAAAACAGAACATTTTCACATTTTGACATTTCTACCAAACATTATTCACACAAAATTACAATCATATACAGTAAGTTTTGTTCCCTCCAAATGGGACAAAACATTTAAATGACAGATACACTACTTTGCATAGAACCAAACCATGACATCAAAGTTTGTACAAAGAAAGAAGTATACAATTTTATGTTATTGATTCAAACAAACACATTTACAGAAGCACAGCAATGTAAAATTAAATGAAACAAAAGCAAAATAAATCAGTACAGCATTAGAGCTATGGTGTTACAAGTTCCATTTCGCCCTGCAGTTCCCTTCCTATGGAACTCCCGTCGTGTTGTTTTTTTCTGTTGAGAGAGTTCGTGAAAGCGACTCTCAGTTCTGCAGTGAGTTTTGCAGCTGTTACCCTCTCATTTTTCGTCACAATCGTTATCAGTGTAAGTAGGCTGTTTATGTTTTCTTTATGTAAGTAGGCTGTTTATGTTTTCTTATTGGCAACGTTACGTAGCGCTCTGTATGAAATTCACTGGCTGTGCTGTGTGCAGTCTGTGGCTAGTTTGCATTGTTGTCTGCCATTGTAGCATTGGGCAGTTGGATGTGAACAGCGCGTAGCGTTGCGCAGTTGGAGGTGAGCTGCCAGCAGTGGTGGATGTGGGGAGAGAGATGGCGGAGTTTTGAAATTTGTTATACTGGATATTATGAACTGCTATGTATATTATGATTTTTCAACACTATTAAGGTAAATACATTGTTTGTTCTCTATTAAAATCTTTCATTTGCTAAATATCCCTATCAGTAGTTAGTGCCATCAGTAGTTTGAATCTTTTATTTAGCTGGCAGTAGTGGCGCTCGCTGTATTGCTGTAGTTCGAGTAACGAAGATTTTTGTGAGGTAAGTGATTTGTGAAAGGTACAGGTTTATGTTAGTCAGGGCATTGTTTTGTAGGGATTATTGAAAGTCAGATTGCGTTGCGCTAAAAAATATTGTGTGTCAGTTTAAGCACAGTCTTGTACAAATTTTTCTAAGGGGACGTTTCATATGTCGACCCTTAACCGAGGATACCTCACTGGAATCTTCTGATTTTTTCTTGTAGTTTGTGTAATTAGTGTAGATTTTGTTTATTGCTAGTGCGTAATTGTATTGAGAATCTCCTTTGTAGTTGCAGGCTTTCATTGTTGTACAGTAAAACAGTTGTGGCATGCATGTAGATTTGCACCAAGTATTTCGCAGCTGCGCTTGCAATTAACTAGATATTATTTTCAGTGCTATGTTAATGTATTCCCCTATTTTTGCTCTTCAAATTGTGCTTTTCTGTGTTATCGTGTGAAATATTGTGACAATAATGGCGTGTGAAAAACGTAATACTAGGCTCCAAAGCAAACTGAGAAATGACAGTGAAGACTAAAGCAGTGTGTTAGCGCCACCGTGTAATGAAGTAACTAATGTTCAAAGTAGTAATTTGGTAATTGTTCATAGGGAAATGGAGCGGGCGGCAAATAATGGCGTAGACAGTGAAACAATTAGTGAACAGGGAAGCATTATCGATCGATCGGTCGGCAACAGCTTGCCTCAGGAATCCGAAATGGCAGGACACAATCTTGCAAATATTGTAGACTCAGGTTTTGAGTTCTCACCGCTTTCTCAAATGAGTCAAGACACATTTTCCGCTTGTCAAAATGTGAATGTTGCCGGTGAAAATTCACTACCGAAAAGCACTGAGGAACATGTTTCATACACCAGTGCATTGTTATTACAATTAATGCAACAAATGGGACAAAAGCTTCAAAAGTTAGACACAATGGAACAAAATCAGAGACAAACACAGCAACAGTTAGACACAATGGAACAAAATCTTCAAAAGTTAGACACAATGGAACAAAATCTTCAAAAGTTAAACACAATGGAACAAAATCAGAGACAAACACAGCAAAAGCTTCAAAAGTTAGACACAATGGAACAACACCAGAGACAAACACAGCAACAGTTAGACACAATGGAACAAAATCTTCGGAAGTTAGACACCACACTTGAACAAACACGTGAAGATTTAACTACTGAGTTACATAACATTGAATCTAAATGTCAAAAAGTCTGTAATGACGTAAAAACACAAATTTGTGAGCATTTTCAACCCATTTTTTCGCGGCACGAAAATGCATTACAGAATCACGAGGCAGCCATAAAAGAACTGCAAACTATTATTCATGAAAATCATGAGACCTTGCAGGCTAAAAGTGACTCAGTTGCATCTACCGATTCGGTTACGCAACTTTCAAAAACTCAAGAAAACTTAAAGGATACAGTAGATACTCTGAAAATTGGTTCAGAAAGACACACTGAGGAAATGTGTTCACTATCGGAGAAAGTAGCCGAACTTTCGGATCAGGTCACTAACTTATCTACGAAGGTAGATGATAATCTGAATGACACAAAACCGGTAGTCTTTAATGACACAGAAGAGTGCGAACAAATTAGGAAACTGAAACAAAATCTGAATCAAATTAATACGCAACACCAAAGAGAAATCCGGGAAGTACAAGATCAGCTGACACAGGTAATACAAGATTTACGTATTTCAGAGGACACTCGCGCTCCAATACGGGAAGAGGGACATAGAAATACGGAACAGCCACAAAATAATAACACAGGGCACTTCGGATATTATGAAAGAAATTGGCAAGGTACACCGAATTTTGAGATGGAACCGCCGACACGACGTAACAATGACCGACATGCGACTCGCCGACACGATGATTTTGATTATAAGCTGTTCATTACTACATGTAAATTCAAAACGTTTAAGAATTCTGGCAACGACATTCATCCACAAGCATGGCTTCATCAATTTTCTCATTGTTTTCCTCCCAACTGGTCATTGGAGCACAGGTTAGAATTTATGTGTGGCTACTTGGAGAATGAACCAGCTGTAAGAATGCGATCGGTCATTCACGATTGTCACAGTGAAGGAGAATTTTATCATGCCTTCCTCTCAGCATATTGGTCTCAAGCTACACAAGACCGAGTAAAACATAGCATCATAGTGATGAAACACTTTGAACAACCTGAATTTTCTAGTCTTGTCAAATATTTTGAAGACATGTTGCATAAGAATCAATATCTTTCAAATCCATACAGCCCTTCAGAACTCATCCGCATTTGCTTACTGAAATTGCCTGAACATTTAAGAAATATTATTTTGGCAGGACGTTGCAAAGACGACATTGACGCTTTTCAGGGACTCTTACAAGAACTAGAAATTGACACAGACAGTCGCGGGATGCGAAAACAGGAAAACAATAACTACAGGCCACATCCGTCACAATTCCGTGACGACAGAAACAATAACTGGACACGACAAGTCTATTCTTACAACGCAAATCGTGACCAAAACAGACACCACCCATATGACAACCACTGGCAGAGTAGTAATAGTTACAGAGAAAGATCGCATTTCCGTAGTAATGAATATGACAGAGACAATCATAGAAACAGACAATTTGGCAACCAGAACTATTATTATCACGGGAGACAGAATAACTTCAGACGCTACAGTTCAGCGCGCAGTTACAATTCAGGACGGAATTCCCCAACACGTGACCGGAGAGAAAGAAACTATAGAATGTACCGACATGACGACAGACGATATAATCGTAACGACAGACCTGAATTGCATCAGAACTGTCGAGATAAAAACAGAGCAGGGCCCTCTCGACAAAGTGCATTTGTAGAAGTTAGGTCTCCAAATCCCAATAATGACGCGCGCCATCAAAGAAACAGACAATGACTCGCACCGGCAGGCTGCCGCGCGCGCCAGCTGGCTCAGAGAAAAATAACATAGACGCTAACCTTGAGAAAAATTCCAGTATTCCTTACCGACATATACCACATGCTAATTACGTGCCAGTTGAAACTCTGCGTACTAGGAAGAGTAAAGGTTTACACCACATTTCACATGTAAAACCGTTTATTGAAAGATAATCTGCCTTTTAACTTTGTCTTTGCAATATAACTTTTCACTTTACATTACTAGTATGCTTTGTCAGACTTAGAATCTGTTTGCGGTGTTTCTGTTTCATATCTACACAGTTTTTCTGTATTATTCTGGGAAGTAAAACATGTTTTAGTAGTAACTTTTGTGGTATAGCTACAATGAGACAGCCTTTTCCGTAGCACAGTAATACGTTACAGCACAGTAATTTCTTCATCACAACAATAAGCGTAATAACTAAGATATCTATACGCAAAGCATTTCACTTTTGTTTATCATGAGGTAAGTACATTGACTTCTGCAGAACTTAGCTTTCGGAGGACAATAACTACGACACTTCCACAGAGATTATCTTACAGCAAGAAGCACATTTAGCGCTACAGGACACGTATTTGAGTGATTAATTTTGTGCTTAAATCATTTATTTTTAAAGATATTTGAAGTACAATGATACAAAGGTTTTCCGTAATACATTTCATTCCATTCTTGTAATCTGTAACACCTGAGGTTATAATTACATTAATCCTCAGGGGGGTAAACGCTTACTTTGTGTACCATGTGTCTGGCAAGCACAAGGAGCCCTAGCTAATATGGTATTTGCTTATACAACTTTACACATCGGTACCATATTCCTCTAACACATAATTACACAGCTATCTGATCATTTAACTGAGAGAGACAACCGTTTCTTTTTACTACATCAGTGACAGATGTTTACGCAATTACACAGTTGGATAACTTGACACTTTTGAAACTGTATTTTGTCTGTACTTTGTGAACTGTTCATATTTTTTCGGAACCATTGTGATACTACGAGAGCTTTGAATGATATATTTGGTAAGGGAGCATGATTTTCAAGTACTTTTGAAGTAGATGACACCATTGAAATGAGCAGAGAATTTTCTTTAGGTTTTGAAATTATTGCAAAAAGCTACGACGTTTTTGAGATTTGACTGAGGTGTTATGATGTTGTTTTTACGACGACGATGTGTATTATGCTGTTGAGGTATGTTTATGATCAATAAGCTGATGTTATATGAGGAATCTGATTATGCTATGTAGTTATTATGATGAAATATTGAAGACGTGTTGATGAATATGAATATGTATACGTGTAATAAGGTAAGGAATAATGAGTAGTGGTTAGGGACTCTGGTTTGTGAATAAGGTTGTTGGAAACCAAGAATCGTACTTGAAGAGTTATGAAATGTATGTAAATGCTTGAATGTATCACAATGCCGACGAAAATTTTTTGGACACTGTTATATCAATAGGATTTTGTTTCTACAGATTTGTAACGCAAATTCTTGACCTGTGAAATATTTTTATATGAGACTGTCACTGTAGCGGAAACTGCTGTCGTAAATATTTCAGTAAGAAAGTTAAGTGACCACCTGCACGTAATGCATCGTGGGCACCCAGCTGTGTCAGACGCCTGGAGAACAAGCCTTTTCGGAAGCACAGGTAGAAAAAAAAGAAAGGGGAGGCCATTATCCTCGCTATTGACATTTCCTTGTTGAAAGCATACTGTGGAGCTCGTAATTTATGATTTTTACTAAAATGCCTAATGAAATGATGAGAAACATTTTACATCTATTGTCTTTGTAGTTGAGAGATTGCTCATTTTGTTTAATATCTGGTTTCCAGCTGTGTTGCAGCATTAGTTTTATAAAATAAACTTAGATGCATTTGCTAATGTGAACACTTTCTGTCAACAGATCTATTAAATAATTATTTTATGATCCACATTCTTCGAAAAAGGAGCTCTTGGAACGGAAAGAACAATAAGAAGGGACTGATAACAATAACTGCATATATATTTTTCTTTTCAAGTACTTGGTAATTTTTTTGTAGAATTAGTTTTTGTGGTGCACCACTTTAATTACATAGACATTAAGATGTGAATATACATTTCCCTTATCTGCATTGTTGTTTTTGCTGTAATATTTGTTCTGCTGGAGCAATGTCATGTTTAGGTATAAGTTACTGCTGTTTGCCAGGCATAGTGTTCCTGAATTTGACTTTGTATTACGCTGTTAAGCCAGTTTTACTACTGATTTGTTTTTCTTGTTTGCTGCACAGTGCCTTATATTAGTTGTAATATTGCAATTGCTTTGCCTATTTAAATTTTTTTTGTCATTGATGTTTGTGTTAATTGTTTTGTGATGCTGCATTGCCTCGTTCCTTAGTTTAGCATCTGAGCTCAGTAGATTTAAGTTAGCTTAAGAAGGGGGTAGCCTATAAGAGAATGAGTTGCGATGAATTTGAAGAAATGCACTTAGAGGTTATACGAGAAAAATACAGAGAGCATGCTTGAATAGGATTTTTTTGGTGGAAACAAATGTTGAAATAAGACGAAAAATCTATGGAATGAAGTTTTGGGTTGGACTGCAGTACCAAATGTTACACTGAAAACGAACCCTGTCCTTTCCTTTTGTGTTATCCCACTATTTGTTTGTGTACCCTCGTGTATTTGTTTTCTTCCTGTCTCTGTGTATTTTCATAGAAGTTTTTCTTCTTCTAATACTAAGCTATATTCACTATGATGAGGAATACTGTTATCCTCGAATATAATTGGCATTAATAATATGTTATTTACCTTGTAAATATGCTTAGACATTATTTCTTCTGTTTCGTTTTAATGCTCATGTGTAAAGTTGATGTTTCAAAAGTTATTCTGATCTTTTATGTATTTACTTATGTCATAATTCCTATAACACTGATGTATATGTTTATTTCTATTCTTTTGTAAAGCCTGTATTACTACAAATGTTATCTGTATTGTTATGTTTTTAATGATGTATTTTGTACCTTTGTAATTGTATTCTCATGTTATAATATTGTAATTGACACCAGTTCATCAAATTAAGTAACTTGTAAGTTACATTTCGCTGCACACGTTTCTGTTGGTCATAGTATATGGACAATATGTGAGAAGTAGGGACTGATAGTGTTTGCACATGTGTTAATAATTCAGCAAGGGGCTGGATAACAGCATTGCTGGTTCTAAGGACAATTCAAAAAACTTTGTGAGTGCACAAGTGGTGGTTATGGACTTGCTATCTTCTCTGCAAGACTCTTCGATGGTGATTGTGCACCTACACAGTCGCAACAGATGGCTGCTGGCCGTCTCTACAAGGACTACAGTGGGTCTGCATCTTTGATGACCCATCAATACCACTATTTCTACAAGGACTACAGTGGGTCTACACCTTTGCTGACTCACCAATACCATTATTTCTACGAGGACTGCAGTGGGTCTGCACCTCTGGTGGCCCACCAATACCGTAATTTCTACCAGGACTACAGTGGGTCTGCTCTGTGATGACCTACCTACCAATATTCTTCAAAAGTTCGAATGACTCTGCTGTGGGTTTGCTCTGTTGTGGCCCATTACCTGTCTGCATGTCGAGAGTCAGCACTGTCTTTCCGTTGGAAGGACAACACTACTTCTTCAAGACTGCATGGAAATCCACTACTTACCTGTGCATTGTCTTTTACTGCTCAGACTTTGAGAAAAGAAACGGCAGTTTTACTCTGATGAATGATCAGGATTGTCCTTATGGAGTGTGAGAAAATTTTAACTTTTGACCAACATTGTATCAATAAGTGTGTGCATTTGATATCTTTGTTATTGTAATTATGAAAAATTTTTTCAAATCTGTATTGGCCAGTGCCCAAAACAATTTGTCAAATTTTTTGTGGGGAGCATGGGGGCTATGTAAGTAGGCTGTTTATGTTTTCTTTATGTAAGTAGGCTGTTTATGTTTTCTTATTGGCAACGTTACGTAGCACTCTGTATGAAAATCACTGGCTGTGCTGTGTGCAGTCTGTGGCTAGTTTGCATTGTTGTCTGCCATTACAGCATTGGGCAGCTGGATGTGAACAGCGCATAGCGTTGCGCAGTTGGAGGTGAGCCGCCAGCAGTTGTGGATGTGGGGAGAGAGATGGCGGAGTTTTGAAATTTGTTATACTGGATATTATGAACTGCTATGTATATTATGATTTTTCAACACTATTAAGGTAAATACATTGTTTGTTCTCTATTAAAATCTTTCATTTGCTAACTATGCCTATCAGTAGTTAGTGCCTTCAGTAGTTTGAATCTTTTATTTAGCTGGCAGTAGTGGCGCTCGCTGTATTGCTGTAGTTCGAGTAACGAAGATTTTTGTGAGGTAAGTGATTTGTGAAAGGTATAGGTTAATGTTAGTCAGGGCCATTGTTTTGTAGGGATTATTGAAAGTCAGATTGCGTTGCGCTAAAAAATATTGTGTGTCAGTTTAAGCACAGTCTTGTACAAATTTTTCTAAGGGGACGTTTCATCAGTTATCGTCTGTCACGACCACGCAACCCACGCTTTCGTCCGCGTTGTGGCTTAGTGGATGGCATTTACCGCTTTCCCTGGATGCGATATACATCTTCGGTTGGTGCTTCTTGAAACATCACACATTTCTGTTACTTTGGCTACGGATACACTTACCGTACGAGCACCAACAATTACTCCACGTTCGAAAACGTTTAGGGCCAACATAAAGCACTCACTACTAGTCAGAACACTGTTCCCACCACGACTGAGGACATGGCACAGTTTCCATTCTTGGCCAAATACGGCGGTGCCACTTTCAGGCTTGTCTAGCATCTCAATTTCTGTTAAAGCATGCATTTCTCCCTGCGTTTCCGCATTTTCGTAGGACGAGCCAAGCATCAAATGCATAAACACGTGCGAGAAAAGTTCATTTAACTGTACAATAATTTACGAAAATCAGCGAAACATTCAGATCCTGAACATGCAGTTTCACACTATGAGTAGCGAGGTAATCCAAAGTTCGTTATCCTAAAATAACCACTGTGAAAAAGAAGCAACAAGTCCATCACACGAAAATTAGTACCAGGTGCAAAATTACTACAGTTCACAGTTGTCTCAAATCTCATAAACAAAGTTAAATTTTCATACAGTTCCTCAAAGATAAAACCAAAAACAAAGTCAAAAAATATGAGTTCAGAGAAAAACTTACACTTAGGTGACAAAAGTTATGGGACACCTACTAATATTGTGTGCAATCTCCTTTTTCCCGTCTTACTGCAGGAATAGGAGGATGTGTCATTGACTCAACGACTCTTTGGAAGTTGTGAGTTAACGAACATTTCGCTCTCATTTAAGTATATTGCCGAAAGTGTCAGCCTTCAGGGGTTGTGAAATGAACCCTGTCATCCAGGACCGGATGCCACAAAGGGCGCAGATTCACCACGAGATGGGGAAACTTACAGGCGTATATTGTCTATTGAGGCCTAAGCGTTGTAGTGTGCGAGGGAGACAGACGAGAACCTACGTCATAGGGAAATCCAGTTGCAGCCGTTTGTATCCAAGGAGATGTAGCAGTATTAAATATGGCTGACCTAAGATCGGCCATAAAGGGAAATATTTATGAAAATTATTTAATTCTGTAGTAATGCAGGGAATGAAGCCACAGTAATTTTAACGTTTCATCCTCCATAAATTTTCATGGCGATCCTAATAAAACTTGAATACTCATCATATCTATAATAGTTTAGGATTTACTGTTAAAGTGAAATTAACAAGTTTTGTAACAAAGACCTGAATCCTAAAATCTAAACGCTTTGGTCTATCTTAACGATAGACGTTTCATATAGAAGTGCATCTGTAAAATGACAAATGTTATAAATATCAACTCTGTAACTTCATTTGTTGAAAAGATGTAGTAATTTAAATTATCAGTATTTTCAGCTAAGCATCAGATCATTTCCTCCACACAAAACACATGAACGAAGACAGCATGACACCTTATTGAATCATTAGGTAATAGAACACTTGTTGTAAAGTTTAGTGCATAATAGTTACTTTTGTTCTTTATTGAATTATCAGAAAGCACATTGGTGAAAGGCTACTGGCCAGGACATTCAAAGTTAAGAAGGAAATAGTATTGGTTTTATGTAAAAGAATTTAGCGATAGATATTATTTTTACTTCATTAAGAACGTGAAAGTGGTCAAGCTTTGATTATTTAAATATGTTAAAATGTAAACTAATGTAGAAGAAGCTGAAGCCAATAAGACAGACAGCTTCAGGAAAGGCAACTGCCCTAGTCAGTTGAGCGAGTGTGTTCGGCGCGTGGGAAACGCCGCCGGGAACGGGCAAAAGGACAGTGCTGGTGCAGACGCGAAAGCGGGCAGTTTGGCTGGAGACACCAAAGTGGAGAGTTCTTATCTACATACCAAAGGGAGACGCGATAGAGGACGGTCGGTCTTTAGGTAGCTAGGAAGTGAAACGACTCAGAACATTTCGCGTTGTGTGGTATCGCGGGACTTCGTCTCTGAGCGGTGAGCAGCCGTGCGCCTGGTATGAACTCTTAACTCTTCGTGAAGATAACGAGATGGAATATTAGACTTGTATTTTACGATGAGATTGTGGATTATCAAACTGTGGCAAATGGATATGCACTCGAGTGTAATAGTAATTCTAAGTACGACCAATTTCGCTATTAGTTTCCTTTCTGAAAAAAACAATATTCTAACCAAATCGCAACTGTGTGGCCTACATCATTTATGGGTCGTTAATTTAGTTCCCGATATTATTTTTACTGTTATTATATGTTATATTAACTTTGTATTTCGCAAACTTGCCATCAGCCAGACAATTTAACCAAAGGGTCACAAGTGTCTAATTTAGGGCGTGTAATGCGAAACGTGCGGTTCAACACCTAGACCAGTTTGAGCCAAGACATTTCGATGAAGGGGAACCGCATGTGAGTCCGAACATCTTTGGGATATTAGTTTGCAGGCCCCTCCTGAAATATTGAGCCATGCTGCCTCTATAGCTGTCCAATACTGCGAAAGTATTGCCTGTGCAGGATTTTGTGCACGAACTGACTTCTCGCTTATGTCCCATAAATGGTCGATGAGATTCATGTCGGGCAATCTGAGTAGCTAAATCATTCGGTCATATTGTCGACAATGTTCTTTAAACCGGCAGCGAACAGCTGTGGTCCGGTGACATGGTGCGTTGTCATCCATAAAAATTCCGTCGTTCTTTGGGAACGTGAAGATCATGAATGGCTGCAGATGGTCTCCAAGTAGTCGAACATAAGTATTTTATGGAGCTACCACCAGCTTTCACAGAGCCTTGTTGACAATCTGGTCCATGGTTTCGTGGGATATGGGCCGCACTCGAACCCTGCCATCAGCTATTACCAACTGAAATTGGAGTTCTCAGTCGTCTGGGATCCAACCGATATGACCACGAGGCCAGGAGAGGGGCTGCAGGCGATGTCCTGCTGTTAGCAAAGGCTGTCGCGTCGCTCGTCTGCTGCCATTGCCCATTAACGAAAAAAATTTTGGTTCACTGTCGTAACGGATACGTTCATCGTAAGTCTGACATAGAATCCTGCAGCTATTTCACGGAGTGTTGCTTGTCTGTTAGCCTGACAACTCTACGAAAACGTCGCTGCTCTCGGTATTTAAGTGAAGGCGGTCGGCCACTGCGTTGTCCGTGGTGATCGGTAATCCCTGAAATTTCGTATTCTCGGCACACTCTTGTCACTACGGATCTCGTAATATTGAATTCCCTAACGATATCCGAAATGGAATGGTCCACGCGTCTAGCTCCAACTACGCGTTCAAAGTCTTTTAGTTCCCGTAGTGCGGCCATAATCACGTCGGAAACCCTTTCACATGAGTCATCTGAGTACAAATGACAGCTTCGCCAATACACTGTCCATGTATCCTTTGTGTACGCGATACTACCTCCATCTATACATGTGTATGCCGCTATACAATGACTTTTATCACCTCTACATCAACATCTACATCTACATGTCTACTCCGCAATTCACATTTAAGTGCTTGGCAGAGGGTTCATCGAACCACAATCATACTATCTCTCTACCATTCCACTCCCGAAAAGCGCGCGGGAAAAACGAACATCTAAACCTTTCTGTTCGAGCTCTGATTTCTCTTATTTTATTTTGATGATCATTCCTACCTATGTAGGTTGGGCTCAACAAAATATTTTCGCATTCGGAAGAGGAAGTTGGTGACTGAAACTTCGTAAATAGATCTCGCCGCGACCGAAAACTTCTTTGCTTTAATGACTTCCATCCCAACTCGCGTATCATATCTGCCACACTCTCTCCCCTATTACGTGATAATACAAAACGAGCTGTCCTTTTTTGCACCCTTTAGATGTCCTCCGTCAATCCCACCTGGTAAGTATCCCACACCGCGCAGCAGTATTCTAACAGAGGACGAACGAGTGTAGTGTAAGCTGTCTCTTTAGTGGACTTGTAGCATCTTCTAAGTGTCCTGCCAATGAAATGCAACCTTTGGCTCGCCTTCCCCACAATATTATCTATGTGGTCTTTCCAACTGAAGTTGTTCGTAATTTTAACACCCAGGTACTTAGTTGAATTGACGGCCTTGAGAATTGTACTATTTAACGAGTAATCGAATTCCAACGGATTTCTTTTGGAACTCATGTGGATCACCTCACACTTTTCGCTATTTAGCGTCAACTGCCACCTGCCACACCATACAGCAATCTTTTCTAAATCGCTTAGCAACTGATACTGGTCTTCGGATGACCTTAGTAGACGGTAAATTACAGCATTATCTGCGAACAACCTAAGAGAACTGCTCAGATTGTCACCCAGGTCATTTATATAGATCAGGAACAGCAGAGGTCCCAGGACGCTTCCCTGGGGAACACCTGATGTCACTTCAGTACTTAAGTTTTACTCGATGATTTGCCGTCTATTACTACGAACTGCGACCTTCCTGACAGAAAGTCACGAATCCAGTCGCACAACTGAGACGATACCCCATAGGCCCGCAGCTTGATTAGAAGTCGCTTGTGAGGAACGGTGTCAAAAGCTTTCCGGAAATCTAGAAATACGGAATCAACTTGAGATCCCCTGTCGATAGCGGCCATTACTTCGTGCGAATAAAGAGCTAGCTCTGTTGCACAAGAACGATGTTTTCTGAAACCATGCTGATTACGTATCAATAGATCGTTCCCTTCGAGGTGATTCATAATGTTTGAATACAGTATATGCTCCAAAACTCTACTGCAAACCGACATCAATGATATAGGTCTGTAGTTCGATGGATTACTCCTACTACCCTTCTTAAACACTGGTGCGACCTGCGCAATTTTCCAATCTGTAGGTACAGATCTATCGGTGAGCGAGCGATTGTATATGATTGCTATTGTATCAGCGTAATCTGAAAGGAACCTAATCGGTATACAATCTGGACCTGAAGACTTGCCCGTATCAAGCGATTTGAGTTGCTTCGCAACCCCTAAGGTGTCTACTTCTAAGAAACTCATGCTAGCAGCTGTTCGTGTTTCAAATTCTGGAATATTCCCTTCGTTTTTCCTGGTGAAGGAATTTCGGAAAACTGCGTTCAATAACTCCGCTTTAGCGGTACAGTCGTCGGTAACAGTACCATCGGCACTGCGCAGCGAAGCTATGGACTGCGTTTTACCGCTTGTGTACTTTACATACGACCAGAATTTCTTCGGATTTTCTACAAAATTTCGAGACTATGTTTCGTTGTGGAACCTATTAAAGGCATTTCGCATTGAAGTCCGTGCTAAATTTCGCGCGTCTGTAAATTTTAGCCAGTCTTCGGGATTTCGCGTTCTTCTGAACTTCGCATGCTTTTTCCGTTGCCTCTGCAACAGCGTTCGGACCTGTTTTGTGTACCATGGGGGATCAGTTCCATCTCATACCAATTTATGAGGTACGAATCTCTCAATTGCTGTTGCTACTATATCTTTGAATTTGAGCCACATGTCCTCTACATTTGCATAGTCAGTTCGGAAGGAATGGAGATCGTCTCTTAGAAAGGCTTCTAGTGACACTTTATCCGCTTTTTTAAATAAAATTATTTTGCGTTTGTTTCTGGTGGATTTGGAAGAAACGGTATTGAGCCTAGCTACAACGACCTTGTGATCACTAATCCCTGTATCAGTCATGATGCTCTCTATCAGCTCTGGATTGTTTGTGGCTAAGAGGTCAAGTGTGTTTTCTCAACTATTTACAATTCGCGTGGGTTCGTGGACTAACTGCTCGAAATAATTTTTGGAGAAAGCATTTAGGACAATCTCGGAAGATGTTTTCTGCCTGCCACCGGTTGTGAACAAGTATTTTTGCCAACATATTGAGGGAAGGTTGAAGTCCCCACCAACTATAACCGTATGAGTGGGGTATTTCTTTGTTACGAGACACAAATTTTCTCTGAACTGTTCAGCAACTATATCATCTTGGTCTGGGGGTCGATAGAAGGAGCCAATTATTAACTTAGTGCGGCTGTTAAGTATAACCTCCACCCATACCAATTCGTACGGAGTATCTACTTCGACTTCACTACAAGATAAACCACTACTGACAGACACAAACACTCCACCAGCAATTCTGCCTAATCTATCTTTCCTGAACACCGTCTGAGACTTCGTAACAATTTCTGCAGAACTTATTTCAGGCTTTAGCCAGCTTTCTGCACCTATAACGATTTCAGCTTCTGTGCTTTCTATTAGCGCTTGAAGCTCAAGGACTTTCCCACCACAACTACAACAATTTACAACCACAATTCCGACTGTTCCTTGATCTAAGCACGTCCTGTGTTTGCCATGCACCCTTTGAGATTGCAGCCCACCTCGTATTTTCCCGATGCCTTCTAACCTAAAAAACCGCCCAGTCCACGCCACACAGCCTCCGCTACCCGTGTAGCCGCCAGCTGAGTGTAGTGAACTCCTGACCTTTTCAGCGGAACCCTAAACCCCACCACCCTATGGCGCAAGTCAAGGAATCTGCAGCCAACACGGTCGCAAAACCGTCTGAGCCTCTGATTCAGACCCTCCACCCGGCTCTGCACCAAAGGTCCGCAGTCGGTTGTGTCAACGATGCTGCAGATGGTGAGCTCTGCCTTCATCTCGTAAGCAAGACCGGCAGCCTTCACCAAATCAGATAGCCGCTAGAATCCAGAGAGAATTTCCTCAGATCCAAAGCGACACACGTCATTAGTGCCGACATGTGCCACCACCTGCAGCTGGCTGCACCCTGTGCTCTTCATGGCATCCGGAAGGACCCTTTCCACATCAGGAATGACTCCACCCGGAATGCACATGGAGTGCACACTGGATCTCTTCCTCTCCTTAGCCGCCATACCCCTGAGGGTCCCCATTACGCGCGTAACATTGGAGCTCCCAACTACCAATAAGCCCACCCTCTGCGATTGCCCGTACCTTGAAGGCTGAGAATCATCCTCTGAAACAGGGCAAGCAGCCGCATCTGGCTCAGCCAGAGATAGTGCCTGAAACCTGTTTGTCAGACGCACCGGGGAGGCTTTCTGATCAGCCTCTGGGTACGTCTTTCGCTGCCTGCCACGCCTTGGAACGACTTCCCAATCAACCACAGGCGAGGGCTCAGCCGCACTGCAGGCAGCAACCGGGGCAACCACAGCCGCAGACCGATCTGGGGACAGACGGGACGGGTTGACATCCCCGAGATACCCAAGTCCGACTCCCCACAGTGGTGCCCATTGGCAAAAGCCTCAAGCTGCGCGACCGAAGTCAGCGCCGCTTGCAGCTGTGAGCGAAGGGATGCCAACTCAGCCCTCATCCGAACACAGCAATCACAGTCCCTGTCCATTCTAGTCGATGTTGAACAACAGTTACTGAAACACGAGTCAGTGCCTAGATAACGCAAGGGAAACACGCAAAGAATGTATTAACTAACCAGTACTAATGACTAACGACTGCGCTACAATCTGCCTGAATTTACGATTACAGTAACTAAAACTCGAAATTACACCTCCTATACGAAACTCACACGCAATTTAAGTAAGAATCTACGAAGTAAACACTAAAGCGCGATGCTGCAACTCTCAAATACTATAATACGCCCGAAATTTATGAATTAAACAAAGCAAGTACCCAAAAACACGCAAAGAAATTAAGAATTAAGCTATGTAACAAATAAGTAAGCTAGGAGTATACGACTTGCTGCTGGCAGCTGCTGATCCAACGGCGCAGGGAGCACACTCCTGAGGGAGTACCTCAGTGTACTCCAAGTCCAGTTTACTTTCTCAGCTACTTGGCCGCGCAGCTAGTTCATAGAAGCATTTACACCAACACCGACCAGATGCAGCAGACACCGACACAATATCATCGACGAAAGATCACGCATGCCCTAGAGCTCGTCCGTAAATACTTTCTGTAGCGTCAAACACTACCGAATCCAAGTCACACACTTAAGTATTAACCACCATCCAAAATTAAAACTAATTATGCATACATATATGGAGCTAGGAAACTCCCCTTCAGCTTTTCAACTTTCACTTGTAATGCAGTTCCGATGGCGTTTGGCAATTGTTTGTTGCTGACACCCCCCATGTCCCGCTCATCCTCCTCCAGGATATCCACGTAAGTAATGAGCAACGTCTGCGATGATCACATCGGCAACGATTTCGCCTAACTGAAACATTTTACAGTTAAGATCTGCCATCCGTCGACGAAGGTCACAACGCTGATGCAAGGAATCCTACTTCAGAGTCAAGTCATGGCCCTCGCTTACATGTGCCACAATTTCTACACGCTGTCTAAACTGAGGTGTACGCAACCAAAAAACTATGTCCACCAATCCCAACCGTGAGACATTGCTATCCACAACTCCACACAGTCTATACCGAGACGGGTTCCATTGATTGTGGCCGGCCAGAGTGGCCGAGCGGTTCTAGGCGATTCAGTCTGGAACCGCGTGTCCGCTACGGTCACAGGTTCGAATCCTGCCTCGGGCATGGATGTGTGTGATGTCCTTAGGTTAGTTAGGTTTAAGTAGTTATAAGTTCTAGGGCACTAATGACCTCCGATGTTAAGTCCCGTAGTGCTCAGAGCCATTTGAACCATTGCTTGTGTTCCAATAGATCTCTACCGGCAACTGACACATGCAGCCCTATGTCCAATAATATCTTGCAATTCTTCGTCCGCAGTTCGTGGTTGTGCGATAGCGTTCTCGCTTCCCGCGCCCGGGTTCCCGGGTTCGATTCCCGGCGGGGTGAGGGATTTTCTCTGTCTCGTGATGACTGGGTGTTGTGTGATGTCCTTAGGTTAAATAGGTTCTCGGGGACTGATGACCATAGATGTTAAGTCCCATAGTGCTCAGAGCCATTTGAACCATTTGAAATTCTTCTTTTCCTCTACTCTTTCGATATGATAATCCACCTTTGCATATAACTTCGTAAAATCTAATTTACCTGGGAATGCCCTCATGTAGGCCAAAGGTTTCCTTTGGCATATAACGCTTGCTTCATCTTCAACAACTAGCACTGAAAGTATCATCACCATTACGCTGGCCTCTGCCTCTGCTCCCTCTGTCCCATTGGTTGGTGACATTGCTTTAGCACATTCCCCATCTATTCACATCTGTAGCACCTTATATTGGCTTCCCAGTTGATTTTCTCGCTTTGTACTGCCAGTATAAAAGCTGCTCAAATCATTCGACCCTGCTGTTCGTACTCCTCTCGACATTTCTGAGGGCAGCCCTCTTAAAAATGCACCAAGTGCCCTCTGCTCAGCCTCTCGCGGAATTACGTTATTCACTGTAGCATTCTGCCCCAGCTCATATGTACAGTCATTGATCTTCTTTATTCTACCACCAAATTCTGCTATTGATTCCGTATGTCTCTTGTTGCCATGCCCAACTGTTCCCTAAAATGCATGGTACAATTCTGTTTGTATACCTTTCAACTAATCCCTTTTTATGCTCTTTAAATGTTTCATCTCCCTTGAGAGCCTCCATGTAATCCGCATAAGCTTTTGCTTCTCCAGTTAATGTTAGATTTGCTATCCTCAAGTGTTTTGCGTCAAACCAGCCTTCCATCTCCGCCAAATTCTTAAGATCCTCGATAAACAATTGAATATACTCAGCTGATTTGCCAGAAAGAGTAGCAAGTTTAGTTGCTACTCATAGATCATGCATCTGCCTATTAACTGCTATTAATTGTGCTCCCCTTTCCGAGAATATGCGAAATGACTCTGGTTCTGATATTCCTTCGGATCTGACTCTGCCAAAAACTTGATCTTCTCAACACTCATTTTGAAACACCAAGAATTACAAGACACGTAAAATAAAATACATCAACTTAATTATTATGTCTAACAATCAGCTACTATGATTCTCAACACTGTCTAGCTAAATACCTGTAATGCTTGCATGTGAAACATAGGTTGGTTGATTCAGGGGAGGGGACCATACAGTGAGGTCATTGGTCCCATCGATTTAGAGAAGGATTGGGAAGGAAGGCGGCCGTGTCCTTTCAAACGAACCATCCTGGCATTTGCCTGAAGCGATATAGGGAAATCACGGAAAACCAAAGTCAGTATAGCCGAACACCGGTTTGAACCGTCGTTCACCCGAATGCAAGTCCAGTGTGTTTATCACTACGCCACATCTCTCGGTGTGAAACATACTACTGATACGAATTCTATACATGCCGCTGAATGAACTTCCGAATCACACTGTGTAAATCGCACTTGTTGTCTCTCCCATTACCACTAAGGTGTAACAAATCCACTGATTCCTTACTTTTAACAAAATTCATCTTGCTAATAGAATGGCAGTCAAGCTTCTTTTCCATGACTAAGTCACTTTGCCAAACACCGTTAAAATTTCTTAGCTCACCAAGTCATTGACAGTAGGTTCAGGCACTGCACTGAAAAGGGGGCATCACTCTTCTGGCCCCAATCGTAACAGTTGGTGGATTTAGGGAGCAGGGGGACCGCCTGTGGCGCCAGTGAAACAGCCTGAAATTCCAAATTGCTTTGTTATGGCTCCCTGCCATGGCTCAGTACGGGAAGCGTCAGCATGGCTGAGGCATCCAGCGGCCTCCTGTGCATTGTCACCCTGTGATGTCGACAGAGGGCAGCGTCAACTGCGCAGCGGCTTATGACGCAACTGCCTGTGTCATTGGTGACTCTGGGTCCAGGAGGTATTGGCTAGCTGTGGCTACGAATGTTGTGGCACAGCTCACGCACCCTGTGCTGTATAGCAGGAGGCAGGCAGGTGATGTAATGGCAGTGACTCACTACCCTACGCTGATGGCCAGCAAGATGCTTCCTAGGGCTGATGCTGGCCCTATGTGGTGGCTGCTCCAGGTCCCGACTGCTTTGAAGCAGAGTCGAATTGTGGTCCACGAACAGCATTCTGGATGGAGTCCAGATGTCATATCACCATGACAACAGAGTTGCGAAACTGACAGAAGCAGCCTTAGTGCCTAGGTATTCATAAACTTACGAGTAGCACTTGCTTGATCTTTGTTATGCCTTGTGGCACCGGCACGTGTACTGAGCATTTTGGCAGCCGCTGGTGTGCAAAGGCCTATGCGCTCTTCCGCTTAGGAACTGTTGCGTCAGATGTTCCCACCCCTCACCAGGCCAGCTCGTCTCACAATTTTGTGGTGGCTGTGTTATATTTAGTAAGGCATAACACCCACTCTCGTCTGTGGCTGGCACTGCTGCAAACCACTCCCCCCTTGGTGCGTTTCTGACAAAATACGGTGGATGCACTACAACACCATCGATGTTAAACCGACAAGGGCAATTCAAAATTGTAGGAGGAAAACAATTTCACCATTAGATGATGATAGTGAAAATAATGTCTATGACATCAGGCATAATCATTATACGACAAATTATCATTAAAATACATATGTTATTTGAATTTGTTGTGGCAACACTCTCTGTTGAGACTTCACAATTCCCTGAGAAGGGTGCAGGTGAGCTGCCTATGGAATCCTACTACTGGGTACTGGATTGGTATGGAATACTGGCACAGCATGGTGTAAGTCTCCAGTCCACTGCAGTGGCGAGATGAACTACACTCCTGGAAATGGAAAAAAGAACACATTGACACCGGTGTGTCAGACACACCATACTTGCTCCGGACACTGCGAGAGGGCTATACAAGCAATGATCACACGCACGGCATAGCGGACACACCAGGAACCGCGGTGTTGGCCGTCGAATGGCGCTAGCTGCGCAGCATTTGTGCACCGCCGCCGTCAGTGTCAGCCAGTTTGCCGTGGCATACGGAGCGCCATCGCAGTCTTTAACACTGGTAGCATGCCGCGACAGCGTGGACGTATGTGCAGTTGACGGACTTTGAGCGAGGGCGTATAGTGGGCATGCGGAAGGCCGGGTGGACGTACCGCCGAATTGCTCAACACGTGGGGCGTGAGGTCTCCACAGTACATCGATGTTGTCGCCAGTGGTCGGCGGAAGGTGCACGTGCCCGTCGACCTGGGACCGGACCGCAGCGACGCACGGATGCACGCCAAGACCGTAGGATCCTACGCAGTGCCGTAGGGGACCGCACCGCCACTTCCCAGCAAATTAGGGACACTGTTGCTCCTGGGGTATCGGCGAGGACCATTCGCAACCGTCTCCATGAAGCTGGGCTACGGTCCCGCACACCGTTAGGCCGTCTTCCGCTCACGCCCCAACATCGTGCAGCCCGCCTCCAGTGGTGTCGCGACAGGCGTGAATGGAGGGACGAATGGAGACGTGTCGTCTTCAGCGATGAGAGTCGCTTCTGCCTTGGTGCCAATGATGGTCGTATGCGTGTTTGGCGCCGTGCAGGTGAGCGCCACAATCAGGACTGCATACGACCGAGGCACACAGGGCCAACACCCGGCATCATGGTGTGGGGAGCGATCTCCTACACTGGCCGTACACCACTGGTGATCGTCGAGGGGACACTGAATAGTGCACGGTACATCCAAACCGTCATCGAACCCATCGTTCTACCATTCCTAGACCGGCAAGGGAACTTGCTGTTCCAACAGGACAATGCACGTCCGCATGTATCCCGTGCCACCCAACGTGCTCTAGAAGGTGTAAGTCAACTACCCTGGCCAGCAAGATCTCCGGATCTGTCCCCCATTGAGCATGTTTGGGACTGGATGAAGCGTCGTCTCACGCGGTCTGCACATCCAGCACGAACGCTGGTCCAACTGAGGCGCCAGGTGGAAATGGCATGGCAAGCCGTTCCACAGGACTACATCCAGCATCTCTACGATCGTCTCCATGGGAGAATATCAGCCTGCATTGCTGCGAAAGGTGGATATACACTGTACTAGCGCCGACATTGTGCATGCTCTGTTGCCTGTGTCTATGTGCCTGTGGTTCTGTCAGTGTGATCATGTGATGTATCTGACCCCAGGAATGTGTCAATAAAGTTTCCCCTTCCTGGGACAATGAATTCACGGTGTTCTTATTTCAATTTCCAGGAGTGTATATCATAGTGTGTCTCAGAGCTGTGCTGTCAAGGACGTCTACATGATCGAAAGTGGGTTCTGTCACAATAGAACTACACAGAGCAACAATAAATATTTGACGCCCAGAACTTAGCAGCATATTACCTTCAGCTGCTGCCGGTGCCGCGAAAGCGCACCAGAAGTTTGTCCCACGCAGGCCAAGCGGCTTCATCTATCAGCATCGTCAGCTAGCCGCTGGCCTACAAGTTGCAACCAGATCTGATGGTTCTGGGTCTCGAGCTGGTGCCACCAAGGGAAGACTTCCTCTAGGATACCTCAAAGAAGCCTGTGGGCTTCTCCAAGGAGTCCTGTGTTCAGTACCAGCGGAGTAGCGCGGCTGACCAACTGCTGGGAGCGTCAGGTTGTTTAGCGTATGCCGCTGATTGGCAGATATCTGACATCAGCCTCACGTCTTGAAAGAGCATACCAGCCGCTGTTACTTCGCTGGGACAGCGCTCCTGCCAGGTGTATTCGTGCTGTAGCGCACCAAGCAAACTGCTGTGCTATGCTGAGCTAACACTGCGGCCTGGTATGACTACGCACACCACGAAACCGCCGTCACCAACTTTCGTACGAGCATCTTACAGAATAAACAATGTTACTGACAGATGAACTCTCCTGTTCCCGCGTCGACTGTACTGCTGTTACTACGCAGGTCATCGTCCTCCACACGCCATCGTCGTACAGAAACAACCATCTTGACATTTAAAGGTGTCCGTACCTCTCGATACCATTACAATTTATGATTAGCTGGTTATTTATTAACGAGCTTGTTAAGTACTGGAGGAGTGGCTATGCACATGAAAAATGGTACTCAATTTGAATCTGTTGTAGTGTCAAAGCACTGCGTTGAACAGGTCGTTGAATGTTGTGCAGAAGCAGTTGAATTTAGTGAAAGTAAACTTTTCATTATAGTTATTTGTAGATCCCCTAACTCTGATTTCGGGGTATTACTGTTAAGTTAGAGGGTTCTTAGTTCACTTTGTAGAAAGTACCAAAATTAATTGTATGTAGTGATGTTAAAATTAATTTTATGGGTGACTGTCCGAGCAAAATAGTGTCGGAAAATCTCTTACACTGATATAATTTGATGCAAACCGTATTCTTTCCAGCCAGAGAGCAGGGTAACAGTAGAACAAATACACAACTACCGACAATATTTTTATTTATCCTTCATACTAGAGTGTTATTCCGCTAGTAAAATGGTAAATGACCTTTCAGGTAGTGATGTATAATTTTGAACACTAAAAGGAATTTGTGCACAAATATTATATATGATTCCAGACTATTCAGAAATGTTAATCCAGTGGCAATGGAGTTCATTTCTAAACCTTATTAAAGAGCAATAGTGGCGGGATGTTTGTAGTGTTCATAACATACATGATAAATATGATTTCCTCAACACCTTCCTCATCCTCTCTGGAAGTTACTTTAGGTTGGAACATTTAAAACTTTGTAGTAGCAAAAACAGGCAACCGAAAATGTGTGAGAATTGGTTATCAGGAACGATAATGTGAGAAAACTGGGGGACACGATAGAAAGGCACGGAAAGAAAACGGTAACCCATTGTTCAATTGTTATGGTGACTACAGGGCCACCGAGTGATGCTCCCAGTTAACTCAAGCGCAACTGAAACGGTAGAATTTTGCGTAATGGACGCTGATAGCCTTGATGAAGAATTAATGCATCTGGAAAAGTCTTTTTAAGAGAAAGGCTATGCTTCGTGTCAAATATAGAAGGCCATGCATAATTATAATAACAAGAAGCAAAACTCCGAGGAGACTGATGACGACTATAAATCAACTGCGTTCTTTCCATATGCCGGGAACGTATCTACTAAAATAGCCAGATTTCTTAGGAAGAATAATATTAATGTCATCTTCCGTCCACCAGCAAAGAGCAGGGCCTTAGTTGGATCCGTTAAAGACGATTTACAATTGTGGAAGGTGGGTGTTTATAAAATTCCCTGTGAGTGTGGTTCTGTATGTATAGGTCAGACGACACGAACGGTCCAGGAACGCTGTGTAGAACACGAAAGGCACACCCGTCTGCGGCAACCGGTGTCCAGCTTCTGGGATTCTGTAATTAAAGAATCCGTGGAAATACGTACTGCTGATAATTTAATGAATCGTGACAACGGCTTCCACCTTGATAAACATTGGAATCCTATTATTAAAATGATGCGCTCACAACGGATCGAAATGTTCAGTCGATACGCAGCGATTAGTTTGTTCTTACTTTACCACTGAGGGCAGCACACACAACTTAGCTGCCTCGCGCATCTCATCACCTAACGCATGCGCTGTAAACTGTCAGCACGATTCGCATGCGTGGAATTCGCTATAAATACCATGACTACATCAGGTCTCTTCAGACTGGAGGTCCGAACAATGGGATGACCGCATGTCCACTTTCCTTCTACACCATAAGTCCGACTGGGCTGTCATTCGCACCCTGCGACGGTCTATGCCAGCGACTGTGAAACGTCCCCCTAGAAAAATTTATATATGACTGGGCTTAAACTGACACACAATATTTTTTAGCGCAACGCAATCTGACTTTCAATAATCCCTACAAAAGAATGGCCCTGACTAACATTAACCTATACCTTTCTCAAATCACTTACCTCACAAAAATCTTCGTTACTCGAACTACTGCAATACAGCGAGCGCCACTACTGCCAGCTAAATAAAAGATTCAAACTACTGAAGGCACTAACTACTGATAGGCATAGTTAGCAAATGAAAGATTTTGATAGAGAACAAACAATGTATTTACCTCAATAGTTCAAAAGTCATAATGTATATAGCAGTTCATGATATCCAGTCTTACAAATTTCAAAACTCCGCCATCTCTCTCCCCACATCCAGCACTGCTGGCGGCTCACCTCCAACTGCGCAACGCTACGCGCTGTTCACATCCAGCTGCCCAACACTACAATAGCGAATATTACAGCAATGCCACCCAGCCACAGACTGCACACAGCACAGCCAGTGATTTTCATACAGAGCGCTATGTGGCGTTACCAATATAAAAACCTAAACAGTCTACTTACAACTGCCCATCCTATTCGCACGGCAGTGGGATTGTCTCCAAATTGTGGAAACGCTGGCGGATGCCTTTGAGGCCCAAAACCATCTCCTTGTCCAGGACCTTTCGCCAGACGAACTACGGGACGAGCACGATGTCTTGATGGCTGTTGCCGCTTTTCGCACCTGTCCGCCTCAGTCTGCCCCCCACTTGATGTCCGTTGAGCGGATCCTACGCCGGAAACGTGGCCGGTCAGCTTCTGGATTGGACGGAATTTTAAATGAACATACTTGCCACCTACCGCGCACGCCTCTACTCTTGTTCACCAAGATCTTGAATGGTTGTCTCACTTCGGGCCTTTTCCCCTCTCAGTGGAAGCAACCCAAGCTCATTGCGATCCCAAAGCGGTACAAGGACCCTACAGTCCCCACCAACAACAGGCCCATCAGCCTCTTAAACATCATGACGAAGGTCCTTGAATCGGTGATCCTCCACCGACTTTCCCAATCTCTGGCGGCGGCTGGGACGATCCGACCTGAACAGTTCAGCTTTACTTCGCACCTCTCTGCCGAACTTCAGGTCCTCCGAATCACTGAACTCTTTAGCAAGTCGACAGCTGCCGTTTCTCTGGACTGACAGAACGCCTACGATAAGATCTGGACCGACAACCTCGTGCGCAAGATGCTTATACAGACCCCTATACTGGATTTATATGTGAAGATTGTGGATGACTTCCTCCGCGGTAGGACTTTCCTCGTGGATCACTGGGGAATGCGTTCTGGCATTCGCCTATTGACAGCAGGCACTCCACAGGGATCCGCGCTGTCTCCCATTCTTTATAACATCTACGTAAATGATATGCCGTTCATCCCCGAGTGCCAACTGGCACAATATGCTTATGACACAGCACTCTATACCACTGGACGTAGCACTGACGCCGTCATCGCCAGCCTCCAGCGACAGGTGGACGCCACCATCACCTGGTGCCGGACAAACAAAATCTCTCTTAATGCCACCAAAACGGCGGCAGTCTATTTCACGAAACGACGCCGAGTGCTCCGCCGCAATATTTCCACTGAAGGCGTGCAGGTGCCCTGGTCCCCGACGACCACCTATCTTGGGGTCTGGATGGACCACAAACTGTTGTTCCACTGCCATGCAGAGTATGTCGCCAACAAGGGGCAAAAGCTGACCAGGGCCTTGTGCCCCCTCTTCCGCAGTAGGGAACTTAACCTGCCTACCAAGCTCCGTATCTACCGGGCAGTTATCCTGCTTGTCCTCACGTGTGGCTCCACTGCAAGGGCCTCGATTAGTGTCACCAGGATGCGGACGTTGCAGCGCCTGCAGAACAAGGTTCTCAGGTGGAAAATGCAAGCCCGCCACTCACGAGGATTGTGACTCTCCGTGAGGAAGCAGATATCGTCTCCCTCAAGGAGACCATACGCAACAACCCGAGGCGGCTCTATGAGAAAGTGGCTGCCCTACGGGACACTGTCCATGGGCTACGGCACGTTGGGACTACACATCCAAGCCGCTGGCATCGCCATCCGGTTCCGCTGACCATCCTAGAGGAATCGGCTCCCGAACAGGACTAGCTCTGGGCCTGGCACGCCCACCACGGCTGCCTCCTTTGGCAGGACTAGCCCTCTATTCCACGTCCACTACTTTCCAATCCTACCTGCCCATGTCGGACTAAGTTTTTATGCCGGACAGAAGAATACTGTCATCGTTGCAGGGTGGTATAGGACTCCAAGTCCCACGCGCCACACTTCTAACGTGTATTGCAGTGACGCAGTGTCAATGCCCTATGCTTTATATTTACTGGCTCACCAACACAGTTTGACCGCGGAAGGCTGGTGATGCTGTAGTGTACCGTATCACGAAGGATGGCCGGACGTCTCTGGGCCGAAATATCGTTCCAAAATGTTGATGGAATCCGGCTGCAAACCCGAAAATTACTTGAAGAAGATAGCGATACATTGTTGCAATACACTGTTGCAGCATATATAACCTAAGGCTCAGGAATGTATGAGTTTGTCACCATACGAGGTAGTATATAGGCAGTGGAGAAACGGTACCAAATTTTGCAAGAAGTTTTGGAAAATATAGAGTCAAGTAAAGGAGCAAATATAAAGGCACTGGAAAGTCGGGAAAGCATGGGGTAATGGAAATCTACGTTACCTGAATACTGCCTGGAATGATGGATGATGTTATCGAGCTTATACATCACAAAAGAAAAGACAGTGAAATTTATCTCTCGTTATTAAGGCCCATATCGTGTTATTTGAATGACCTCACTGGTAAACCTGAAGCCACTACTCCCTACTCATACAACAGTCGTCCGATTGGATGTATGGCCCCCTCTTGGGACACGGCATACCTTTACCATTGTTACCAGCGTCTGTCCCAAAATAAGGGGGAGGAAGTAGGCTAGTGAAGGCAACATAGCAGGTGAAAGCAGACTAACCCTGAAAAATCTGTTTGAATATTGCCTTATGTTTTAAGACCTAAGGTTAATCTAATGTAGGAGTGGGGCATAATTTATGAAGTATTTTAGGGTTTCTTTAGTAGCCAAATTCTTTTATGAAGAGGCTTTGTTTCTATTTACACTTACACCTTTTTTTGATACGTAATTCGATGTTGTAATAAGTGGGTGGATTTTATTCTCGTAGGATGTTAACAGTTATTTCGGGATATCATGTGTACTGTTTATCTGTACTGATATGTTTTGTTACTGTCCTATTTCTTTATTAACCATGAGATGGTGTTTGTTTCGTTGTATTACTTTAGTGCATGTATGTCTTGGACTATTTTTTGATTTTAAATTAAATGGAACGCTGGGCGAGGGAATAACTCGCAGTTGACAAATAGTATGGCATTAGAAAGATCATTGGGGCTGAAACTGTCATGGAGAAATGCGAGATAGAGTTGTTACTTTGAAGGAAGGATGTGGAAGGATGCCAAAGGGACATCACTCGATTTACTTAGTGTAGGTCTCAGTTGTAGTGATCACCACTTGCAACGAGCAGAGACGTTTAAAGGGGAAACAACATATAGAACTATGGGTACTTCTGAATGATACAAAGTGATATTTCGGGGCCGATTTGTCAGGTTCCGCCGACAATAACAGGGGCTACAGCTCTGCGTCGAACGTATCCACTGTTGTATTTTCCCATAAACCGTTAGAAATACTGCCAACTAGGAACTTGACTTACCTGAAAGATACTCTGCACGGTTTCCTTGATGAGCCTATAGCCCCATGGAAGGGGCACGTTAGTGTGGAACAGATGTTACAACAATTTACCAACACCACAGCAGGTACCACCACAAGTATTTCGTATTCGGGTACCATCTTAATCCTGGTCCAGAGTAGTATGGACTATGTCTATCACTGACATAGAACCATCCACCCGACTGAATTGATAGTCCATTACCTACTGATCGAGTGTGTCTCCCCTAAGATCAGAAAGAGTTATCAGTATACCAGTCTCCAAAGACAATGTGATAGAGTAACAAAGAACGAAAGAGTCTGGAAATCGTAAATAAGAATGTACGACAATATAAATAGCTCTATGTAATTTAAAGTGATTCATTGGTCTAGTAGCAGCATGGGATCCAGTCGACTGAGTTTTCCTAAGAAGGTAGGAGTGTTGTGGCAACACTCCTGCGTGCAGCTTCACAATCCATGCAAGCCGCGTATGGAATTCTGTTCCCAGGAGCTGGATTATTGCTGCCACAGTGTTGCACAAGAACCTATCCCGCCACGGTGGTGAGCTGAAGTTCCACACACTGTGATCCAACGCTGCACAGCATTAGTCGCCATGATCAGCTTTATTAGCAGTAATTTTAAATACCTGCAAAATATCGATGTCATCAGCCACTACAATTGTAAATTTGTGCAAACAAGAACGCAGCTGCCAGCGCTTCAAGTTGCTGGTATCCGCACAGGCTTGCGGCTTACGTGGAAATACTCAGTACGTAAGTTTCAACTAAAATATTTAATGTAGTACACGGTATAGTCAAAAATGGAGAGAGATCAAAAACAAAATTTTAAAAATATGGAGGTGATGGAGCAGGAACATCTATTACGATGAGTATGAACCATTGACATTTATGACCTGGTAGGAAGTTACACAGGTACTGGGTGTTCGTTTAAACTTGAGACACAAAATATCTCGGAAACGACGCATTAGTAAAAAAAAAAGCGTTGTAGGTGAGCAGTGTATGTTAGCAAAGGGCACATTGGTCTGTGCTACAATTGCCCACCTTATCACTACCCCTCCTTCATGGGCAGAGTCAACTTTGTATTTTCATACGGTAACCCTCATTTTTATTGCATAATCGGATTTCACGCCAAAATCATACTGTTTTCTCAAACCATTCTTCTCCATTCGTGGTAGATGGCGCTGTATTCGACAAATATCAAGTATGCCTGTTTTTGCAGTTAAGAACTGAAACATTTGATTTTGCATTTCACTTGCGATGTAAATCTAAGCCTTTGTGCTTTAACGTTTGATATTTAATTTCTAAGTTTACTTTAGTGCTTCATGTTTGACTGTACCGAACAATAAAGTTAGCCGTTTTAATGTCCGATTAGAAACTACGTTCAGTGTGATTCAGGATCAACAACGTAGATGTAATAATTTTCTGTTCCCATCGCTACGCCTGACATCGGTGAGTTCCCTTGCCATTCACCACTGGATTTTGGTGAGTCCCCTTACCGCTCAGCATTGGGGTGCCTGATTTCGGTCAGTATCCACAGCAGGTGCGCCTTTCACTATATTGCAATGGTTGTGGTTTGTACTCCGCTGGTAGCTACGTAGCTGTCAACGCGATTTACAGCAGTTGTATGGAAACACAAACCGTAACACACCGAAATCAGTCACCCTGACGGCCGGCTTCGAGGGTGGCCGCCGAAATCAAGGATTGCTACGGTTCGACGACTCACCACAATCAACATCTACATCTACATCTACATGTACATGGATACTCTGCAAATCACATTTTTCCTGGCATGGGGTTCATCGAACCACCTTCACAATTCTCTGTTATTTCAGTCTCGTATAGCGCGCGGAAAGAATGAACACCTATATCTTTCCGTACAAGCTCTGATTTCCCTTATTTTATCGTGGTGATTGTTCCTCCCTATGTAGGTCGGTGTCAACAAAATATTTTCGCATTCGGAGGAGAAAGTTGGTGATTGGAATTTCGTGAGAAGATTCCATCGCAACGAAAAACGCCATTCTTTTAATGATTTCCAGCCCAAATCCTGTATCATTTCTGTGACACTCTCTCCCATATTTCGCGGTAATATAAAACGTGCTGCATTTCTTTGAACTTTTTCGATGTAGTCCGTCATTCCTATCTGGTATGGATCCCACACCGCGGAGCAGTATTCTAAAAGAGGACGGACAAGCGTAGTGTAGGCAGTCTCCTTGGTAGGTCTGTTATATTTTCTGTCCTGCCAATAAAACGCAGTCTTTGGTTAGCCTTCTCCACAACATTTTCTATGTGTTCCTTCCAATTTAAGTTGTTCGTAATTGTAATACCGAGGTATTTAGTTGAATTAAGGTTAGACTGATTTATCGTGTAACCGAAGTTTAACGAGTTCCTTTTAGCACTCATGTGGATGACCTCACACTTTTCGTTATTCAGGGCCAACTGACACTTTTCGCACCATTCAGATATTTTTTATAAATCGTTTTGCAGTTTGTTTTGATCTTCCGATGACTTTATTAGCCGATAAACGACATCGTCATCTGCAACACCCAAATCGTTTATATACATAAGGAACAGCAAAGCGCCTTTAACACTACCTTGGGGAACGCCAGAAATCACTTCTGTTTTACCCGATGACTTCCCGTCAATTACTACGAACTGTGACCTCTCTAACAGGAAATCACAAATCCAATCACATAACTGAGACGATATTCCATAAGCAGGCAATTTTACTACGAACCGCTTGTGTGGTACAGTGTCAAAAGCCTTCCGGAAATCCAGGAATACGGAATCGATCTTAAACCCCTTGTCAATAGCACTCAACACTTCATGTGAATAAAGAGCTAGTTGTGTTTCACAAGAGTGATGTTTGTAATCCCATGTTGACTGTGTCAATAGACAGTTTTCTTCGAGGTAATTCACAATGTTCGAACACAATATATGATCTAAAATCCTGCTACATATCGACGTTAACGATATAGGCCTGTAATTTAGTGGATTACTCATACTACCTTGCTTGAATATTGGTGTGATCTATGCAACTTTCCAGCCTTTGGGTACGGATCTTTCGTCGAGCGAACGGTTGTTAAGTATGGAGCTAATGCATCAGCATACTCCGAAAGGAACCTAATTGGTATACAGTCTGAACCAGAAGTCTTGCTTTTATTAAGTGATGTAAGTTGTTTCAATACTCCGAGGATATTTACTTCTACGTTACTCATGTTGGCAGCTGTCCTTGATTGGAATTCTTGAGTATTTACTTCGTCTTATTTTGTGAAGGCATTTCGGAAGACTGTGTTTAGTAACTCTACTGTGGCGGCACTGTCTTAGATAGTATGTTGTCCGCAGCACGTGGTCTAGCGGTCGCGTTCTCGCTTCCTGAGCACGGGGTCCTGGGTTCGAATTCCGGCGGGATCAGGGACTTTCACCTGCCTCGAGATGACTGGGTATTTGCGTTGTCCTCATTATTTCAACATCCTTCAAGAAAGTGTGGAATTTGGACTGAGCAAAGATTGGGGATTTGTACGGGAGCTGAAAACAGCGCAGTTGAGCGCCCCATAAACCAAACATCATAGTATCTCCATTGCTATCGCGTAGAGAAAGCACTGATTCTTTCTTACCGCTAACATACTTCACATACGACCAGAATCTCTTTGGATTTTCTGCCAGGTTTCGAGACAAAGTTTAGTTGTGGAAACTGTTATAAGTATTTCGCATTGAAGTTCGCGCTAAATTTCGAGCTTCTGTAAAAGATCGCCAATGTTGGGGATTTTGCGTCTGTATAAATTTGACATATTTGTTTCGTTGTTTCTGCAACAGTGTTCCAACCCGTTTTATATACTAACGAGGATCATTTCCGTCGTTTCTTAATTTGTTTGGTCTAAATCCCTCAATTGCTGCCGATACTATTTCTTTGAATTTAAGCCACATCTGGTCTACACTTATATTATTAATTTGGAATGAGAGGAGATTGTCTCTCAGGAAGGCGTCAAGTTAATTTTTATCTGCTTTTTTGAATAGGTATATTTATCGCTTATTTTCCTAGGATTTGGGTATTATAGTATTCATTCTCGCTCCGACAACCCCGTGTTAACTAATCCCTGTATCGGTTTTGATGCTCGTTATTAACTCAGGATTGCTTGTTGCTAAGAGGTCAAGTGTGTTTTCACAACCGTTTACTATTCGCGTGGGTTGATGAACTAACTGCTCGAAATAATTTTCAGAGAAGATCAACCCTGTAGGATACAGAAAATTACGTTACAAGCAGCTTGTTTGCCAGAAACGTCAATATCTAGCCACATTATTTGTACTGTAAAATCACATTTGCAACACGCAAGTAACGTTCGAACACCAGAATGAACCTTAAGAACACAAAGGTGTACATTTACATTGTAAATGAAATGTTGAATCAAATTCGTCGGCTCTTAATTGATATTTGGTTATTACTTGATATTTGTCGATTACTATGATTGGGAAATAATGCTATGAGGAAACCGTAAGTATTTATCGGTGTCGAAACCGAGAATGCAATAAAATAAAATACAAAGTCGACGCCGCCCACGCAGGGGGGAGGGGGGGGGATGGATAGGAGGTGGCCACTTGTGGCACGGACAAATGTCTCCTTTACTAATACTATCTTTTCACCTACAACATTTTTTTCGTAAGAGGACTTTTTCTAGGGATATTTAATTATCTCAAGTTAAAAATAACACTGATTCCATCAGTGATTAAAAACTCCACCAAAACGAAACGAGGTCATCAATCATTGCAATTTCATTACTTGTCAAACATAGTAGAACCATAGGCGTGAGGAATGAACAAACATTTTAAAAAATTAAATAAAATTTCTTTCTATAATTTGAAGTGAGGCCGCTAAAGAATAATATACAACATGCATAACACGAAAGAAATTGTTCAAAATTTAGGTATGCTCATGACATGAAATGAATTAAATAAGCAATACATTTATCGCTTGGAGTCATAGTCTTATGACAAGCGAGTAATACAACTACAGGGGACCAAAGGTTGTCGAACATGAAGAGAAAAACAATTTATATTGAGGCCAAATTTTTCACATATAACCCGATCTTGTTCTTTTTTGTTCCGTGAAAAAATCTCTTTTTGGTCGAGGACATCAGTCGTCAGTCGGTGCTGAATATAAAATATTCATACTTTCAGTAATAGATTGTGATATGTGGCTGTTATCTCTAAGACGGCAGCCCAACACAGTTGCTATCATAAACGTGTTCTTTGAAACAGGTGTCGATATCACAACTCGGGCCCCAGTATAATAGTCTGGGAAAGACCCACATTTTAACTTGTAAGCTCCAACTGGATTACATTTATTAGTCTTTTCTTGCCAGACTGTGACAGAGACATGAACCCAATTTTCGTTAGTGCGGATACGTACCTTCACATTGGTTTCTTCAAAAGCGTTTGTAATGTGCCTTAGTACGAAAGAGACACATATTTATCATTTTTAGCCACCTGTGGATTTGTGTTGCTCTTGCCGGAAGAACAGAATGAAACAACCCACCCATATTTGTTGCCTTACAGCAATTGGCCTTGTCAACTTGGCTAATAGCACTGTGTTCATGATCGCAGGCATCGTGGCTAAGGTTTAAATTCGCTATACTATGTAGCACATCGAAAAAATACGATTATTTGTTGCTCAAGTCATGGCAGGAATCTTGGCTAACGATAAAATCACTCCACTTGCTTTCCGGTAAGCATCTTCGACTGCAAATTTATTGTTATCTCCTTGATTGGAAGTTAAAGGTCACAGACGTTTATTTTTCTCAGTCACTGGTGGATTTTATACATGGATGCTAGGTATTCAAGGTGTTAGCGAACTTATGGATTTGAACTTCATCACGTGTAAATAAAATGGTAATGTCGTTCACATATCTACGGCAAGGGAACATTGTTTTGAAAAAATTTAGGATGAGAACCAAACAGTATATTCATAAGGAAATGGATACGTTCACTATTGTGTTAGGGGGGCTGTTTGGGGAGGCCTTTGTTGGATGATATACGTTCTCAGTAAAGGTAAAATAAACACAAAGGGGAAACTGGACCAATGCAATGAATTTCACTATGGTCCTAGTTCCATTTTCTGACAGAGAGTAAGCTGACAGTGGCACATTGCTACGATTTGGCTCTGCCCTGTAACGTGAAATGCTGCGCTCTTTCAGTTTATCTTTTCTAGGCCACACGAGAAATAAAAAGAAACCACGGAAGCTATGGAGCCGTTATCTTCCACTGTAGCTTATTCTTCGCCCATGTGCAGTCGTGTGTATCTCACGCTGATAACTGTAAAAATTATGACAGTATGGAACAAGCCGTATTCACAGGGACAATTAACTGTCTACGGAAGCGCTGTACATCACGACGAGGTAATAATCGACACGGAGTCCCGGACTTCTGATAACGATAGAAGCCATAAAGAAGGCTCTACTAGTGGGACTGAAATGAGTCCTTTAGCGCCCTAAGCTAATCGTCTTTCTGAGCCATTTGTAACAAGAATTCCACTACTAGACAGCCCTAAATGCTACATCGTAAAGGCTTTGGTGCAATAAATTCATCAGGCGTGTTTATCTACACAAAATCATGTGGTAGTTCCTTTTTGACGCATTAAAGAATTATAAAAGAAAGCAATATCAATACTGTGGCTAACTCTCTCATCAGAGACTTATCTTCACTAAATGGACTTCACCCATGTACTGCGGTTGTGTTTCCGACATGGTGCTGCTGGCTTTTAATTAAACAGTTTTGTCCAAGCTCGCAATTTGTTCCTCATGGTTAATTTTGCAGATATCGAGCTTGTAAATGAGTTCCGATTCATTGGTTACCCTGTGTAGTATTTATGAATTCGCAAACACAAACACAAAAACCATATCGGGAATGACAGATCAAGTCTCCCCTAGCAGCATACAGTTGCAGGGTGAGCCAGTTGCAGATTAACCAGTGCTTTCGTGGTCCTCAAGATAAAGGGAAATAGAGCATAAAATTTGGTACTCTGATATCAGAAACACCTAAAAGAAGTTCAGGTCGATTGGTGATTTGTCTAAGTATAATAGCATTTAATATAATGTACTGCGTATTATCTTTGGATCTATCTCCTTTGACGTCTCCTGGCAAGACATTTGCAAAACAGGTGTAACGTATGTGAAAAAGAAACATTTATCTGATTTTGTCATTATTATTTCATTTCTGTATGAACAGTTGTCTATTATGTAGAGTCTGTAAAAAAGGAAATAATCGTTTTTCATTTTTGTGTTTGTGCAATGTTTATGTGTCTATATTTTGCGAATAACGTCTGTGGTCGGCGAGTGTGGAAATCGAAGCAGACAATGACAATAGAAAAAATTAACAAAGATATTTACTAGCGTACTGAATTGATTATAAATAGTGGAGGCTTAAATGTTACTCTCTCTGTCTTCTTGTAGCCGTCAAAGTTGTAAGAGCGTCTGACGCTCGCTTGAATGCTTGGTTAGTTTTCTTCTGTTTTTGTTCGAGAAAGACGCCATTGGAGGCTGATGTATAAAAAAGGTGTGTACTTTGAATTTATGTTGATTTTTGAATATAGAAATTGTTGAAAATACTTGTAATAATTTATTGCTAGCTTGCCCAGTATTTCATTCCACATTTTTAGCCGTTTTCAGCATATTTAGGATTTTTCATGAAGCAGAGCCGCGGCAAATTAAAATTAAAATTGAATGAAAGCAGTTTTCCCGCAATTAAGCCGGCAGGTAATGGTACATTAAAATTATTTCTTTCAGCGTCCCGGACACCTCAGATGAGGATTGTGGATTATATTATGTCATTTTCAGGTGAATATGGGCAACTGTTGTTACAATCTCAGTGAGGTAAATAATTTACGTAAATCAAAGTGGTAAAACTTTACTTTTGTGATATCAAAGACTGGTGTGCTGAAACTTGTTGTGGCTAATAATAACATTAAAATCAAATTTCATTTTTTGTTTCATGCTCTCGTGTTAGTTGTGGCAATCAGTAGTGTTCCTATGTTAAAAAGCCACTGCAGCTTTTATGTTTAACGAACATAGCATACTGTAACTTCTGTACGTGTAAATAAGAGTAATTTTCAGTCAATTCCAGAGATGAAAGTAGAGACGGACATGTTTAATTTCATAATTAGTTACAGTAATGATACTATGTTCTATTTCTAACAGGCCAGAGCAGGGTTATATGAAAATAGTTTGCAAATTATAGATCACACGTTCACAGCAGGACATCTTTTAGTGTTGTGCGTATCCCCACATAATAGGTCGAGGTGCAGAAAGTTAAAGTTTTTCAACTACAGAAACTAATAGTGAGAATCGCATGTTATCTTTTGTGCTCGCAACAATAAGCAATATACAGTTAATTAAAATGTTATACAACATAAACTGCATATAAAATCGAAAAATGAGCTGTGCGGAGACGCAACATGACCTTGTTCCTTGTTAAACTTTATCTTGGCAGTCGCCGCACTATAGTTTTTGCGCGCACGTGCACCACACACACACACACACACACACACACACACACACATACACACACGCACACACACACACACACACGCACACGCACACACACACATACACACACACGCACACACACGCACACGCACACACACACACACACACACACACATATACACACACACACACACACACAAGAGGTTGCCATAAACAGTCTGAAAACTTGTAAGGATACAGCAGAGAAGGTTGTAGAAATGAAATGACAAGTTCAAGAGACTTAACTGGTCTCCTACAAAACCACTGCGCCAAGGTGGCTTAGTGGCTAACAAACCTGCCTAGTCAGCAGGAGACCCCGGTTCGATTCCTGGCTTTGATACAAATTTTCACTCGCCGCTTCACATCAAATCCGTATGAGACTAGTTAAGTCTCTGAAATTGTGTTATTTCATTTGTGTAAGTACCTGCACCTGGGTTGTGCTATTTCATTTGCGTAAGTACCTGCACCTGGGTTGTGCTATTTCATTTGTGTAAGTACCTGCACCTGGGTTTCGGGCTTGATCACCCCTTGACGTTCGATGCTGATTCGCTATTCCATAAAGTGGAGAGTCTAGGCAATTTTGTACGTGTGTCAAGGTGGGATTTAAAGTAAAGTATGGCAGCAGTGAGAATTTGGATCGAGTAGGGAGGCGAGCCAGGATAATCTGCGAAATTCTGTGAACCACAGTGCCAATATGGCACCTGTCTAGAAAGCAGCACACCTGGCTTCCATTCCCGGCCTCGGTACAAATTTTCACTCGCCGCTTCAGTCTATACACATAAGAGTAAGTTGTGTAGAGAAATATCTGATAATAAAACAATTCCATACGTTCCGCCGTTTCCAAGTCAATTAGCATTGAAGTTAGCCAATCAGGCCGTTGCGCACGCAAATTCAAGCGGCCCACCAAATACCGTGTCGCCAACGTGTTCTTTGTTTGGTTTCCTACAACCGAACAAGAGAGCGATACAAAAATTTTGCATGGAACAGTAGTGCGAACTGGACCCGAGCCAAAAGCTGTGTAGTCTCGTGCGCTATCACCTACGCTACGAGAAAAACCGACACTAATCGTACATAGTGAGGCGCTTGAATGTGCGCGTGCAGCGGCTTGATTGTCTAACTTCACTGCTAATTAACTGGTAAAAGGTGCAACTTATCGACTTTTTTCTTAACAGTTATTTCTCAGCACAACGTACACTGCAACACTATTATAAGGTTTTCAGATCGTTTCTGATCACCCTGTATCCACATATAAATATATACAATTCATTTGTGTATCAAAGTTAAAATGACTAACTTCGTTCCCGGTTTTATAGCTTCTAACAGTTGTAAGCAGTAACATTTCTCCAGTCATTATTTGTTGACAGATTTCGTTGTTATGTTTGCCACAAAATCTGTAACTTCACTGCTTTCTAACGATAAAGTTACTACGTCTGTTTACGATATACAACTCATAAACTACTTACATCGAAAATAAGGACGGTTGTGCAGATTCCTGCCTCGATTTCTAGCTAGGAAAGCAGTTTCTGTCACTTAGGAAATGTATAATTTCGCATATTCCGCTAAAGGATGAAAGATTCATACCGAAGACATGTGCCTAGGTAATGCGTAATTTGTTCTATGCTCTATCATTTAATCCAAGAGTTCAGACCTATCCATACTACGCAAGATATCAGTAGAGTTAAGAAAATATGAAAGAGGAACTAGCATATTGAAGCGGTGAGCTGGGAAATGATTATTTTCACAGTTATTAAATATTCTTGATTGGTCATAATTTTCTCTTAATTAAAATCTGTACATGAGAGGTTTCCGTAACTCCACCTTCAGAACTGTCATAAAACACATAGAAAAGTACATGAGGAGCAGTCACATTCGATTTGAGCCAGACAGTTTTTGTGCAGGCCTACTGAATATCAAAAACAAGACTTGCCCAGATAACTCAATAGCTAACATCATTTCTTGGGAAATGCAAAGATCTTGTTCGTGTTCCAAACCAAAAAATAGTTTGTAATCAGCCTTTACTTGTCATTCAAAACAAAACTTTCACTCTGTGACTCGAGTGCGCTGCTGGGAAACATTCTGACAAATTATATGTGTCATGTTTGCACTGGATAACAGAACTTTCTCTTTTGTATCATATGTCGAATCACCTCTACAGCTTTCTTGAATAAGTTGCTAAATTGTCGCTCCTTCAAAAATAAATACAGCACAGGCTGGCTGTACTACAGGGTTTATTCCAGAAAGAAGAGAGGACGTTTGATCTAATAAAATCATTCATCGCGAAAACTGAACATGAGGTTTCGAGTGTCAGTGCAGAATAAATAAATAATTTAACTTTTAACTGTACTTCATTGCATAGGTTACAGAAAGAAGTAGAACTATATTAAGCAGCTGCGTCATAAGAGCTGTTAACTGTGCGTCATATCAGGTACAAAAACACATTCATCGCTTTGACAGATAGTCGCTGCCCTTAAAAGGTGAACGTCCAGCACAGAAATCCAGCAAGCACATCCGAAATTCACTCTCGTCATTCCTCTTTGTTCACATACGTCTGATCTCTTCAACACACAGGTGATCCCAAACCTTTGTTCCGATACCGACATGTGAAACGTACGTCAGCAGTATGGCTATTGGCATTCTAGCCCAATCTGACTTCATTTGGCCTATAAGGTCATCACATATCATGGAAGTCATCCAGATGTAATTGATAATCGGTAATGACACCACTTGAGATTAGTGAACTTTAGTCTTGACCTTGACCTATGCATACAGGACATCATCAATGATCTATAACATGTATTGTCATCAAATGAAGGTAAATTTAAAATTTTAAAGACGGAGGGAAATTTCAAAAACGGTGGGGAATGTAAAAATTGGAATTTAAAAATTTGTATATTTTTTCAAGATGAAAGATGGTGAGGAATTTTTAGACAGTGCAGTACTTCTTTTTGCATTACATTCAATTACACTGCAGTAGCTTCTTTGGCGCCACGTTCAAAGAAATTATTGCCATTATATAATATTTCAAAACTTGCTCACCATAAGTGTGTGTCTTCAGCACATAGCACATACACACACACACACACACACACACACACACAGAGAGAGAGAGAGAGAGAGAGAGAGAGAGGGAGAGAGAGAGACCTAGCGTTTTAGCAGCCATGAAAGTGAAAGAGCCAATATTGTTGTAGCCAAAATAAATGAATTATTTATTACAGAATTACCTTTTTTCAGTATTTCGACATCTATAAAACGTATCCTTACCTGGATCGCGTAAAATAGCAGCAGATTAAAAAA